>NC_062967.1:23772521-24486707 GCF_023119035.1 Salvia hispanica | reverse complement strand
CATACGCAATTAGGTCACAAAGACACTATGCAATTAATTACTCATCAAATAATCCACATATGATAGCATTTAAGGCATTTAATGCAAAAATTTTATAACCCAAAATTTAGGGTTTGAAAAAGTGGGGCGTTACATCTCATTTCCAGTATATCTCATTTCCAGTATAGCTAGTTAAACCAAATAAGAACTTCATATCCGTGTACCCAACTTGATCGATCATACATAATATATGTAAATTGGTCATTCTCTGTTGCCCGATTATAAATAGTATCTTTCAAGTGCTTTTTCAGTATATCAACTTCAGCTAATATGATTTCTTCTATAATATTATCATTGATCCTCCTAACCGCGGCATATTTATATTTAGGCAGTTTTATTTGTTTCACATATTGTGTTAGAGGTTTAGGAAGGCCACCATTCTGATACTTGTGAGGTACGTAAAAATAAATTTTGTAAGTAAAATTCACTACATCCATCATCAGTAGTGGGCCTGTATTGATAATAATCTCTTTTCGATCATTCTTGCGATAGATGTAATCGAACAAACTGAATATAAAACAACAAATTATTAGAAAATGGAACAGAAAAATGTGGAAGTTTAAAAAATCTAAGAAATTATCATAATTTTCTAATTAAATATTTATATAAAGTGATCATTAATTCATTATCATGAATTTTTTGTATAATATTGAATTATTGCTTCTAAAAACAAAAAATAAATATAATTAACATAAAAAAAACTTACATTTGTTCACCTATTCCAATACCACCCATGATTGAATATTGTACAACGCTTGGAGCTGTCACCCATAAAGATTGATTGTAATTTCTTATTTCAAATTCTTTTTCACTGTGAAGAACTGTAAATGTCGGACATTCAATTTTTTTACACTACACCGGAGGACCATCTCCTCCATATCCTTTTGTTTTATGATCCTTGCATTCTTGTACAAGAATGCACGAAAAAATCACCAGTGTCTTTATTGAAGGGAGACATTGGAATAACTTGATTTGATGATATTTTTCTTTGCTTGATTTGAGAGGTGTATATACATTCAAAAAAAAAATCATGTTAACGTACTTATCATTAATTAGTCATTACCTTAATAAAGTCATTATCTTGTAATAAAACATTGTGTTGCAATCGAGATTTTTATTTATGATTGATTCTTAAATTTGTGTAATTTATGCATTGATCAATGTTATTAGATAATTATTAATGGTTCACATTTTAATCGTGATTCTTTTCTTTTTCGAATAAAAAGGAAAATAAGGTAGTTTTAAAATTATGATAGTGTGTAATGAGAGAAATTATTATGGTAATGTAGTAGGTTCAGTATAACGTTGTTATCATTAACTTCGGATACATCTTCACAAATGGTTGCCCTTTGGAAATATTAACTCCCTCCGTCCTGGCTAAGATGACATATTGTTTAGCCGCCACGGGATTTTAGGAGTTATTGGTTAAAGTGTTTAATTGAAGAGAGAGAAGGTGGGTGTAAGTATTAAAGTAGAGAGATAAAGAAAGATGGATATTTTAATAGGGGTGAGAAAAAGTGGTTTAGTGTATTAATTGGAGAGAGAAAGTTACTAAAAAAGGAAATGTGTCATCATAGTTAGGACAAACAAAAAAGGAAAATGTGTCATCTTAAGCGGGACGGAGGGTGTATCATACTAGTCACTACACAATTACATGTACCATGGCCTATTTGTACGGTTTATATTTTATTTTTTCATAAAAATTAGTCTCATTTTTATTTATGAATTTTTTTCCATATATTTTTTATCTCACACTTTACTCATAATTTTTCTTCCATTTTGTCCGATAAACGATGTCAGATATGAACTAAACGCATTGTACGTTAGCTTGTCGCAAACCCGGTTTGAATTTCAAATCATTGTAATAAAGTTGATATTTACCACGTCATCAACATCATCGACTGATAAAGCTGCGTCACGTACTCCCTCCATTCCATAGCAGTGGATGCATTTCTTTCCGGCACGGAGATTAAGAATAAAGTAGGAAATAAAAAAGGTAGAAAGATAAAGAGAGAATAAAGTAAGAGAGGTTAAATTAAATGAGAAGAAATGTGTTGACTTTTACTAATTAAAAATGAATTAATTATTATGAAACGTACCAAAATGACAAATGACTCTACTATTATTGAACAATAGAATGAGTTATGAAATTGCATCACATATGGAGTAATATAATACAATCAGAGTGATTTAAAATTTCTTCTCTGATTTTCTCTATTGTATTGGATCTTTCGTGGATGATATCGAAAGGGTTCAAACGCATAGGGTTATGTTTTAGTATATAAATCCAAGTCTTGTTTTCAAGACCATAAATACAGAGAGTATGCAAAATATTTGCGATCCAAACTCTTTATGAAAAGTAACACATAAAAAGTAGATGCAAGATATTACAGCTTTGCATTTTTTTAAGAAAAAAAAATCTTTTCTATCATTCTTTGATCTAATTTTTTTACTATACTTTCATAAAATGTGTGATCTCAACAAGTCTTGGATGACACTTATTTGAGATATTTAGATTTTGTGGGGAGTATGACCCGCCAACATGGAATTGAATAAGGTGTTCAGTAAGCCCGTTTGGCGTCAGATTTGGGGCTCCTCTGATAAGCTAACTGACGAAAAACACCCCAAAATAATTTTCCTCATTCCAAGTGCTAAGGGGTAAAGAAGTCATTTCATTTACAAATCATCAATAACTTGAGTTCTCATATATGTAACCACGCATTTGTGTTGTTTTAATTCTGGAGCATGTTGCATGAACAGTGTTGGCTGAGATCCCATATCTTGGGCTTGACAGAAACAAACTATAGAAACTGAACATAAGAATTTGTGCAGAGATGGACCCTAATATCTCCTTTGTTCGAACACTATTGTGCTCACATGTCCGATTCACTACACCAACGGGCTGGGACTAGGCTGGGCCGACCCAACCAAATCGACAAGTCTAATTTGGAGCCCACTATACATATAAAAAATGTCTGAAAAATTAAAATTGTAGTGTAGTTTTATATTTAAAATATGAAAATGAGGCTAGATATTGATATTGCATGTATTTGGGCCTTCAAATTCTTTACTCCTCCATCCCACAACATTTGTCACTCTTTTCCATTTCAATCCGCACAATAACTGTCTTTCTTCAATTCTAGCATAAATGGTAAGTACGTAGGTTACACGTTTCACTAACTCGCTTCACTCACATTTTATTATAAAATCAATATAAAAAATTGGGTCGCACATTCCACTAACATTTCCAACTAACTATTCTTTACAATTCTTAAAACTCGGGTCCACCGTAAGAGTGACAATTATTGTGGGATGGAGGGAGTATAATGTATCTACTATGAAAAAGAAAAACATCAAATTACATTATTTAATTTTATATAAATAATAATAAAATGTTGTAGGGTTATAATTTTTAAAAAATATATATAGGTATAACTGAAAAGGTACAAAAATTATGTGAATAAAAAATAGAGCAAAGGCCAAATGTGGTCCCTAACATATGGCCGGTTTATCAATTTGGTCCTTAACATTATCTTTTTGATTATTTGGTCCCTCACAAATAAACTCGGACCCGAATCGGTTCTCACTTAACAGAACCGTCAAAAAATAGACGATGACCGCAATTTAACTATATTAAATTACTAATAGTAATTAATTATACCTAATTATAATTCTTTTCGTTAAAGTGGATAAATAGTAAAGTAAGAAAGAGAATAATGTAAATAAGACTCTTCTCTACCTTATTCTCTCTTTTATTTTATTATTTCCTTACTTTAACTATTTATTATGATTTTTACAAAACGAGTGGAGAAAAGTAAATATGATAGTTAATATGGGACGGAGGTAGTATGATTTTTCCAAAACCAATTAAAAAATGAAGCGTCTCAGTTATAATGAAATGGAGGAAGTAGTATTTTCTAATAAAAGACTAGAAAAACATCACTATTATATTCATATTAAGGTAGTAATTTTCTAACAACACTATGAAAACATCACTATTACATTCATATTAATGTACTAGTATATTCCTACGAAACACTAAGAAAACATCAAAATTATATTCAGACTAAGGTGTATTATTTTCTAATAACACTAGAAAAACATCACTATTACATTCATATTAATGTACTACTAGTATTTTCTAACAAAACACTAGGAAAATATCATTATTACATTCATATTAAGCTAGTATCTCAAACAAAACACTAGGAAAACATCACTATTACAATTATAGAAGTATTCTCAAATAAAAATTTAAGAGTATTCACATCCGTGCTCTTTGGCAAGAGCACGGAGGTGGACCCGGACCCACTTTTACTCCCTGTTCTTGGGCAAGAGCACAACACCCACATCCATGCTCTTCCGCAAGGACAAGCTCAAGTGTCCCACCATTCTATTATTCAATTTAAATACTTCAATTACTAAAAATATTTCTACAATATAAAAATACATTAAAATATAAAAATTACATAATTAAAATCCTAAAAAATAAAAATACATAATTAAAATCCTAGAAAATAAAAAAAACACATAATTAAAATCCTAGAAAATAAAAAAATACATAATTAAAATCCTACAAATTAAAAATTACATAATTAAAGACTAAAAAAATACCCCCATGGAAGACTAGTCCTCTATCCCCAATGTTCTCCGAAGACCCCGTATCATTGCCACATGTGTTGCAAGTTGGTCGGGAGTCATGTTAGACCTATCGGCCGCATTGAGTTGACCCAAGAGGGTCCACAACGAGTTGGTCGGGGGTTGAGGTGGCACAAAGGGAGCGGGCTCGAGGGCGGATGGAGTCGGGGCGCGACGGCGGTTGGCTGTCGCCTTATTCCTTCCTTGCGGCCGGCGGGAACTGCTCGGGCCAGCGTCGGGGCTACCCAAGTTAGTTCCGGCAAGCTGGATAGCCACCTCATCGGAGGCGCCACCCGATAAGGCTACCGGCCTCGACCGTTTGTTGGAGGAGTTGGAGGATACTACGCCTCCTTTATACTTCGGATGATGGCGCGACTCCCGCCAACAACTGAGGTACTTGAACGGTTTCAAGTTCAAGGATTGGTAGGTCGCCAAGGCGGTGATGATGTCGAGCTCGCTCCTGCTGCTCCCCGTCGACCGCTCTTCTTGGAGGTAATACCCATGGAACTTTTGGATTTCGTCGTTGGCTCTAAATATGGCATTACACACCATGCTCTCATTGCGCATGATGGTTCCAGCCGGCCAGTTTTCATTGTATCGGCGAGAGACGCGCCACCAAAACCTATCCCGGGTTTGGTTCGTGTCAACCTCGGGATCTTCGGAGATGATCAAATAGACTTTGAATAACACATCCATCTCCCCTGGCGTGTACGGGGTTCGGGTGTCACGAGTAGGAGGAAGAGGAGGAGGAGGAGGAGGAGTAGTTTCAAAGCCGCCCGATCCAGGTTCGGGTGTCCACCCGTATCGCCCATCGGTAGATTCTTGGTCGTCCACCGGGTAAGGCCGGTAGCCACCCGTAACTTGAGAACCATGGGTTTGAGGAGGAGCCGAAAATTGCGTTTCTGGACTAGGGAATGGCTCGGAGCCGAACCAATCGTGGTTCCAACCGCGGGAGCCGGAGGGGTGATCGTCGGAGCCGGATATTTATTTTATAGAGTGAAAGATTGAGAATTGATGAGAGAATTTAGATGTGAGAATTGTGTAGTGTGGTGTGAAATTTTTGGTGTGAAAGTGGGGGTATTTATAGATGAAAAATGTGATTTTTGGGGAAAAAAATTGATAAAAAAAATTAAAAGTGGAAAGAAAATGGTTATAATTTTTTGGGAAGAGGGAAAATATATTTTTTTTCAATTTTTTAAATTAAAAATGATTTTTTTAAAAAAAATAAACTAAAAATGCCAACGGCTATGCTGTTGGCCAGTCTCAGGCTCTCAGCGCACCACGTCAGTGTGCTCACTGGCACGGTCGTGCTCGATGCATCGAGCAGCGCCTTGCCTACAGCGAGAGTGCAGCGGCACGGACGTCGTCCGTGCCAGTGAACACCGCTGCGGATGCTCTAATAAAACAACTTCACATCTTTTACTTTTAGCACGTGTGTCTTACTTTGTCTCGGCATGTTTTTAGAAAATGTAAGCAAAATGAGTTGCTTGTGAGTCCACTTTTTTATAGTACTCCCTCCGTCTCGCTTAAGATTACACGTTTTCCTTTTTTGTTTGTCCCAACTAAGATGACACATTTCCTTTTTTAGTAACTTTCCCTCTCCAATTAATACACTCAACCACTTTTTCTCACTCCTATTAAAATATCCATCATTCTTTATATCTCTACTTTAATACTTACACCCACCTTCTCTCTCTTCAATTAAACACTTAACCAATAACTCCTAAAATCATGTGCCGGCTAAGCAATGTGTAATTTTAGCCGGGACAAAGGGAGTAGTAGTATTATAGCAATAAAATGTGAGTAAAATGAATTAGTGAAATACATAGTTCGTTCACAAAAATAGTAAATGGGAGTATAAAGTGAGACAATTAATAAGGGACATGCCAAAATGAAAAATCAGAATGAGGAATGAAGGAAGTAATTAATAGCATGCAATGATAAAAATATTTAATAGTGTTTGAACTACCCAAATTAATAGAAAGTAGTAAGAAATAACGATAAGAAATGTTATTGTTATGTTTTGCTTTCTATTTTGAAAAAAATAAATCTAGTAGTAAATCGTAGATTCGTAGTGGATCTTAAAATTTAAACTAAACCATAGTTTTCAAATAATAAACCAAATCAAAGCACATAATATATTTCGATTTAATTTACTATTTAAACAACATTGTGCACACCTTTAATTAAACTGTCATTTTTAATCATAAAAATAATCACTTGTAATAGAGTGACGTTTGGTTTTTTACAAAAAAACCAAGATATTTGTTTTATATTTTATGGTGAGAGAAAGCTCACACAAGATATTTTTGTAGGGAAAGTCATCAATACCTATCTACTCGATTGGTACAAATATTTAATTACAGATATATTTAGAGATATTAGTATAATTTATAAGTACTGTTCCCCTGTTTCGTTATAGTTGAGGCAAAAAATTTTGGCATAGAATTTAAGAAAAAGATATTGAATGTATTAAATAAATAGATAAAAGAGTAGGGGGAAAAAAAGTAGAAAGTGAAAAAAGTAGAAAGAATAAAGTAAGAGAGAGTAAAATAAGAAAGAGAAAAAATTACTATATATGAAAATGACTCAATTATGAGGAAACTTCCCAAAATTGAAAAATGACTGAACCTAAATTAATAAATTGTCTTCTTACTTCTAAGAGAAGGACGTTTGATTTTTGTGTAACAGTTAATATTTGTATATCAAGGTGGTATATACTCGGTAGGTACGAAACCTAACAGAATAGGACAAATTATTACAACTATATAGAAATGGGTCCTCTTATATTGCTTATAACATCATAATTTCAAACTAAGACCGAATCTACACTCTAAAATTTTAAAATGAATGGATGAGATTAAATCTCACAAATTTCAATAAATATAGACAAAATATCAACAAATGGGTAAGATCGTCATTCTGTTATCGTATCATAATTTTCGGGGTTTTTTATATCAACATAGTGTATTACAAATATCAACACAGTGACATGAGAATCCTAACATATGTACACAAAAATATCAACACAGTTTTATTGATATTGTACATGCATTATATTGAGATTGTTTGATGCATTTGTTGATATAAAATCTGTTTTTTAACATATACGAAACTTAGAGCATCCGGAGCGGTGGCGTCCGTCCGTCCGTCCGTCTGTGCCGCTGAGCAGCCCTACGTGGCGTATTCTTATTGGCCAACGGCTAAATTCGATTTTTTTTTTAAATTCGAAATTTATTTAAAAAAATATTTTTAAATAAAATAAATATTTTCCCACTTCCCAAAAAATTATATCCGTTTTCTACCCATTTTTAATTTATTTTTCAATTTTTTTCCCCAAAATTCACATTTTCATCTATAAATACCCACACTTCAACACAACAAATTCCCATAACACTTTAATTATAGGAATTTTTAATTTGTAGGATTTTAATTATGTATTTTTTTATTTTCTAGAATTTTAATTATGTATTTTTATTTTTTAGGATTTTAATTATGTAATTTTTATTTTTTAGGATTTTAATTATGTAAAAATGTTTTTAGTAATTGAAATATTTAAATTGAATAATAGAATAGTGGGACCCTTGAGCTTATCATTAGCTAAGAGCACGGATGTAGGTGTTGTGCTCTTAGCTAAGGACAAGGAGTAAAAGTGGATCCGGGCCCACCTCCGTGCTCTTAGCTAAGAGCACGAATGGGGATGCTCTTAAAATAAAAATAACTCCCTCCATCCACAAACAATAGATCACTTTGTGTACGACACGGTTTTTAATGTAGAATTGGTAAAGTAAGAGAGAATCGAAAAAAAGTAAGAGAGAAGGAGCAAAAGTCAGAGAGAAGTAGTGTTAGTGGAATGTGGGGTAAGAGAGAAGGAGAAAAAAGTAAGAGTAAGAGAGAAGGAGACAAAGTAAGAGGGAATCTTTCCATAAATGATTGTTATCTATTTTTTGTGGATGGCCAAATATGGTAAGTGTGATCTATTTTTTATGGACGGAGTGAGTATAAAATTTCATCATTTGAACGTCGTCGGAACATATGTAATTGAAATCTCGTTAGAATCCTTATAAAATTACGTTTAATTTGATATATTTTTTGTGAAAAAATAATTTAAATCGAGAGAGATACATAAATTTAAAATTTTGAGATGATTTTGAGGAGAGGGATAGTGGTTAGTTTTAAATAGCTTTAAATTATTTAATAATTCTTTTTAGTTTATAATATAATCCATGTAGCATTATATCAACTATTAGATTTCCTAATCTAATAACTTAGATTTAGTCTTAATTTATGTTTGCTAATTAGTTAGCAATTGATTATAACTCTATGGAAATATTTTAGAAAAAAAAAAAACCAACGAGCATCAACAAATTTATGCCACAGGCTCCTTATTTGGACACACAATATATATGAATGAAATTATAGCATCCACAATGGGCAGACTATAACTCGGACTATAGCATCGTCCGAGCTATAGTCTGCCACTGTGAATGGCTGCCCTAAGCCTCGCCTAAAGTCGTGCCCTATACAGGGCTCCTTATATTTGAATGAAATCACAGCATCCACAATGGGCGGACTATAGCATCGTTCGAGCTATAGTCTGCCACTGTGGATGGCCACCCTAAGCCTCACTCTACAGTCACGCTCTATGTATAGGGCGCAGACGATGTATAATCAGGACTATAGTCTATGCTATAGTCCGCCCACTGTAGGCACCCGGCTATGGTTTTCTATTTTTTTATTTTTTTTATATTCTATTTTTCACTCTATAAATACACCACATTTTATCGTCATTTCTCACACCTTCCACTCTCTTTTTCTAGTTCACTTCTCATCGAAGAAATTTGGTCATGTAATCGTTGAAATTGTAGGTTTTTTAAGTATTTCGCATTGTACTTTTTTGACTTTTTAATAAACGAAGATTTTCATATTGTGGTTGTAAATTTATGTATTTCGTTATTTATTATATATTCAAAAATTAAAAATAAATTAAAATTAAATATAAAAAATAGGGTAGGTTATAGGACGGGCATAGTTTGCCCACTGCAGATGAATAGGTAGGACTATAAAATGCTAACATGGAAGACTATAAACTAGTATAAGGCGGGCTATGGAGCGGACTATAGTCCACCCCATTATGGATGCTCTAATTCATTAAGACAAACTGCCTCCTGCCATAAAAATCAAAACTAATTCTATTTTAGTTCATCTTTTAAAATTATAAACTCTTACTTTTAGAAATTTTTTTGTATCTGATAAGATGTCCCTTACTCTCAACTAACAACATTTTAATCACTTTTTCTTTTTATCTTTTTTACTTTAACAATTACTTCATCCACAACATGAGTCCTACTTGGTTTGGACACGAATTTTAAGAAATATAAAGAAAAGATAATTGAATAAGTTAGTAGATTATGAGTCTCATTCATATACTCCTACTAAGTTTATAATAAAATATGAGTGAAATAAGTTAGTGGATTGTGGCTACTTATCATTTATGGTAAAAGTGAAATATGAATCTTATTGTGTGACTGGCAAAAATGATAAAATAGGACCCTTATTGTGAGACAGAGAGAGCATATATTAAAACTCATGTTGATTCAAAAAAAAAATTATATTTACTACTCCCGGGACTCCGGTAAGGATCACCTACGGCAAATCTTAATTCATCTCCTAATACATGCACACATACATGAGTGATGGACCCCACCATCATTTATTATGTATGTGTGTATGTATTAGGAGATGGATTAGGGTTTGCCGTAGGTGATCCTCTCCGGACCCCCCATCACTGAAATGGAATCTTTGTAGGATTCCATAGTTAGGGGTGTCGAAACGGGTACCCGCGGATACCCAAACCCGATTTTGCGAGTACCTGTACCCGAAAACGTCAATATTATACTACCCAATCCCGACCCGTATAGTTAAACGGGTAACCCCATACCCGCATCAGGTATCCCAAACCCGCAATTGCGGGTACCCAAACCCGCATACATAACTTGAATTGTGTATTATATTATTCAATGACATCATGCTTTTAGTTTTCGCTTATCATCAATACTAGTCATCTAATTCAATAATTTTATATACATGTTTGAAATTCTAGAATGAATTTAGGGATTGTTGCTAGTTGCTACACGATGATTTTAGATTTGTATTTTTTTTTACTTTGTTGTATTTGCATAATTTCCAACTATTAATTATGCACAAATATGGTGATTTCTCATCTCTTGAATATAATATGACTATGTATGAAATATAATGCAAATCCAAATTTCAAATAAACAAATATGATAGAAACATCAAGCATGTCTAAATTTAAATCACCATTCAAAAGTTTAATATAAAACCAAAAATAATTCACTTTCATCAAAAGTCTAAATATAAATAACTTCAACTAAAAGTCTAAATATTTTAAATCTTTAATATAAAGATTAAAGACACTAAACTAATAAAAGTTTCACTTTCACAAATCTTGCAATCCTTCGTTTGACGGGGAGTATATACAGATTTAAAATTAATTAACTAAAATAAAATATTTGAAAACCCTTACCCTAAAAATAACGGGCATTATCGGGTTTAACGAGTATACCCGCGCGGATAGCGGGTATACCCATACCCGCAAAAATTGAAAACAAACTACCCGATCCCACCCCGTTTCTCATTGTTGTCGGGTAGCGGGTCGGGTTGAGGGTTTCCCGATACCCGCTACCCGTTTCGACACCCCTATCCATAGTAGTAGAGTCACTTGATATGTTGGTACATTTCATAGTAGTGAAGTAATTCTCTTTTTGGTAAAAGTCAACACATTTTCTCACTTAATTACTCTTTCTTATTTTATTCTCGTTTCATTTTCTTTACTTAACCCGCTTACCACAATTTTTTTAAAATTACGTACCAAAAACAAACGCCTCAATTGCCGCGGAACGGAGGGAGGAGATAAGAATGCACGAAAGACACGCATCTAATATTGAGAGTTGAGACATAACCACAGCTATCAATAATACTGGAGGCACTAGTTTCCTCTAAACAGCCACATTTAGTCAAAAAAGAATTAGACATTATCGACGTAGACAACCGCCACATGAGTTAGTCAAGAAAGAATTGGCCATAATAATACAAGACGAGATAAGACGCAAAAAGAGCAATAACCATCAATAAGTAGACTAAGTTGGTTACCTTCCCTTTCCTGTTACGTCGATTGGTCTCTGTCAATGCAGAATGCGGAAGAGAAAAGATAAAATGGCAGAGAAACGGGGCCAATAGGATAAAGGTGATATAGCAGAATAATCAAACAACGAAGTGAATAATAAAGGTGATATAGCAGAATAATCAAACAACGAAGTGAACAAAGGGCAATTTGCCAAATAAATCATGAATATAATTAAATTCTGGTTTGTTTCACACTTTTTAAAAATGAAATGATAAAAAAATATTAAGTTTCCTAATTTCGCAATTATCATATATTTCGTTTTGGTAGCCTACAATTACATGGATTAATGACATGAGGTCAAACGTGTATTGACTTAGTGAGATGGCACAAACGTGTCAATCAACGTTGTTTATATATTACTTAGTGAATCATTTACCCAATTACGGGAAGCTAACCGTAATTCCATCCAAGAAAACTGTGAAATTAATAGTCCACATTTTAGAGTGTGATTTTATTCATCATCAAATTTATGGGTTTACGAGCATGCGAGCTTGGGAATTGTCGTGTTCATAGGTAATACTTTGTGGGCCAACCTATGAAGACGAGGAGGTCAACATTACCCAATGACAAAAATTGAGAAGAAGGAATAAATGATGAGCAATAATTCTAAAATATGTATTGTAAGTGATAAAATTGCAAAACTTCAATGGAGGAAGGAGAGATGCTTAGATGAAGGAAATAAAATACACATTTTTTGCCCTAATTTATTCTTCTAAATGGATTAACGAACCAAAAAGACATCGTTTATAGGTAAACCACGTGATGTCGTTATGTATCACATAATTTACCACATAAATAAATTTGGTCGCCACATCATAGTGAGTTATAAAACAGCATAAGGAATAATTACAAAATTTAAAACATAATTGAGCATTTTATCATTTCATTTTAAAATAACTACTATAATTTGACGATTATCGTGATTTATTAGGGAACATACCCTACTTTCAATAGTAGTAGTATGAGATATTTTTACACTAACCTAATAGTTTGAGGTATTACTTGTAATGTAGTGAAGGTTGATTTCTATGTGCGAAAATTAAGCTCACACGAGATATTTTTGTAAGGGGGTCATCAGTACACATCTACCCAGTTGTATAAACATATTATAGGGTCAATAATTATAATTATAGGTTTTATAATGGAGATATCCTTTAATGGAGTACTACATATGAGATATTTTACATGATAAGTTCACATTTTGATTTATTTCAGATTAATTTATAATTAGTTACAAATATTATTTGTATCATAAAAGTTTATTATTATGGTATGGCTCAGGAAAAAACTATGATCTGTTTGAATGATGTACATATTGCATTTCGCAATTTAAAATTATAAAAAAATTATATAGTAGTACTACTTAGTTCAACAGACTATGCATTTGATTTTGAATCGATAAACTAGAATATTCAAAATAAAAATAAAAAAATGAATCGATTTAATCAAAAAATAAAACTTGAAATCCCTAAAATCGTAGAAAAAACAAAAAACCAAAATTTAAAAAAATTCTAATATTACTACTTTATTATTGTACTTAGTATTCATCAGTTCTTAGTAATTAGCAATTTCGATCAATTTTTAGTCACTAAATTAAGAAATCTAATGGTTAAAAACTTAAAATAATGTCTGGATTATATTTTAAATTTAAATAATTAGTAAATAAATTTAATGGGTATTAATGTCAATTTTCTCTCATTAAAATTATTTCAAAACTTTAAATTTATGTAACTCTTTCGATTTAAATTATTTTTTTGCAAAAAGTATATCCAATTAAAGGTAATTTTATTAAGATTCTAACAAGATCTCAATTGCATATATTTAGATGACGTTCGGATGATGAAATTTGATAGTAATTTTTATTTCGGTTTTCGTACATGTTGATAAGCAGATCTTTTTAACAAATGCAAAAATATCTCAATATAGTGTATGTAAAATATCAATAAAAATGTGTTGATATTTTAGTATACTATGTAGAAATACACATGTCATTGTGTTGATATTTGTAATACATATGTTGATATAAAAAAAACCCCACGAAAATTACCATATGATAACATAATGACGGTATTACCCTTTTGTTGATATTTTGTCCACAATTTATTGAAATTTTTCATTCATTTCAAAATCTAAGGATGTAGATTTAGTCTTAGTATAAGATTATGATCCTATAAGCATTATATGAGAATTTTTATCAGCCAATACAAATATCTCATTCAATGATAACAAGAATAGAATTTCATAACACTAAGTCCTTACCAAATTATAACAAAATAAACTCATGAATAAAAATGGTTTCAAAATACAAAATACTTGAAATCTGAGTCTTCAACGTCATTCAAGTGTTAATAAATAATGAATATTGAATAATTTGTGGAAGCTTGAGATAAAAATAAAATATAAAAAATAAAAAAAAGAAGGGGTTGCTATATCAATAAAAAAGTTATATAAGTAATATCGGGAAGTGTTATATTGCTAACTCAATACCTAATTGCTAACTACAACTAAATAATAGCCATTAGATATTCAAATTAAGGGCCTAGATCATCAACCAATCCCTAAATGTCAATACGATCAACAAAAAACGTCAATAAAGCCATAGGATTAATTCCATAAAATATCAATAGGGGTATTAATGTCAATTAACTACATGTTTAATTATAACTAACTTTTAAAAGAAATCCCAAAATATTAAATTCATATAACATATATCAAATTAAAGATAATTTTATAAGGATTCCAACGATATCATACATGCATAAGTTCCGACGTCAAAATTTGAAAAAAAATTCGAAATTTTTCCAATTTTTTCGTAAAGCAGAAATGTCAACATACTATATAAAATATGTCAATATAATACATGTAGAATGTCAATATAAGCAATGGGTTAACATTCTTAAAGTATTGTGTTGACATTCTCAAAGCATTGTGTTGATATTTCAAAACACTATATTGACATTTTCATCTAAAACCCTAATTTGGCGTTTTTTTTTTATCTTTTTTGATTTTATTAATAAAAACGAAAATTACACGCGGCAAATTATAGACCACACGTTTTCTAAAATCATATGGCCTTAAATTAGTTGTAGTTAGCAATTAAGTATAAGTTAGCAATTGATCACTCCCTAGCAATATCAGTTAGATAAGTAGTGAATAATAAATTAAAAAGTATAGAACATTAAACTTCCAAATACTTTTTCTTATTTTTTGACATCTTGAAACTTTTCTCCACTACTAATTATGGCAGGGAATTTGCAAAGCCAATCTCGAAGGCAAACTAATGGAATATAAGGTAGAAACTTTAGTAGTAATATATGTCAAACAAGTAATATGATAGAGTGACATATAATTATCATTTTAAGTCACGAAAACACACATGCATAATTGCAGACACTTCGTCCTATCTTAAATAAGTATGCATCAAAATTATGAAATTACAGTGTTTCTAGAAGCTATCTTGGCAAGCAAATCACAGATGGATGTGTAAGATGGGCCACCACGCTTGAGAGCCTCAGCCCCACTCTTCTTCAGCTGCTTAGCCTTCTCCCTCAGACGCCCACCTTCCTCTCCCTCCATCAACTCCCTCACCATCGCCTCTATCTCCTCCCTCCCCACCACCTCCGACGTCGGCAGCGCCCGCGGCCTCAGCGCCACGCCCACCTCCTCCGCCAGCAGGGCCGCGTTCATCTTCTGCTCCGCGTAAAGCGGCCAGGCAATCAACGGTGCCCCACTGGCAATGCTCTCGAGAGTCGAGTTCCATCCACAGTGCGTCACAAACCCTCCCACCGCAGGATGGCCCAGTATCTCCGCCTGCGGGGCCCAGTTGGATACCAGAAACCCTTGCTCTTTGGTCCGGGTGAGAAAGCCCTCCGGCAAGTAATCCGGCGTCGAATCCTCACCGTTGGTCACCCTGAGAAACGCGTTGTCCACGGGGCCTCCCGTGGGGCGGCGGACCACCCAAACGAATCTCTGCCGGCTATTCTCCAGCCCCCAAGCCAGCTCCGTCATCTGCTGCTGCGACAGCACTCCGCCGCTTCCGAACGACGCCAAGACTACCGATTCATCCGGTTGCCGGTCCAGCCACTGGACCAGCTCGGAAGACCGGTGGTCCGGTTCAGACTCTCTCACAAGCGGTCCGACCGGGTGAACCGGGATTTTTATTACGGACCGGTTCTCCGCAAAAGCTCGGAGCGTTTCGGGCTCCAAATCAGCCCAAGAATTGATTAAAATCCCATCGGCTGAAGGGATGTTTTCGCCTATCTTGAGATACTCGTCGTACTGCTGGTCTTTCTGGTCCAACATTGGGTCATTTAAGTCCTCCGGTCGGACCGGTTTGCAGCCCGGGATAGGGATAGGGTCTGTTTGGTTAACATACTCTTCCGAATATTGTTGGTGGAGAATGGGGCTGTATGCGAGCAGAGCAGTGAACCAGGCGTTGGAAGGGATATAGACGTAGTTGGGGATGTTGAACTCGGCGGCGATGGGAAGCGCTTCTGTGCAGAAGAGGTCGGCGAAGAGAGCGTGGGGACGGCGGCTCATCATGGCGGAGCGGATGGAGGGGAGGGACACGCGGACCATGAGGCAGAGCTGGGTGACGATTTTGGCGGAGGAATTGACGAGGTGAGAGATGTCTGCGGGAGGGAGCTCTAGAATGTTGACTAGTGGGTGGAGGGGGATTTTCAGGAGGTTTGACTCAGGCGGGGAGACGGTGGTGGTCACTAGGAGGACGGTGACAGTGGCGCCGTGGTGGGTGGCGAGGCGGTTGCTGAGAAGGACGACCGGGATGAGGTGGCCCATCCCGGGACTTGATAGTATTGCAACATGAAGATTGGCAGAGGTGGAGTTGGAGCCATCCATCCAGTGTTTTTTTTGTTCTTCTTGTTGTGTGTTTGTTTTTGTGCAGAAACAGAATGGAATGGTCATATTTTATACTACCTCCGTCCTCCAAATATCGACATACTTTGATTCGGCACGGATTTTAAGAAATGTAAGGGAAAGTGAGTTAAAAAAGTTAGTGGGATGTGGGTCCTACTTTTAAAACAAAATGTGAATAGGAATGTGTTAGTAGAATATGTGATTGGGATCCTCCGTTGTGCTATTTAGCATAGAGCTGTTGTTTCTAACACAATATATATTAAAATAATAAGAGTATATAAATATTTAATTTTTTTATATTATTTATTTGATTATTTTATTGTTTTGTATGTAACAGCAGGGCTGTTGTGCTAAATTGCACAGCAGAGGATTTCCATCCTAGAATGAGGTCCACTACCAAAAATGATATAAAGTGAAGCGTGTCAAACTTTTAGGGACAGACCGAAATGGTAAATTGTGTCAAACTTTCAGGGACGTAGATAGTACTACTTTGAGTGACACATTTTCTGCTTTAGAATGTTTCACTCTAATTGACATATTTTTAAACATAATAAGCATCATTCTCTCTATTTATTTTCTCAATTTTACTCACAAAATAACACTTCATAAAAATCATTTGTCGAATTAATAATACTTCATTTAGAATGAAATAGAGTACTATTCTAATAGTACTACTATACTATACTAGTATATACGAATATTTTATCAAGTGATATTAAACCATATCCACCTTTTGTACCCTGAACTTTGAAAGATAACGGAACTGGGACCGAGGGTTTGTTAAACGCAAAACACAATTATTTGTCCGAATCTAATAATCTCACGCAAGAAATTACTCTTATTGATCGGATTTTAAATGATGATGTTTAACAACAAGCAACCATCTATATGTTTTAAAAGATTTAAAGCGAGCCGTCCTAGCTATTCGTTTTACATATGCAAGCTATGATCTAATTAGAGCATTCACGATGGTAATAGGCCAGCCATAACCAGCCATTCTCTCTCTCTGCCATGTCAGCAGCACTAAAAATCCACCTGCCATATCAGCATAGGCCAACCGCAATAAAAATAATTCAAAAACAACTACATTTTACGGAATAAAATTTACGATTAAATTACAAAATTAAATTTACGAGACATATACGGGAAAATTCATTCATTTTCATTAAAAAAAAGGTACATAGATTAAAAAAAATACATGATTTTTTTTTTTTAAAAAAAGGGCTTCCACACACGAGCCCCGCCACTCTCTACTCTCGTCGTCGTCGCCGCCGCCTCGCCGCCGCCACCCGGGGTATCTGAGCCCGCGCCTGAACCCCCCACCAGTGCCCTCGAGGCATCCAAATCCACCCGCATGTTCTCGAGCATCGAGTAGAGGAACATCTTCTCCGTGGGGTCGGTTGCGGCCTTCCACTCTTGGAAGACCTCGAACATACGTTCCTCCGTCTTCGCACGCGAGAATAACGTGTACGCGCGTGGGGGTGGGGGGGCGAGATGACCTCATGGGGCGATAGGGGGATCCTCCCCTCGCTGCCCGTTGCGCCCGCTTTTGGCCAACCGGGCGAGGGCGACGAGGAGCGGATGGAGGGGACGGAAACTCCTCGGCATCCGGGGGGAGGTCGTGGGATCCGCGGCTGCTGGCCGCTGTAGTCGCCGGAATAGTTCAGCCTCTGCTTCTTCGGCCACCCAACGTCGCACCCCGCCCGGAACTTCTCGGAGTCCTTCAGCAACACATAGCATTCCCAGAAGAGGAACTCCTTATACTTCCCCGGCAAGGGGAACTGACTCTCCGCTATCCTCCGGGCGTCCTCCTCATTCTGCCCACTAGTCAGCTGGCGGAGGGCGTTGGCGTACAACCCCGAAAAATCGGCCGACCGCGGCCCCCGATCCGTTTCCACCCCTTCCGGGCACTCCTCCCCGCCGTAGTCCTTCCCATGCGGCGCAGTTCCTCCTATAGGCTACTCTAATCTTCGCCCACATGTTGACGACCCGCTGGTTGTTCGCAACCAGCGGATCGTCGCAGATCGTCAACCACGCCTTGGCCACGCCGGCGTACTCATCCTCCGTCCACTTCCTCCGCGTGGGAGTGTCGTCAACACCGGGCTGCGAGGACTCGCCGACCGCCTTGCCCTTCCCCTTGCCCTTCTTCTTCTTCGGCGCGGCCCGACCCGCTGGAACGGGAGTGTCCGGATCCCCGAGATCGATCCCCATATCATGCAATGACAAAAGGTCATCGCCAGTGAACTGCGTCTCCACTGGGGTCGACGTGTGAGACGAAGCCGTCAAAAAATCAAGAGAGGGACGATACACCGTGTCCCCCCCCCTCGATGATGCTCTTGTACAGAAAGTTAGAGAGAGAAAACTCGTTAAAACAAGTGGTGCAAATGAAAATGAAACTAAAATCGCGTATATATAGGTTTTCAAAAAAAAAAAAAAAAAATCGAAAATAGGCGCTGGCCGATCGGCACGCCACAATGAACGGCGCAGCGCCAGCGCCCTGAATCGGCTAGCCCACGCCGATTTGCCGCTGGCCGACTGCAATGGTTCGGCTAGCCGATCGGCTAGCGACGCGAATCGGCTAGCCGATATTGTGGATGCTCTTAACAACCCGGACATCAGTTGGGTCGAAACTTCAAAACTAGGGCAACCATTTTGTATTTATGTGGTGTCATCAATGAAATCAACAACACAAATTTTGTGGCTCATTAAATGTGCAAGGGTTGCATTGCAAGAGGTTGACGTCACATGACAATGAAGTGAAAGAGGGCAAGCTAGCGCACCACTCACCTTCCTCTTCTACTCAAATGGGGAGTGGTGGTCAATGACGGACTCAGAAATATTCAATCAGTCACTTCTACAATTCGATTTGCAATAGTCACTTTAAACTAGAAGATAGATTAATACTCCCTCCGTCATAAAAATAATTTCATTTGTAGATGATATGAATTTTAATGAGAAATTGGTAAAGGTAAAGAAAGGACACAGACAAAATTGATCAAGTAAGAGAGATAGAAAAAAAATTAGGTAAAATATGAGAGAAGGAAAAAGTGGGAAAAATATGAGAGAGAAACTTTCTATTTTAAGAAATGAACTATTTTTTTTGGATATCTCAAAATGACAAAATAAGACTATTTTTTGTTAGGAAGTAGTAGCTTTCTTCTTGCATTTCTTTATACAATAAGTAATACTCACGTTAATGAATGTATAAACGGAGAGTAGTATGGTCTCCTATATTTAGTTTAAAACTATCACATTTCTTTATACAATAAGTAATACTCACATTAATGAATGTATAAACGGAGAATAGTATGGTCTCCTATATTTAGTTTAAAACTATCACATTAATTAATTATACTATTTCCTTTTGCATTTCTTCGTACGGTTATTAATACATTGATTAATGAGAGGAGAGAAAATCTTACCTCACATTAATTAATGTAACTTTTAAAAATCCACATTAAATTATTAAAAATAAATTCTTCCGTGTCATTGAAGGTGACTAAATTTTTTTTGACCGTCGCAATAAAAATGTGATTTGATACAACATAGCTTATGATTGCCCCTTCAAGGGCCACAACACCATCATTCAGATGTAGACTTACACTGAAGTTTGAGGGGGCCATGGTTCCGAAAAATCATAACTTGCTTTAATAATCCTCCCAAGTTACTTGAGTCGTATTTCATTCTGTATTATTTCAAATTACTTGAGTCATTTTCTTTTGGCTAAAAATAAAACATCTTATCTTACCTACTTTATCACTTCATTTCTACTCTCTCTTATTTCTTACTTTATTGTCTGATCTATTTTATTTAACTTACTAAACATAATTTTCTTAAGAGTAAAGACCAAAATTGGTCCTGAACATATGGTCATTTTACCTTTTTTATCCTAAACATTATCTTTTGGATTTTTTATCCTGAACATATGGAAATTTGATCATTTTGGTCCTCCGTCATCATTTCCATTGAAAACTAACGATCAACTGGTTTAATCCCGATTTTGACCAAATTAAACTTTTAATTCTGATTTTTTACTCCCTAATTATTTTTATGGCCATGACTATCCTCCATAAATTCGTCCCCTGCTCATCACCATCAAAGAAGAATCCAAAACTTGGAGAGATCAGATTCAGATTCAGAAGAAAGAGCCCATCACTCCTCCCCAAATAACCATACAAAATCCGGTTAAAGAGGAAGAGAAATCAACAGCCAAAGCATCTTTTTTTACTCGCACATTCTTGAATAAGCCCGAGAGAGGGGAAGACTACACAATACTCCAAGCCCTCTTGAGCACCGACATGATTGTCCTGTTTGTTGCAACCTTCTGCGGTTTAGGACAAGCTTAACCGCCGTGGACAACCTCGGGCAGATCGGGAAATCGCCTTGGCGAGCTCGCCACTAAATCGTCTACCGATTCTAAGACCCACTCCGACGATATGCTGGACATCTCACGCGCCTTCACTGATTTCTCCACCTGCTCCAGCGACATCTCCGGCGAGCTTCAGCGCCTCGCAACTCTCTCGGATCCCACTCTCAGTCAAGCCACGGCCTCTGACCACAACTAGGACCCTTGTTCTGGTTTCCTACAGAGAGAAATGTTTTCTACGGAGATAATCGAGAGCATCTCGCCGGAAGACCTCCAACCAAATGTCAAGCTCTGTGTCGACGGATTGTAGTCTTCTTCAATTGCAGTCAAGAGGTCGGCGGCGGCTAAATTGCGAAAAATCGGGCCGATAATTGGGGCTGGTGATGATGGGTTTAGAATATTTATAAAAATAATTAGGAAATTAGTTAAGGAATAAAAAATCAGAATTAAAAGTTTAATTTGGTCAAAATCGGGATTAAACCTGTTGATCGTTAGTTTTTAATAGAAATGTTGACGGATGACCAAAATGATCAAATTTCTATATGTGCAGGACCAAAAAATCCAAAAGATAATATTTATGACCAAAAAGGTAAAATGATCATATGTTCAGAACCAATTTTGGCTTTTACTCCTTTCTTAAATTAACGCGGGATAGATTGAGTATTATATCTATATACCATAGTTTCAAACACAAAATATATTACTAATATGTTAGTGCAGGCAGCTGACGCTTTAGCCTTCCTCCAGAAAGAAAGATGAGTGTGCTAGAATGACAATTTCTGTTTCTCATTTACACTTGTACACGACTCTTTATTTTGTCAATTTTATTTTTGTTTAACACTTCCCATTTTTCAAATACAAACACTTTGATTATAACTTTTACTCGTTAATTTTTTTGTTTCACACGCACTTTCTAATGAAATAACTTGATCGAATGACATTTTTATGTTTCTCATTCACACTTGCACGCTTTAATTTTTAGTTATCCACTTTATTTCTATTGTTCACACTTTCCAATTAAAAAAACTCTCCTTATAATTATCATTTCTTGTATTTTACACAAGTCACAAACCACATATTAACTTGTTTTCGGCATCAATCATTAGTCATATTGATAAATCATTTTGAAATTTTTTATTATTTTGAACAACAAATATGTAAATAATTGATCATTTAAGTATTCTTAACTATATCGAACTTTCAATGTCAATGCTATTTTTAACGACAATCATTGTATATATTTAGTTTTTGTCACCACTTTTTTTCTATTATTATTTGTCACTCACTATCCATCTATATCTACTTGGATTATTTTTCTCAATTTATATTGTTACAAATTCCTACTAATTCAATTAATAAAATAATTTAAACATGCATATTTTATTTGATAAATATTCATGTAATATCCAGCAGTTATATATTTGAACTGCAATTAGAAATAGAAGATTTATAAATAACTTAATCTTCTAGTTGGCCCTATTTATAATGTGTAGAGTAGGGGTGCGTTATATTGCTAACTATTTAAATTGCTAACTCTGCTAACTCATCAATACAGTATATTAAAAATGTCAACACATGACATCAAAATGTCAACAAATAATATCAACACATTATATTGAAATTCAACAAAATTATGTGTTAACATTTTAATGTCATCGTGTTGACATTTTTAATACACTGCATTGATGAGTTACCAATTTAGCAACTTAAGAAAGTTTGCAATTGATCACATCCCGTGTAGAGTAATACTCCTATTTAATAAAAAGAAATATACGAATGAAAAAATTATGCAATAGTACAACCCAACTCACTTGTCAAATGGATCCGGACTGGACAGAATACAGATTTATTAAAAAAATTCAACTCAGCTCAGTCCACTTCAATGATGGGCCTGGGCTGGGTCAGGTATCAGTTTACTAAGTTCCACAAGCCCTGGGTCTTGAGTTTTGACAACTCTTGTTATGAAATCTGAGTGCAAAATCTCACTTTCATGCAAGTTTTAGTAGTAACAAAATATGAGTAAATAAGTTGGTTGAATATAAACTTCATGTACCAAAAATAAAATGAGACTTGTTTGTATTGGGAAACATTCCAAAATGAGAATTCTAAACAGAAACTGAGGAAGTAATAATCATTCTTAAAAAATATAAAAAGGAAGAATGTAGCAGATGAACAGTAATATGAAAAATGAGTTATATATGCAGAATCCATGGAAAACAGCTAGCATGCATAAAAATGAAACTAGAAATGCTATATTTAGTGAAATATTACTAGTACTACCTTTTATACCTGAATTAAATAAAGACAACAATTACAGAGGTTTTAAAGCAGTGAGTGTGTGACATTAGAACCAAACACAGAGATGGTAGATAACACACCACCTAGCATCTACTGGTTGTCTGCAAAACTACACTAGAAATATTACATATGTGAATGTAGAAGAAATGCAATGAGCTGCACAAATTCAAGAATTATCAGTCAAAAGCAGATACCGCCCCCCCCATGCTCCCACGGTCCGCTTACCGAGGAATAGAAAGGAAGGACCCGGGGCCAGAGCAAGTTGGGTTGGGGTAGAGAGCCGTAAGCGCGGTGGGGGGCTACTTCATGAATCATTTCACCTTCCCACGCCTTCACTGCGCCATTTGCAAACTCAAAATCAGAGCCTCGTGCCCTCTTTGCCACTGCTCCCCACCCAATTTGACCCTCATGGTGGTAAGTTTGCTGAGCCACAGGTTTCACAAGATTATAAGTTGGTGAAGCGGGAGTAACTGCGGATGAACCCGTCTGGAAGCTTACCCAGCGTGCAGAATCAGCTACAGAGATATCAGACTCATCGCATTCTGGAATTGGGGCAGGTGCAAAACGCCTACGACGAGTAGGACTGGAGGGGGCGGAGGCAGCAAAAATAGAGGGGGCAAAAGAATTGAGTGGACCTTTGGGTATAGATTCCCAATTAAGCTTAGGCTTTGAGTTTCTAGTAGGAGATGAGAGAGGCGGCGTAACAGGAGCACTATTGGATATACGTAGAGGAGGAAGGGCGGAGGGGATTGATAAATTGTGAAGGAAAGGTAAAATGTAGGAGGTCGGGTTTCCATCACGTGAGGGACTTGGAAAGGATGAAGATGTCGGGCTAGCTTGATAAGAAGGTATAGGACTGGGGAATGCTGAAGAATTCGGGCTTGGTTGCATTGATGAGCATACACTGTTATTCGCAGAAATCATCATAGTATCACCTTGTGGTGGCTTACATCCCTGAACAATAGAATACAAGTCACGGTTAGCATCACCATTTACGACTCAATATCACTATATGGACAAGATATTGATAATCAAGAAAATCCACAAATTCAATACTTATTCACAAAAAAAGATTTTGAAGTCAAATTAACACATGCTGAGTGTGTTAGGAAATTCAGAAAACCGCTTATTTGCAAATCGAGCAAGAAGCATAATCACTTCAGCTCCAACATTTAGAGGATCCTCTAATTTCAGATCAAAACATGAGATTGAGAAATTCAAGTATTATCCTAATCTGCCTTCAACAATAAGCACACAAAAATACAAGTTAAATAGTAAACAAAATTCCCCATGGTAAAAATTAAAATATGGCCCCAAAAAATTGTACTCCTCTTTTCGACAATTCTAGAAACGGCAGAACATCAAAACCGAACTCGAGCACAAAAGTAAATGAGAATTAATTCTTACTAAATCACTAAGGCATACTTCCAACATCAGATCTAAAAGCAGAAATTAACATACACAGAGCAAAAACCACCAATTTTGCTAAATCATCTGAACCAAGAGTAATCGACAATTAATAAACCGAGGTAGGGAAAACTGATCCCCAAAAAGGAAAAAAAAAAAAAAAAGTAGAAATTGAAGAGCGATCGATGATTGACCGACCTTACGATAAGTGGTTCCATCCTCCTCGACAACCCAACCAGCTTCACGGCAGAGAGCCTTGAGCACTTCATTGTTGTCGCAGTGCTTGGGGAGGCGGTAATTGCCCTGAGCTCGGAGACCGGTGTAGATCTTGGCGGCGACGGCTCTCCTCCGGCGCTCTCTTCGCTTGTTGTTCTCCCTCTCCTTCCAGGTGGGCTGGCGCCCGGTCGATGAACCACAAGCAGTCATTGGTAGCCGGAAAACGCCTCCACCGCGTGTGAATTATTGAGGGAGGAGCAGTCGTTGTAGGGGACGCAATTGGGACACGGTGGTCACGCTCCACTCCACGCTTTATTGCTAATTTCTCTTTTTTAATTTAATTTTAATTTATTTCCGCCCGTGTCCCTTCACCTATAAACTTTATTTTTATTTCTATTTTTTTATTTAGCGGAATAATTGGATGACAAAGTCGAACTATGCTACTCGGAATACTGAATAAATTAATGACTCGGAAAATTTGCCGTAAATCCTCGCTTCAGTACAATTACTCTAAATATAATGTATAAATCGCATTACGATATAATTATTGGACTTTTCAATATTTTATGTTTAAATTGATTTATGTATATTAACTAGTATTAAATAAATTATTGTATTACTACATATTTAGACATTTTTGGCTCAAATGAAACTAATAAATATAACTCCTGCACATTGGTGGCAAAATTACAATAATACGACTCCGTTTAAAAACATATACTCCCTTTTTCCATTTCGGTCCGTCCCATATAATTTGTCTCATTTCACTTTTTAACATTTTTAGTAGTGGATCTCATAGGGATGTCAATGTAGCCCGCAACCCGTGGACTGGCCCGAATAGCCCGCTAAATTTATAGGGTTAGGGTCGGAAATTTCTAGCCCAATAAAAATAAAACCCAATAAGCACGCACCCGATTAACCCGCAACTTGTTAGGGTCAGACCCGAAAATCCGATGGGCTGGCCCGATAACCCGATAAAATTTATATTTTTCAACTTTTTACTCCTAATTCGACACTTCGTTGACTAATTTTATAACATAGATAACTAAGAAAAGATAACTTTCAATTTTATGGTAAATATATAAATTATATATTAAATTTTTATTAATATAATAATTATTAAATAAATTAATCTCACTAAAAGAATATTTAAATTTTTAACATGCATTAAAATTTCACGAAATATTACAAATATTAGTATTTTGTTATTGAGTTCAAGCATATATGTCAAATTTATCATAATTAAATATTTTATATTTTATAAATATAACTAATTTTCATCATGATTTATTGGATTGTTCGAGCCTTAACCTTATCGGTAGCAACCCGATTAACCTGTCGGTCTAGCCCGAAACCCGAGCTTTTAGGATTAGGGCCAAACTTTTACAATCCGAAAGAAATCACAACCCGGGAAGCCCGCACCCGATTGACCCGCAACCTGAGTAGGGTTGGCCCGAAACCCGATGGGCCGACCCGATTGACATCCCTAGGATCCCATTTTCCACTAACTCATTCTTATTCACATTTTATTATAAAACTAATAGAGTATATAAAAATAGAATCCACATTTCACTAACTTTTTTAACTCATTTTTTATTATATTTCTTAAATTTCGTCGAAATGAGACGAATTATCTAGGATAGAGGGAATAATATCAAAATATAATAATGGGGACATTAATCATTTATAATAGTACTCCATAAGCTGGAGTTTGTGGGCCACACGCATTTATACGGGGATGAAGTAAATAATAGAGGGATTGGGCCCCACTTTTGGAAATAAACGCGTTTGCCTGCTTCGGTAATGGCCGAAATGCCACGCTTCTTTACGTTATTAGTTAATTAACAAATTTATGAACCTAACTAATTAATAAGATTATGAGTATATAAATGCAATAGAAACTCATTATTTATCCAAAAAAGGGCAGCAGAATAGCCAAAGGCACGTGCGGGATGAAGCAAGCTGGCGAAGGGTAATTGATGTGACAATTTTTTATACAGTATTGCACAATATTAGTCTAAATGCATTTAATTGTAGTTCATCAAACGTGTGTTGCCTTTTAATAAATCGCCGCTCTCACCTAACGATTAAATGCGAACGGTGTATATAATTTCTACTGATACATGCACATTTTTTTTCTTTCTTTTAGATGGATTTAAATCCAAGATTCTTACATAAGTACTCCAAAAAGGGTGATCAAATTTTAACTTGACTACTTGTTTTTAATTTATACTATATGTCCATTGACAGAATGGCTTCAATCCAATTATCCAAAAACAGTTCAAACTTCAAACTAACCTACTAATATGAAATAAATTTTGCTAGTTGTACAATCTCAAAAATGAAAACAAAAAATAAAATCGAGCTGTCACATGTAGGCATGGTCCAATTCATTGAACTTATCCTTTACAACAAAGCTTGAATAAGAAAATGGGTGACCACCCAACCACCCCACCGCACGGGCTGCCGCACGTGCATGATTCCACGTTCAATGCCTTTATCTTTCTTCGATTTAATGCATTCATTATTCATACTACCTTCTATTATAAAAAATAGCAATAAATATTTTCCACTCGTTTCTCTTATCGTTTTATGCGTCTCTTTTGACTTTATCAACTTATACATAAATTATGTATGCGTGTTTTATCAATCAAACAAGGTTAACATTGATCACTGATTAGACTATAATTTCCATTAAATTTTATATCATTTTAGTTCAATTCATATTCTAGATACTTTATCTCAAACTGAGTAGATCTTGAATCGGTTATAACACTGGGCTGGCTGGACTGGCCCAAAAAGAGATGCCCGAAAATCAGTGTATTTATATTTAAACAGTGGCCCAGAAGTTTTGGGCTAAGCCAACCTTTCGGGCTCGATGGCCCAATCGTTCCTCACGAGCAAGTCCGGCTAGTCTCAGCCCACCTTAAATATTTTGTGATGGGGTTAGGTAGCCAGGTAGGTAAATTTTCAGTTTTGTGTTTGAATTGATTAACTGTGATTAAGGATAAATTAAAGGATACTAACTTAAATATAAAATTAGGTTTTATTTCGTAAGTATTGGGAAAATGTGAAACGGGGACAAACAAAACCAATTATAGTATTTTTCTTAAAAATCAACTCAAAATATTGTGATGATAAAATAATTATATAATGATTAGGTTTGGATATATAGCCTCGAAGAAAATGGCTAGAATGCTTCATCTAAGACCGAGGTCATGAAGATAAGCCAACAATTTAAGTAGTGAAGTGAAGAAAGTGCACATATTTTTATAGGACAGGAAATACTACAATATATGAGAAAATAATAGGTGAGATACCATGTGAAATAATTAGTCAGCTATACTGATATACTATTATGGTTCAACACAATGACTAGCAACAATCTGGGTAGCCTTGTTTGACTACAAAAGAGGATTTGCATACTCTAGCACCTCTATACGTCTCATTATAAGCGAGACGCATTCATTTTTAGGTCGTCCCATTATAAATGAAACATTTTTTTTAAGATAAAAAAAACAACATTCCATCTCTATTACTTTGTCCTCTCTCTCCTGCTTTTTTCTCTCGACTTTTTTCTTACTCATATTTTATTCTCTCTTCATTTAACCACTAAACACTACTATCAAAAAGACTGTGCAAAAAATAATTGTGTCACATATAATAGGACGGAGAGAGTAATGGGAGTATATAACATTAATGAGATTTTTGTAAGAGGTTGTAGACTCAAAATTGACAGCTCAACAACTACCTACGAATTCAAACAGGAATGATATCACTGCCATAGGCCGAAGCCCAGGAGCGGACACACCTTGTAATAGGGTAGGGCTTAAGCCCTTATCCAAATTCTTTTTATATTTTCTACTTCTTAAATTTTAAAAGTTTTGAAAAATCATGTTAAGTTAAGTCTTATCAAGCCATTACTACTGCAGAATAAATTTTTATTTGCAGCTCTTACTATCAACTTTTTTCTGCATTCGCACCTGCCAAAGCCAATAAATATTCACAATAGGGTAGGGCTTAAGCCCTTACCCAAATTCTTTTTATATTTTCTACTTCTTAAATTTTAAAAGTTTTGAAAAATCATGTTAAGTTAAGTCTTATCAAGCCATTACTACTGCAAAATAAATTTTTATTTGCAGCTCTTACTATCAACTTTTTTCTGCATCCGCCCCAGCCAAAGCCAATAAATATTCACAAATCATCAATATCAAAGTGTTGTGCATTTAAACTAGGAATCTTAGGTAATATAACAGCATGCGATCGAATGGAATAAGCATCAACTTACTTATCAAGCTCTTACTTGAGATCAAACACATGTTCCATTAAATCTAAATCCAAAGTTGCAAACATCTTTACTTAGATTGAACAACTCAGTTCTATATCATTCTTATTATGACCTTTTGTTCACAAGTCGAAACATAGTGTTACTCCTTCCGTCCCGCTTAAGATGACACGTTTTCCTTTTTAGTTTGTCCCAACTAAGATGACACATTTTCTCTCTCCAATTAATACACTCAACCACTTTTTCTCACTCCTATTAAAATATTCATCTTTCTTTATCTCTCTACTTTAATACTTACATCCACCTTCTCTCTCCAATTAAACACTTTAACCAATAACTCCTAAAACCTCGTGCCGACTAAGCAATGTGTCATCTTAGCCGGGACGGAGGGAGTACTACGCTACTATCACAAATAATAAGTTTTCTTTTGTTTAAATGAGTATACGCTAGTTGTTTTAGTCGATTTATATGAATCATCCTATTAAGTTATAAGCATGGTTCAATATAAAGTTTTAACTGGTATAGATATAGTACTGGGGAAGATCAATTGCTAACTCATCAATTTAATTGCTAACTACAACTAATTTAAGGCCATAGAATTTTAGAAAACGTGTGGTCTACAATTTGCCACGTGTAATTTTCGTTTTTATTAATAAAATAAAAAAAGATTAAAAAAAACGCCAAATTAGGGTTTTAAATGAAAATGTCAATATAGTGTTTCGGAAATATCAACACAATGCTTTGAGAATATCAACACAATGCTTTGAGAATGTTAACCCATTGCTTATATTGACATTCTACATGTATTATATTGACATATTTTATATAGTATGTTGACATTTCTCGCTTTATTTAAAAATTGAAAAATTTTCGAATTTTTTTCAAATTTTGACGTCGGAATATATGCATGTATGATATCGTTGGAATCCTTATAAAATTATCTTTAATTTGATATATGTTATATGAATTTAACGTTTTGGGATTTCTTTTAAAAGTTAGTTATAACTAAACATGTAGTTAATTGACATTAATACCCCTATTGATATTTTATGGAATTAATCGTAAGGCTTTATTGACGTTTTTTTGTTGATCGTATAGATATTTCTTGGTTGATGATCTAGGCCCTTAATTTGAATATCTAATAGTTACTATTTAGTTGTAGTTAGCAATTAGGTATTGAGTTAGTAATATAACACTTCCCTAGTACTAGGAGTCTTATCTTCTTGTGATGTTGTTCGTATACGAGCTATTCACGATTCAATACAGTTTGTAATGATTTCCTTCCAATTTTAGCCAATTATTTGTTTTTGGATGGTTTATAAATTACAATGTCGAGTTCCTAATTTGATTGAATTACGAAAAGCTCGTCGAAATCTCAATTAAAAAGAACTTGGAACATTAATTTTGCTTGGTCATTAAAAAATGTGAAGTGGAAAATTAGGGATTTGTAAATCAAGTCAACTGTTTTATCACAGCCGGCCATATTTGCGCATTCTACACTCGCAAAGTCTGTCACTGCTGCTAAACCCTTACTTCGCTCAAAGCTCAAAAATGGCAGCGCCCAAATTCGCCTTCCTCCTACTCACCCTAATTTCAGTCCTGCCGCTCCTCGTCTCCTCATTCTCCCCCGATCGCCCCACGGATCGCCGGATTCTTGTTTTGCTCGACGATCTCTCCCTCAAATCCTCACATTCCCTGTTCTTCTCATCCCTAAAATCCCGAGGTTTCGATCTCGATTTCAAGCTCGCAGACGATCCCGCCATAGCGGTCAAGCGATATGGCCAGTATATGTACGATGGGCTCATTCTGTTGTCTCCTTCCACCGAGCGTAAGCTAATTGCATTTGTTTTTTTTTATGAAGAAATCCGCTTTCTTCTCCCTCTGATGGATGTAGATTTATGTAGGTTTTGGAGGGTCATTGGATGTGGAGGGGGTTTTGGATTTCGTTGATTCCGGTCATGACTTGATTGTGGCGGCGGATGCGAATGCATCGGATTTGATTCGGAACATTGCTGCTGAATGCGGGGTTGATTTTGATGAGGTTGGTGATTTATTATTGTTAGATTTGTCACTGAATTCTGATACTACGTGATCCTGGAATTTGAGTCGAGGGATGTTAAATTGTTCAAGCATATCTCACGGTCCAATCCTCATACAGTTGTATAACAACTGAAAGATGTCCAGTCTTATAGAAATAAGATACATAGCTGCCCCGGTATCTATAGGTTCTGAACTATGATTCGTGTTGCACTTTCCATCGGTCGAGAGCTCAAAACGAAGTTACAGAAAAGAAAACGTTGCTAGCATAAGTAATTAATCTTGGTGCGAAGGCTACCTCTTTTTGTTGGTTATATGGGAAATGAAATGGGGTTTTGTGTTTCGTTCAGCTTTAAAACTTCAACCGCCGTTTGTGTTCAGTGTTCAGGTGTTTAACATAATAACCTTTAGGTATGAGTAACAAAGCCCTTTGTCAAGCGAGAAATTTGATACGTGCAGATTTTTGCCCAATTTTTATTGCATGCATTGTCTCCACTCTCCAAATTGTTTTGTCCTAGGACCAAATAATCCACCAAAATCTTTGCTATTTTTTGATCCACAAGGTATTTACTAAAACATGCCTATTTTTTGATCCGCGAGTCAGTTGGCGCAATGTTTTTTGTTATAGTTTGGGCAGTTTTAACTGCATTTATGTGGATAGACCTAATACTCATATGAATTCATTGGTGAAATTACTGAATGTAAGTGTACTGCATATCATCACTGACTTATACCAAATTATTTGCTTTGCTGCTGAATATATCCTTCTAGATACGTTTACTAAATCTTGTTTATGAATTTATAAAGATGATCTTTCTATATGTGATGATAGTGATATTCTTATGCTGCGCAGGATCCCTCTGCTGTTGTTGTTGATCACAGTAGTTATGCTGTGTCAGAAACTGAGGGAGATCATACCTTAATTGCTGCTGATGATTTTATTCAGTCTGATGTTATTCTTGGAAGCAAGAAAATTGAGGTCAGTTTTCCGAGGTGTACATCAACCTATCTGGTATCATCATGCATAGGTCGTTACACAAATGAGTGACTTGACCATGTAAATGCCATGAGTGCTTGTGTGCACGTGTTCCATCAATAAATTAAATTCTATTTCTTAGGCCTCGTGTTTGTTGAACTTGTTTCTTCACTTTTTTGTCTTTCAAAAATACATGCTATCAGCCTGAGAATGCAAGCATCATACTTTTCTTGAATTTTTTTATCTGTAAACTTGTTGTATTTTGACAGGCTCCTGTGCTTTTCAAAGGGATTGGACACTCACTTAATCCTGCCAATAGCATGGTATGTTGAAGCCTATTACTTCAGTCTGTTCTTCACTGTAAAGTTATGTAATCTTACTTTTTGAATACTAATTTCTACCCATGACAGGTTACCAAAAATAACCATTTTCTGTGTTCTCTATCCAATTTTCAGGTTTTAAAAGCTCTTTCTGCATCACCTTCCTCATATTCCACTAATCCAAGCTCAAAGCTGTCTAGCCAGCCACCATCGCTCTATGGAACAGCCATCTCACTAGTCTCAGTTGTGCAGGTTCCTTGTTCTTTAGTCCCCTCTATGCATAACTTGTTGAAATCTTTGCCTTACTCTGAAAATCTGTTTTTTTATTTTTTTTTTATTTTTTTTCATCAGTGAACCTGCTTGAGTTATCGGTTGGACATATTTATCTATCTTTATACTTCAATGTAATTGCACCCTGCAGTACAAACCATGTTCTTTTGGCTCTTAAATAGAAACATTGGGTGTTTATTGAGGCCATGATCACTTATTAAATTGACTTGCAGTTCATGTAAGATTATCATTTTGTGGTCCAACTCCACCTGCAGTTTTGTATTGCTTCTCCCCATTTACCTTTTAATAATGACTACCAACATTTTGATTGCTGGAAAATTGATGAGAAAGCAAATTATATTTCTTCCTCTATAAGCTACTACAACAACAAACAACAAAGCTCTGACTCACTAGAACAAAAAATATTTCTTGATAAGCTACAACAACAACAAACAACTAAGCCCTTACTTCAAATCTTTAGTACAATATTTTTTTTCCGTATCCTCAAATTTTCGGCATTGTCTGTTTTGAAACTATGGACATGTTACAGTGTAAGATCAATTGGTTCACTAGTGTAGCTGTAAAGGTGGTCTTCTTAATCTTGCATTGATCTTTGGTTCTTTGATCTTCCTTACACGATTATGTTTTTATTATTCCTTCCTTGCAACTTATTTTATTATGTTTTCTTTTATGATGCATTTCTCTAGTTTGACTAACAATAGACATGTAGAAGTGACGCCAAAGACATTCAGTTTCTCCCTATATAATAACATGAATTGATGCAGGCTAGGAATGCTGCACGAATCATGATATCTGGTTCATTGGACATGTTCAGTAACAGGTGTGTTGATATTCATCTCACCTTATCGGTTCTTTTAATGATATAGCTTGCCAGAGTTTTTAATGCTGGTTTGCATCTCTGACCAGGTTGTTCAGAGCAGGAGTGCAAAAAAGTGGGAGTTTGAATAAGTGAGTGAAGCTCTCTGCTATATCTGTACTCTAAGTGGCTAGCAAAAGCTCATATTCTTTGTTTAGTTTCTTCTGAATTTTGCATCTGTAATGTAATCTCATACTCCCTCCGTCTCCTAAAAATATATCCCCCAGTCCCATTAAAAATGAAACGTTTTCCTTTTCAGGTTGTCCCATTAAAAATGAAACGTTTCCTACAATGGAAACAACTCTATCTCTACTTTTTCATCTCTCTTACTTTACTCTCTCTTCATTAACTCACAAAACAACACAACATAAAATCTCGTGCCGATTCCCAAATGTTTCATATTTAATGGGACGGAGATTCTTTCCTTTTTGTCTATCTCCTAAAAATTGAAACTTCGCTTTTTAGGAAATTTCTTTCTCTCTAATATGGTGGGGACCCATTTTCCACTAACACACTTATCACTCTCTCTTTACCAATTTTGCATTAAATCCGTGCCGTTTTAAAAGTTCCTATTTTTAGGGGACGGAGGGAGTATGATTGAACATTTTTAGTTCTCTTAAAATTTTAAGCTAAAATAGTTCCATGTTTAGAATGTGAAAACAATGTCATAGCCTCTTGAGGTCTCTGTTCATAGCGCATATTAATCTTTGGCAGTGTTCAAAGTATAAATGACCCCCCTGATCGAAAATCAACTCTCGGTTAATTAAATCGAGCATACAGATGTGTTTTATAGGCTGTAGTTTTTGTTCACTAAATTGTGAAAGAAAAAAAAATCATATTTCATCTAATGCTTTAAAATTATAGTATGTGATATACTTGGTGAAAGCCAAGAATTTTATGCTGTCATTGGCTAGTCTATTTCTGGATCTTACAGATATGTTATGTGTGGGCAGGTATGAGAAATCTGGAAATGAACAGTTCATAACTGAACTTAGCAAATGGATTTTCCATGAAAGGGGTCATCTGAAGGTGATCTTATTTTTTTTGGCAATGTAACTTATTATCAGGATTCAGGACCGAATGGCATACCTATTTTGGCAACTTGAGTTAATTGATTGTTCTCGAATTCTAGGCTGTGAATCTTAGACACAACAAAGTTGGTGAAAGTGAAGAGCCTTCGATGTATAGGATCAATGATGACCTGGTTAGCCTGCAATTCTTCTTTAACATGCTTTCTGCACGCTTATATGCAAGAGCACTCCTTGGTTGATTAAATTAATATACCTGCAGGAATTTTCTGTTGAAATTTTTGAATGGTCTGGAAGTAGTTGGGTACCACATGTTTCAAAGGACGTTCAGGTGCAGTTCTACATGATGAGCCCCTATGTCTTGAAGACTTTGTCAACAAATGCGAAGGTAATTTTTCTTAAAATCATAATTTTTTTGTAAAACACCAGGATTCTCACATGATTGTACTTTTGTTGTAGGGGCTCTATCACACTTCATTCAAGGTACCAGATGTTTATGGAGTTTTCCAGTTTAAGGTTGAGTATCAGAAGCTGGGATACACTAGTTTATCGCTTTCAAAGCAGGTGAGTCATATTCATTTCTGATGTTATTATCTGCTTTCAGTTGCCCTTAATAATTGATTAGTACTCCCTCCGTCCCACAAAGATTGTCCCACTTTGACCGGGCACGGGTTTTAAGAAATGTAATGAAAAATGAGTTGAAAAAGTTAGTGGAATGTGGGTCCTACTTTTATATATTAGTTTTATAATAAAATGTGAGTAGGAATGTGTTAGTGGAATATGGGGTCCACTACCAAAAATGGTAAAAAGTGAAATGGGACAAACTTTATGGGACAGACCAAAATGGAAAAATGTGACAATCTTTGTGGAACGGAGGGAGTACATGATAAGAATTAGTAGTTTGATTGGAGAAACAGAATAGCCTGGATTTCTAATTTGAAAGATGTATACAGAAACTCATCGAAAGTAGAAATCTTACCTATCTGAGAGCAAAAAGTGATTTGCTTAACCTGCTCGAATGGCGTGATTGCCTTTGTGTATTAGATTAAACTTAGTAGGCTAACATGTTCTGTTATGCCAAGCTTGGAGATGATGATTCACACACATCTAACTTATATTTGGGTCACTCTATTCTACAATCATCTGCCATTGACATAAGAGAAGAATGCACACATGTTAGAGTACAAGGAATATGCATATGTTTATTTTTTTTAATAAAAAAGGATCTATAATGATTCCCCATTTTCTCGTGGCCTTGTTGACTCAAACCTCAATCTATTGGATAGCAGGAAAGGGTCTTAGCTTGTCTAATTAACGAAGCTGCTCTTAATCGTTAAGCAATAATGGAATATGCATATGTTACCTGTCTTAACTTTAACTTGCCAATAAGGAATAACAGTCATGGATGAGAATTTAACATTTTGCAGATTCCTGTACGGCCATTCAAACATAATGAATATGAAAGATTCATCACAACAGCTTTTCCATATTATGGAGCTTCATTTTCCATGGTAAACACCTCTCTCTCTCTCTGTATCATGTTTCTGGTACTATATACGTACTTAAACAAGCGCGGGAAATTATCCCTATGTTTGTACTAACTACCATATTGAACTGCAGATGGCTGGATTCTTCATCTTCAGTGGCGTTTACCTCTACAACAAGTAGAGCTGTTGTGATGGATTTAGCTCCACCTTCGAAATGGTGCTAGGAAACACATCTTTTTCGCTTTCTTCTATTCTGGAAAGAGATGGTAAAAATCACACAGTACTCTAATTATATCGCTATTCGCTACTAGAAACATGTGATTCACACTGATTTAGCCGGGTCTCTATGATGGATTATTGTTGTAGCATCACATTATTATATTAGACTAAGTTTCTTTGCGACTTCAAATTATGTGTTACCTATTGATTAAGTTGTGTGAGTCACAGGTTTATTAGTTTATTCAGTTTGCGTGTTCTCAGGCTGCTTCAATGGAGTATTTTATACTCCGTCCGTTTCTTCATAGTTGAGGCGAAACTTTTCGGCACGGTGTTTTAGAAATGAATGTTGGGTGTGTTAAATAAATAGATAAAAAAGTAAGAGGGAGGAAAAGGTAGAGAGAATAAAGTATAAAATGAATAAAGTAGAGAGAATAAAGTAAGAGAGAATAAAGTAAGAAAAGAGGAAAAAGTTACCATACAAGGAAATGACTCAACTATGAAGAAATTTTTCGAAATGATAAAATGGCTCAACTATGAAGAAACGGAGGGAGTACCAATATTGTTTTAAATAAGTTGAAAAAATAAAGTAAAAATATAAAAGAGAGACAAGTAGACACATTCTTATTCTATGGAACGAATAAAAATGGTAAATTTAACACACATTTTTGGAACAGGGGTGGGTATTGTATTGCTCAATGCCTCAATCGCAGCCCTACCATTTTCATTTAGTCAAATTTGGCTCCTTAATGTTATAGAGTTAATAATTGTCCTTTAATTATGTCACGTAATTGAACATGTGGCATTTATGTCAATGGAATACTCATAATTGAGTTATAAATTCAATTAAGTACTCAAATCTATTCAATTTTCGGTGATTTTCAACCAGACCGTGTTATTTAAGATTTAGAAGGAACATCTTTTTTAGTCTACGAATTTTGCAAAAGTATCATTTTAGGTCCGTGAACTTTGAAAATATCATTTGAGGTCTGCCAACTATATGTTAATATCAATTGAAGTACTTTTTTACTATTTCCAAGTATTTCTAGATGAAAATACCCTTAATATCTTTAAGGGTATATATTTTTAATAAACTTATCATATACTCATACTTTTTTTATAAATATCTTTACTATATATTTTTGATGAATTTTCTAAATATAATTTGACCTTCAATATTATCACTTAATTTTGTGACATGCAAGAAAAGATCCTTATTCAATTTTTTATTATTAAAGAATTTTCTTTAATAATAAAAAATTGAAGAAGCAATTTTCACTTGCATGTCACAAAATTAAGTGAAAATATTAAAGGTCTAATTATATTTAGAAAATTCGTCAAAAATATATTGTAAAAATATTTATAAAAATAATGAGTACATGATAAGTTTATTAAAAAAATATACTCTTTAGGTATTGAGGGTATTTTCGTTCAGAAAAACTTGGAAATAGTAAAAAAGTACTTCAAATAATATTAATCCATAATTGATGGACCTCAAATGATATTTTCAAAGTTCACGGACCTAAAATGACACTTTGGCAAAGTTCGTGGAAAAAAAGATGTTCCCTCTAAGATTTATTGAACCTGCATATCTATTGAAGTTTATACTGTAGTATCTGTTTAAACTAAGATATAAATATTTCGTTGATTAATAAGATGCTATGGATTATATGGATTGTACACATTAGCCATTAATTAAAATTCTGTGAAGTGGGCTAATAAATTATACTTCATGTTGGTTGATTCAACTAATACCCTTAAACATAGAAGTATCGTAATTTTTTAAAGTTACGGAGTACTAATTGACTATTAAATCACAAACCAAAATTCGATTTGTCCCCATGTTTCAAACTCTGATAATTTATAAATTAGATTCAGATTTCTTGGATTTAGATTGGACATATTTGTTTATTCAAATTTATAATTTTCATATGATTTTAAAACATTACTACTAGTAAAAACCTTATCTTTCATTTTTTGCAATTAAGATATTCCCTATTTTTTGGCAATACAATTATGATGTTGAACAATTTTTTTTATTTTTAAATAGCGATAATGTAATTCTGTAATTGTAATTAGTTGTTGATAAGTTCCAATATGACAAAAACCCAAACGTTCGAATCATTATTATGAAAGTCAATGCTCCAGCATATAAGAACATCTCCAACCATTTACATTAAGCTCAAACCATTTTAGTGTAAATGTCACATCAAATATGATTTTACTTCAATTATTTACGCTAAACTCAAACTTAAAAGAATATTCTCTATATTATATTTTTTTATTACTCATAAAATTTGAAAAAAGTTTTTGATTTTGGTTTAGTATAAACCTGAAAATAGGTATTTTTCACTCAAAAACTAAAAATGAGATGGATTTTAGAGTACTATTAGAGTTAATTACTTATCTCATTGTAGGTTTTAGTGTAAGAGATGGTCTAAGATCCAAAATAAAACCAATAATTGATCAAAATATACTACGGAATTATTTTATAAAACAATATAGCTACACGAAAACTTGACGTATAGGTTTTTATAAAAAAAAACTTTGACGTTTAAGAGGAAATTAAGTATCTATATATCTTACTATATATTTACATCTAGCGTTAAACAGACTCTTTAGTAAAATAAAATTGCTTGGATTTAAATATATGTCCCATATTTCTATTTTTTACACGACTATCATTAAATGTTTTATTTCAGTTTTATTACTATTTTTTATAAATAAAATTTGACATTTCACTAATTTTTTATCACTCATATTTACAGTCAACAATTTCCTAAATCTAAGCTAATCAAATATTAAAAATTATTTCCAAGAGCAGAAAGTCAGAAACAACAACAAAATAATAATAATAATAATAATAATAATAATAAGAATAATAATAATAATAATAATAATAATAATAATAATGACCACGCGTTATGCACCTGAACAGTCTCTTATACAAAACTGAATTATCTTATGAATAAACCACGTGTTACACACTTAAAAATTCTCTTGTACAAAATTGAAACATCATAATTAATAAACTTTTCATCAATCAAACTATACACCACATGTTATACACTTCAGATCTGTCGCCACTTTAATAATAAACCCAATCAAAATGAAAATGGAAGAAGCTGTCGTTGGTCCAAACATTTGGCCTACCGTCACTTTAATTAATACCCAAACAAATGCATTATTATAGTATAGAAGTCTCTCTACTATAGTGTATATATATAATCGCATGTTTGTGTATATTTGTGTTAATTACAATAAAATGAGCCTTCTTATTAGTAATTCTCTCACAACATTAATCTCTCTTGGCGCCGGCCGGCAACGGCAATCAAGATCCGGTCATCCGATTTCATCAATTTTGGCCAAACAAGACCAGAATCCGATCTCTCCGCCGTTCGATTTCAATCGATACACGCTCGAGAAGGCCGACTCCGTGAACCGAGCTCTGGCCGCGGCGGTGGAGATGAAGGAGCCTTTAAAGATCCACGAGTCCATGCGCTACTCCCTCCTCGCCGGCGGGAAGCGCGTGCGCCCCATGCTCTGCATCGCCGCCTGCGAGCTCTTCGGCGGCGACGAGCCCACGGCCCTCCCGGCGGCCTGCGCGGTGGAGATGATCCACACCATGTCCCTGATGCACGACGACCTCCCCTGCATGGACAACGACGCCCTCCGCCGCGGCAAGCCCACCAACCACCGCGTCTTCGGCGAGGAGACCGCCGTCCTCGCCGGCGACGCGCTCCTCTCCTTCGCCTTCGAGCACGTGGCTCTGGCGACGCGCGGGGCGTCGCCAGAGAAGGTGGTGAGGGTGTTGGGGGAGCTGGCGAGGGCGATCGGGGCGGAGGGGCTCGTGGCGGGGCAGGTGGTGGACATCTGCTCGGAGGGGATGGCGGAGGTGGGGCTGGAGCATCTGGAGTTCATCCACCACCACAAGACGGCGGCGCTGCTGGAGGGGTCGGTGGTTTTGGGGGCGATTTTGGGGGGAGGGGATGAGGAGGAGGTTGGGAAGCTGAGGAAGTTTGCCAAGTGTATTGGGCTGCTGTTTCAGGTGGTGGATGACATCTTGGATGTGACGAAATCGTCGGCGGAGTTGGGGAAGACGGCGGGGAAGGATTTGGTGGCGGATAAGACGACGTACCCGAAGCTGCTGGGTATCGACAAATCAAGGGAATTGGCGGAGGAATTGAATCGGGAGGCGCAGGAGCAGCTGTCTCACTTTCATCCACACAAGGCGGCTCCATTGATTGCTCTTGCCAATTATATTGCTTATAGGGATAATTGATCCTCTACATTTCATCAACAATCCATAATCATTTAATTATTTCTCTTGTTATATCTATCAGTTTTTCAAAAGTAATTGAAAATCAGGCATACTTTGGCGCGCACACGTGTTTTGTTTCAAATTGATTATGTTGTGTTCGGGCCAACAGTGGCATGGTAAGACTTGCTTGCGTATTGCTATTGAACCAATTGGGACAAATAACTCTTCTAAAATCGTGAAATTTTTAGATTTTGTTCGATTTTACGGAATTGGACACGCGGAATTGGAATTAAACCTTCAATTTCAAATGTAACCTAGATAAGGAAAGTAGTAGTGTTATCTAGGAGAAACGTTTTGGGACTGTTTTCCGATGCAATATTAGGTAAGCAGAACCTAATGTTTTTTTAGGTTGGCTGTAAGCCGTCTCACTACTTCTTAGCTCATCATGTCACTTTCGCTCATCTATGAACCTACACCTCTTATTATAAATTTCAAACAAATTGTACTTTTAATCTCAAAATACTTGCATTTGATCAAAGTCATGTTTATAATGAGTTAGTATTTCACAAACAACTGGTGAATAACTGGTGAATGATCAAAGAACACTTAGGAAGGACTCAATATCGTAGTGTGACCATCTTGTAAAAATCGAACAATTTAAAAGAGTCTTGCACCGTCCCAACTAAACATATCTTATAATCTTACAAATAGGGTATCTAGGGGCATTCATGAACAATAATAGGAGAGGACTTGTAAAGAAAGTATGATGAAGACATCCACCAAAGTGATGTTAAATCCTATTGGCACAATGGTGGCTTCTTCCGTGGCTAAACTATACAGTATTTTTGGACAAGATCAAAGACTATTAGGATAGTTCACTCTAAAAATATAAATTAGTAATACTCTGTGCCAAAAAGAAGTGTTTCAGTTATTAAGGAATGGAAGAAGTATATTTGAATTTGGACTATAGGTCATTTCTAGTCCTAAACATATGACGATTTTATGATTTAATTGGCGCTGACAGTTAATTTTTAAAGGTTTCGTCCAAAATGGACTAAATTCGGACCGTTTTCATTTGTTCAGGATACAATAATTCTAAAGATAATGTTCTGTACCAAAATCATAACATCAGCACATGTTTAGGACCTCAAATGACCTTTAGTCTTGAATTTAACAATGAGGTTTGAGTCTCAAATTATCTTACCAATCAATATATACAGTTTTTTTCATTAATAAAGCCCAATAATAAGATACTCCATGTGAAACTTGGAAGCCATATATTAAGGGATGAGACTAGATTCCTAGAAAATTTTGTTTATATGAATTGTGGTGCTCCTTGTAACATATTCCCTCTTTCTTAAGGAAGATGACTCTTTCTTTGTGCTATACGAGATTTTATACTGTTTTATTTTATGTATTAAGTAAAAAGAGTCAAGTAAAAGAGAGAATAAAATAGAGATTCTATTTTTGGCAATAAGACATCTTTGTTGAGACAAACTAAAAACAAAAGTGAATCATCTTTAATGGGATGGACATTCAAGTATACGCATGCCCTAAAACTCAAAATTTTAATATGGACCGTTATATATATACGTGTCACTTTCTCAATGATTAGAAGTTGAATATATCTTACCAAACTTACAGAGGCAGAGGCTTGTCAATATTAAAATGAACACGTGACCCTCGGCAAAATATCCCCACGAAAACTGCAATATACATTTATAATTGCAATACTACAATGTGGAGTAATCGAAATTAAAGAAAAAAACATTGAAAGTAGCCGAGTTTCTGTCTGAATGGGTAGACGGCGGATGGATTCAATCTTCATGACACGCCCATGGTATGCTGGTTAAGAATATGGGCCCTATACCATAAATAGTTCTGTTATATTCATCGTCTCGCTTTCAGTCCTGTGACAAACCCACTACTTACTTTATCTTTCCTTGAGAAAATATACTAAAAATAAAATAGCAGCCGCCAGAAATTAAATAGCAAAACATAGGCCCAAGTCCAATGCTTCATTCTCAATTAAATAAAATTTAAAAAAAAAAACTGAACGCCGTTGCCGGGGATCGAACCGGGGTCACCCGCGTGACAGGCGGGAATACTTACCACTATACTACAACGACTTCGTGTTAGTTTTTGGATACGATTAATTATTATTATAGCACTACATATACAGACCCACTCTTCGACATCGATACAGTCTACTACTGGATTAAATTTAATTTGAAATCAACACAGATTAAATACGGTGTACAACGTTACAGTAAGTATCAATTGTGAATTCATTAGTAGCATTTCATAAATACAAAAATCATTCATCACAAACCAAACCGTGTGTGTGTTTCCAAAGACGAAGATAAATTTATACGGAGTATTTTGGTAGTGCTTTGATTATGGTATGATCTACTCCTTATGCAAGAGTGTAAAAAATACAAAGTGCTGATCATAACAAATGCATCTTCATTATTGTTAGTAAGAGAGAGACGATATATACTCCATGTATGAGGATTCAGATCATTAATCTGAGCATATTGGATGACAAAGTTTGTAGAGAGAGAGAGAGAGAAAATAAGAAGCTATATATATATATGGGTAAAAAGGTTTAACTCCATTATTGGGAAAGGAAAGCACCGCCACGGTGGGACCCAATCTGAGCCAACAGCCGCACGTGAACGCTGCACCAAGCCTCCATTAACTTAGCCTCTTTGGCGTCTTCCTCCCTCTGCACCGCCCCCAACCGCTCCCTGTACTCCCCTTCCATCCTGCTAACATACGCCGCCTCTTCCTCCCTCAGCCTCCTTATCTTCGCCTCCACCTCCTCCGCCTTCTCCCTCCCCCTCCGCTCCTTCTCCGCCTCCAGCTGCTGCTCCAGCCGCCTAAGCCTCCACGCCGCCTCCTTCCTCTGCCTCGCCCACACCTCCCTCCCCTCCTCCAGCTCCCGGATCAGCACCCCCATCTCCGATGTCGGCGGCGACGGCGGAATCACGGCGGCGGGTTTGGGCTGGACGTATTTCTCGGCGAATGTGTCTAAAATGTGGTCGTAATTACCGCCGTGGGAAGGGGATGAGGAGGAGTGGTGCTTGAGCTGCTTCTCTTTGAAGACCTCCCACCACTTGCCGAGGCGCTTGGCGGTGCGGCCGGGGAGCTCGGCGGCGATCTTCTTCCACTTGTTGCCGTATTTGGCCTGGAGGGAGATGAGGAGGGACTGCTCGTCGGGGGTGAGGGAGCCCTTCTTGATGCCCGGCTTGAGGTAATTCTTCCAGCGCTCCAGGCAGGACTTAGGGTCGCGGTGGAGGGCGGAGGGGAGGCGCTGGTTGATCAGGTTCCATTCGCGGGGGCCGTACTGCTTCACGTAGGCGCGGAGGAGGGCGTCTTCTTCCGGCTGCCACCGCTGACGCTCCTTCATCGCATTTTTACTGTTTGGTGGGTTTGGGTCCAAGTCTAACAAAAATGGGTTATATACATATAGGGGGTATAGGAGTAGGTGCTTCTTTGGACTGATGCTGGAAATGACACCACACCATACTGTCCACCATTAGCTGTCTACTCTACTACTCAACTCACTATACATCTTTTGCGATTTCCTCTCCTTTTTTCTCCCTGCCCAAATCCATTCATTATTGTTCTTGTCCCCTTTTCCACTTTAATTTGTGTTTAATATGGGATCACTAATTATGTGAGTTTCAACCTATTTTCGACTAACTCAATAAGGACAACTTCCAATTCAGTCTATTAACAAATTGCCATTCTAACTCAATACCGGCATGCTTTTTTCAAACTCGAAAATAGCCCAAGCATGATATCATCTGTTAGCTATACCAATAATTTTCGTCTTCACACGGTAGGATACGATAAGAACAAACCTGGCATAGCTATAATAAGATGACCTGATTAAATGCAATGAAACTTATAAAACGATTAGAATATGCTAACACTATTAAAACTTGATTTAAAAATTACTTAAGATTAAAAATTTAGAATTTGATACATAATAATAAAATCCAACACAATCACTTAGATATTACTATTAGATCCAGCTAGCCAAATTATTCACACTAGCCTTGTAACTCTCCTTAAAAAATTTTAGAGTAACGATCAAATCTGGTTCCTAACATATGACCGTTTTATCAATTTGGTCCTTAACATTATCTTTTTGATTATTTGGTCCTTCACAAATAAACTCGGATCCGAATCGGTCCTCACTTAACAGAACCGTCAAAAAATAGACGATGACCGCAATTTGACTATATTAAATTACTAATGGTAATTAGTTATACCTAATTATAATTCTTTTTCTATTAGCAAAATTGGAAAAAAGATAGTATCAGTTGCAAAATGAAATTAATAATTTGTAATTTAATAGGAATTAAGAATTATAATTAGGTATAATTAATTACCATTAGTAATTTAATATAGTCAAATTGCAATCACCGTCTATTTTTTGACGGTTCTGTTAAGTGAGGATTGATTCGGGTCCGAGTTTATATGTGAGGGATCAAATAATCAAAATGATAATGTTAAGGACCAAATTGATAAAATGGTCATATGTTAGGGACCACATTTGGCCTTTACTCAAAATTTTAAGATATAGAAATAAAATTACACTTTATTTCATATTAGTAGAGTCATTTTGTCATTTTAGTACGTTCTCTAGTAATGAAGTCATTTATCTTTTTAGTAAAAGTCAACACATTTATTATCACTTATTTTACTATCTCTTCATCTCTCAACTTTTTTCATTTGCTACGTACTTTATTTTTCCTTTATATAACTCACTTAACACATTTTTTCTTTATTTTTTCTTTATATAACGCACTTAACACATTTTTTCTTAAATCGCGTACCAAAAATAAACGATCCTACCAACGCGAAACCAAGAGTGTATTTATTAGTGGATTATTTGAATCCAACTCGACTAAATTTGAAATTATTGAATTTAACGGATCTCTTTAATAAAAAGCCGAACTCAATAAGCATTGTTTCAAATCCAAGTGACTAAACAGAAAAAGGTAATCTAAATAGAAAAAAGAAAAGAGGATAAAATAGAGATTAAAATACCAAATTTAAATGATTTATTTAAGACGAAAATAGTAGTACTATTAAATATGTACAAATATAATTGCGGCACGTAGCATATCATATTAGACGAATACGACATAAATCTATAACGAACACAATACAAAATTATTGTCTCCCCTATCGAGATGATAAGAAGACTCATATGATAAGGTTGTGATTTATACTCCATCCGCGCAACACGGAATTTAAGGAATTAATATAAAAAAGTTAAAATAGTAAGAATAAAATATGAGAGATAGAATTAAAAAAAATAAAATATGTGTATAATAAATTAAGAGAAAGATTTTATTGTTAAAAAGGAAAATGGCCGACTAATAGTTTGACGTGTCGAAAAGAAATGTGACCTGTTTATCTGTTTATCTTGTTGGAGGGAGTATTAATTTCATATACCAGTACTCCCTCACTTCCCCATTAATTGTCCACTTTTGACATTTTATTCGTCCTTTATTAATTGTTCACTTTCACTTTTACCATAATCGGTAAGTAGGTCTCACATCTCACTAGCTTATTTTACTCACATTTTATTTTAAAATCAATAAAGAAAAATAGGACACATATTTCACTAACTTTTTTAACTCACTTTCCATTACATTTTTTTAAATTTACGTCCGAACTAAATGGAGAATTGATGGGGAACGGAGGGAATAGGGAATAGTATATTAATAAAAAATTTGTGAAACTCAATTTGAAAATAAAGAAAAGAAAGGGTGAGATCGAGAGTGACGTTGTTTAGTAGGGCAGGTAATTCGGTCGGTTCGGTTAGAACCGAACCGACAACCCGGTTAACCGAGCACAAAAGTAACCGAGATTGAAGCACCGAAACCGAAACCGAATTGGCCTCGGTTCGGTTCGGTTCCTAACCGAATAGGGTCGGTTCGGTTCCGGTTAACCGAACCGGAATCGAATTATTAAAAAAATATATATATGCAGTTCATAGGTATCAATCTGCATACGAAAAATTCCCATCCTAGCCACCACCATTTTCGCTGCATTGAGTTTTTGGTATTTAAATTTGTAGAAAAAATTATGTAGGTGCTTTGTATTAGAAATTTAAAAAATAAAAAAAACCTATTTAGAATATACTTAATAAAAATAAATATTAAATATGTAATTCGGTTCTAATCGGTTCCAATCGGTTCTAACCGATTGGAACCGAACCGAACCGAACCGATAACCGAATTTTTCGGTTATCGGTTAACCGAGAAATGTGATAAACGGTTCGGTCATCGGTTAACCGACTAACCGATGACCGAACCACCTGCCCTATTGTTTAGGGAAGCGCGTGGGAAAGGGGGAGGAGTGGCGCCTGGAGCACCGCATTTCTCGGATCTGTTGTGGCTGCTCCACCAACACTCAGTGTCTGGTCCGTTGGTGGGGCCGGGGCGGGGACCTCTCTCCCTCTACAGTGCCTCTCTTTGTGATGCGTGCCCATCTCACTTGGAATCTCATGCGCGCTTCTCAATCTTTCTTTAATGAAAACACGACTACTACATTTTGTAGTAATCAGTGCCCTACCACTACCATCCCCTTTCCCCTTTTCACAAATCATAGCATCGGAATGTCAACATCCCTTTTCCACACCACACCTCAACTCACTTTACTTTTTCTTACTCCTCTTTTCCCCATCCCGTGTAACGGTGAAAATTTTAGTGCTCTTATTGTAGCACGCTCTCCCTTCCACCGTAAGAATTACTCCCTCCGCCTATGCTAAAATGATACTCCCTCCATTCACGAACAAGAGTCCCGTTCACTTTTTCGTGGAAAAATATTTATATTCTTACGTGATCTATGTATCTATTGGTTTAATATTAAGGATTAAGTTCATTTAAAATATTAAATGATTCTAATATTAAAGACGATACCGTGATGGATCGGTTTCGATTAAAGAATTAGAATCGGGTGTATTGATAACCCTCCTCTCTTATCCCTAATTATTATGTGATTATATTTATATATACATATGTGTGTGTGCGCATACGTAATAATATGCATTATGGCATAAGTAATGTATGTGTATATTAAATTATAAAGGATTTATGTGTATATATTTATGCATGCAAGTTATCGAGGTGTACTAAAGAAAAGGTGGCAGTTGCATTTGATAGGAAGTTATAACTTAACTTCCATTAAAAAATAAATGCAGCAAATTACTAATCAATATGACTTTTGATTAAGAAGTCGGTTAATTATGTAGTTATAAATGGATCGTCACCTTATTTCGTGAATAGACGGTTGAGTCTATAAAAGGAAGTATGCATGCAAATGTATAGATAAGCATATTCTTCATGCTCTCGGCAGATGTACATATACACATATTTTATAATACATTAAATTTCTCGATTCTTTATCCATCAAAAGAATCAGTAAAGGCTTGAGGTCAAAGAGGGGATAACATCAATTATGGAGGATCCAGTCAAAGATAGGACGAACATCAATTGATGTATTTCAACCTCTACATCAAATGAAGAAAGCATGGATGGAGGTTGGTGATTTTATCTCCACTTATAGTATAAATGTTATGGTTGAATTAATTAAAATCTAGAATTAGATTTCATTATCGAAATCATTAAAGTTGAGATATGGCTTACAATTGGTATCAGAGCCAATCTAGATTTGGTTAATTCACCATTTATGTGGTTTCAAAATCGAAATTTGAATGGTCTTGGATTTTTCGATTTTGGTTAATATGCTTCCGCTTGTGTGTCGGGTAATTGTTTTATGAAATGTTAAAACAATATAAGGATATTGTAACTATTAAAGATTTCAATATTTAAATAATATATAACATGTTTATCACCAAAGTGGTCTTGTTATATTGCATTTATTTATTGAAAATAATGAATGTTAATTAATTGATCATGATTATAGAGATGCTATAAATGACATAAGAGTTTGATTGATCAATTATTTTATTATCTATATACTGGGAGATCACCCAAAGGTGGATCATTGTATATAGATAATAAATACGAAGTGGATTAATCATTTATTCATGTGTCATTTAGTATGTACACCCAAAGGCAACATGCTTATTTGATACTATGTTTAGTTTGATTAATTGTTAAAGTATATATTTAGCATCGCTGAAAGTACATGTGCTTAAGTATTACCCAAAGGTTACTTGAATGCATGTTATTTAAAGTTTTATTACTGTTTATGAATCTATATTAAAGAACTCAAGCACGTATAGTTAAGCATGTATAAATGTTGCAGCTTTATAAAATTTGTATGCATATACTGACTATGTCATTAAATTAATGGGCAAAATTATGGATAATGGTTCGAATAGATCCGGCTCACGCTGGGTGTAAAGATATTGAACCAAGTCATACTAACGGAAGAGGAGTCCTCAACCATTATAGATGTCACTCTGTAACTGAAAATCTCGATGTGAGATTTTTGAGATTCGGGAGTGATCAAATAGGTTGAGCCTTATGAAAATGACGATGGCAGAAAATTTGAGGTCATCTTTGCCCATGACATAAAAAGTAAGGGAATTCATTAAGAAAATTAAAGAGCGTTCACGATCGGGTATGTCTGATAAGTCAAATGTAGAAGCATAATGAATGGGGTTACTACAAAGAAGTTTGACTGGTCTCAACCGATTCACTATCATGTGACAAACATGTCTAACTTGACAGACAGTAAAGTTAACGACCTTGAGAATGGAAATTCATGAGCAATTGTCGGCCAAAATTTATCATAAACTCCCTACATGTTGAATTTATCCAGTTCCAGGTGAATTATAACAACACTAAAGATAAATGGGACATTTAAAGAATTAAAGGCTATATTGGTTTAAAAGGAAGAGAGATTAAAGATGATAAATTATCAAGTTGTGAATCTCATAGGTCCCGGAGGTGTTGGCATCAGTAAAGGAATACTAAGTAGGTAGGACAAAAGGAAGGATAAATATTTTCTGAAAGGTCTGGAAAAGCTTATCCATAAGGAAAATAAGTGTTTCATTTGCAAGCAAATATAACACTTTAGAAAAGATTGTCCTAAAAGGAAGGCTTGATTCGATAAGAAAGTTGAACATACCGGTTTTGTTTACTTTAAATTAAATCTTATCGAAGAACCTAATAATACTTAGTGGTCAGTTTTGGTGCTATAATTCATATGTCTCATGTTAAACATGGATTCAGTTCGATTCAATCTACAAAAGTATTTGAACAATAATTGTTCATAAGAAACATGATAAATGCATGGAACGAAGGCATTAGGACTTACAGATTGATCTTAGACATCGAATGTCATATAGATCTTAACGGTTATCTCTATGTGCCTGAGTGTGCTATAAATATTGTTTCTGTAAGTGGATTGAATAACTTAAGTTTTAAATATAAAGATTGGATATGGTATATCCGCATCGTACCGAAATGATTACTATTATGGTAATGGTACAATATTTGATTCACTTAATAGATAAAATCTTGATGCAAAGTTTTCTGAATCCTTAATTAATATTTAAAGTCGAGGCGTTAAGCGTTGTTCGTCAAGTAAAAGTTTGGTGTTCTTATGGCATTAAAGATAAGGTCCTATTTCCAAAGAAAGTATTATGAGGTTGGTAAAGTATGAAAGTATTCCTCAAAATTGGAATTTATTGTCCTAAATATGTGTATAGATTGCATTAAAGAGAAGCAAACTAAACGCATTATAAAGAAATCAGCCACGAGAAGCACTCAGCTTATTAAGTTAATACATACTGATATACTCGGTCCTTTTGATACTCCTTCTTGGGTTAGTGAGAAATACTTTATCATCTTTATCGACGGTTACTCACTTTATGGAATAAATGTCTACTGTATGAAAGATCCAAGTCATTGAATGTCCTAAAGGTATTCATTGACATGGTGGAATGACAGTTAGATAGAAAAAATTAAAATTGTGAGGTTGAATAAAGATGTTGAGTTTTTATGGAAATTTTATAGATAATATCCATGTCCATTTGTAAAGTTTCTCGAAGTAGAGACATTTGTGCACGGTATGCAATGCTTAATACTCCACTACAGGATGGTGTAATAGAAATGTGGAATCATATATTAATGAAAATGGTTAGAAGTATGTTAAGTTGTTGTACTTTACCCTTTTCATTGTGGATTTATGCTTTAAAGACTACGATGTATATGCTTAATTAGGTTCCTAGTATGACAGTTCCTAAACCTCCTTTAGAACCGTGGACGGTAAGGAAACCTAGCTTGAGGCATATTCGTATTTGGTGTTGTCGAGCATAAGTAATATTATATATAGTCCACATGAAAAGATTTTGATTTAAGAATTGTCATTGAATTTTTTATTGGCTATTCGGAAAAATCAAAGAGGTATACACTTTATTGTTCTAACCATAGTACGATAATATTTTAAACGGGAAATGTGAGGTTCATTGAAAATGGTGAAAACTAGTGGGAGTGGTGAAAGGTGGATGTTCATGAAGTCCACGATAAAGTTCTTCCACATGTTGTTGCACCTAAGGCTGTTGTTCCTATTGCATCACAATAAAAAGAAACAATAGAACAACATGATGATGTGTAATTACTTTATTTGGGTAGTCTAATTATCCTCCCCGTTCTCACTTATTTACATATGTGCCATAAAAAAATCACCCCCACCCCACCCATCTAACTTAAACTCTCACTCTATCACTCTCTCTCTCGCACTCGACCCGTTCGAAACCCTAATTCACCGCCGCCGCCATATCTGACAAAAGGCCTCCAAACCGCCGCTCCACCTCCTTCCACTCTCGGGAACCATAGCCCCTAATCGCCGGCCACCTCCGCTGTGCAGGGGTCGATCCCAACGGTTCTGACCGCGGCAGTGTGAAGGTTGGAGTTTGACTGCAAGTAGGATGTGCGGTGGTGGTTTAATGTGGAGTTCTTTTTGCAGACTAATTGTGTTTCTAGAATGAGGGTAGTGAAAATCACGAATAGGGCGCTGCTTGCTTTTAATTTTGCAAAGTTTGTTCTTGAATTTTTGTTCTTATGGTCTCTCAGCTCTTTTTGTTCTCCGATTTTAGTACATTGTTGTTTCGATTCATCCGTTTTTTCTTTTGATTTTGATTCACAGCAGATTTTGAATTGGAGTGTGAATTTCACCGTGTGTGTTGATTTCTTTTGATTTCGATTCACAACAGATTTGGAGTCTGGATTTCGCTGTGTGTTTGCGTTTAATCATCCAGATTAATTTGTATTTGAGCAATTACCTTGAATTGTTTCATTTAATTCTCTAGATATGTGAGCAAATTTAGCTTGAGTTGTTTCATTTAATTCTCAAAATTTGGATTTAAAAGCAGAAATAAAATCTAAATATACATTTTGTGAGCCCCAAATTCCACTATCACACACCATTTATTATACACTCCAACACTTTCTTAAAATCCGCGCCCTTTAGAAATGAGACTGCTATTATTGGATGGAGGGAGTATTTCTTAAAACTGGTGTAATAAGACTCCTATTCTAAGACAAAGAATGTATAATCCACACACTATAATTAGAGATAAATCATGTAACATGACTATAATCCACACACTATAATTAGAGATAAATCATGTAACATGCAACCATGACCATTCATCCTTACTATCCATTCCTTTCACTATTAATATATCTTACTATTTCATTTCTATAATTTAAAAATGCAATTAATAAAAATTTATTAAAAATCCTAAAAGTTACATTACAAATCCAAAACTTTATTTTTTATTCCAAATTCAAAAATAAACTCACTCCGTGCAAAAAAAATAATAACATTTTTACGGCACGAGAATTACATATTTGGTAAAGTAAGTGAGATGAGCAAAATGGTAATTAAAATAGTGTTAGTGGATAGTAAAACCCACATTATTATTAGTGTTTAATGGTACGCCCTAGTGGCATAAGTTCTAAATAAATTAATGTATATATGGGTAATGGGTTTGAGAAAAATTTCAATAAATGAAAATGTGATATTTTATGGGACGGACAAAAAATGAAAGTCTCCTTAATTTTATTGGACAAGTAGAGTAAATAAAAAATCAAAATTCTATACTGTCAAAACGACGCTCGCTCATAGAGGGTGAGTGGGGCGTCACCACTCGACCAGGGAGCGTCAAGTGGCCTTGGCGCGTATCCCGCAAATAAAGGTTCAGCCCCCTAACGCGGGAGGCCCTCTAAGACGGAACATCCGCAATGGTGCTCTTACAAGATATGAAATCATTGATTCAATAAAAACTTACGTAGTTCATTTATTTACTCCATTCTTAAACTAGTGATTGTGGCCCAGGATTTTTTATGACATATGGTCCATATATATAGTGACCTTTTTTATACCATAGAGATGTGATTGGACTAGTCTAAGACACATTCAGCTTTCTATAAATGAAGAGTGCGAATTAAAATAACTTTTACTTAACACTAATCTTGTACATACATTCGAAGACCATCTTTAATAATCTATGTGTGACCGATAAAATGGCACTACATTGTGAAAATTTAATTTATTTTTTCGATGGACAAGTGTATAATTAAATACAAGCATGCAGTGATATATTCATGAGGTAAATTGAGGTTTTGTATCAAGTCAGTTTGCTTAGGAGTATGAGGTAAATTCAGTTTTTTTTTCTTCCTTGGCGTGAGGTAAATTCAGCTTTCTTCATGGTATTGGGTTTTTTTTCATTGCAAGATTTTGACTAACAATGGCTCATTAGTATCCCTTGGTAGACATACTAAAGTGGCCATATTAGTTGATGTTTTCAATCAATAATTCTCTGATAAGTAGAATTATATAATGACCACGTCCAACTGAACTAGTAACAAGGAATGTAGTACGTAAATCTATATCCTCACTTTTCCCAGAATTTTGGGACCTCCTTATAATACATATACACAATAATATCATATCCTCTTTTCAGCATTGAACAGTGTCATTTGCTACTAATTTGAATTTAATAAATATTTATCTATTTTTCTTGTTATAGTTACTAACTTTCCTATTCAGGAGTAATGATTTTTTTAAACAATTTCATTGAGGGTAAAATAGTCTATATATAAAATTGGCTGAATTTATATAGATGCATATTTGTAAGAGCGCTGTCACGAGATTTGGTGAGGAAAAAGGTGGAAGTTATGAACAAACAGAGAATGAAAACTAGACAAATTTTACTGTTTCATCCAAAAAGAGAACATAAGCAACAAATGCGTTTAAATAAAAACGAAACTAAACAAGATGGCATTAAATTCTTTCAAAGGCAGCTAAGGAAACTGGATCGTTGAAGATTGAACCATCACTCGCCTTGCCCATAACTGCATTAATTGCTGCGCAAAGTTTCTAAATTTAAAAGTATTGAGAAGTTGAAAATTAGCACTCAATTTGGACTGAAGAAACAAAAATTACCAGACACATTTGTGAGAGAATTAAACAAAAAACATTGGTATGAGAGAAGCATTATTTAAGGATATATGTTAGTCTCTTTTCACTAACTAGTAACCGAATTGAATCACGTCGAAAAGTTATGATTGTGAATTTGTACTTAATTAATACTAACTGAATCAAATCGAACATTAATTCCAATTCGGATATCCAGTGACAAAGTGCCAGTGTCACTTGTGGTGGAAGATGGAATTAATTGGCAATAGTAAATTTTAATTAAACTACTGTCCTTGTGAATTCTTACGTTTAAACACTGAGAATTTCATATTATGCATTATTATTATGTTCTTTTGGTATTTTTATTTTTAAAAAACCGGTCAAATTAATTAATTATATAATGTCATAATAATTTAGATACAAAACATTACTTGTGCAAAGCATATTACATATTAAAAATATACATAAAATTAAAATTTGTTGATTCATTTACAGTCCTACTCTACTCTAACTTATAAAAATAGGTACTCTAAAATTTGACTCATAATTAGTAGCTTAAAATAAGTGTTGCAAATTCAGATAATTTACTCTAAGCCCATATCAGATTTTTTAATTTATTCAACTTGACACTGGGCCCAAATATATTAAATGGGCTAAATTTAAGCTTATGTAGTCAAAGTTAAAGGAAATGCATAACATCGAGAGCTAGAGGAAACTATTACACCTCCCGCTCAAACTTGGTGATTGCAATTTAAGATTCACAGATACTTTAAAGATATTGGTTTAATTAGATACTTTAGATTAAGATTACTCATAATTGCATATGATTTTTACGTCTTTTGTAAAAAGAAGCTAGGAACAGTCAATTATATTATTTTCGGCTGTAAGTTCTTCCGAAGTTTGTGGTATTTTTATTGTAATTGATAGAATCTTGCATTTAGCTTTCTTAAACATCGATCGCATGCTTTCTCACCTGAATGAACACGCATTTACACAAATTTGATAAGAAGATGTGAACATGCCTGTTCTATGTGATTTCATGGGTCATATATTGGCTTAAAAACAAAGTAATCTTTCAAAATTTTGAACCAAATTTGGAGGTTGAGAAATAGTACTACTTTATTTGGAGACTCGGTTCATAGATTAAGGAGTGGTGCTACTTTTTCTTTTTCTATTGGGATAGATACGTAAAAAAATTCCTCAAAGTTAGAAGGTGGCGAGGATGTAACTAAAGAACCAATACTTCACTATCGAAACATACAAATGCGACTTTCACCTTGCTTCTATTGTCCCATAGAATCTATCAATATATAAAGTGAGAGTTTTTGGGTAACTTTTTTAAATGCCAGTTTTGCCCTTCTTGGCGGGAAACTGGGCATTATAACAACTGTATTTTTATGTATTTTTAATCAATTTTGTGTTAATATCATAAATCCTGTTAAATGTAGCTTGATTGTAGTATTTTCGGCCATTTTGTGGAAAGTTGTGTAGAGGCAGGCCTATATCTGCCATCATGAAGGCCTACTTTCTATATACTATTCTATTACAATATTTACTACTCCATTTACTACTATTACATTATGTATTTATTTCATTCTTTCAAGCCATTCCATGCTCCTTTAGACATCTTTGCAATCCATACTTAAAAAATTAAATACATCATTAGTTAAAATATAAGCAAACATTCAGGAGTTATGGAATGATGTTACTAATGCTAACATTTAAAATAAAATATATATCATTTGCTTAATAATATAATTAGTATTCACTTCCCTAACTATTATTAAATTCATAAATGAATATAACTCAAATTAGACTGTATTGAGAAAACAGTACAATTCAAGTATAATTTGATGGAATTAATGTGTATTTGGTAGTTCTATACTAACCTGATTTTAAACCAAGTAGAGCTTTACTTCAAATAAAGTAAGACTGTATTGAGAAAACATAATAAAAGAAGTTGACTTTGATGGAATTCAATGTGTATATGTTAGTTCTCTACTTATCATGTCTTAAACCAAATAGAAATTCAATTGAAATCATATAGTTTGAAAGTTTCTTACCTTTTCAGCTATTTTGATTCTGCTTTAGTCCTTGGTTCCTATAAGGTACACAAAATATTATATTACTAATGTGCATCATCATCAATGTGTGCCCTTCTATAATCATTCTACAGAAACACTCTCTTTATCCTAGGAGAAGGCGGCTGGACCATGTGTCATTAAATTTGTCAGTCAGAGAGGCCATTCAATGTGCCATTATTTTCTATTTATTCTATATAGGTTGGCTATCTGTATCTATCTAATTCATTCAAAAATGATTTATGATAAGTTCTAAAATCAACTGGAAAAATATTAATCAAAATATAACAACATTTATGAAATTTTCATAATAACTAAATTATATGATGAAATTTGACAAAAAAAAAAAAAGGAATTTCAGACCATTTATGCTCTATGTATCTATAATTGAATTATTAAGTAAGAGATATCTGAAGTCATTAGATCTGCATTAAAACCCCATAAAGTTATATTTATATGATCTGTTTAATCACTCTTAAATTCAGGAATATCAAATATGTAATACATATGTAATACTAATCTATTTTCTTTTTAATCAAATTTTCATCTAATCACTCCTCCTCCTCCTCCTCCGTATTTTGTAGACATAATAAATTGAATATATGACATACCTTTTGTCTGTCTTTTATCTCTTTACTTCCCATGATGGCAGATTCTGTTGTAGACTCTAATAGCTCTCATGCTTGAATCAGTCCTCTGCAGGTCTATAAAATGATTATGTTGTAATCACCTTTATACAGTAAGGTTTCTCTCTCTCCTTTTTCTGCTATAGTAGAGGCGGCTCCTGTTTATTAGGGTTTTATATAACCCTATTTGTATTCCTGCGATAAATGCTATTGTTAAATAGTAAAAAATCCCAAAATAAGCTATTTAATTTGGTGCTGATTGGGCCCATTTATTGAACATTCAAATGCAATTAGGTTTTAATGTTTCCTTATTATTCATTTAAGAGCAGCTGTTTCCTGAATTGTTCAAAAACGTTTTGCAGTGATTATTTGAATTTAATAAGTGATTAGATGAAAATTTGATTCAAAAGAGAATAGATAGTATTACATATCTGATATTCTTGAGTTCAAGTAGATGAAAATTTGATTAAAAAGAAAACAGATAGTATTTACTATCTGATATTCCTGAGTTCAAGAGTAGATTAAACATACCATATAAGAAAATAGATTAGTATTACATATTTGATATTCCTGAATTATTTTTATTATCATATAAATTACAAAATTTAGTTGAGTAGAGGTCATTCTCATCATTCTGTTTTCTTGGGAAGTGGCAGATATTTCTAGGTAGTCCATGCCTCGATTTGTTCTCTCTATAAATATTTCCTTCTCTGAAGATTAAAATCCAAACCACATTATTGTTCAAACGGTTGATAGGTAATATCTAAATAGTTTCTGACACAATATGAAATGGATATTTGTTACTCCCTCCGTCAAAGATTTATAGTCACATTTAGTTATGGCACGGGTTTTAAGGAATTGGTGGAGTGTGTAATTAATGAAGTGAGATGGTGGAGTGTGTAATAAATGAAGTGCGATAGATGAATGAGATGGTGGAGTGTGTAATAAATAAAGTGAGATAGATGAGTGAAATGGTGGAATGTGTAATAAATGAAGTGAGATGATGGAGTGTATAATAAATGAAGTGAGTTGGTTGAAGGTGGGTCCCTTATTGACTTTTGGGTTTTTAATTTTTGTTTTGGTTTATTTTTTGGTTAATAATGGTATTTGGGTGTAATTTTAGTGAATAATGGAGTAAAATTTTATGTCTAAATATGAAAAATTTTAAATGTGACTATAAATGTGGGACAGACTTTTATGGCAAAATGTGACTATAAAATTGGGACGGAGGGAGTATTTTTTTTATTTTTTCATGTGAAGGGTTTTTCTCATCATTATGTCTTCTTTGGAAATAGTGTTCTTTTTTACACTGCAGTGCTGCCTAATATATCTCTATAAATACCATTTCCTGTTCATTCTTCAATTACACATTTTCTATCATTTCCTGAATTTCCTGAATCAAGCCATTCCATTCACTTCCTGAGCTCTCTTTAGGTAGCTCTCAAAGATTTCAAGCACTGCAAATCTCAAGTTCTGTCCATTCATAGTTTAATCTTTTTACATAAACTCTTTTTATACATTCATTGTTTCTGGTTTTAAATGGACATTCATTTTTATAATCTTTTAACTGTTAATTCATTCAATTCATTCAAATGTTATAATCTCTATCATTCTGTGGTCATATGTTGTATTATATCTACTGAAAGAGTTCTAACCTCATTTTATTGCTTTTCCCTATTGTTGAACATTTGTTTGACCATCTGTCTTTTGTGAATTGTGATTTACCATCCTTTTGTCACTTCAATTGGCCTTCTTTCACACCTTATTAGCTTTAAAAAAAAGGTGAAATCAGTCTCAAATTGAAAATGTTTCTGGACATAAAAGGACATAAATGTCTTTTGGCAGGAAATATTACTAAATGGTTTACATAATGAATAGAGGGTCTCATTACCTTTCTTTGTAACTTTAAGTTTAGGACTTCACTGCTGTATTATTGATAGATACCTGCAGATCAGTGAGTTAAGAGATTTAAATAATAGAGTTTGTATGAGTATATCTCTGTTATTGAACTAACTTTTTAGCTTTTTTACAGGAGTACTTCTAAAATAATGGCTCCATTCATTACCTGTGTTAACAATCTCAGCAAGGCAATTACCAACTCCACAATCAAAGTGAGGTGTGTTCGGGTTTATCAAGGTCTACCTGAAGATAAGAATGACAAAAGCTTAGAATGTATGTTTCATGACTCCAAGGTATATAATCTCAGGAGATTATGCAAACTAACACTATCTATTATTTGAACTACAATTAACAACCAATGTTATTCTTTATAAAATATGTTTTTGTATTGATTTTCTGGGTACCAGAATTCAAGCTACATTTCCAAACAATTTAGTCCAGAACTTTGGAAATCAACTCAGGGAAGGAGGGATATTTTGTATTAAAAGTTTCTTTGTCAGACCTAATACTCTCAGAAACAAAGCATCAAATCACCAGTTTAGATTGCTCATGAATGTCAAGACAGAGATGATTGAGGTTAATGATCTTAGGTTTCTGAGAGTAATGTTTGACTTCAAGCCCTTTCCTGAAATATCACAATATGAAAATGTTGATGATTCATCATTCTTTGGTATGATATTTGTTATTGACATTTACTTTAGTGTACTTATTCAATCTACTACATATTGTACTGTACGTATTGAAGCTATTTTCTGTCAATCTTAATGTATTCTTTTTAGATGTCATTGGTGTGATAACCGGACCTGGTAGAGTTATCTCTCAATCTAAGTATAGATTGACTGAGATTGAAATATCTTATGAGAAATAAGTTCATAACTATTTTGGCAATCACATCTTATAATCTACTTTTCTTAAACTAATTGTGTATCTTTGTTAACAGCCACAACAAACTATTCTGTACAATATGGGATTCAAATGTTGACTTATACTTGGATCAGCTGAAAAAGAGTGAAGGAACAATTCCAATTGTGATTATTCAGTTTTGCAAGCGCAATCTGTTTAGAGGTTAACATTCTTTGATGGTTTGTTACTGTATAAATTTTTACTTTTATTTGTCATTATCTGTGTTAATCTTTCAGTGTTTATATTTTTTAGGAGAAATTCGCATTTCTACACATTTTCAAGCTTCTAAGGTTGTGATCAATGCTGATGTTAAAGAAGTTAAAGATTTTAGGATGAGGTAGTCATTTTTATTTACTGGATTTTCAAGTCTACTGTTTGTTATATTATTTATTACTTATTACTCATTTCTGTTTACTTATTACTCAATTTATCAAAATTTTATTTTGTTTTGTTTAAAATAAAAGATGATGGCAGCTTTGTTCAGCAAGCTTCCGTCATTCAAGGAGGACAAAGGCTTGGTGGTGAATATGATGATCTGCAAGTGAAGTCCCTTGAGGATTTGTCTTGCCTAGAGGTATTGAATAAGTATCATATCTATCTCTTTTATGTTCTTATTTTTCTTGAATTTTATGTGTAATATTTCAATAGTTTATTTCTTTTTGTGATTCACAGGAAGGTTCATGTTGGGTATTTGGTAAAATTGAGTCAGTTGAGTGCCATTACGGTGAATGGTATTTTTTGGCGTGTAAGGCTTGTGTTAAGAAGGTCAGAGAAGTGGATAATAAGTTTAACTGTTCTGGATGTACAAAAACTCATTCTTATGCCGTTAAAAGGTTTGATACTTTGTCTCTGAATTTATTTATATAAATCCAACTCAAATATACTTAAGTAGTTTATATCAATAAATTTGTCTTATTCAGGTTCAAGTTTGTGGTGAATGTTGTTGATCATACCAGCAATGCATCATTGTTATTGTGGGATAGGGAAGGCAGCCAATTGTTAGGGAGAAATGTGACTGATTTTTTAGGAACTGGTGGTCAGGTTTGTATTTGTAATCAATGAAATTTAGTCTTTTTTTTTTTTTTTTTTTTTTTTTTTTTTTTTTTTTTTCTATTATGGTGAGTTCTAATTTCATTTCTATTTCAGCTGGTTGCTCCTAAGAATTCCATCCCTGCACTTATTGAAGAGAGTCTTGTGGGTCAGAATGTATTGTTTAAACTTTAGCTGAAAAATCATATTGAGTATTACAGAAGTTACCCTTTTACTGTCAACAAAGTTTGTAATCTCCCAGAAGTAGTTGACAAGTATACTCCTAAAGACTTGGGTGAACAGATCTTTAAATTTGATACGAGGTTATCTGATCTACTTTTTGGAGCTGATCTTGCTGAGGTATTTATATTTTCTTATTATTCATTAGCAATATTTTTTTTATTTTGAAAAAGTTCTTATTGTTGTTTATCTGATTTCATTTTACTTATAGGTTTCTCAGAAGGCCTATGTTACAACTGATCTGTCCACTCTTGCTAATGAGAATATCAGTGAATGCTGCGTTGAAGGATCTGAATTAAATTTTGGAGTTGATGTTGCTGAGGTATATCTGTTTATATTTTAGCTATTTTGATTATTTTGTAATTATTTTTCCTGTTTTATTATTAACTTTCATTATTAATATAGGGTTCTCAGAAAGTGTTTGTTACACCTGATCTGTCCACTGTTTCTAATGCGAAAAATTATGAATGGGGTGTTGAATGCTCTGTGAAGCGATGCTTGGATTTAGAATTTGACGGATGTGATGATGTTGATGAAGTTCAGATGAAGAAGAAAGAGAAAATTGCTGGTTCTAATTAGATGGACAATCATAGTTGGTGGTTATGTCGTGCAGTCTTTTATCTTTTTTGCATCTTAAAAGAATATTAATCCTATGTTTTTTTGTGCTGTTTTTGGATTGTCACCGAACTTGAAAATTTTTTGATGCTTTTAGGGCTGTACATGTTTTCCATGTAGTCAAGTTAGTAAGGTGAGAACTTCCTGAAGAATTTTTAATGTTGAGCTATCCCTTCATTTTATAATGAAGTTTTTAAGTTATTGTTCTTTTTTTCCCCTTATTATGTATTTTAATGTTTGACAATGTTTAAAATTGAAATATATCATGAAGGTCAGTAGAGGAGTATTAATAATTGAAGACTAAACATAAAAGCAATTCTAGAACTGGATGAGTAAAATAGTTTATATGCATATTGATTCATTAGTATCTATAAATCCTGATGTATGCTGATAAGTCATACAATATTGTCCAAAATGATTCAGAATCTTAACTATAGTATTTCAATGTCCCTAGCATAGGTTTGAGGGATTGAACATGACATAGGTGGAGTCAAATTGTTTACAAGTTATTAGAGCATATGCAAGGCTTGAACAAATATGCAAGGAATCCTGATGTATTCTAATGAATAAATATTTAACCTGAAGGAGTCGAATAGTCAAATAGTCCAAATCATACACAATGAGTTATGAGATCAAATCATGACCACAAATCCTATATAATTCATTCAGAATCTAACCTGTACTTTCCATTGTTATGAATCACTATATCCTTGCAATATTCAAGGCTTGAATATTGCAAATAAACTGTTTTACACCAAATAAGATCTTTATTATGATTAGTAAGGATATCAATATATTATGATTCATTATGAATCCTAATTAAGTGATTTCATTCCTATCAGTGTAAATTTTTTTAAATTTACTTGAATTCGACAAACATTAATGTGATTTGCCCATTGTTTGAAACGACTAGTGACAGCTTCTAAACATGCATTTCCATTCAATGTTGTATTCTTTGTAATAAGTGATAACTTATTGAAGCAACATACATTGATTGAGTAGTAAAAATACATAGGTTGTGAAATTTGTGTTACCTTTGAGAATTTGATTGCTCGGTTTTGGTAAAGAAACTGTGATTCTCTTCAAATCCACCTTTGAAATGATGCTATCTTCGATTTGGTAGACACTCTCGAACATAATTAAGTTAGGACTTTGAGTTCTTCCCTTTTTTGCGCTTTAGGGGTTAGGGTTTTGAGGTATTTGATTCTGGACATCGATTGAGGGAGAGATGCTTAGCAAGGTGAGGTCGAGTGAGAAATAGACTAAGATTGGACGGTGAGTGAGAAATAGACTAAGATTGGACGGTAGGCAGAGTATAGACCATTCAATTTAGCCGGAGATGGCGTCGATTCGCCGTATGCTTTTGTGGGAGATAAAATTGTGTTCACCAAATGGTGGAGCTATGGTCGGCTGGGATCGCTTGTCGGCGACACCATGGCCGACGAGTAACGGAGGCAGCGATGAAGGTGGGGTAAGAGGAGGAAGGATTGGTCCGTCAGTTTCATCGGGAAATAGGGAGGCTCTTGAATCTCAAACCCTAGAGTCTAAGGCATTATTATTGTTTTATCTTATCAATAAATAATTGAGAGATTGAAGCTAATTCAAATTAGTACTATTAATTACTTATTTCATATTTTATTTAAAATCTTCATTGTTATGTACAACTTTTACGAAGGAAACGTTTCAATGTGCTACTTAAAATGTTGGGCTATTAGATTGGGCATGTAATTTATTTGGGCTCTTATTTATTTGTTGGGGCAAAGATGCTAATCTTTTTTGGACTCATTTATTCGGAGGTCCTTTAGGTTCTAATTTGTAATATTGTTTAAATTATTATAGTAAATTTTTGGTAATATTTTTAAATTTTATTAAATTATCTGTATTCTTTTAATTTGGAAAGTAATACTCTAATTATATATTGTGTCTTTTTTCTACTAATTTTGCTCTATATTTTGTAGTTGATGTGTGTGGATCCTTTGAAAGACCTATTGTTATAAGTGATGATGTTCTTGATGGACAACTGTATGTTGCTATATCAAGAGTCACAAGTCGTGAAGGTTTGAAGATTTTAGTGTGTAAAGATGAAGAAGATGAAAGTAATGGTGATTCTACTATTAACATTGTTTATAAAGAAGTTTTTCAAAACTTATGAACTATTGAATTGTCGATTTTGTGTAAGTTCCTATTTATGAATATTTGTGTTTTTTTTAATGAACTTATTTTATTATTCATAAAAAAAATGTATGTATATAAGCATCATTATCTCATCTTTGTTTTGTAATATATTTTATTTTTTCCACTCATATTTGCGTTTAAAATTCAAAAAAATTATTTGTTCATTGGAAATAGATATAGTAAAATTTGTCTTGATATTTACAATGTGCTTTTTAATTAGACATTTATTCTCTGCCTGCAAGCACAAGTATACAATATTTATCATCTACATCTTTTAGTTCATTTATCTTAGAAGTTTTTACAAGTTTTATGGCCCGTGCATAGCACGGGTGGTAAAACTAGTTAACAATTAAGGGGTGGTGTTGTGTTTTCTTTTGATCTGTGGTGATCATGTGGTTTGCTTTTGATATATAGTGATTATTTGGTTGATTATTTCTTGTCCATCATACTTTGTGCATTTTATATATTAATAGCCAGTGGTGAATCTACCATAGAACATAGAACAAGGAGTACAATTGTAATTCAAATGTTCAAACTTTGATTGAAATATAAATGTGATAGCAAAGAAAATGGATATTGATATGATACGAGATTTGAAATCAATGGCAAAGGAGGTAATTATAGGGACTACATATTACTCCTCGGTTAACATTTTCATCTACTCCGTATTACTCCATCCGTTCTACAAAGTTTGTTCCAGTTTGTCTCAGCACGAAATTTAAGAAATTACTCCCCCCGTTCCAGTTTAAGAGTCACATTTTGCCATAAAAGTACGTCTCAGTTTAAGAGTCACATTAAGAAGCTTTCATATTTAGACATAAAATTTTATCCCATTATTCATCAAAATTACACCCAAATGCCATTATCTACATAAAAATAAATAAAAATAATAATAAACCAAAAAGTCAAACCATCTCACTTTCCACCAACTCACTTCATTTAATACACACTCCACTATCTCACGTCATTAATTACACACTCCACCTAATTCTTAAAACCCGTGCCATAATTAAATGACACTTCTAATGTGGGGCAGAGGGAGTATTTGACTTTGTATTAAATAAAGATGTGTAGTGGAATAATGGTCCCACATTGAGGAGATTGAGAGGTGTAATTAATGTCTATTTTTGAAAAGATTTCAATTGAGATAAATTTTGTAGCAGGAGATGTGAAAATGATAGGGAAATTGGTCTCTAAAACCATGAACTTTGCCCAAAATTTGGTATTTCCCATGAACTTCGACAAAAATAATCGATAGTTGTATGACTAAATTGTGTTGGTCTTTATACCCTTATTTTCAACGTTAAAGAAAATTAACGATAGACTATATTTTTACCCTCTTAAATTGTTTTGTGTATTATGTTTTTTATTCTAAGCTTTTATTACTAAATCCATGGAAAAAGACGTGGTAGTGGAAATATGATAAAATTATTCCTACGAATTTGTTAAGAATCTATGCCCTCGTCTAGTGTAAAACGCAACCGAATTTATGAACATGAAATAAATCTGGATTCATAATAAATATTACACTATGAACATTTATAATAGTTAAAAAACTTATCTAATGTAATTTGTTTTTCCATTTAGTTTCAGTATCCACATTTGCTATAAATCTTTTACTTGAGAAACCATTTGCTATGAAATCTTAATATTGGGCTAATCAAAAATCAAAATTACCATATTCCATTGTACTTAATTAGGATCACACCAAATTTCCACGTCATCACAAATCCAACAATTACTGAAATTTAACTTGTAAACAAATTCACTTCTATTGATTAGCAAAAATAAACATGGATTCTAAAGAAGTGGAAGAAATAGACATTTTTACATGACGCAATAATTTTATGGGAGTGACGACACCGACCAATACATGTTTTTCTTAAAAATTGCCACGGTTGAGAAAAACGTTGCCCACCGTCCCCAAAAAAATAACAAATTGATACGGAGTACTTTCTAGCTACCCAAAAAAAATTAACTATTTTCTTCGTCCAACAAAAAAAATTAAATATTTTCTCCGTCCAATAATAGATGACATACCTGAGGAATGATACAAAATTTTAGGAGATATTATTTTGCATCTTACGTGAAGAGAGAAAATAGTAATATATTTATTTTAATGTGAGAGAGAATTTTTTCCACAAATTAAAAATAGTAACTTATCATATACTATTAGTATTGCTATTATTTAATTATTAGTGATTTTAGGAGATATTATTTTGCATCTTACGTGAAGAGAGAAAATAGTAATATATTTATTTTAATGTGAGAGAGAATTTTTTCCACAAACTAAAAATAGTAATTTATCATATACTATTAGTATTGCTATTATTTAATTATTAGTGGAAAACGTGTCATTACACTTTAGACCTGTACATTAAAAGGAATTTAAATATTTAACTATTATATTATGTTATACTACATTTACTTTATATTGTTAATTCTTTTTAAAATTGAAAATCTGAAAAATCAAAAAAAAAATACTCCAGTCTCCATACGTATAAAGCGTATAGAAGGCTAAAGAAAATATTGTTGAATGAATTAAGACAAGGGGTAGCGTAGTCTTAAAAATTTTGATATTTTCTAAGTGCATTAAATGACTCAGTTTTCAAGTGAAAAATCCAATTATGGCCAGCCATTTAGCATCACTCAAATTTATTTGCACATTAAATAATTGTAACAAATTTATTACATACAAAAGTCAAAGAGGTCTCACATTTCACTCACTACCTACCTCTATTTATTACATATTCAAACACTTCTTTAAAATTCGTGCCCGATCAAACTGTGACTTCTAATCAGGGACGGAAGGAGTATAAAACTAATATATAAAAGTAGGACCCACAGTCCACTAACTTTTTCAACTCACTTTCTATTACATTTCTAAAAAATGCGTGCCGGGTCAAAGTAGGAAAAATTTTGGGGACGGAGGTAGAATGTTAGATGAAGAGGGAAAATAGTATATTTATATTAATATAAGAAGAAGTTTTTTCCACAAATTAAAAAAAAAAGTGTGACATCAATTATGGGATGGAGGAGGCCTTTCTAACTAACGAAAAACGTCAAAATAAAAGTAAACTCTGTAAACATTTTAAATTATGGAAGTGTGGAACTAGGTTGTGAGCGGTGACCACCGTCCAACAAAACACACATTACACACATTGAGGCACAGCCCACCGTTACTCGTTTTCCATGCTCATATATTTCCATCATCTCTATAAATAATAACACACTCGACATTCAATCAACAACACATCAACTCAATTCAATCCAATCACAGAGATACATACATCAATCATTCATTTCAACAAACAATTTTGCCATGGCCGCCGCCTCCTCCACCATTCTCAAAGCCGCCGTCTCCTCCCCTTCCCCCGCCAGGCTTCCGCCGCCCGCCGCCGCCGCCCAGAAACTCTCCTCCTTTGCCCCATCCAAGAAGAAACAATTCCTCCCCAAACCCCTCACCAAATCCTTCTCATGCAAAGCCCAGGCCGCTGATCCAGCTTCCACCACACCAAGTAAGATCGATTCATCTCCAATTCCTCAATTTGTTACTAATTTCTTCATTAATCACAATTAATTTTGCTCTAATTCAGCCAAAGTCCAACAACTGCACGTCTACGAGATCAACGAGCGCGATCGCGGCAGCCCTGCCTACCTCCGATTGAGCCAGAAAACCGTCAATTCCCTCGGCGATCTCGTGCCTTTCAGCAACAAGGTACTACAGAATCCCCAAAATTAGCCTAATTAAACTCCAATTTCACAAAATTGACACGATTACGGATCGGATTCGCAGGTTTACACCGGCGATTTGAAGAAACGGGCGGGGATAACGGCGGGGTTATGCATCCTGATCAAGCACGAGGAGGAGAAGAAGGGCGACCGCTACGAGGCGATCTACAGCTTCTATTTAGGAGACTACGGCCACATCGCGGTGCAGGGGCCCTACCTCACCTACGAGGACACCGAGCTCGCCGTCACCGGCGGCTCCGGCATCTTCCAGGGCGTCTACGGCCACGTCAAGCTCCACCAGATCATCTTCCCCTTCAAGCTCTACTACACCTTCCACCTCAAGGGCATCCCTGATCTGCCGGCGGAGCTGCTCGGCCAGCCTGTGCCGCCGGCGATCGAGGTTGAGCCCACCCCCGCCGCGAAGAGTTGCGAAGCCGGAGCCACGCTCCCTAACTTCACCAATTAGCCGCCTCTTCTTCGTCGCCGGCGACCGGTTGTTTCTAATAAATTTTTTAAGATTAAATTAGTTGCTTCTTTTTTATATTTTCAATCATCATTATGCAACTTTTAGTGGCCAATGCATTTTCTGTTTTGAGAGTGACACCCACTCATCACTGTCTCCATTCAATTGAAGTCATGGTCTAGTTTAATTATACCTTTTTGGTTACTTTTTGCCTAGTTTAATTAAGAGTTTTGTTATATAAAAACTGAATAAGGTGACATTTAAAAGAATGAAAGTGTCATTAATCAAAGAGGTGGTATGTGAAAGGCAAGTTATCTTCTTATGAAAGTGTCATCAATACCGCTATTTTTAGATACTATATCGAGAGACATTGGAAGATAATAAATCAACCTGTAATTTTATACATTTTGATATTTTTGTTAAAAAGATTTATAATTTTGTGTTTGACATTTATAACGGACTAAAAAACATTATATTTGAGTTTTTGGGTTTGAAACATATATGGGTTGGGCCTAAATATTCGATGCGCCTATTAACACAGACTCATTTTATTCAACTTGCGAATAAAGAAACCTTTATTCTAATATACTACTACTATTTGTAAAAAAGTAAGCAGATCGGAAGCTAATCTAAGCCCACATTATTGACATGAAAAGCAAGTGAAGTGATATGGAGTAATACTGTAAATAATCAATAAACTTATAGCAGATAAATTACTGACATCTTTCTATATTATTATACATATAATTTGTATTTATTAATTGATAATTAGATAAGTAAATACAGTAAACGAAGGTCGTATCCCCTAATTCAAATACACTTGGATTAAATAAGTACTATTATGCTTTACACGAGTGGCGAGTGCTTGGTAAAATTTAGTCTTTTCATGTTAATAAGATACTACTAGTATCATTTAAATGTTTTGTTTCCATACACTTTATTTTACTATGCTCTTACGTGATTATGCTCTTGGAACTAAATGCAAGTTGATCACGTGTGCACCAAGAGTAAAAAATATAAAAATTGAGCACATGATTTAAATGGAGGACTAATGTGGAGTATTTTATATCGGTAGCTTTATGAGTCCCACCACGCCACATATGGGCTGCTTTTTCGAATTTGATTGAACATGCCAATACAATGGTAAATAGTAAATTATAAAATGGTTAGGTGACCTACCGAGTCATATTATTCAAGATTTATTTATTACAAGGACAGTGTATATATGAGTGGACGACAAAAATCTTTAAGTATCAAAATTCATTTTTAGCCAACAGACTATTTTTTACGAAACAAAAGATTCAGCTGATTGGTTATTATTCGCCGCATGTGAAAATACTTTTTTTTTCCCAATCTAATTGCATCAAATATAATGAAAAGATAAAAAGTGACTATGATATAGTCGTACACATATCATAATTGAGTTGAACGAAGTCGAATTTGTATATGTGGAGAGACAGATAGATCTCGAAATCAATTACTAAAACCTAAAACCATTATTTTTAAATAGAGAAATATTAGAGATGACTAACTAATTAAAGTGGGCAAATATGAAATTAATAGTTGTATTTGTGAAGGATATTTAACCCTATACGATCGAGCTACAGTGGTGGATCTAGAATTTTCAGTACGGAGATACGGTAAAATATAATATTGACTTGGAAGTTCAGAATCAATTCTTTATTTTCTCTGTCTTTATTTTTCTGATAAGAAGATTCAGTATTAATAAAAACAGATTACTTTTTACTTTAGTGTTACTACTACTTAAGACTTTAATTATTAAAAAAATGAAATTTCTAAATCTCTTTCTAGTAATTTATTTAAAGTTTTGCATAGTATGCTAATTTTAATGGCAAATCATATTTTTGGTTTATTGAAGAAAAGTTTAAATTATTTTTAAATAATAGAAAAGAATGAAATTACTTTATGAAGTAATTAAGAGATCTAAAAAAATCCATCGACATAAAAAATACTACTAGTATGAAAAGTAAAATATTTTAAAAGAATAGTGTAAAGATATACTACTAGTTGAAAATAAAAAATATTTTACATGAAAAAAATTAAAGATATTACATATTTAAATGCATTACTAAACAAAGAAGTTTCAACTAAACACAACCAATTAAAAAAAAACATGACCTAACTCGGGTCTTGGAAGATATACAAAACTTCCATCTCACCCGGCCAATTTCATAACTTGGATTATCTATAAAATTATTACTCACTCTATTCCACTTTAGGAGTCTCATTTGAGTTCGGTACGAGTTTTAAGAAATATAAAGGAAAGTTTGTGGAAAAAAGATAGTGGAATATGAGTCCTACTTTTATATAGTTTTATAATAAAATGTGAGTGAAAAGAGATTGGTGGAATGTGAGACCTATTACAATTTATGAAATATTTCAATGGTATTCCTAAAGTGGAATACCCAAAATGGTAAACTGGGACTCTCAAAGTGCGACGAAGGGAGTACATGTTTTGGGGGTACAATTATACCCGGTTGTTCTATTCTCCCTCCGCCAATATTAAAAAATGCTCCGGGTAATAATCAAATGATTTCTTCAAAAATTCAAAAAGAAATGGTTAATGCTTGTGCCGTTGAAACCATACTTGAAATATTGGGTGAACTTGGTGAAGGATTATTTTCCATAATGGTTGATGAGTTTCGAGATTGCTCAGTCAAGGAGCAAATGGCTATTGTTATAAGATATGTGAACAAGAGTGAGGAGATTATAGAAAGATTTTATCTTTGATTCATGTTAAGGAGACTACATCAAGGTGTTTGAAAGAAGCAATTGATTTTGTATTTTCTAAGTTGGGATTATCTTTATCAAGATTGAAAGGTCAGGGCTATGATGGAGCTTCAAATATGAGGGGTGAATTTAATGGATTGAATTAAGGTTCTTATTTTAAAAGAAAATCCATCGGCATGCCCATTGTTTTGCCCACCAACTTCAGTTGGTATGTGTGGCAGTATGCAAAGCAAATCGACATGTTTTTGATTTTTTTGGCTATCTTACCCCGATTGTTACAGCATGTGAATTTTCTTGTAAAAGAGCAGATAAACTTCGACAAAACAAACATGATAGAATAGTTGAAATGATTGAAAAGGGGGAAATCAATTCAGGTAAAGGTCTAAACCAAGAAACTTCTTTGCATAGACCTGGTGATACTCGATGGGAATCTCATTATACAACTGTGATTCGTCTTGTATCTATGTGGCCCTCAGTAGTCAAAGTTCTTGAAAGCATATTTAGTGATGGAGATGATGTAGAGCAAAGTGGAAAGTGTAAAGGTTTGCTTCAAAAGATGGAAAGTTATGATTTTGTGTTTATCATGATTTTGATGAAACATTTGCTGTGTATGGTTGAACCATTATCTTGTGCATTGCAAGATAGAGAGCAAAATATTTTGAATGCCATCAATGTGATAGCGGGTTTGAAAGAAGAACTGCAAACTTTTCGAGAATCTGGATGGGATGATCTTTTGCAAGAAGTGGAAGATTTTTGTCGAGTAAATGAGATTGATGTTACTAATATGGATGACATTGTCCCCAAACGAATACGCATGAAGAGAGATGGCACAGTTGTCACAAACTACCATTATTATCGTGTTGAGATTTTTTGTCAGGTAATTTAAAATTTCATTTTCTTATTTACTGACACTTGAATTGACTAGTAACTCAATCATTTTTTGTTTATAATTAGGTTGTTGACTCCATTATTCAAGAAATAAGGAATCGTTTTTCCGAGTCTAGTACAGACTTGTTGAATTGTATGGCATGTCTTGATCCAAGAAATCAATTCTCAAATTTCAATGTCGATAAACTTGTTCATCTTGCCACCCTTTGTCCAAAGGACTTTTCGTCCACAGAGATGACGATTTTACCTCACCAACTTAAATCCTTTTTGATTGATGCAAAAAGAGATACGCGTTTCTCTGATGTTGAAGATTTATGGACTCTTCCAAAGAAAATGGTTGAAATGGTGAAAGATGGATTCTTTCTACTGGTTTATCGGTTGATTAAATTGGTCTTACTTTTGCCTGTAGCAACTGCATCTATTGAACGAGTGTTTTCTGCAATGAAGTTTGTGAAGTCAGAGTTGCGAAATAGGATGAGAGATGATTGGTTAAATGATATCATGGTGGTATACAACGAGAGAAAAATGTTCACTACTATTTCTAATGAACGAATTTTGATTCGTTTTCAAAATATGGATACTCGTAGGAATCAACTATCGCAGCTCACAAAAGATAGTGTTACTTAAATTGTAGTATTATTTTTTTAGACGGTTATTTAAATACTATATTATTTTTTATTTTTTATTTTCCGACCCCACGTTGAACATTTTCTGCGTCCGTCATTGATCATATGCATGTACATAATCTAAAGCAAATTAGCAGAAAAATATGAATTATGAAATTCTTGTTTGTCACGCAACTTAAAATATCGATCGTAAAACCCATGAACTCTGGTTCGTGAAAATGTTAAAATTCTTGATTTTTATTGCTGATTATTATAATTGATACTTAAAGTTGCGGGACGAGCCCGAAATAAAACCAAAATTTATGATTTTTCCATCAAATTTGCCCTATACTTCACTAGACACAAGCTAAGGGGGTAGCCGTTTACTGTTGTCAATTGTAAATTGGGTTGATGATAAAGAGCAATGTTTATGAGTGAATATTTGGGATTGATGTTAGAGGTAGGTTACGGATTCCATGCACATGCAGAGGCAGTTTAAGAGTCTGTAACGTCCACAAATTCTGTGCTCATATACGTACGATATTTCATTATCAAACCCCCCCACTGAAAATTACCCATCACTGCGGGCTATGTTATAATTTAAATTATGCATCACTTGCAAAACTGCACATATGATATATATGTCATGATTTGATTCTCTGATAGGGACCTGATATTCTATTTTATTTCGGAAGGGAGTTGATATTGTTTCCATATATTTATTTAGTTTATTTATGTTTTAGTATTATTTAGTTGATAAGATTTTATTTACTTTCCCTAGTGATTAGGATTTGATTTGCTTTTGATTTACTTCCCTAGTTTAGGAGATCTTTTTTGTACCACTCATATTATAAATATGTGTGGAGTCTTTTATTATTATCAAGCAGAATGAAGAATTAAATTATTAATCTCGTTCTCTCCTCCGGTTCTCCCTCTTGGAGAAACCGTCAGTTCTCTCAAATCTCTCAAAGTCACGCTAGTTTCCACCCTCTCTAATCTCTTTTCATATAATTTCTCTAGATAGGAATTAATCCCATATTAATTCCTATCAAATTGGTGCTTTCATTAGGTTCTCTTCCTCCTATTGATTTCTACCACCATGTCCGTCTTGCTGTCATACTCTCCTCCTCGGTTTTCTGGCGTTAACCCCGTGAGATGGATTTTGGATATTCAAGAATATTTTGATTATCACTTGTTTTCTGATGCTGACCGTCTATTTTTTGTGAGGTTGTTTTTTGACCATCCAGCATCTGTATGGCTCCACGAGTATCGACGCTCGAATCCTGATTGCTCATGGCAAGAATTTCTAGTTGCTGTTTATCATAATTTTGATGAGGATGCCATTTATTTCGCCGAGACGAATAAACTTCTCAACAAAATTATAGAGGGAGTGGCATATTTAGCTAAAAAGGAGGCTATGGCTAAAAAGGAGGCCACATCTGATTCTGTCATCAAGCCTGTTGCAAAAAAGGATGATGAGCCAACAACGAATGTCAAGTTTGATCCCATCATCAAAGAGATGGTAAAAATTGATGACGAATCGCCTCAAAAGCTGGATGCGCCAATTGTTTTGGTGGAAACCAAATTTCCTCCAAAATCCCGTAGCCCAAAAATCAATGTTGTCATCATTGGTTATGTCACTGAAGTCGCGGAAGAGATCTCATGTCCAGAGACGAATTCTCCATCACTCGTTGCGGTCCTAAACGATATTATTATTTTTGCAGACGAAGATCCAAACAAAGACAACGAGATGGAAGATTATTTTTCTAACTTCCACCTTAAGGGCAAGGTGATTTTCAACAGTGGGAGAGTTGATAGGGACCTAATATTCTATTTTATTCCGGAAGGGAGCTGATATTCTCTCCGTATATGTATTTAGTTTATTTATGTTTTAGTATTATTTAGTTATTATGATTTTATTTACTTTCCATAGTGGTTAGGATTTGATTTGCTTTTGATTTGTTTTCCTAGTTTATAGAGATCTTTTTGTACCACACATATTATAAATATGTGTGGAGTCTTTTATTATTAAAAAGCAGAATGAAGAATTAAATTATTAATCTCGTTCTCTCCATCGGTTCTCCCTCTTGGAGAAACCGCCAATCTCTCCAAATCTCTACAAAGTCACGTTGTTTTCCTCTCTTCAGTATTTTCTCTTCCATAGGAATTAACCTCACGTTAATTCCTATCAAATTGGTGCTTTCATTAGGTTCTCATCCTCCTATTGATTTCTACCACCATGTCCGTCTTGCTATCAAACTCTCCTCCTCGGTTTTCTGGTGTTAACCCTGTGAGATGGATTTTGGATGTTCAGGAGTATTTTGACTATCATTTGTTTTCTGATACTGATCGTTTGTTTTTTGTGAGGTTATTTTTTGACCATCCAGCATCCGTATGGCTCCACAAGTATTGACGCTCGAATCCTGATTGCTCATGGCAAGAATTTCTAGATGCTGTTTATCATAATTTTAATGAGGATGCCATTTATTTCACTGAGACGAATAAACTTCTCAACAAAATTATAGAGGGAGTGGCATATTTAGCTAAAAAGGAGGCTATGGCTCAAAAGGAGGCCACATCTGATTCTGTCATTAAGCCTGTTGCAAAAAAGGATGATGAGCCAACAACAAATGTCAAGTTTGATCCCATCATCGAAGAGATGGTAAAAATTGATGACGAATCGCCTCAAAAGCTGGATGTGCCAATGGTTTTGGTGGAAACCAAATTTCCTCCAAAATCCCGTAACCCAAAAATCAATGTTGTCATCATTGGTTATGTCACTGAAGTCCCGGAAGAGATCTCATGTCCAAAGACGGATTCTCCATCACTCGTTGCTGTCCTAACGATATAATTTTGTTTGCAGACGAAGATCCAAACAAAGACAACGAGATGGAAGATTATTTTTCTGACTTCCACCTTGAGGGCAAGGTGATTTTCAACGGTGGGAGAGTTGATAGGGACCTGATATTCTATTTTATTCCGGAAGGGAGCTGATATTGTCTCCATATATTTATTTAGTTTATTTATGTTTTAGTATTATTTAGTTGATAAGATTTTATTTACTTTCCCTAGTGGTTAGGATTTGATTTGCTTTTGATTTACTTCCCTAGTTTAGGAGATCTTTTTTGTACCACTCATATTATAAATATGTGTGGAGTCTTTTATTATTATCAAGCAGAATGAAGAATTAAATTATTAATCTTGTTCTCTCCTCCGGTTCTCCCTCTTGGAGAAACCGTCAGTTCTCTCAAATCTCTCAAAGTCACGCTAGTTTCCACCCTCTCTAATCTCTTTTCATATAATTTCTTTAGCCATATTAATTACTATCATTCTCTTACAAGATAATATGTACTCAAGCTCCTCTATGTCTTGTTTCCATCCCATTCCCCATCCTATGATGCTAGCTTGCGCCATATATATATTTAGCATGTCATCAGATTATCCTATAGTGTAGAGAATACTATTAATGTTGGTTAATTCCAAAGAAAAATCTATAAACTATTAAGAAAATGAAGCTAGCTAGTCTGCACCAATCAAAAGCTTTTAAAAAAATCTTAATAATAATGGAGAGGGACCATTGTACCATATAAAGCTCAGGATAATAAGCCGCAGCGATAGCCTTCCATTTCCGCTTCGTCTCTTTCACCATATAATAATCAAACCCTTTCAAATAGTGAAATAGTCTTTAATTATTTCAATGAACACATGCTCCTACGTAGTATGTTGCAGTAATATTTCAACGTTTCTTCTATTTTTTTTCAATCCAAAGACTCCACATGACCAAGTTATAAATGAACTAAATTGAGATTGAGAATCTTTTGTACACTAATTAAAAAAATCTGAAATTTGAGTAAACATATCAACTTAATTTATTACGAAAGAAACAAGGGATCGGAGGATTAATAATTCAAAACGTTTTATTATTATTTTTTCCATTTTATTAAAATATTTCTAAACCAATGTCAATAGTGATAATCATATATAGTCGCAATTTTACAGTTACAAAAGAAATAAACATATGTTCGAGAAGAAAAGAAGTTATGTTTATTTGATATTTTGATTGTATGGGAGTAGTACATTTCAGTATGCATTCAAATGCATATAAAAGAACAAATGTGAAATGAAGTGTGACATAGATATCCACAAATATAGCAGCTTCCATGATTGAGAGATGTCTTCCTTGATGTCAATCCCATAAATCTCGTAATTCCTTGAGCCGGAATTATCGGTAGGTTTCTTCTCCTATAATATAGTATGAACCTATAAAACGACAAACTAATTACTAGGAGTATCATTTTACTAGTATTTCCTTTTAAATAAAGTAGTAATTGGGGCAATTTCATTTTAGTAGACCAAGCTGAATTGTTAACTGAGTCTAACATATTTTAAAGGACGAAATAGTCTTTTGCTGTTTTTCCGACTTTACATTTTTTTTTTGTAAAAGGCGGATGTAGGTGCCTAATTGTTAGTAAAAAGTTTTAAAAATTCTCAAGAATTTTAAACTTGACATATAATATCACAAATTTAAATAGTTATTGAATTTTTCTCACAAGCGATAAAATCTAGTTACAATTCATTTGTTATTACATCACATAAGATATAGTTACCACTAAAAAATGATAGTGATGTGATTACAAAATTCCTAAAAGCTAGATATGATTTTCTATCTCATTTTAATGTAGTTCGAATTTGTCGCCGGTGGAAAAAATTCAACAACTATTTAAATTTGTGATATTATGTCAAGTTCAAGAGTTAGTGGAAAAAATAAATTTTTTAAAAAGTTTCGTGATATTAGGTCCCAATATTCCCTTTTAAAAATCAGTAAAAAATTATAAAATTTGAATTTAGTCTCAATTATCTCGTTGTCATATTTTACTCCTTCTAATTTAACTCTTTAACTAACAATTCCTGAAATCTTGTGCCAAAAAAAATGGCTCACTTATGGCAGGATGGAAAAGGAGTACAATTTTACTTAAACTTTTAGTTATGTGATTTATATTGAGAAGAAATTAGTGAATTTTCCAGCTTATTATAAAGTTGTGGGCATATCAAAATTTAACTATACTTCACTATTTTTCCGGCAATTTATGGAATTTTTTCGAACTACTGGTATAACTTTTAACCGAAACTTCTTAAAGTCAATATACCTACCGAACTAAGATATTGAAATGTCATTACCAAATTGGACAATAATTGAACATAATAGTGCGCATACTTATTTCCTTTTTTTCTTTACTTGGAAGTGTAGTTTACCAAGTTGCTTAGTTACATGTTAAAATCTGCACCGTTTGAATTTTCGCTTAAATGAGGCTTATACTTATTTCGTCGAATAACAATTTCATCTAGGAACTAGAATAGTGCCATTCCATCTTATGTGTGAATTATTTATGATAAGACACCAATTAAATTAAAATAATTAAAACTATTTGAATAAATGACTGCACCATACTATATTACATGAATGAAATCACAAAATATATGTAAGATTTTGTTTCCACTCCCCACCACTAAGTATATGACAAATGGAGAGAGTGGCCCATAGTCGATCGATTACAAAATATTTACAAGTTGGAATTTCTTTGCTGATTGGACTCTTTATTTATTTATTTGGAATCATTTATTTATTGGCACTATAAATATAATAATTCAGATATTAGAAGTAGTATTAGAAAGAAAACAGAGTATGGAGCGATCAGTAGATGAGAGTGATTTTAACCTCAATGAATGGGGCGTTAGAGCTCGAAGGATCAGCCGCGAAAACACCAAATCCAGAAGATTCTCAGCTTCAAATTTGAAGAGCTTGAGAGAAGAAGCCGCCTCCTTCAGATCAAACGTCACCGTTTCCAGCACTGCTTCCTCGCCAGGCTACACCATCAGAGGTAATCAATTGAACTCCCAACCAACACATTCCTCCTCACCTCTACCTTTCTTCAATTTTGACACAAGCTCCATTGATCACGCAGAGGAAATCGATCCTTCCACATATTCCTTCTCAACCGCTCTCAGAGGTAAAGCGAAGACTAATTGATCAATCAATCGATCAATCAATGAAAAAACACATTTCAATTTGAAAATTGAATTAATCATTGCAGCGTTGCAAGCGAAAACAGCGTACGCGTGGGAGGCGCCGCAGCCTCGAGATGGATTGATTCTGAATTCGAAATGGAACGAAGCGGAAAAATACATAAGCAATCCGTTATCAGGAGAAGTTCCCCTGGAGTGCTTATCGGCCAAAACCCTAAGCGGCAGATCCTTCCGCGGCCTCGCCACCAGAATCAGCATGTCCGCGCCGCTCATCTACCCTTCCCAAATCCACCTCGAAAAACCACGTACCTTTTCTTCTGCTTCATCTATAGATACAGAATCAAAAAATGGAGTATACATAATGTTGTTGAATATTTTGAATTTTGGAGAGCAGAGGCGGAGAAGAAGACGAGAGACGTGGGGACGCAAAGCACGCCGATAGATCTGAGCTCGAGCAGCCCGACGCCGGCGGCGACGCCTTCGATTGAAGATCGACCGATGAAGATATTGACGAGTGAGGCGGAAGGGGGAGATTCATCTGTTTCGTTCAAATCGGAAACCGCAACGCCAACAGAGGTGAGTAATTAAGTAACTAACGGACTTGTTGTTTTCCCTAAATTAAGAGTTAATATAAAATGATTTAGAGTCCGTCGCTTTCATTGGTCCCATAACAGAGGCAATAAGATAAGTGGTCCATGAATGAAATAGACCACACAAGAACACTTGCAAGTTAGGCAATGAGTTCCATGTCCATCACAGGAAAATGTGGACTCAATCACCTTCATTCTTCCTTGTTTTCCCCTCACTCACTCTCATCTCCCCTTCTATCTACCTATATATTTACATATACATGTATATATGAGTGTGTGGTACTACAAAGGCAGCTAGATTTTGGACAGACAGGGGTAGTAAGTGTGGGGGACTGGTAGAGATTCGGTCCCTTAGCATGTGCTAAGGTCACATTCTTCATCTTGTTTTCTTTTGTGAATCACTGATGCACCCTTTTCACTTCTAGCAATCATCAACCATTCTTTATTTATTTCTGATTCAAATTCAATAAGAACCTTGGTTGAATTTGAAATATGCTTGATGCACCTTTAAACACTCCTAAGGGTTTCATAAAATGTTAAAGTTATTAGTCATATATCACGCGAAAGATTGTGGGACATGGGATTGATTTTATCCGTCGTAAAATAAGTTTAGCCAAACAACTCTTTGTGTTGTCTTCCACATATATATTGCCAATTTAAAACCATCCTTTCACCACACAATCCTCTTCTTTATTTTCCATTGCTCTTAGTAGATATCTTACTTAAGATTATTCCACTCTCAAAGTTTATTGATTTGCCACAATAATTTAGAATCTTTTTTATTTGCTTTCTCACTCCATGTCACATATATATAGCCAGTGTGTGTGTTTTGTGTGAGAAATGGTAGTAGATGATAATAATAGCTCACTGATGTATTCCACTTCACCCAAGTTCAGCACCAACTAGTTGATATATTCAACTAATCATGAACAAATATAAATGTCTCATGACAAAAATAAACTCTAACCAAAAATAAAAAAAAAATAGTTCACCCTTGTTAAATTTAGAAACGAGAAGAGAAATTTGTCAACTTGTTAAGAGAACTATTTAGTTGAAGATTCTTATTATAAGTATTTAATTTTGAAGTAAAATTTGGCTTGCAGAAATTCCTATTAATTAACTAGTGCATACAGGTAGAAGAGAAGGAAACAATAGAGGAAGAAAGAAATGGAGGAGAGAGAAAAAAGCAGTGGGGGATGGGATGCTACTGCTTATCCTTGAGGGGTCTGTATATCATGAGAGCACAAAGGCACAAAGAAAAACACAAAAGGGGAACAAACAATCCTACCTTTCTTGATCATCTCAATGCCTAGCTTCACTGCTACAACTTTGTCACAAAATAGAAAGATTCTCCATTCCCCTCTTCCACTTACCTATGCTCATATTGCACATCAAAACCATTCATAATATGCATGCATGTTAGTTATGGTTATATTTTTTTACCATCTAGTATTATCTCCAATGATGTAAAATATATTCTTTAAATTGTATATCAAGCTTTAATTTTTATGAAGATAGTAAAAATTAAAATGACAATAATTTAGTCTGTTAGAATCAAACTAAAAGTATAATAGGAGTATTTAACAAATAATGTTGAATGTGCATTAAACGAGAATGGTGCTTACCGATAACATTCACATAAAATATGTAGCGTACATATCATTCCATACACACATCATTGCATATATATAGTTGGGTTTTTCAGTATAAAGAGTTTATATATATATAGTTGAGTTGTGCATGGAACTTGCTGGTGTATGAAAATCAATCCCAAATTACTTTTTGCGGTGAAAAACTAAATTATTAATTGTATAGCAGAAGCCAATATTGATATTTGAGAGCAACGTGACATGATCCCTAAATCAAGCGATTTTGTGAGTTATGAACGCAAATTCCAATACGCCTCAAAGTAATGGGGCCAGCTTTGTCATTTTCCTAATTTTCTCATTAAGTTATTTATATGATCATACAATATTATTGCAAAATCCTGTGAACAATTTATTATGTCAAGTACGATGTCCTTGTGCAGAAAATATTGCAAATTTAGTGTTATTTTTTTCCTTCGAGAAACAAGTCCCCTTATTCAAAATTACGTACATTCATATGATTGATTACATGCCGTACACAGCTCCATAGAGAAGAATTGGGACATACACATATTTAAAATTTACTGCTCCTACAAATTAATTTGGAATATTGACAAATGAGATATACTGTTGTCATAAAGAAAATTATAGTAATATCATATATAAAAATGTTGTTGTGCATATTGATGATTTGTAACCCTAATTTTTAGCAATTTTCACCTCGTATAAAATATACAAGTATATTCTATATGTGACATAAGTTAGAGATGGATGTCACCTCGTATGCATTCTGGAGCTCAGAACGTGGTGAAGAAAAAGGAAAAAAGTGAAGAATGATAAAATGGAGAAAGAGCCAAAAAAGTTTTGTAGTGGGCAAATATGTGGTTGTTTATATGAGTGTTCCCCTGAATTATTGTACTGTGTCTTTGATGTTATGTTTTTTGTTCTCATTTAGTGAAAAATCTGACAAAAGCTTACTGGTTTTCCTTATCTTTCTGATATGGCAATTATTCTAATATCTTTTCTCCCAAGTCTCTTTCATACACAAACACATTCAAATTCGAAATTATAAACATGCATTTATTTAATTTTGGGGAAAAAATGTAATGTCTGTAAGATTAGTGAAAGAGGGTCCAATCTGACTAGGTCATGTCTTGTCATGGTGCATGGATCTTTATTGACAGCCTAAACCAAATTTTTGCTGTTGGAAGTGAAGCAATCCGAGAATCTGTTCGCTCTATACTGCTGAATTAAACCTATTTCATCAATGACTTTTTTGTAGAGAAAACGGTTAATGGATTTTTGAAGTTCTTTCAATATATGTATGCCATAATTTTATTGAAGGGGGTTTGAAATATTAAGATAGGAAGCAATGTTTTAAAATCGGACCGAATCGAATCGCTCGTGCATTAAACCATCTTGGACTGGTAAAATCGGAAATCAATTAAACCGGTTCCAACATTTGTTTATTTTAAAGACTTAAGTTTGATGCTCACGTGAGAGCCCTACCGAAGTTATTCGAACAATTCCCAACATTTCAAATTAATGGGTTTAAAAGTCTAATTAATCCCCAAAATTAGTCTAGTGCACTACTATCGCTAAAGTGTAAACTGAAAAGTTAAAGCGGGTATATTTTTTAAACATGAATGGTACCTGATCTTTTACTTTCGCACATAAATGTTATCTGATATTTATTTTATGTCGTTTTTGGTAATTATAAATTATATTTTTGGTAACTGGTGCAATTTTCATCCTAAAATACCCTCTAAACAAATTTATTTTTCCATTTGTGTCACAAAGGGTATTTTGGGCATTGACAAAACTAGTATCAAAAGTGATATTATAATACCTTCTCTCATTCTCCTCACTCTTTATACTATTATTATTAATCAATATTAATATTATTTTGTTATTATAAATTAATAATTGATTTATTTTTTAATATCATTTAAATATATTTAATCATAATTATAGTTATAATTATAGTTAATTATTATTATAATATTATTGTTATAATAGTAAAAACTAGTAGTAATTAATAAATAATAGTAATAATTATTTTATATTAAATTAATAACTACTAATCAATATAGTCTTAATCAAAATTTAAAATTGTGAATTGTATTTCATAATGATAAAGAGTTGAATATTTTTAGTCAGGTGTTCAACCCTAAAATAAGTATTAATAATTTAATTAAAAATATTAAATTGATTTAATTAGTTTAAATAATTAATTTAATTAGATGTTTTGTTATTAATTTATATTATGAATGCAACTAGATGTATGAATAAAACACTAAAAAGAAAGAAGAAAAAGACGAGAAAAGAAAAAAGAGGAAACATAAACTAAGGAGAAAAACGAAAGAAGAAAGGAAGATAAAATTCTAAAAAAGAAAGAAGAAAATTAAAAAAAAAAAAAGAAGAATAAACTAAAGAAGAAAAAAAGAAATAAGAAAGAAAAAAATCACATAGTATTTAGTTCTATTTAATTGAAATTTCCAAAAATATCCTTCGTAACAAAAAAATCACATATTTGGGACCTAGAGTTATTTTTGTCATGGGGTACCAAAAATGATATAAAATAAAGATCAGGTACCATTTATGAGCGAAAGTGAAAGATCGGTATGTAGTTCACTCTTTTAAATATTACTCTCCCCGTCACTAAATGGTACTCCTTTCATCCGTCATTAGGAGTCTCATTTTTTAGTTTGGTAAGAATTTTAAGAAATATAAAATTAAGTGGATGGAAAAAAGATAGTGAAATGTAAGACTCATTTTTATATTCCCTCCATCCCTAAAAAATATGAACATTTGGTTCGACATAGGTTTTAATGTATAGTTAGTAAAGTAAGATAGGGATAGAAATAAATAGTAATGAAAATATTATTAGCGAATAATAGATCACACCTCATTACAAATAAAAGAATTTTCAAAATTAGAAAGTTCATACCTGTCGGGTCTTTTTTCTTTATTAGAAGACGCTTGGGAGTTGGGAACGTATATTATAGGACTCCACATTTTTATCCGTATCAGTAATTATCTCATTATCTTTAATTTATAAGAGTATAATTTTGATTGTATTTTTATTTTATAACGAATTTGATATTTTAACATATAGCATTACTCCATAATTTATATTTTCACCCGCATAAGTAATCATCTTTTTATCTTGAAATTATGTAATTTATTTATTTTTTTTTGTAAAGAAATTGATAACTTACTAGTGACTTGCACTCTTTCGTGGTTTTTATATCTGACGGGGTGTGATCCGTTGCTAACTTTTCTTAAGTTGCTAACTTGCTAACTCATCAATGCAATGTATTAAAAATGTCAACATGATGATACTGAAATGTCAACATAAACTTAAGTTGATATTTTAATACATTATATTGACATTGATATTTAAATGTCAACACATATTTGTGTTGACATTTTAATGTGATCGTGTGGACATTTTTAATACACTATGTTGATGAGTTAACAATTTAAGAAAAATTAGTACTAGCATTTTAACGCACCCCTTTATATAACATTAAAAAATTACATCATCAAATAATACTTTTACATATATAAATAAGATTTGAAATGTAAGTATGATTGATATCAATGTTATAAAAACTAGACCGGTTCGATAAGTTTGGCCGCAAATAAACTAGCTAGTAGATTATCCATCTTTAACCATTACCCAGTTGAACCGTTTTAGGCGGGAGAAATTGGCCAGTCAGACCGGAAACCACCGGCTGGTTGAACCATTTTTTTAAAAAAATTCTAAGACTATTCCCAAAATGTTATCGATCCCAAACATAATTTCTGATTTTTTTTAACATTTTAAAAATTATAATGTACTTTTTAATATTAAAATATTATATTTGCTGTTATTTTTTCATTGTATCCAACTCCACTAAATTTGTTTCATAGATTTGTTACTGGTTAGTTTGCTTGTTACTCCTTGTTAATGGGTCTATTAACCCAAGTATTCACTGGACACGGGTCTATTAGCCCGCCAAATATCATAATTATAGATGATACTAATACGTATTGTTGCATATATAAATGTTGAAGTTAGGAATTATATTACTTCTTACTTCTTAAAGCCCCTACTATTATATTTGGTCTGAAATTAACTGTATCTTTACCTCTCTATTTCAAATAAAAAACATAAAATTATGTCACTTGTGATTGCATTGGCTAGACACATTCTCATCTATAGGTTTTTTGTGCAGTTTTACAGCCAAGAGTGTTTTATGTCATTATGTGCATACTGAAAATCTAGTTATATCTTTACTTTTTGAATTACTGTGTACACATATATTTGGCAGGGAAAAGAACTATGATAAAGCTTGGAAACAATTGGAAAGAGGTTTAATTTGGTATTGGCATTCGCCTAAGCCTAGAAGGTGGGACTTATGCTTGTATTTTAGCTTTCATGTGATTTAAAACATTATAATGTTTAGACTCGTGCGTCTCTTCAAAGATATCAAAGAAAAAAGAGTTTTTAATCTTGGCTAAATTTGATCATTGCATAAAGATACATTAGTTAATGTTACATAAAGATACTACTTAGAATGCAGGATCTTGCACCACAAAAAAAAAAAGACTGTTTACCGAGCACCACTAGCGAGCACTTCAAACTGTGCTCGGAAAATGGCGAGCACATTAAACTGTGCTCGGCAACATTCCAAGCACAATTGAAGGTGCTTGGCAATATCATGAACGGGGGAGTTAACTTGCGAGCAATACCGAGCGCGGTCAACGTGCTCGGTTTAGCAATTTAAGTCAAGGAAGCGTTGTGCTCGAATATTGCCGACCACCCGAAATATGCTCGCATAATAAATGTATTAGCGAGTGCTTAATACGTGCTCGGTAATTCCGACCACGCTTAATGTGCTCGGCATTCTAAAATAAAATACATTCATGCAACATTCCATAAATAAAATACATTCATGCAACATTCCAGCAATAATATACGTAGGTGTATTTTTATAAATATAGCGAGCACCAAACTTATGCTTGGAATATTCCGACCACTTGACGCTCGCCATTCCAAAAAATATTAAATGTTATAATGCGTATAGTTTTAAAAAACAAATACACAACACTTATGTTCAGAATATTGCGGTTTGATATATATTTTTCAAACATAGCGAGCACATATAAAGTTCTTGGAAATCCCGACCACCAAATATGTGCTCGGCAAGATATTCATTTTATTTTTATTGATTGTAACGAGCACTTTATATGTGCTTGGATTATCCCGACCACCCGACCTGTGCTAGGCATTCTAAAAAGTGTCCACCATAAAATTCATATGCAATATAGTGTGCGGACGTGTTTGTTTTATTTTTATAGATTACCGAGCACGTTATATGTGCTTGCAATATCCCGAGTACATCACTTGTGCTAGGAATAAGCCGGGCACTTTACTTGTGCTAGGAATATTTGAAAATTTTATTATGGTTAAATAATTACTCCCTCCGTCCAACAATAGCAGTCTCATTTCTAAAGGGCACGGGTTTTAAGAAACTTTTGGAGTGTGTAATAAATGGTGTGTGATAGTGGAATTTGGGACCCACCTTAATTGTGTAAAATTTTTCCTTTTCATCTTAGCATGGAATAGAAGTTGTTTCCATAACTTATTTTTTCCAGAATATTGTCAGCTCATATCGTATCAACAACCAAAAATACAATGACTCTTTTCATTTCCTGTTTTCAATATTCATGGATTTAAAATATAAACTGAATAAAAAATGAAAATTCAACACAAGCCAACTGCATTCAATTTCATCATGATGGAAATGAGTTTGAATTAGCTCAAAATACAAAGGGGGAATTGAAATTTTCAAATTTCCCTCTACAAAGAATTTGAGGGAAATTTGAACTCAAAAAAGTACAACTACTAAGCTGCTATAAATACACCACCAACTTTCATTTAATACACCTCCTACCAACTCCAAATCTGAAAATCTTCCAAAAAAAACTCAAGAACACTTATGTAAATTTAAATCCCTCAGAAAAAATTCATCACAGGGATGGAAAATGGGCAAAGGCATACCCTACACATCAACAGCAACATCAAGAACAATGTGGTGCAGTTTCTACTCAAGCACAGCCAGGATGGAGTGCTTGCAAGAGGGGCTGTAATGGAGGCAGCAGAGACTTTTAGCATCAGTAGGAAGACTGTGTACAGACTCTGGAAGTCAGCCAAGGAGCATATGCAAAGGGGAGAACCTGCAATCATGGAAGGAAAGATTAGAGGATACCAACATGTTGATAGATTAGACCTTGATGAAGAAAAGGTTAGATACTTATCCATTCTTGAAAGATCTTCCCTTAGAAAAATGGCTGTCAAGTTGAATGTTAGCAAGAGCACAGTAGGTTCATGGGTGAAGCAAGGTAAACTAAGGCCACATACAAATGCAATTAAACCTGCCCTCACTGATATGAATAAGCTAGCAAGAGTGAGATGGAGTCTTAGTCAACTCCAGCCACGAATAGCTGATGGTAAAGTTCCATATCAAAGCATGCAGAATATAGTGCACATAGATGAGAAGTGGTTCTATATGACCAAGTCATCAGACAGATACTACCTCTTGCCAGGTGAGGAGGAGCCATATAGGTCATGCAAATCCAAAAGATTCATCACCAAAGTGATGTTTATGTGTGCTGTCAGTAGGCCACTTTTTGGAAGTGAGGGGCAGGCCCTTTATGATGGTAAGGTGGGAATATTTCCCTTCACTGAACTTGTGCCAGCACAAAGAAAGTCAAAGAACAGGCCAAGAGGAACCATGGAAACCAAGGCAATCCATTCAGTCACAAAGCCAGTTATGAGGGACTGCCTTCTCCACAAGGTATGCAACTTTTTCCATGCTATCAGATCTTAAAAACTTAATCTAGATCATCATTTAGCTATGTGTTTTTGATTGATGCCAGATTATACCTGCAATTAAGGCCAAGTGGCCTGTTTGGGCAAATAAAGAGATTTACATTCGGCAGCCAATTACACAAATTTAGGCAGCCAACAACACAAATAAGCCAACCAGCAAAACATTCCATAAATAAAATCTGATCAAGAACACCAATTTCAAACCCTTAAACCTCCTAACCCAAATTGGGGGTGGCTTAATCACATTAAATTTCAAACCCTAAATACCCAAAAACCAAGAACCTCCGAACCCTAGATAGAGGGTGGTTCTCAGATCAGATCTGCCATGCCGGGCAAGAGGATAATGAGGAACTCCTTGAACCACTCCATCTCCTCGACCGGACACCTCCGACGTTTGACCCTCGGAGTTTCAGGGACAACAGTAGCCGGAGGGCTTTCATAACCCGGCGTATCAGGGACATAGAGATCGGGATCAATCTGGGAATCCGACGTGTCGGGGAAACTGAGCTCAGAATCAAGCTGGGAATCCGGCAAAACAGGAACAATGAGCTCAAAATCAAGCTCCAAATCCGGCAAAACAGGAACGATGAGCAGCTCAGAATCAGTCACCATCGACAATGGATCTTCCAGATCTGTGGTTTCAAGGAGCATAGACGGCTGGGATTCAGTCCACGAAGAGTCTTCGACCATCGGAGTTTCAGGAACCACGGTGGACATCGTATCACACGCCTCCGGCGTCGGAGACGGACGACGAAACCGTGGGAGTTGAATATGCTCTCCCAAGGATTTTATCTCATAGATGGGGCTTAGGGTTTCGGATGGGCTGAGATCCATGTGAGATAGGAGGGATTTCGTCGGAGGAGGCGGTGGTTAGGAGGGATTTTGTCGGAGGAGGCGGCGGCGGTAGATTAGGGTTTGAGAGAGTGAACGAGAGAGAGAGATGGAGTAATTGAGAGAGTGAGAGAAGTGAGAGAGTAAATGGAGTGAGTGAGTGTATAATTTTAATGGTTTTGGTTTTAAAAAGTGAAAAGAGGGAGGCTAATTATATTTTCCAAATATGGTAAGTAGAACCGGGACTCCTATTCCCGGACGTACCAAAACGGAAAAACGGGCCTCCTATTGTTGGACGGAGGGAGTACAAAATAATTAAAAATTACATAATTAAAATCCTAAAAATTAAAAATTACATAATTAAAATCTTAAAAATTAAAAATTACACAATTAAAATCCTAAAAATTAAAAATTACACTACTCGTTGCCGAATTTCGCCCAAATGTGATTGATTAGATCTTTTTGTAGCTTAGTGTGGGCTCTTGTATCGCGCATTGTGTGTCTTCTTTCCATCCTCTCGTTCACCGTCGTATGCACACCTCGGCGTGGGGGAGACCTCGCGGTTGAGCTTCCGGCTTCATCCTCGTCGTAAAAGTTAGCCGCCATCGGTCCTTCGTCAGCTATAATCATGTTGTGCAAGATAATACACGTGTACATGATGTCGGCGATATTCTTAACGTACCAAAGCCGAGAAGGGGACTTCACAATGTTGAATCGGCCTTGAAGGACACCAAAAGCTCTTTCGACGTCTTTCCGAGCAGACTCTTGACGCTGCGCAAAAAGAATCCGTCTTTGCTCTTGTGGATTGCTGAACGACTTCACGAAAGTCGACCACCTTGGGTAGATACCATCGGTGAGATAGTAACCCATGTGATATGCATTTCCGTTGACGGTGAAGTCGATCGCCGGTGCTACACCATTCAAAACATCATCGAAGAGTGGTGAAGAATATAACACGTTCAAGTCGTTGTTGGATCCGGCAACACCGAAATATGCATGCCAAATCCATAGGCGGTAGTCGGCGACCGCTTCAAGGATAAGCGTTGGGCCGCCACCTTTGTGGCCGCTTAAGTGTTGCCCCCTCCAAGCAATCGGGCAATTCTTCCACTTCCAATGCATGCGTCAATGTCTTGCCTAGCATACCGGGAAAACCGTGGACTGCTTTCGTGAAGACGAAGCAACCGTTGACAATCGTCGGTGGTGGGTGCCCGAAGGAATTCCTCGCCGAAAGCAGAACGGACGCCATCGCAAAAATTCTTGAGGCATAGGATTCCAGTTGACTCACCGACATGCAAATATTCGTCGAAGAGGTCAGCCGTTTGCCCAGTAGCAAGTTGTCGGATGGCACAAGTACACTTTTGCAACGCCGTGAGACTTTGCCGACCGGTTGCGTCTGCACCTTCTTGAAAATATTCAACGCGAGTGGACAATGTGTTGAAATACGCATAAACAACCGTTTTGACATGCGAAAACGGCGCCGAAAGTAATCTTCTGGATACCGCGGCTGGTCGGAAAAATAGTCGGCAACGAGCCTTTCATGGGCTCCCTCTCGATCACGAGGGATGTAGCGACGTTTTGCTCTAGTTGGTTGAGGAGGAGGGGCGGGGGTATTGGCGGCGACATAGGCTTCATAGGCGACACGATATTGTTCATAATATTCTTGTTCTTCGCGCTCCGCTTCCGCAATGAGATTGGTGAAATCCATTTTTGAATTTTTGAGAGAGAGTTTGGGTGAGAGAGGAAGATGTAGATGATTAGTATGAAAAAGTATGAATGAGAGATAATTTGATGTGAAAAGTGGATGATGAATGTGTGTATTTATAGATGATTTTGGGATTAAAAAAAATCACAAAAATCCAAAAAAACGTCTATAAACGGCTCTATTTTTTGGGGAATCCAATTTTTATTTTATTTTTTGGTATTATTTTGAATTATTTATACATTTTAAAAAAATAAAATAAAATTCGAATTTGCCAACGTTAATGCCGTTGGCCGATCAGAGCGTGCCACGTATGGCTGCTCAGCGGCACGGACGTGCTCTTAGCTAAGAGCAGCGCCGTGCCGCTGGCACGGACGAACGAGCTCCATCGGCGGACACGAGCTCGTGCTCAGCGGCACGGACGGACGGACGGCAAAATGCAACCGCTGCGGATGCTCTAAGGGCTACAGATGGTCCTAAATATTTGGCGTTTTTTCAATTTTGCTCATGAACATTACGTTTTGAATTATTGTATCTTAAATATTTAAACTCAGGTTGGACCCAGTCCAAAATGGATGGAGCCTTTGATTAGTTATTTCAAAAATAATTTAAAATTATTTGGAGCATTGCTTCGGGCTGTCGTACAAGTTTCGCTCCGGCGAGGCATAGCCTAAGTCGTCGGCGGCAGCCAGAATTGCGTCCAACGAAAAGCTCCGGCGACCAACGACGACACCGGCCCTGCGGTGGCGGATTTCAGCTTCTTGATGTCAGATTTGCGAAGGAGTGTGGATCTGACTTTGTTCGTAGGTAGCCAAGAACGACGCCGTTTTCAGAGGCATGTTTCACATTACTTTGCAGAAAATGGCATCAACTTTGTTCGGATCGTTGATAAAAGAACGATCTAGAATAATTGTGATTGGAGAGAGAACGAACCAGTGTGATTGGAGAGAAATCTTTCATATCCTCCACTCCCGTTGATTTCACTCGACGCGGAAATGAATTTAACAATACATCTGGCATACTGAGGTAGTGCTGATTGTCGGATTAATGTTGAAAATGTTGATTCCTCTTCAATGGGATGAATCTGCGGCTGGAGAGCAGAGTTTTTAATTATTTTCAAAATAATTAAAAATTCTAATTAAAATGCTTACTTTGGTCAAATTCTAATTAAACAGTGCTGACCGTTAAGTTTAGACGGCACCGTCCAAATTGGATTGATTTCGCCTCGTTTTCAAATATGCCGGATGCAATAATTCAAAACGTAATGTTTAAGACCAAAATCGTAAAAACGTCATATGTTTAGGATCAAATTTGACTCTTACTCAAACGATAATTGTACACCATGGTGTAGGCACGAGTTTACAACTTGTGTTCGATCGGTCTCCACGCGGGAGAGTTACATAGTGCATCATGATGTAGGCTTGAACATTATACTCGAGTACGATCGGTCCATGTACGCGCTGTGGAAACAATTTGATAATTGCCCTTTGGGGCCTCTGATTTGCTCTACGGAGCCTCTGATATGATTTGCGTTTGGAGCCTCTGTATTATTCGTATTGGACCTCTGATTACCGTATGTGTTCCTGTTTTTGAAACCAAGCTCATTAGTGGTGTAGCGAATGCTTAATAATGTCCATTGATGGTAAGTGACGTTATTTAAAGTTATACTCTCTTCGTTCCAAAAAATAAGGATATTTGGGACAACACGAGAATTAATGCATAATTGATAAAATAAGAAAGACGAAAATAATGGTAGTTAAAATAGTGTTAGTAGATAGTGAGACCTACATTATTATAAGTGTTTAATGGTGAGCCATAAGTTATAAATAAATTGATGTATATAGGTATTTAGTTTGAGAGAACTATCCATAACAAATAAAAAAAGAAAGTGGGTTTATTTTTATGGAATGGAGGGAGTATAAGTTATACTCCTACTATATGTATATGATATTATTTAATTATATACGATGTGATTATATGATATAAAGTGCTAGACAAGATAGTGAATGTAAGGATATAACATTACATGAATAACATAATGATATGTGAAACTTATATACTTATGTCAAATTTATATGATACCTATTACGTTAAGTGTTTACTCCATTGATACTAAATTATCCTTTGATGCAAAAAGGGTGTATGATTTGATGTTGTATGTTTTGTCTGACATTAGCTTTTGTCAATGGATATGAGTTATCAATATTATATGAGGTGGTTAGAGTTGATTGGTGGCATAACGATATCTTAAAGTAATCACAGGTGAAAAAAATCACTCAAATCTTAAAATCCTAACCCAAATTATGTTATTACAACGAGAAATAATAGTATTGATTGAACAATTAATGGTTTGTATAGATCATTTCATAGAATTTTTGTAAATATAATTCTTCGACTTCTGATATGAGCGGCTGCATCCCGCCGGATCACTATAGCTTTCATCAGGATTAGAAATAATTAGTTAAAGTTGTGTTCTTAGAATCTGAAAAATATACAAACTTATTTTGATTAGATATGGAAATATTATACGGTGGAAGATACTTTAATGGTTTTAAAATATGTAAGAAGTGGATTTAATCCACCATAATTTTTGGTATCAAAATTGTGGCATCTCTTACTTATCAGATATTGTTCATAGTAATACCAATCATAGTCCTAAATTGTTTTTTGGCACATCACCAATAAGGCTGTTTTTTAAAGCATTTGTAATGTATTTAGCTACGCATATTAGCGTTCCTAGTGGAATGAAAAAGTGTCCTTGGGTGTTATTTTTCTTGTAGTGGTTTTTATATGTAAAAAGGTAGTATGATATATGTGTGAAATATATATTTAAGTGAAAATAAAAACAATCTATAATTACTATTTTAACCTAAATCATTCCTCTTTAAAGAATTAGAACTATATAGTATTTGCATATGAAAGTTAGGATGGAAAGAATATAAACGGACTAAAGCCTCCAAATTTAACGCGGGCGAGTGACGGATATGTTTAAATGGCTAATGCCTCCAAATTTAACGCCAATCGATTAAAGCCGTATCAATAGTTTAGTACCAGCAGCGAAATAAAAAATAATGAAACAATAACCCAAGATATTCACGTCTCCCCTAGTGCAGTCAAGCAGAGAATACCCAAAAACAATAGACAAAAATGACACCAAGATTAACCACGGGACCAACCTCCAAACAACTTCCACTATAACAATGATAATGGGGATACAACTTTTGCCTATCGACCAACGCTAGCTAGGGGGGTACAACCTCTTCCCTATCGACCAATGCTAAGGGGATACTACAAGCATCAACAAGATCTCAAGAACGGAATGTTCTTGGTATATTAAAGAGAAACATAGAATTGGGCAAACCTCAACCAAACAGTGGCCGAAACTGAAAAATACGTATACAATAATTGGACCCTCCAATACTTAATCCAACCGTCCTGAACGAAGTTTAACGTGTCTGGAAACTCTGCGCAAAATTTCTGCCCGGTTGGAGAAGGTTTGACCATGCGATCAGTGATAGAGGACTGCGCAGAGTGAAAAACTTTGTGGCAGATTTGTGCTTATCTCTCAAAATGTCTTTTCTTCCTCTCCTCTCTCTTGTACGAATTTTGCACTCTCTATGGCCTATCTCTCTTTTCTCTTGTTGTGTCTGCTTTGCATCCAAACACCCACATATTTATAGGTGAGTTGGGGATTCATACAAAATTGCATTTCATCCATCTCAAGAGACTTGGAACTCCTTCTCATGGGAACTCCACCCTTCATTATGGGAACTCTTTCTTCATTAATATGAAATGTGGACCAACCATATTCATCCTCCTTATAGGAGGTAATCCCAACAGTTAATACATAGTAGAATGACACATATCAATCAACGATCATATAGATACATATTATTATGCATGAAGTTAGGTAGCTACAAAATAAATATATAAAGATTGATTGATAATAAAGAGTTGTAAAAGACAAAGCCAATTGATAAACTGAAAATAGAAAATAGAAAAAGAGTAGAGTAAAGCAACAAATCTAAATAAAGGGAGAAAAATGGTGAGTGTTAATTGTCCATATATATAAGCTAAAATTCTATTGAAGAAAGATAGCTTTACCGTCTAATGAAGTCGCTGTAAAAGACTCATTGGATCAATATGATGTTTATAAGAGTAGAGCATACACTCTTTATAAAAGTCGAACTCGTAATGTTCAAAGCAGAAGGCAGAAGTACTAAACGGATCGCCACTGTCGCAATTAGGCCACGGTACGTCACTGACAGAGTCAGTAGGGAGTTTAAGATATTTTATTTGTTGACGGCATCTTTTTCCCAAATCCCCATGAAGATCCAGATCAAAACATCGCCTGATGTCAAGTGATTCAAGACGCGGACAACCATTAAGAATGAGTTCAAGTCCTTTATTTCCCATCCAATGTGCAAAAACTTGAAGATGTTGCAGATTAGGCATGCTTCTGCTGATTGCACCAGCATGCAAATTCCGAAAGAGTCTATCATTTATACTATTATGTTCACATCTCTGCAGCTTGCACTTAAATCCATTGAATGAGAATGATTTCAACGTTGGACAAGAATTGCCAATACGTTCAATGTGTCCAGCACCAATCCCAGGTCTAATAGTAAAGTGCAATTCTTCCAGTTGACCAAGTTTTGCAACTATTCTAACTGCACAATCTCCTGATATGAAAAAGCAAGTTCCAAGTTTAAGGCGTTTGAGGTTTGGTGATCTGTTAAACGTGAAATGATTAGAGAATTTTTTGAGATAATAATAAAATCGAGAGAAAAGGTTAAAACAGTTCAACTTCTTACGCCTAATGCATTAATTATATGAGCAACCAAACATAGTAATACTATAAACAAGAGGATGCATTTGGATCCCTAGTTTTCCAAGCCGGTCGGTATAACGATTAATAATAATGATAAACTATGCTTCTTACCACGCACACGCCAATCACGTCTCCGGGAATGGCTAGTGTTGTGTGCCACCCTAAGACATATTTGGCTCGAGAACCTCAGTGTCTCTTCAAACGATCACCTCCCCCTTTTTCCCCATTCAGGGTACTCTTTTTCCTCTTGGGGATTTTTCCCATTTGGGTTTTGCCCCAAGAGGTTTTAATGAGGCCCGCCCTCCACCGCTGGAGGGTCTTTGTTTGTGGTTTCAGATAGACCAGGACTTGGGTATGCCTATGTTTCTGTGTAAAATACATGGCAAGGACGTTTGTCTAAGCCATCAGGCTAGCTAGGATTCACTACTTTAACTATAGTTTTTCGGGTTTGCTATTGTAATCTGGCTTAGTACAAGCCCTTGGGTATGCCCAAGTTCACTTGTATTGTGTTACTTCCCCCTCCCTGCTAGCCTCGGCTAGTTGGCTGTATTGGTTGTAAGTTTCTTTTAGTTACTATAAAATTTATTAATTCAAAAAAAAAAGAAAAAAACTATAAACAAGAGGAAGGAAACAGAAGCAAAATGTATGATGCATCGACAATTTCCAAGGCTTATTGCACTGTCAAATTTCAGATTTGATCAAACAATGACAACTCGTTTGAACAATTTTAGATTTAAACCAAAGCAAATCTCCAATTAAAAATAACTAGAGTAAGAATTTTACCGATCGGCGATATAGTCCATGAGTGCATCGCCGCCGAAGTACTGGATGGTGAGGTCGACCAATTGTCCTTGACTACGATCCACTGCGCGGCGGCACATAGCATCATAGCGGTCGTTGAAAACCCCCTGCCTAGGGTTGGAGAAATCGATTATTCGCCACAAAGAGGGATCTTTTGAAACCTTCCACCATGCCGTACATACTTGCTGCGCACTTGTGAGAATCCCCTCTGCCCCCAGCCTGTGCAGTATATTGGATGTTACATCGCTAGGCAGTTCGATCCATGGCGCCGGCGAAGAGACTGAGGCAGAGAATGGCGGAATTTTGTTGGGTCGAAGAAGGACGGTGTTCCGCATCCACCGGAACCACTTTGAAGCTTCGCCTTCCATGAGTAGACCCATTAATCGCATTCGCTTGTCCAGAGGAGTGGCATAGAATTCGAAGTATTCGTCGATGTTGTAGAGGCCAGGGGGATCGTTGCCATCGAATTTACGATTATGAAGGCGGATTTGGGAAGAAAAGGGAGGAGGTGAATCGCGATTGCGTTTCCCAAGGAGATGTGGGTTATTCTGCAGAGGGAACGAGTGATAGAGAGAGAATAACTCATCAAATCGTTCCATGGCTCAATGTATTGAACCGAAATACGGAGTATTTTTCTGATATTTAACCCACTAGTTTCAAAAGCTAATAACAAATCCATCAGAATTCTTTAATGCGATTTTCCAAATATAAATTGATTAATGAGAAAATTTCATATTTTCCATATTTCTGAATTTTCTATATATTTTCATATGAGAAAATATAAATTAACAAAAATTGTACTATATATATAAAATACGCTTAAATTTATCTCTATTTTTAGGATATAATTTTATGATTAATCTATGCATAATATTTAATGTTGGATATATTTAATTCTATTGTTTTAGGAAAATGTCATTGGTTTAGATTATGAATTATTAATGGTAATATTAATTAACTCACTAACTAATTAAATTACTTTATTTAAAGTACTATATATTTTTTTAAAGAATTTTATATTTGATTATTTTATAGTTTATTTTCTAGGTTTTTTTTTGTCATTTGTATTATTTTTTCATTACTCGTTACAATGAAATAATTTAATATAAGAAAAAGATAAATTAAAATATTAGATATAATCTGTTTGCCAAGGACTTTATCATATACAACTCTTCCAACTTCTTCCACATAACTTTTATTTTGATCCTCCACAAACTGAAGTCATTCTTCCTATTGAACTTCTCTGTTTCATACCGTATTGTTGCTATCTTCAATCCTCCTTCCCATCGACTGCGTCAATTATTGATTCAATCGGGCAATACAAACAACAAAGATGATTAACAATGAAACAATAAATGCAAGATCAACACGAGAGTTGCGTGGTTCGACGTAAAAGTCTACATCCACGGGAAATACACACACAATCTTTTATTCAATCGATGAAGGAACAAACGGGAACAATATAGAACTGCAAAACAAAAGATCCTAAAAAAAAGGTGGGTTTTGGTATGGGTGACCAATGTAAAAGTGACCAATGAAAATGATTTAACCGGGAAATTAAAACGAAGGGGCAAAAATATTAATAAAAATCAAAAAAAATTATTAAAAAAATAAAATATCCCCCTCCGTCCCAAAAATTTTTAAACATTTGGTTTCCGGATGGGTTTTTATGGTTTTTTGTGAGTTAATTAAGAAAAAAAGTGAGAAGGGGGAAAATTTAAAGAGGATTTTTATTTTAAAAACGTTTTCATTTTTAGGGGGAAAAAATAAAAAAGGAAAAATTTTTGATTTTTTGTTTTAGGAGTATTATATTTTTTTAAATGAAAAGGTATAAGGTGGTGTGTTTTTTTGGGGGGAAAATAATTAAGTATTATTTTTTAAAGGAAAATAATTAGTGTAATTTACATATATTAAGGAAATAAAAATATAAATGCCTACATAGTTAAAAAAAATTGTGGGGGCATTTCCCCCTTTCTCTTTTTATACTTAAATATCTCATTTCACTTTTACTCTATTTGGTAAGTGGACCATACATTCCACTATCTCATTCCACTCACATTTTATTCTAAAACCTATATATATAAAGTATGACTCACATTTACTAACTTTCCTACCCACTTTCCTATATAAAGTCAAAAAATTTCTTAAAATCTGTGCCTGTCAAATATTGGACATTTAATCACGGACGGAGGGAGTATAATAATATAATATGTTGTACTCCCTTCGCTCCAACTAAATTGAGTCAAAACTTTTGGGTACGGAGATTAAGAAATTGTGTTGAAAAGTAGGAAATATGAATAAAGTAAAATATGTGTTGGAATAAGAGTAATTTGATGTTTTTTTATATAAAAAAAATGACTCAACTTAGTTGGGACATTGATGCACTTTTTACTAGCACTAAATAAACCTGCAAGTATACATAGTATATATAGTATAGCTACCGGATATCGGACATAGGGAAAACGATCACAGACTGTCCACCTTCTATTAAGATTCTTCTTCTATTTGGAAAAACAAAAGATTTTGGATTTTTGAAACTAAAAGTTATAAAACTAAAGCAAATAACAATTGCAGATAAAACACAAAGATTAATGAGATAAGAGAATTCTAGGGATGTAATTTCACAATTATGGTTATATAAATTCCAACTACAACACCCTGGCACAATTCACACTTCACTAGAATGAGTCACAAATATATTGTCCATGCAGCACAAAGTGGAATAATAACTCCTAAAAGCTCATAAGACTCACTATGTTCTCACTCTCAATTAACAGTTTCGTTTTAAGGGAAGCTAATTGTAACGTCAACAAGCTCTTCTAACTCGCAAACCTCCTCTAACGATTGTGTTGCACGCCAGTAGATCATCACCGAATGTGTCACTCAAACATGAAGCAATTATCCAACACTTAGAATAAAAGCGAAGTAATGAACAAAACAGATATTAAATAAAATATGAATCGTATAACCAAAGTCGTTACTAACACATCCCTAGAATTTTACGAGTTTAGTTACACATGATTGAATAAACTAAAAACATAGCTTGTAGGGAATACAAAGAAAACATAAGAACTATAATAATTGAACCTAAATGTTGAATCTTGTAGCCTTAATCTTCTCTTGAATTCTTCTTCAAATGTCTTTGATCTTGATGAACAATGGAAGAACTCTCAAATATTAACTCTAGAAAATATTCAGCAAAAATATTCTATTGATGAAGCTTGAGGGGGTATTTATAGCCTTTATTTTCGTGCTCCATATTATGGCAAATATTCAACACAGTATGGTAAATCTTGGAGAGAAAGTAAGTCAATTCTTTGCGCCGTATTTTCCCAGCGGGCTGCTGCAAATTATTCCGTAGCTTCTGTCTCTCGATTAGTGGTCGTTGCACTTGTTTCAGCGGTCACTGGCAATCATCCCATAGCCACTGGATCTCTCGGAGCAGTCGCTGCGCACAACCCAGTGGTCGCTCGGCGTGTTCTTCTTTCAGCGCAACTTTTCCGAAGCGGACCGCTATATCTGTTCAGCGGTTGTTGGCGGCCAACGGTTGCTGGTTGTGCTCAGCGGACCGTTGGACGGCTCTAATACTCCAGATTTCCTAAGTAAAATATCAAGTAAGTGAGTGGAATGAAGGTAGGAATACCATTTCATTCCCCATTCCATTCCAACATACCAAATATCCCCCTAGTACCAACAACGGAACCAACATAGGGCCAAACCCCTGCTTCAGCAAAGGCTTAGCTGCTACTGGCCGCCCTTTTACTCTCTCTTCATCTCTCTTACTTTATTTATTCTCTTACTTTATACTCTCCACTTTTAACCTTTAACAAATCAAATTTTTAAATCTCGTATCCAAAAAAAATACCCAACTAACTCTGGACACATGGAGTACTATTTGTTACATCCTTCCGCTATTAATTGTCTACTTTTGTCATTTTCGTCCGTCCCCTATTAATTGTATACTTTCACTTTTTACCATAAATAGTACTCCCTCCGTCCAATATTAAGAGTCTCATTTATGGGTTGCACGAGTTTTAAGAAATATTAAGATTAGTGGGTGGAAAAAAGTTAGTGGAATAGGGATTCTATTACCATTTGGAATGTTAGTGGAATGAGTTAGTGGAAGGTGGATCCTGTTACCATTTGGAATGAGATCTAACAAACTGGTATCTAGAGCCTTGGTTTTCAACACTTATGAGCAGATAGATGGAGGCAATATTACCATGGCCAACAGTGCTGTCTGCAAGGTGGTTGGCATCGACTCAATCAGGATTAGGACTCATCATGGGGTCTTCTGCACCTTGAACGATGTTAGGTGAAGCTCACTCTTTGTTTGGACTGTGTACACAGTAAGGAATAACAAGCTTCCTAGGTCCAGTGAATCCACTAGATCACAAGGTCTAGGAACTCACGGATTTTGGAAGATCTCGGTCATCGGACACACAGAATACCTCTTCAAAACCCTCAACCACGTATACTAAAATTAGCACAGGGAAGTAGGGATCGATCCCACAGAGATGAATGCGTAATAAATCATGCTCAAGGATTCGGGACTATTTTTGGGTTGGCTGCCGCCACGCAATTTTGGGTTGAGGAAATTAAACTAAACTTGGTGTTGAACTTTGCTACGCTGACAACTAGATCTAAGCAGAAACAGAAATCATGCATATAATTGGAACAAACGGAACAATCACTAGATCTAAGAAACTGTGCCCTAAATTACCTAGACCTGGGAAATAAACTGACGGTGTGGACCATTTGCTGAAAAGGTGAAATACGGACGAAAAGCTGGAAAACAACTAACTAAAGTACTAACTAACAGCGACATCATCTTCTCCAACAATTGACGTAAATTACCCAGTTAAACAGAGATAGAACGCAGATCGGAACGAAACAGACTGAATTTAAAGCAATAAAATCGAAGAACAATTTAAACTAAGGCAGATCTACGGCTACTAGGCGAAGCAATTAGAAAGAGAGCAGAAAATTCACAGATCCATGCACAACTCGATTTCCCCTGTTCAGGTCCACACTTCGGATGCTAAATCCACTCCGGATCCAAGCATCCGAACCCAACTCCGTCCAAAATCATGTCCATGACTACAAATTCGTCGATTCACTACAGATCAACAACAACAACACAGATCCACAACCTACTTCCCAGATCAAGCACAGAAACATCCAAAACAGAGAATAGCATTCAGCTTCTGGAATCAAACCGCAAAAATACAGAATCAACGTAAATCAACACAAGATAAACACCATCACGACAGAAACTAAATGCATAAATAATCGGTAAGTAGCAAACACCCAAATCGACTTCCAAAAACGATGTAGTTCGACGGAATAAAAGAGCAGAAACTGAATGTAAACAAATTGTATCTTCGCCCTCCGTGAGGACGGTGTTACCACTGATTTTCACCGGAGATGAACCCCTAAAAACCCTTAACTACCCTAGAAATTCCCATTCTTCCCAAGTGTGTGTAAGTGCGTGTGAGCTGAGAGCAAAATCATGTCTATCGTGTGTGCTGCATGCTCCTCTATATATAGGCGTAGAAGTGGGTCCAGCGAGGTATGAATAGTCTTTGTTGCCCTCAGCTATTGACTCCTTCGTCCAGCCATTTTTCTCTTCAAAACGCTCACTTTCCTTTGCTTTCCTTTGCTAGTCCATCGCCTTCAGCTTTCCCTGGATCTAGCGATTCCTTCACACACCTGGCTTAAAACTGCATTAGACCCGGTAAAATAAAGTGTTTTTCACCATATAACCGATGCATGAAATTAGCCTTATTATTAGGCATGTTCCACAGATGACGAAGAATCTGATATCCCTGAGTACATTTGATAGTAAGGGGTTCAGTTTCAAAGGTGAAGGTAGAGTAATGCGTATTTTGAAAGGTTCGAAGTGTTAGGTTTGGTTTACTGAAAAGCATGTTTCGAGCAAGTTTCGCTCGAATAGAATCTTGCTTGTATACGTAAAACTCTATAATCCACTTTTAACCCGATTCGGTATTATTCGAGCATTTTCGCACGAATAGAATCGAGTATATTATTACATTGTGTTTGCTTGTGCATTTATAAGATGTTTTATAAACATTTAAATGTATAAGAAGCAAACAAAGTCTAAGTCTTTTGCTTAGTAGACTGGTTGTGGGCGTCGTCCACTTTAAGGTAACACAATGGGTTCTATGCAATGCTTTGCAAAAGAAAAAAGAAGAATTTCACAACCCAGATAGGCTTAGACTACCTATCGTGAAAGGTTGCAATGTCAGTCCGATTATTTCTAAGTTTTACTTGAAATAAGATGACGTTGGTGTGGTATAGCACTGAATGGATCTAAAAGCAAGACGTGTTTTATGCTATCTACCGAAAGACTAGGTCTTGATAAATAACTATTTCTTAATCTACATACGTTAGCATTGAGCATACGGTATTGATTATGCACTACTTTGACTTATCAAATGGTGCGGGTTTTTCGCAACCCAATAATCCTGATATATTGGGTAGTGGTGATTAATATCTAGCGGTGCTAGGATTGCTATTATGTTGAATCGTGCGCGATGTGAGTCTCGTTTGATAATGTCCTCAAGAGGAGCTTGAACAAGGTTTTATTATTCGGAAACTGGCCAGTTGGAGTTTTATTACTCTATGAATAATAAATAAGTGTTTCTTGCTAAGTCCACTCTTGGAATTAATAAGATGTTAATTAATTAAGTCCATAGCAGACATTAATTAATTAATGGACATTTATATCTTAAGCGCGGGAAATAAATAATACTCCCTCCGTCCCAAGATAAGTGACTTGTATTCCTTTTTGGAGTGTCCCACTATAAGTGACCTATTTCCATTTTTAGCAAAAAGTCATCTCTTACTTTATTTTCCACCTACTTTATTCTCTCTTCTCTCTTCTACTTTTCCTTCTCTCATACTTTACTCTCTCCACTTTAACTTATTTAAATACCATTCCTTAAATCCCGTGCCCAAAAGAAGTAGGTCACTTATCTTGGGACGGAGGGAGTATAAAGTAATGGAAACCCGAAGTACTTGTAATTTCAGATTTGGATGGGGAGTGCAATATTACTTCTGTAGTGGCTGCTCGTAATATTCCAATTAAAAGCTTATATTAAATTGGGGTTCAATTTAATTAGTAAAAAGCTAATTGGAGGAGCCCATATCCAAAACCTTCCATAGATCCCTGACTGGGCCCAATATGAACTTAATATAAATAGGAGAATAAAGGAAAGACAAAAACACAATTATTAGTAGAGGAAATTTTCGCCCCCTCTCTAATTAGTAGAGGAGTTCGAAAATTCTTCAGCTCTTCTCCGTGAGGAATTTTCTGTCTTCTTTATTCGAGTCCTAGTATTTTGATAAGATCAGCCCACCCTGATATCGAGATACAGTTCGGGAACCAGTCAGAAGATCCGTGGTCTAGTATTGAAGATCATCACGTGGAGAAGGCGCGAGCAATCGACGATTCTTTGGAGAATCAAATCGGTAACTCTAAACCGTAGAATTAATGTTTTAGGATTTACTTTCTATAAGCATGAATTATTTGCGTTCTAGCATGCAATTATCTGTTTAACGTCGCATAATCGGTCAAATAGATCCGTATCTCGATTTATTTGTTTTGTACAAGTCTTCCGCTGTGCAAGGGGCACCAAACCCCAAGTTCGAAGGTGGTTCTGACAGCTTTGAAACGGGGTACCTTGTATGTTCTGAGAGGTTCCATCGTGGCAAATTCTGCTGATATTGCATCATCCGAGGTTGCAACCAAGGATATGACCAAGCTGTGGCATATGAGGCTCGGTCATATGGGAGAACGTGGCATGAGAATCATGTCGAATCGTGATTTTCTTTCGGGCCATAAGGTGCAGAAACTTGATTTCTGCGAACACTGTGTGTTGGGGAAGCTTCATCGCAGCAAGTTTCCAAAGAAGGGTGTTCATCGAACGAAGGGGACACTTGACTACATTCATATGGATTGTTGGGGTCCCTCACGTGTTGAGTCTATTGGAGGACACAAGTATTTTGTGTCGATGATTGATGACTACTCGAGAATGACTTGGGTGTTTATGATGAAACATAAAGGTGAGGCATTCAAGAAGTTCAAAGAGTGGAAGACTCTAATTGAAAACCAGACTGGGAAGAAGATCAAGCGATTGAGAACAGATAACGGTCTGGAATTTTGTTCGTCTGAGTTCGATGAGTTCTGTAGGAGTGAAGGGATCGTTCGCCATCACAACGTTAGACATACACCACAGCAGAATGGTGTGGCAGAACGCATGAATCAGACGTTGTTGGAGAGAGCAAGATGCATGCTCTTCCAAGCCGGTTTGACTAGGAAGTTTTGGGCAGAGGCAGTAAACACGGCTTGTTATTTGATCAACCGTGGACCTCACACTGGCATTGACTGCAAGACACCGTACGAGGTATGGTCTGATTCACCTGCAGATTACTCTATGTTGATTACTGTTTACTATCATGTGAGTGAAGGTAAATTGGAGCCAAGAGCTAAGAAGGGAGTATTTGTTGGTTATGGAGATGGAGTTAAGGGGTACAGAATTTGGTCATCTTCAGAGGGTAGAATTATTCTCAGTCGGAATGTGGTATTTGATGAAAATTCTATGCTTAACTCTACTGTGAAGTCTATTGCTACAGAGGATTTGGATGGTGTTGATGAACAGGTGGAGCTGCAAGTCACTCACGATGTGAGTGAATCACAACTCCAAGGTGGAGAAGATCAACACACTACTGCTGAAGCCGCCGATACTTCTAGTTCGGATGTTCATCCACAAGCTCGTCAGAGAAGCATTGCTATTGACAGAGCTAGGAGGACAAATGTGAAGCCTCCGTTGAGGTATGGTTTTGAGGATATGATGGCATATGCATTGCAGGTTGCCAATGAGGTCGAAGATGAGCCTTCGGCAGATGAACCACCTACCTACAAGATCAAGCTGTTGTGTTCTGTGACAGTCAGAGCGCTATTTGTTTAGCCAAGGATCAAGTCCATCATGAAAGGACTAAGCATATTGATGTGAGGTATCATTTTCTAAGAGATGAGAAGAGAATTGAGGTGAAGAAAGTAGGTACTGCTGATAATCCTGCTGATATGTTCACCAAGTCGGTCCCGCAGAGCAAGTTCCAACATTGTTTGGACTTGCTTAATGTCATGAGCTGTTAGTTGCCCGTGGAGGGCAAATCTGAGGCAAGAATGGAGAAGTTTGTTCGTCTGGTGTTATGATGATGCGTTTGCAAAGGAAAATTCAAGTCAAGGTGGAGATTTGTTAGTATGCTCTGATACCAGTTTGTTATGACAAATAGGACAATTGTGAATCGAGAACAAAAGAACGTAAATAGACACAGAATTTACGTGGTTCACCAACGTTGTGTTGGCTACGTCCACGAGCAAAAACGGAGAACAAATTGTATTATGACTGCGGTTTTCAGATACAGATTGGATTTTTCAGATCACAGAATTATGTGCTCTACTCCCATATATATAGGCACACATTAGACAGACTGGGCCTAGGAAACATAATCCTATCCCAATTAGGAAACCTAATCCTATACAAATTCAAGGCATACTATCAATTACTCCCTCCGTCCCACTTTAGGAGTCCCGGTTGGAATATTCCATAATTGGTAATAGGCCCCACATTCCACTCACCTTTTATTATAAAACTAATATATAAAAGTAGGACCCACATTCCACTATCTTTTTTCATCAACTTTCCTTTGTATTTCTTAAAACTCGTGCCGAACTCAACCGGGACTCCTAAAGTGGGACGGAGGGAGTATAAAACTACTCCCTCCGTCCCGGCTAAGATGACACATTGCTTAGCCGGCACAAGATTTTAGGAGTTATTGGTTAAAGTATTTAATTGGAGAGAGAAAAAGTGGGTGTAAGTATTAAAGTAGAGAGATAAAGAAAGATGGATATTTTAATAGGAGTGAGAAAAAATGGTTGAGTGATTAATTGAAGAGAGAAAGTTACCAAAAAAAGGAAATATGTCATCTTAGTTGGGACAAACTAAAAAGGAAAACGTGTCATCTTAAGCGGGACGAAGGGAGTAATATACAAAAGTAAGATCTATTTCCACTAACTTTTTCAATTCACTTTTCTTTACATTTCTTAAAATACGTGTCGAAACTAAAGTGAACGATTAATGGTGGAGGGATTAGTTTTTTTGGTAGTTTTGGAGTAATCTCATCTCACAACAGATAGGAAAATTAATTTTACTTTATAAAGAAAATAACAAAACTGGACAACATTTGATGAACGAAGGAAGTATTTTACTTTATAAAGAAAATGAATTAAAAAATTAGTAAACTGTCAGTTTCGTTTTTAGTTATTAATTTTATGGAATAGTAGAATGTGAACGTGATGAATTAGTTAAGTATGAAGCTCATTTACTGAAAAATGGAAAAAATGTAAATGTGTCTTAAAATGGCAGACAATCCAAAATGACAAAACATTTCAGGTTTTGGCTAACAAAGGGTATTTCGAATTTATTAATTGACAACTCTGATACTGTGGCACTAGTAAAAAAAGGCTATCCACTCTCGGTGATAATTAGGATATTGGTGCAACGATGACATATTTATAGTTAAATTTCAACATTAGTTTCTTTTAGTTTCTAGTTCTGTCACTGCCCCTACTCGTGTATATAGGACGTAATTTTTTAACCCGAATACAAAATGGGCTAAACGGGTTAGCCCGTTAGGGTTGGCAGGTTAAACGGGTTGGCTCGAATAGGTTGTGGGTTAGCCCGAAGGGTTGCAACTTTTAATTAAATATTAAGGTTTATGGTTTTTTGTATTTTTGAATTTCATGTGGCACAAATCCAATTATTAGTTTTCTTCAATCTTCATTCTACACTTTTTCACTCGATTCCACACTATCAACTTTTAAATTTCACCTCGACTCATTATTATTTATTCCACTATCACATCATCTGCTACTATTGTCTTACCACCACCAAAGTCAATTAAGATAAATTAAGAATTAACTTATCAAAATCTCAATATATTTATCATTTTAATATTATTCATGTAAGATACTATAATATTTGTTTTTCATAAAGAATTCAGTATGAACAATGACAAAATAATGACACGAACATAAGCTTTATATCAAACTGATAGATTTATCTTTGTTTATGTTGTAGTTGATCGAGATGAAAGACTTCTCTCCAACTATTATTGAGGAAAACTATGAAAATTTGAATAATTTAAATGATTCTAAAACTAAGAAGAAAAAAATATTTAAAATTTAAAATCATTTTATAAAGGAAAATTTCGATTACAAGAGATTATTTTCAAAAGTTATTTTATTCTGAATAGCTCGATGAGTTAGCCCAAAATCCGCGGGTTAGGGTAGAAAATTTATGACCCTAAAAATTCATAATCCGAATAGTTCGCATCCAAATAATCCCACAACCCGAGTGGGTTGACCCAAACCCTTACTTATTAGCATGATTGACATCCCTTAATTGTATATAATAGAGTCATTATTAATTACTAGTACTACGATTCTGAATTTAATCTTGATTCGGAGGTCTTCGTCCAATTGGAAAAACAGCGGCAATTAGAAATATCAATTTTGACAGCGGCGGGAAATGCAAAAAAATTAGTTGGCTCTTTCGTTTCACTGCAAAATTCAAACTCCCTCCATTCCCTCTCCCCGCATCTACAAAGACAAATCAAGAGGAGAAGTGCTCCCATGTTCTAACCAACTCAAACACTCTCTCCACTTTAAGAGAAAAAATTATTGGTTCGAAGCTTTCCGGCGACAATGGCGGTTGATTCAGGCGCCGCTTCCAGTCAGATGCTCAAGAGCCCTAAGAAGAACATCAAATCCCAACAAGGCGCTCCGCTTTCTCCCAAGGCGAAGCGGAAAAGCTCACCAGGAATCCGCCTTGTCGGTGGTCGGATTTATGATTCCGTCAACGGTAAAACTTGCCATCAGGTTTGATTTCGGATCCAAGAAAAAACCCCATTTTGTTTGGTTATTTAAATTCCGCTGTGTTTATTATGTCGAGGCATCAAAGCCTTAAAATGGTTTTTAAATTTATAATTCTAGTTTTTGGGAATTGATTGTAAGTTTGTAACCCAATCGTGTTGCTGAGTCATGTTAGGGTTATTGCGAAGAGTTTGCTCGGTGTAGATTTTGGTTATTTGAAAATCAAGCTAAAACCATGTACCATTCATCCTTTAAGTATCAAAGTCATCGTTTTATCCATGAGATTGTTGTGTGCAATCTTTATGGAACTGATAAATTGATTGTGACGTGATTGAATACTCCCAATAGGCTTCTTCTTAAGCCATATGCGAATGTTTTTTCATTGTTTATGGTTGCAAGTCCAATTTACTGATTTGATCTGTTTCTCACATTTTATGTTGGGTTGTGAAGTGTCGCCAAAAGACCAGGGATTTTACTGCAGCATGCAAGAACCAGAACAATAACAAGCCCTGTACGATTATGTATTGTCATAAATGCCTTTTGAACAGGTAATTGCTCTTTTTGAGTTGTCATGTGTTTTTAAAAGCAATCAGTCATGCAAATAATAACACTTGTAATGCACCATCTTTTGCGAGTTAGGTATGGTGAGAAGGCAGAAGAAGTAGATGCTTTGGGAGAGTGGAGCTGTCCGAAGTGTAGAGACATTTGCAACTGCAGTGTGTGCATGTGAGTCTTTTGAATTGTTTCTCAATGCTTGTTCAGTGTGTTCTGATAGAATTGGATCTTGTCTAGGAAGAAGAAAGGTCAACAACCTACTGGTATACTTATTAATACGGCGAAGAAAACTGGCTTTTCATCTGTTTCTGAGATGTTGCTTAAAGGAGGAGCTCAACATTTGAGTCGTGAAAAAGATGTTGCAGTGATTGCTGCTTTGCCAAAGAAGGTTGCCATCTTTAAAAACTTTTCAAGCATATGTTTTACTTGCAGATGCATTAACAATAATTGGCATTTCTTATAAGTTGGTTTGTCTTTTGTTATGGCTCTGAACTCAACAGGAAGTTGTCCCTTCACCCAGAAAGCGGGGGAAAGAAAATTCTTTTGATGGAAAAGTTGATGCAAATATGCCAAATGACACTGACAAGAAGTCCAAGAAAGTTAAGAAGGGCCACAAAGGCAATAAGGATGATCTTATGTCAGAAATGCACGACTCCAATAAGAATATTGGAACTGAAGGTACTGGTTCATGTGGCAATAAGAAAAAAATGAAGAGGGATAGATCTTCTGAGATGGAAAATACTAAAGATAATGATGAAATATTGAAGGATAAGAGTGTAAATGAAGTAGAGAAAAAACCAAAAAAGTCAAGGAAGGAGTTGGAGAAAGATGATAGTAAGCAGAGTGTAAATGAAGTAGAGAAACAACCAAAAAGGTCAAGGAAGGAGTTGGAGAAAGACGATAGTAAGCAGAGGGATGTCATTCCAGATGCCAATGTGAATTGTGGAATCACAATGACCGGGAAAGATGTTACAAAGCCCTTAGGAAAGGATAACACAACGGGAGATGAAATTGAGTCTGCAAATACACTGGTTGTTTTAAAGCAGCATAATGCTAATATATTCCCAGACATACCTATGCCTCTGGGGACAGAATTAAACAATGTGGCTGGGTTTGCTGTATCGACAGAAGATGTTGGAAATGCATTGCAGTTTTTAGAATTTTGTGCTGCTTTTGGAAAGGCAAGTAATTTATAACCTGCAACCTCTACTTGTAGTACTCATTATTGTAACTCTACACTTGTATATATTGCTTATTTATGATGTTCTAAACTTAACGGCATGCCAATTACAATTATGGTGTCTACTGTAATGAACATGCATGCTTATTTCCTATGGTCTAACAATTAAGTATTGATTAGTTTATCCTTTATGTTTAGGTACTTCCATGAAAGCTCTAAGCAATTTAACTCAATCACTATTCTACACTTTTATGTTATCATATTTTGATTCCTTGATATTTTAATGCTATTTATATTTAAGAATAGTTAATTCTGATAATCTACACTATTATAATTATAGTTTCAACAGTTCTATTACTCTGTATATCATAAGTAGCATACTTGATCTGACCCCCATCAATACCTTGGCCAATTGGGTTTTCCTTAATTTTCCTTGTGTATATATTTGGTTCTCATGAACAGATACTAGAGGTGAAAAAGGGACAACCAGAGCATGTTCTTCAAGACATGTTCCAGGGGAGAGCTGGACGCCGAGGAAAATTTTCTGTGACAGTTCAATTTCATATCCTCCTACTATCCATTTTACAGACAGAGCAAGGGGAAGAGTATGGCCACTCTGTTGTTGTAAATTGGCAAGCAATTATTTATTTCACCATAATAGGTTGTTAATCCTTTTCCATTTTCTATGTAGATGTGGAGAACTAAGTCCATCAGTTGAAAAAAACTCATGGTTCAGTGCACTTAAGAACTGCTTCTCTGAGTCTCAAAGCTTTGTTAAAGCTCAGGGACTGGATTGTTTAGAGAGGGCATCTGATTACGAATCTCTAGAACCTTCTGAAAAGCTCAGGCTTTTAAATTTCCTCTGTGATGAAATTCTTGAAACTGAGTAAGTTCACTTTTAGTTTCACTTGTATTACTAAAGGTTCATGGGTATTTACTATGTTTTTCAATTCACAGAAAGGTGAGGAGTTGGATCGATGAGCAGAACACAGAATTTGCTGAAAAAGCCAAGGAAGCTAGACAAGAAGTTTTTGCTGCAACGCAGAAGGTTATAAATGAAATATCATTCGTAAAGAAAATTTATGGAATCAGAGTTTTCCATCCCTATTTTCTTAAACTTCAACTGTCAATGCAGGAGAAAACTTTGAAGCAGAAAATGAAAGATGATATTGCTGAAGCCATTATTGCCAAGCATGGAGCTCCTCTTTCGATTTTAGAGCATGAAACCATTGTCTCCAATATTAAACGGGAAGCAGAAGAAGCTCATGCCAAGGTGCTTGAGTCAAAGGGCATACTTCTTGAAAGTAAGTATTCCGTGTTTCTTTGGGCAACATCACTTTTTTTTTTTTTTTTTTCTTGAATGATCATACATTGTCTTTATCTGAACGATCGTACACTGATATATTTTCTTGTGTTTTAGAAGATTGACAAAACCTTCTTTTATCTAAATTGGAATTCAGAACTAAAACTCTGTTCTGTTCAATTTTGGCTGTGCATTCACATTTGTTCAACCATGATTGAGTTGGTAAATCCTTAGGGCTATAGAAGATTAGTTCATACGCATGACCAAGTTGCAATGAACACAGGCTTGCATTCACTAACTCTTTATGATGGAATTATATTTATATTTTTTCTTACATTGCTCAATTTGTTAGAAATCCGTGAACTCATTTCTAACATCTATGTTCTTTAAATGTCGGTACTGCTACTACTGAATCTGTAGAAAGTCGGACTTGCAAAGCTATACGAATAGAGCCTTTGCTTGTGGAACATGGTGGTAATGCATACTGGAAACTGAATTGTTTTGGCAATGTACTGCGCCAGCGTAAGTTAGCATTACATGTTTTGTGTTCCTTCAGTAGCTATTTGATTTAGCTAACCTTATGTCTTATGTGAAGATGTTGGAAAGGGAGACACTCTTACATTAAATGAGAACTGGTTCTCTATTGACGATGAAGGAAAAGAAGCAGTTCAGAAGCACATTGACTCTTTGAGGTAAGTTGTCTTCTATGGCAAGTCGACTTACTATTGAAATTTGTTTCATTAATGTGGTATATGCATATTTGAGTATGATCATTATGATATCTTTGCGTACGATCATTCATTTTAAGTATGAATCTTGCTAGTTACTGTGATGAACTAATCAAAGTGAAAAAACTTATTTGAGTAGTCTGAATGGTGAATGGTGTTCTTCAATCCGTTTTGGTTCTTTTTCAAGAAATGTACTAATAAGCTTTTTCTTGCAGCGTAAAAAGGCAGAGCTTCCGATGTAGACAAAACTGAAGGCACATGGCTGATGGGAAAATGTGTGCTGCTTCTGCAAAATATGGGTGAAATGTGTTCTCCCTATTTTGTTTGTTGAATTTTGTAGAAGATATTCTGACAAGCAGGACTTGGAAGCATTTGGAAATGAAATATGTTTGTGGTTAAGGAAAATATGAATCATGTGTAGTTTTGGGTGATCACTCTTTTTTTGGTTTGGAAAAGAGTCGTAGAGAGCAGAAATCATTAGAGATAATGCTTAACTGATTGTAATTGTCAACGTATGTTTTTTCTGAAGCTGTAAAACTTAAAAGTTTAATTTCAATCGTATGGATGTTGTATCATTGTTGTTGCATTATCATATATCATAGAGACCACAGTATGTATACATCCCATAAAAAAGGGACTTTGGGAACTGCATGAGTTTTAATAAAAAATTGGTAAAGTAAGAGAAATGTAAAAAGAAAAAGTTATTGAAGTATTGTTAGTGGAGAATGAAATCCACTTTAATAGAGAGAAAAAACTTACCTAAAATAAAAATGGGCTATTTTTGTAGAATGGATCAAAGTGAAAAGAAATTATTTTTATGGGACGGAAGGGAATATGAACGGATTGGAGACATATGCATGCCATCCTCAATCCACCATACATGTCTAACTATTCTTCATTGATTTTTTTTTAATTAATTTTTATATTTATTTCTAATTTGTCACCCCAAATTCTAACTTTTTTGCAAAACTTTATAAGCTAACCATGACGTTCGTAGGGTTTTTTTCTACTTTGGGGTGATATTATGATAAAGGTTCTCAAAATTCAGAAACCACTACATTGAACCCAAATAATCCAAATTCAAAGATTTGGTCGAGTGGTCCATTTTTCGAGAGCCACTTTGTCAAGTTGAACTCTCTGGCCTAGGGCTGACAAAATATACCGAAATACCGCACTTATCGTACTGAAAAAATATAAAAAATATCAAATTTTTGGTATACCGCACTTTTCGATACGGTATGATACCTTACCGACAGATTTAGGTAAGACAAAGGTATGAATTTTGTATATACCGCGGTATACCGCATCATACCGCAAAATTACGGTATATACCGTAATTTTGGGGTATATACAGTTCATAATTATATATATTTAACATATTTATTATTTATAATAATTATAATATTTTATATTTTCAAATTCATAAATCATTGATAAATGACGTTGTGTTTTTGTTAAATAAATACTCCAAAATGAATAACGACTTATTTTTCTTTTCGAGAAGGAAAAATAAGCCGTTATTGAATTTTGACTGTCATGAACTATGTTTGATTGTGATGGAATTTTATCATTTTGGACATTTTCTAGATAGATAAAATATTTTTGTAATATTTTTTATATCAAATAGGTATAATTGCGGTATACCGCATCACGGTACGGTATACCGAAATGTCGGTAAGATAAAGGTTTTTATACTTCAAAAAATCGGTACGATACGGTATCGTGTTTTCTCATACCGTACTTTTTAGTATGGTATGTGATAAGTCGTATTCTAAGCCTTGGTTACTGATCAGTATGTCGTGATTTATATGCATTAGCCGCAAAGAAGTTGCTTAAGTGTGCAGGTAAAAGGGTCTAAGTCAGTGGACAACTCAGGTGAAAAGAGCGCTAGAAGGGTGCAATACTGACCAGGATGCATGCCAGAGAGAAGGCTCGAGATGAAGAAGAAGGATTGCTGGGATGATCAACCATAAATAAGGGCAAAAGAGTCATTTCGCGAAGGAAGTCTACCCTAAAAGTAAGGGCAAGCCTCCCTATAAAAGAAGCCACTTGGAGAGAGAGAGAGAGGAGTTTTGGAGAGTTCGGCCACTACACTTAGTTAAAATTCTCTCTCGGAAGATCAGTTCCTTCAGCATTGTCCACATCTTTTCGTTCCTCACCACAGTCATGGTCACCGGAAGTTCCAAACGTCCACTGGAGAATCATCATCCACCGTTCCAGCCAGTTGATTTCGTAGTAGTAGCAGTTTGATTGCCGGAGTGGCAAAAACAATCTTTAATTGCTTTCTTAGTTTAATCTTTACTTGTTTTCTTTCGTTGGATCTGTTGCACAACTTAACTTTTGTTATCTTTTGAAGTATTTCGTTGAGATCCAAACGTTTTAGTTATGGAGTTTGTTTTGCGCATCTCTTTTTGGTTCGAATCTGTTTCATTCTGCCTAGGTAGCTTAGATCTAGTTATCGCGTTTATTTTCTAAGTGTTTACGCATGCTTTCGTTTGAGTAGGCTAGATCTGGGTTTGTTAACTGGAATTTCAAGTTTGTCGTTTCGGTTTAAGGTTTCGTGCATGAGTTTTTCGTTAATCTTCGAGTTTAAGCCGTTAATCAGTAGGAGTAACCTGGAATTATTAGTCGTTAGTCTTCGAGTTTAAGCTTTTTAATTTATGAATCTTATGTTTGAAGTTGTGAATCTGAGTTCATCCATGAAGTTTGTGTTCATATAATTTCTGTGCATACTTGTTGAAGAAGAAAACATCACAATCCACTTTTTCTAGGATCACTTTTACTTTTTAGTTATTTTTTGCTTTTGTCCTTGGTTTTTAAGTTGGTACCCTACAGATCTGTCAGAATAGCCACCCAACCACCACATATCCTCTGTTATTCCATATTACCTTATTTAGTAACTGTTTTACATTTCACATGTCTCTTAGACACCTTGGCCCCTATTCTCACGTACACAACCACATGTCGATCACTTTCACGCCACCCAATTAGTAGAGTACCACTTTTAATTCCTGTCTAGGTGGAGTCTCAACCCAAAGGCGTGGTAGCTAACCAAAACCTTCCAAACTATCACCACGATTATCCTAAACGTGTCCATCTCTGTGGGATTCGACCCTTACCTCCACTATACTAGCCAGAAGAAGTGGGTTGAGGAATTTTATTGATACCAAGTTCCAGTCATCGTGCCAACGACTCAGCTAGATTGAGATTTTCATCCTGATCAGTTGGATACACCCTTAAATTAACACAAAACCTAAAACCTGCTCTTTCAGTATGCGGTATATCCATTTTGGTACGGTACACCGTACCCTGCCAACCCTACCGTGGACCAAACTTCTCTTCGCACTCGACCAAATGACATCACACTTGGTTGAGTGGGATGTTTTGGAGTAATCTTGGTGACATCTTACCTCAAATGAGATGTTATGACTTCATATTTTTATCTAATTTGTTATGTGTCTCATTTTAAGCTAATTTTAGCTATTTTAGTTGCAAAACTCATTGAACACGTCAACACAATCAATTGATAGAAGATTCAATAAAGTTAGAAAACTCAGTCTTTAAGCAAGTAACAGTGCTAAATTCAACCTATAAAACCATATTATAAAATACTGTGAGTTATAGTACAATGTTTTTCTTTCATTTTTTATTAAATTCATCATCTTTGTTTCATTTGCAAATAAGCTTGGTAACGAGCTTTGGATAATTACTTTCTACAATCTATATTTATTTTATTTTCAAAATGTTAGCTATTAATCTATTAGCACGTCTTATTTATTTGAGAAGAATTGAAAATTGAACTTATTTTCAGGAGAAGCGATAGAAGCAGTTTTCATAACGCATCCGACTATTGCAACTATCCTAATTCACGTGGTATTTGAATTATCAAATATCACTACTGATAGGGTTTTACCTATATATATCAGGAATTATTTGAGTGAATTTGTAGAGAGAAAAAAGAGAACATCTTAGTTGAAGTTCTAGGGGTGTTTCATGCTAAAAAGAGAGAATGAGATTAATAATTTAATTTTTCATTCTGCTAATAATAATAAATGACTCCATATTTATAATACGTGTGGTAAAAAAGATCTTCTATAAACTAGGAAAGTAAATCAAATCCTAACAAATAAGGAAAGTAAATAAAATCATAACAACTAAATAATACTAGTAAATATAAAATAAGCTAAATAAATATATGGTGAGAGTATCAGCTCTCTTCCGGAATAAAGTAAAAGTCTAAGGGCATGCTTGGTATGATGGAATGGAATGAAGGTGGAATGGAATGAAGATAAGAATGAAATGTCAATTTCCTTGGATTTCCTTTGTATTTTCATCCATTCACTCATTCATTCCATCACACCAAGCAAATGAATAGAATGGGAGTAGGAATCACATTCCATTCCACTATTCCATTCCATCATACCAAGAAGCCCCTAAGAGCATCCTTAACCCCATCCCGGATTTGGACCGCAAGTCCCCTCCACGTCATCATTCTCCTAAATTTGGGGTCCCAGGCCACAACTCCATTAACCCCGCAGGCCACAACTCAGGCCACAACTATTATTTTGCACAATTCACAACTACAACCTATTTTACTTGTAAAATAGAATATATTGAACAATTAAAACCGAGAAAATTTATTGTTCAGTTAGAAAATAGGAAATTACAAATCCTAGAAAAAGAAAATTACAAATCCCAGAAAAAAAGAAAATTACAAATCCTAGAAAAAAGAACTACTTTTTCTTCATTTGATGCGCGAAGGTATTCGATCATCTTACGGTGCAATTCGAGCTCGAACTCCGACATTGTTGAGGTATCCCTCAATGTCAACTCCGTCAGCTGGCCCATCTGCAAACAAAATTTAAAAAAATTCGTGGGGACTTGCGGCCCGTGTCACGACCACAAACTTCCTAATGATAGTGACTGCATCTAAACGTGATTCAAAAGCATCTTAGAATCAAGGGATGAAAATAAACATGATTTATAAGATGAAACCTAGGACAAAAGTCTCGCAGGTGAAAGTGAAATGGGACAACATAAAGTCAGAGTGCGGTCTAGGTTCACAATCCTTCTAACATAAAATCCTATTACAGCGGAAACGTCCAAGACAAAGCAGTATGTATGGAGACATACTACCCTGGGCTACCTATTGTCTAATTCGAGGATTCATACCCAACACCATCGCCTGCCCGTCCACGTTCAACCTGCACATTTAAAAAAAAAAAACATGCAGGGCTGAGTATTTGATATACTCAGTGAGCACATTGCCAAAAACAGTTTTGATATTAATTGTCAAGCCACAGTTGAGAGATCACGGGGTTTTTATTTAAAAGGGGCCGAGTCTCTAAATACTTTTCCTTTCATAAAGATTTTGATTGCGCAATCACGTAACATAGATATACCATATCTGAACCTTGTGTGAACCGGGAATGTGGCCACATTCCACGACGGTCACTGGACCGGCCAACCCCTTTTGTTAGCTCACGGTCCCCTTATGTGTACACTAGTCCGAGTAGGGTTTGCGGCCCTACTGGGACCCGAATTCGATTTAACTTAAATTGGCATAGCCAAGCAGATAGGTAATCATAAAACAAAACATGGCTTGACAACATACTTGAGCAAGGAAATCACATTTTCATACTAAAAACACATTTTAAAAGAATGCCCACCTCAAAAGCTAAAGCTCCTTCCGGAAATTTCCTTAACTTGGTCTTAGATGACGTTCGAAGACGTCCCTTTAGGAAATAAAAGATACTTAATTATATTTTTGAGATATCCATTAAGCTTAGACATGAATGCATCCTAAGTGCAATGATCATTTTATTCTCCCTTTAAATTTTCTAGAAGAGTCCTAGAATTTTTTGAATATTAATTAAATCGGTAGATTTAATTTAAATTAGTAAAATTATTCACTTAACTAGAGGGTGCTACCTCCCATGCCATTTATTTAAACATACTAAAATTTTGGCTCGAGGTCTAAATACTCGTTAGCGCATCGTAATTTCTTAAAATTAATCATTTGAGCACTCTTGCTAATTTCCGGAAAAATTAGACTTATCTTCGTGGAATTAATTTGCGGACTATTAATTAATCCATAACATATGAAAGCCCATGATTTAAATAAATTCTTAGTCCATACTTTAATTAATTGGTGGCCCAAACTATTACTAAAGAGGCCCAACCAAAAAAACTAAGGGAGGCCCAATCAACTAAGGAAAAAAAAAGATGAGGGAAGGCCCAAAACCCTCCTACATCCATCGGCCCTCCCTCCCTCACCTCCCCATTCTCAAATTCCACATTCAAGCCCTAAATCGAGAGAGAGCTCGGCGGCGCCTCCTCGTCTACCTCCGCCGGCTGCTCCGATCAGCGTCCCTCCCGTGCGTCGCCGGAGACTCCGTCACTTTCCCCTCTTCTCTCTCTCTACCTCATCTTCGCAACCCAACTCAAACCCTATTTCAAATTTTCTCTTCTCTCTCGGCGGTGCCGCCGCCTCACCCGCTCGCCGTCAGCTCGGCGTCAATTGGCGACGATCTCGTGCCGCCGTCGTCGCTGGAGAGTTTGGAACCAACGCCGCCATCGGTCGCCGCCTCTTCTCTGTACAGAGCTGCCGCCGCTAGCGTGCATGTACCGGCGGCAGCTCCGGCCTCCTATCCTACCTCGCTCCGCCGGCTATCGACAGGTGGGAAGATGAATTTTGACTCTCCTTCTCTTTTGTTTTATTTTTCCTAAAATTTTTAGTCCAGGTTTATAAGTCTTGCGAAAACTATTATGTAGGTTTGTAAAGGTTGTGGCTTTAGTGATGGATTAGAGGTGTGGGGTGGTCAAAGCTGTCTCCAGGGTATCTTAGAGCCGTCGCCGGAGCTGCCCAGCCGGGTAACCTGCCGCCCGTGGGATCCCCGCGGCTGCCCTCCTGGCCTTGCCGTCTACGGTGGTCTCCGAGGGATCCCCCTCGGTCTTTAAGCTACGTTCTCAACTCCCTTTCATTTCTATGTATTTTGTTGAGAGTTAGGCAGTAGTTATGTTGGTGGCCTCTTTTGATTATTGTGACTTGAGTTTGTGCGTTTTGGCTAATGTTTAGCTCAATGAGATGAGCTTGATCTTTAGACTAGAGTATTGATCTGGAAATGGTTATAATGTGCCACTGTGGTGGGGTTTTTATCATTTGAAGGCAGTTGTAAAAAAAAACATGTGAGTTCCTATGCTGCGAAAACTACTTAGGCTGTCGATTTTGAGGTAAAGGCAGTAGTCTATTGCTTCTAGTTCTAGTGTTTCTACATGGTGACATGAAAGATTGATTAAGCAAAAGGGATGGGGGTGATTTACCTCTTGAAACCGCAGCTGCTTGAATTTTCAGCTCTTAGAGCTCAAGCTCTCCTACTCTAAGTCTTATTATGTTGCTGGAAGTTTGAAGTATGTGGAAGGGAGTTCATAAGTGTGGTGGAGGGGCTTTTTATAGGCTGATTGGTGTACTTGTGAGCCTTAAATGAGGCTGCTGTACCATTTGTTGCTATGTGGCAGAAAATCTCACCTTTAGTGATCCTTATGCAGCATTCTTTAACTGAGAATTGGTGGTATTCCAAGGACATAAGGACTATGCATTCATGCCATTTGTTGTCTTTCTTCTCCTTTTTGCAGGGGCTTGTTGAGGGGTCAAAAGTTGCAGCTGTTCTTGCCTCTTTTGGCAAGTGTTTGGTCTATATTTGAAAGGTTGTTGCTCACTTTTCTCTACTTAGGAGATAGTTAGTCTCCATACTTGCAGGGTTATTAATTTTTTTCTTTGATTGCTCTTGGTCTTCATGTTACAGGTGTTCACAGAGGTGATGGCTCGAACATGGCTCGTGTTAAAATCAGAAGGGCCGAGAAAGGGTTTGGGTCTGAGGAGGAAGTCGAAGTCCAAGGGTGGAAGCTGCACTAAAAAAAAGTCCCTCTTCCAAGCTCTAGGCCCATACTTGTATAATTTGTACTTAGCATTCAAATTTCCTTTTTCTTAAACCCACATGTATTTAATTAAGTAAGCTAAAGTGTAATTTGGAAAGTAGTTGCACTTTCTTAGCTAGAAAGTAAATTATTCTCATTCTTCTTCGTTAGATGTGTATCGAACATATTTCTATTTTGCATCTAATCGGCACTTAAGTAACACAAATTAACGAGTTCTAATTTATTTCATCATAAGAAGAGAGTGACGAAAAAAAAAAATTTCCAAGTTGGTGAACCTTTACAACTTAACTCAAAAGAAAACGAGCGGGTATTACAGCCCGGCCCGAACACAATTAACGCCGGGACAGGACACAAGAGTTGCGGCGCGGGCACCGGTAACGCCGGGTCGGGACGGACCCCGGGAGCGGCCCAGGGACGCAACTCCTCGGGACCATCCCGAGCCGTGACGCTCGTTGCTCCAACGCTAATCTCGGGTCGGGACTCGCGAGTTGCGGCCCGGCCCCTATGCGTTAAGGATGCTCTAAGTCCCTATCAATTCTCCCACGTTGAAAACTACCTTGCCCTCAAGGTGGAAGTAAGAAAAATATTCTTCCATTTCACTATCATCCACCGTTGAAAACTACCTTACCCTCAAGGTGGAAGTAAGAAAAATAATCTTCCATTTCACTATCATTGGTTTAGATCTTCGTTTCCAAACAAAGTTGTATCGCTTGAGATCAGAACGAGTGATGGAGAAACCGTCTTTGGAAATGATCTTCCACGACATCAGTGACATAACCAATGATGACAACAGTGATTTTTGAACTATGGGATTTTGGAGGAAATTTGGTTTCCATCAAAGCCATTGACTCATCTAGCTTTTGAGGCAATTTGTCATCAATTTTTGACATTTTTTTTACTTATCTTCGTTTTTTACAACAGTTTCAATGACAGAATTAGATATGGCCTCCTTAGCCATGACCTCTTTTTTTTTTTTTTTTTTGCTAAATATGCAACTGCCTCCATTATTTTGTCGAGAAGTTTTTTCGTCTCGGCGAAGTAAATGACATCCTCATCAAAGTTATGATAAACAACATCCAGAAATTCTTGCCATGAGCAATCAGGATTCGAGCGTCGATACTTGTGGAGCCATACGGATGTTGGATGGTCAAAAAACAACCTCACAATGAACAGTCGATCGGTATTAGAGAACAAGTGATAGTCAAAATATGCTTGAATATCTAAAATCCATCTTACAGGGTTAACCCCAGAAAACCGAGCAGCGGGAGTTGGAGAATTTGACAGCAAGACGGACATGGTGATAGAAAGTAAATCAATTGGAGGATGAAAACCTAGTGAAAGCACCAATTTAATAAGGTTTTACCTATCAGAGGAATTATTTGAGTGAATTTGTAGAGAGAAAAAGAGAACAACCCTAGTTGAAGTTCTAGGGGCGTTTCATGCCAGAACAGAGAATGAGATTAATAATTTAATTCTTAATTTTTCTTAATAATAATAAAAAAAGACTCCATATTTATAATATTTATAATATGTGTGGTACATTAAGATCTCCTATAAACTAGAAAAGCAAATCAAATTCTAACAACTAGGGAAAGTAAATAAAATCATAACTAAATATTACTAATAAAATATAAAATAAGCTAAATAAATATATGGTGAGAATATCAACTTTCTTCCGGGGGTAAAGTAAAACTCTAGGTCCCTGTAAACTACCCTTTTGAATTAACCATAATTTACCATAAAATTGAACAGTACTACTAATTCACCATAAATTTTAATTAACCATATATAAAATTGAACAATAACTAAAATTTGAATAGTCAAATATTACTAGCTTTTTTTGCTATTAAAATATAGTATTCGATCCATTAATGAATGATTTGCATTAATTAAAAAAGACTCATCTAGTGCAGTCTATTACTTCTCTCTAATATTTTGTTTCTTTTTAATTCTTGCATGACTTACTTTACTCTCTTACCCTGCACCTAAACAACTCAATCTCTACCATCAAACAATTTTCTTGATCTAGTTGTGAATTGTGAATTATGCTACTTTATTTATCATGTTGAACTCCGTTGGAAATTTTGGTTTATAATTATTTGGTAAAAAGAAAATTGATTGATATTGTCAATAGCTTTTCCAGATTTTCAGTCCATCCTTAGTATCTATACACTAATATACTTTTGAATGTTTTTTGGTAGTGTACTATCCTATCGAAGGACGTCCCATCCTTAGTATCTATACACTAATATACTTTTGAATGTTTTTTGGTAGTGTACTATCCTACCGAAGGACGTCTCACACACCTGTGTGTCTTATGCATGAAACAATTCAATGGATGACAATCTAGTGGACAAGCTAATGGAGGTCAAGCCACATTGGAAGAAGAGGGTTTTGTGATTTTTTCTTACAATCTGAGATACTGGTGGTATGGGCTGAAACACATTATTTTCAAGCTTCTCAACTTGTTCAAAATGATACTGCAACTTGTCTCGTATTTATATGCATTCCTTACTTATTCTAGAATTCTCTACTCTATTATGTAATATACTATTTAATATTCTTTATATCTATTTTTTTCACTCTAAATATTTTACAAGAAGTACTAAATATAATATCTTACTCTAAAAAATTCTATATCTAAATAATTCTACTAAAATTATCTAAATATTTACTAATAAACAACATCTAGATATTTTTACCTGATTGTTCTTGCATTAAATACACGAACTGCAAATTAGATAATGATGCCATAGTGTTTTATCTTTCTCCACATATTTGAGGGTAATTACACTATATATTTGAGACTGGAGATGTTGGACAAGCTAATAAAGGTGATGGGCTTGAGATGGTGATGGTGGACAAGCTTGTAAAGGTGATGGACTTGAGATGGCGATGGTGGACAAGCTAATAAAGGTGGTTGGCTTGAGATTGGTGATGATGGACAGAGCTAATATAGTTTTTAGAGCATTTGATGATGGACTTGAGACTGGTGGATGGTGAACAACACTAAAAAAAAGAGGTGTTTCCCGAGCACCAAAGTGGTCGGCAAAGAGGGAAATTTGCTCGGCATATCCAACTTTACCGAGCACTTCGCGAGTACTTAACGTGCTCGGCTTTCCGTCCAGAGCCTTTGTCCTAGCGGCAAGGTGCTTAGACATCAATGTATGAGGTTCCGAGTTCGAGCCCTCTTGACCTCAATTTTAATTTCCTCCTTTCTTAGAAGTTTATATATAATAATATCCTCCTTCATATATGAGTTAATTTTATTTAAAAAAAAAATCGTGCTCGGCTTTCTCTTCGTCGGCATTTTTATCCGAGCGCTTCTTGGTGCTCGGCTAACTGGTCAACTAAAGCATTGGCGAGCACCTATGAGTGCTCGTAATGCAGCAAGCACCTAGTGGTGCTCGGTACTTTCGAGAGGTTACACACGAAACCAGCGAGCACAGCCTACTTCGAGCAGGTGGCAAGCACATACATGTGCTCGTAATGCAGGTGTGCGAGCACATACACGAAACTAGTTGTACCGACCACTTCGAGCATGTTAGCGAGTACGGCCATGTGCTCAGGAAATTGATTATTTTGATTTTTTTTAAATATATATATATATATTATACAAATTTAATTATTTAAAAAATTATGAATAATAAAATAATAAAGAAAGCTTAAATAACATTAAAAAGATAAGATTATTTAACAAAAATATATAAAGATAAAGATTGTCTTACAAAATACCACTAAACTACACATTTTTCAACTGTCCCAATTTTTCATTTAAAAGGCGCATCATTCGTTCTTCCATTTGTTGCTCCCTCGTAGCCGCTTCCTCTCACATTTTAGCCGCTTCCTCTCGCATTTGTTGCTCCCTCCTAGCCGCTTCCTCACGCACTAGTGCAATTTTCCGATCTGAATCGGCTTGCACCTTTTCAATTTGTAGCTGCGTTACTCACGATGTTCTTTAACGCGTTGCTCGACCATTTCATCGATCTGGCTAGCATTGACGCGGTTAGAACCCACAGATGAGTAAGTAGCCAATGGGAAGAATATGCTTGCTGCTTGCCCCGCGCCAGAAATTTGTTTTCTTTTCTTCACCTTCCCAAAAAGCTCCAAGAAGATGTCTTCATGATCCGGGTTCTCTATTCCTTCAGCCCGTAGTTCTTCAACCCGTGCCATAACGTCATCCTTCCATTAAACAAACATGAGAAACATTCAAAATGTGTAACAACAAAGGGAGAACCTCACAAGCAACAAACTCATCATATCAGACAATTTTGTACAACATTATAAAGCTACAAATTCAGAATGAATATGATTTATCAGATCAGAAATCAAATCTGTGATTAAACTCAAAACTCAGAATGAATAAAGACCATGATTCAACACCAATCCAATCTCATAGTTTCTATGACTGACAGTGATGCATTGCTGAAAGTGAGTTTCTATTTTCCTATGTGCTTCACCTTTTATTAGTAATATGCACTCTCATTGTTGCACAGACACTACAAAAAAAAGACTGTTTACCAAGCACCACTAGCGAGCACCTTTAATTGTGCTCGGAATATCGCGAGCACTTTAAACGGTGCTCAGCAACATTCCAAGCATAATTGGAGGTGCTCGGCAATATCATGAATGGGGAAGTTAACTTGCGAGCAATACCGAGCGTGGTCAACGTGCTCGGTTTAGCAATTTGAGTCAGGGAAGCGTTGTGCTCGAATATTGCCGACCACCCGAAATATGCTCGCATAATAAATGTATTAGCGAGTACATGATACGTGCTCGGTAATTCCGACCACGTTTAATGTGCTCGGCATTCAAAAATAAAATATTTTAATGCAACATTCCAGCAATAATAAACGGGGCTTTAATTTATAAATATAGCGAGCACCAAACTTATGCTTGGAATATTCCGACCACCCGACATGTGCTCGCCATTCCAAAAATATTCAATGTTAATGCATATTGTTTTAAAAAACAAATACACAACACTTATGTTCAGAATATTGCGGTGTGTAGATATATATTTTTCAAACATAGTGAGCACATATAAAGTGCTTGGACAATCCCGACCACCAAATATGTGCTCGGCAATAGAAAAAACCAACAATTTTCGGATATTCATAAATCTATCGTAAGATAATCAATTTATTTTTATTGATTGTAACGAGCACTTTATATGTGCTTGTATTATCCCGACCACCCGACCTGTGCTCGGCATTCTAAAAAAAATCCATCAATTATCTATCATAAAATTCATATGCAATATAGTATGCCGACGTGTTTGTTTTACTTTTATAGGTTGCCGAGCACTTTATATGTGCTAGGAATGAGCCGAGCACTTTACTCGTGCTAGGAATAAGCCGACCACCGTACCAGTACTCGCCGTTCCAAAAAAAAATATATATATTTGCAATATTCCAACAATTATACTATCTCATAAAATATATATGCAGTGTATTTGTTTTATTTTGTATGGATTATTAAAAAATTATATTCATCCCACAATATTTGGGTAAGCATTTGAAAATATATATATTCATCCAAGCACTCCGAAGTTGCTCGGCATTGTATAAAGAATATTTATATATTACTTTTATATAATTCCGAGCACTTTTAAGGTACTCGGCACTTGCCAAGCACTTCAATGGTGCTCGGCTTGGTTAAAATAATTGATATTTTATGTTCAAAATAGATTTTAATATATATGGTGAATGATCCACAAATTTTCACACATGCAAAATTTTTGAGATATTTCTGTATACATGTAAAAAATATTGGCATGTTTGAAAATTTTATCATTGTTAAATAATTATTAATTATACTATATTTTATATAATTGCCGAGCACTTTTAAGGTACTCGGCAATTGCCAAGCACTCCGAAGTTGCTCGGCATTGTATAAAGAATATTTATATATTACTTTTATATAATTCCGAGCACTTTTAAGGTACTCGGCACTTGCCAAGCACTTCAATGGTGCTCGGCTTGTTTAAAATATTTGATATTTTATGTTCAAAATAGATTTTAATATATATGGTGAATGATCCACAAATTTTCACACATGCAAAATTTTCGAGATATTTCTGTATACATGTAAAAATATTGGCATGTTTGAAAATTTTATTATTGTTAAATAATTATTAATTATACTATACTTTATATAATTGCCGAGCACTTTTAAGGTACTCGGCAATTTCCAAGCACTCCGAAGTTGCTCGGCATTGTATAAAGAGTATTTATAATACTTTTATATAATTCCGAGGACATTTATGGTACTCGACAATTGTTAAAAAAATTGATATTTTATGTTCAAAATAGATTTTAATATTTATGGTGAATGATCCACTAATTTTTATACATGAAAAATTTTCGTGATATTTTTGTGTACTAATAAAAAATATTGGCATGTTTAAAATTATTATTATTGTTAAATAATTGTTATTTATACTATATTTTATATAAATGCCGAGCACTTTTAAGGTACTCGGCAATTGCCAAGCACTTGAATGGTGCTCGGCTTGTTTAAAACATTCCAGTAATTATATATGCAGCGTGAATGTGTAATTTATATAGATGTAGCGAGCACTATGTTCGTGGTCGGAATATTCCGAGCATGAGACCTATGCTCGGCATTCCTAAAAAAATATTTTCATAAATACTTCAACAATTTTGTAGCATAAAATATACCCTAAAATATATATGCAGTGTTTTTCGATTTATTTTCGAATTCCCAAAAAAATATATATATTCATGAAACATTCCAACAATTTTCAGATATTCTTAAATCTATTACATCAATATATTTCATTTTATTTTTACTGATACAGGCGAGCACTATTTATGTGCTTGGCATATTCCGAGCACCACGTCTGTGCTCGGGAATTCCCCAAAAATAAATTTTTACTCAGCAATAATAATGTCGTACTATTCTGAACGGTTTTTAGCGAGCACCTTTGTATGGTGCTCGGAAAATTACGAGCACATCGTACAAGTGCTTGGAATTATTCAGATCTTTACATCCTTTATTCTTCTCATTCTATCCACCTACGAATTTTTCATCTTCTTCGAATTTTTCCTCTTCTTCACTCACATTTCATTAATTTTTTCAACAATTTCTTTAAATCGGAGTGTTCCCATGACTTGTGGTCACCCCATCTTCTAAATTATAAAAAGGTATCATTATAATTATTAGTTATTCTCTCTTAATTAGTTAGATATATTAAAAGAAATGTTATGCTTGTGCTCATTTTAATTTATATTATCTTTTTGTGTTAGAAGTGTTCATTTTGCTCGTGGTTGCCATATTTCGCCATCTTCTAAATTATCTAAAGGTATAATTGTAATTGTTAGTTATTTTTTTCTAAATTATTAATTGAAAATGTGATGATTGTATTCTTTTTAATTTATATTACTTGGTGTGTTAGGGTAGTGAAATGGATATAATTCCAGGAAGAGAGTGGATGTATAAGAGAAAATTTGCTACTGGAGAGTACAATCTTGATATAATTCCTCTGTAATTTGACTCGTAGGTCCCTCTGTATTTTTAGATCCAGGGCAAGACTGTCACAGATTCTCTTTAATCATATGATCATATGCTTTCAATGTCATATACAAAATATATCTATTGCACCAAACACATATCCATATATCTCATCCTATTATATAATCCCAATGCAATATATAAATATATTACTTACAACAATCATAAATTCATATCATATTCTATCTTATAATTCAATTATTCACTCCCATTTACACATAAGCAATCAACCACGCAGCACATATAAAATTACATGTAATTTATACACACTTAATAATAGAATTATTCTAATTGAACTTTCGATTTCACCTGACACTATAAGCTATTTTCTTTTCCAAACTAAATCGGACAGTAGTTCCTCTCCTTTCTTTTCCTTTCCCCCCCTGTAGTTTTTATATACAAAAGCTATATAAATGATTTAGTGCCGATTAGGCGACCGACTTCATAATTTTCATATTATTTAATAATCTATATTGCCTTACGGGTCCAAATTGCAATAGCACAAAATTTCACATTATTACACGTAGCAAAACTATAAGCCACTCCATCCTTAAAGGATTTACAATGAAAAGGCATAACTCTTATAATATATATGCATTACCCGTTTCACACACATTTAAGTACTACATATTTTAATTTGTTTTCTAATGTACATTAATAGTAAAATATACTAACATGCACATATACACACGTTACTATACATGCGTGCATATTTGTATACATTTATATTAATATTTCGTATACATAAAACTTTTCGTTACTATATATATATATATTTATTTATTTATTTGAAAAAAAATCTTTAGTACACATTTAATATATTTAGTAAAAACGACAATATAATATCGAATGCTTCTAAAAAAAATGCATGTTTTAGATTAGGGATGTCACAAGCCGAGCACCTTCCATGTGCTTGGCAATTGCCGAGTACCTTGAACGTGCTCGGCAATTATATAAAAATATATAAATAATAGTAATAGAATTAAACTAACAATTTTACCACAAATTCATTTGATGTGAAAATATAAATTGAGATAATTATATGTTGTTTATCTAAACAAAGTACTCCTTAAATAATCTTTAAAATAAAACTCTATGATAAATAACACATGTAACCCAATTTATTTAGCAATTTATGTTACAATAATCGTTTGATGTGATATAATCCTATATTGTTTATCTAAATAAAAATTAAATTATCAAAAGAATAATATATTTATATCAAAAGATAATAGGATAGAAAGAAGAAAGAATTCACAAATTATTTATTTAGCCAAAACATTAAGAGTACAAATTTAGATTAAAAAAAAATACAAGCTATTCATTAATATAAATTAAAACTGTGATACAGAAATAAGTATATAAATTGAGATAAAAGAAAGAAAAATAGGCATAAACCACAAATAGAGTAAAACAACTCGATCTCATGTCTCAAATTGAGAAAAAAAAAATTAAAATTAAGATAAAGAAAGAGAAATGGAACATAAAAAAGTAGATGAACCAAAACTTGAGAATGATAGGACTCGATCACAGGGTCTACAAATGTTGTTACTCTACCACCTGGTCTCTTCCAATTTTAGTTAATTATACCTCAATACTATCTTTAAGTACAAAGTTTTGGGGGTACAAATCACCCCCCTGCATACGCCACTGTATAAATCCCAAGCTAAGTGACATAACCATAAAGAGATACTAGATATCTTACAAAATTTCATGACGATCAACTTCGAGTACTTACTTCTCCGAGCTTGGTGTAGGAGACAAGCAGACATAGTCGAAGATGGCCCGGTGAGTGGATGTCTCCGACAAAACTGTCGCAAAAATTATCCCAAGCCCCTGGGTGATGCTCGAGAAACTATTTATTTCGTGTGAGGCCGACTCTTTCTTCCTCCCCCTCTCCTCCTCTCCGTTACATATCTTAATATAGTCTCATATTTTGCGAATGGGTATTCAATTTGACGGAAAATGGAGCTAAATATGAAGATTATAGTTATGATGATTTTGTTAAATAAGAGGGTGCTCACGTAAGGTATGTAGCATATCATTCCTACGTACATGTGTATGTCATGATTTCATTTAAATGTATGGTTAAACAAAATGACAAATTAATTCACATGCTTCTCTATTTTTCTAGATTACTCAGAAGTGGTCTGGGATTATAATAATAACTCTTCTACTTTTATTATTTACCCCAAAATCGGCATCTTCATATAAGTGAGATAAGTTCAATTTTTATAATGTCATGTAGTATTAAGAATACATGAGTTATACGCCCTCCGTTCCCTTGAAGATGACCCACTTTTCTTTTTAGTTTGTCCCAACCAAGATGACCCATTACTTAAAATGGAAACACTTTTATCTCTACTTTATTCTCTCTCTCTTACTTTACTCTCTCCTCTCAACACACAAAATAAAATTGCATAAAATCCCATGCCACCCAAGAAAGGGGTCATCTTCCTTGGGACGGAGGGAGTATTTGTTTTTAACTATTCTTTCTATATATTTTGACTAAGCTGGAGACTAAATATCATTAGGATTCTATCAAAAGTTTTGACACCTAAGCAACCGATGTACTCCATCCATCTCAAGGTTCCTTAAATGGCACGAGATTTTATATAATTTTAATTTTTATGTTAACTGAAGAGACTAAGTAAGAGAGAGAATAAAATAAAAATAAACATATTTCCGTTTTAAGTAATGGATTATCTTGATTGAGACAAATCAAAAAGAAAAGTGTGTAATCTTTAATGGAATGGAAGTACTATTAAATTCATATGAATTTATCACAAGATTCCTCCAATTATTCGTATAATAAAAATTACGACCTATGTCCCTGAAAATTTGATACAGTTTACTATTTCGGTCTGTCCCTGAAAATTTGATACACTTCACTTTTACCATTTTTTGTAGTGGACCCCATGTTCCACTAACTCATTCCTACTCACATTTTATTATAAAACTAATACTTTAAAAGTAGGACCCACATCCCACCAACTTTTTCGACTCACTTTCCATTACATTTCTTAAAACCCGTGTCGGGTCAAAGTGTAGCAAATTTTGGGGGACGGAGGTAGTATAATTCATTTATTTTCATATTGAAATACTAGTAATTTTGTCTAAGCCTGTTTTTGAGGCATTACTCAGTGTGTATATAGTGTGTAGTGTATATTACTCCATCCGTCTCAGTTTAGGAGTTAGAATTAGTTATGACACGAGTTTTAAGAAATTGATGGAGTGTGTAATAAATAAAGTGAGATGGTAGAGTGTGTAATAAATGAAGTGAGTTGGTGAAAATTGAGATCGTTTGAATTTTTGGTTTTTCATTTCCTTTTGGTTTATTAATGGTTTTTCATTTCTTTACCACGTTATAAAAGAATCATGCAAGATAAATATTGACAACTTATAATAAACCCAAAAATGCGTTATATTTAAATATATGTATATTATGTTTAAAATATTTAGTTCTATCAATTTCTAAGCTTGTACGTACATATTTCATTTATATAATATAAATAATACTCCATGATTCTATGTATAGGTTTATGTTAAAATGACAACACATCTTAAAGTAACGTCATACCACTATTCTAAGTCAATCATCTGTACATGTGGACGAATAATAAGTTGTCATGTGACAATTTTACAAAGCAAATAAAAATATTATGCATGTTTCAGGGTCGGGATGTCACACTCTCTCTTACTTTACCAATTTTTCTCTCTCTCTCTTACTTTACTTCTTTTTCTTTTTTACTTTACCAATTTTTTTCCCTCTCTCTCTTACTTTACCAAATTGTGCATTAAAATTCGTGTCGTTTTGAAACCTCCCTATTTTTAAAAAACGGAGGTAGTAATATTTTTTTTCTCAACTTAACACACAAAACATCTCCTAAAATCTCGTGACATTACAAAAAGTATATCATCTATTATGGGACGGAGGAAGTGTTACTATTTGTTAAAAGAATAAAACCAGTGGGAGTCATTTTATTTGGAAACGATATAGCATCATTGTCGGCGCGCTAGTAATAAGTTACTGTATATTTTATTAAACTCTCTCTCCAACTATAGCGGAGTGATCAATTGCTAATTTTCTTAAATTGCGAACTTGCTAACTCATCAACATAATATATTAAAAATGTCAATACAATGACATAAAAATGTCAACATATGATTTTGTTGAACTTCAATATAATATGTTGATATTATGTGTTGACATTTTAATGTCACCGTGTTGACACTTTAATACACTGCATTAATGAGTTAGCAGAGTTAAATAGTAGTTAGCAATATAACGCACCACCTCCACTATATAGGTTAATTTATTACTATCACAAACCATGTTAATATGTTATATCATTTGTGTACTAAATTTGTTAGTTTTATTTTGTACAAGACTAAATTGTGGTTGTATGTACATATTTATTTATATTGTTTTTATACTATGTAGATATTGCTTAATTTTAAAATCTGTACTAATAAAAAATTAATGGTGCATGCAATGCACAGGTGTTACATTGCTGATATCTTTTCTCAAAATGAACTTACCTAACAGGCTATTATTCTTATCTGTTGGAAGGAAGATTCCCACAAATCAAGAATTGATCTCCTGCAAGGGAATTGGGCATGGTTTCCCCGGGGGGAGGGCGGCGGGCCCTCGGCGGGGGGGCCCCACAACATGCCCTCCCGGGGAAACAAGGCGGAAAGTAAAAATTGTGGTTTTCCCCCTTTTGTGGGATGAAAAAGCACACACGAGGCGTTTTTTTGGCCCCGGATACCCGGGTGGTGGGGGGAAACGCCCAAACGGCCAAACCCAAGATGGTGGTGGAATCCCACCGGGGAAATGGGGGCTGCAAATTCCCGACAACCGCCGGGAAATGGGGGAGATGGGGGAAATGGAGGGGGAAAAGGCGGGGGTAGGGGCCCCCCCGGAAGTTTCGGGGGGGCGGACGGGCGGAGTCGTCGGAGCGGGACACTTCAGGGAAAGAGGACATATCTGGGGGGGGCGTTTGGGGAGTGGAGGAAAGGGTTGGGAACTCCGTTCCTAATCCTAAATTTACTTTGGTTTTTTTGCAACCCCGGCCCCCGAAACCTTTTTTCCCCAAAACCCCCCTTTGCATATGGCCCCAATTTTCCCCATAATTCAAATATATATCCCTTTTTGGATTATTGAAAAAACCCCCCGATATTTCCCAAAAAATTGACCAAAATAGTCCCCCGATCCTTAAAAATCTTTTTGACCCTTTTAAAAATTTTCTTTTGCATTCTTTAAAAAAGGGTTATGAAAATGACAAAAAGGATGGATTTTTTTTTATTAGACTCGAGATACCATGACACCCAATAAAGTGATTTTGTTAGTTTTAGTGATATTACTAAGACCTATTTTGTTTTGAAGTGGGGAACTTATTAACGGGGGGGGGTTTGGGGGAACTATTGAAATACCCCCAACTTTGGGGGTTTTTAATTTTTTTATGCCTTATCTCGAAAATTGATGTCTAAAAGTCATGTGACAAAAAGAATTAAAATTTGTATTTCTTTGATGCACCCCGGCTTTTTTTTTGAAAGGGATATTGGGGCGGGGAGGATACTTGGGCGTCGCGAAACCAAGAACCCCAACTCGTGGATGAGATAGCCCCAAAAAGGCGGTCGATGTTGGGCTCAGGACCCCAAAGGGGAAATTTTTGGCTACGGCACCAACGACTAGGACCCCTTCCCCTGGTTATTTCAATTTATTGTTTCCTAAACTTTCTACCCCGAATGATTTTCTTGTGAGACTTGTTTTTTTGGCCAAGAGCCCCCGGACAATCGTTTAAATCAAAATACTCGTATGGATTCTTTTTTTTCCCTTGTTCATTTTGATGTGTGGGGCCCTCCCTTTTGGGGGGGGGGGCGGCTTTGATATTTTGTGATATTTGTAGATGATTGCTCTCGAATGACATGGATATTTTTTGAAACATAAATCGGGGGTATTTTTTAATTTTTACCCTTTTTCTTCTAGCCCAAAACCCCAATACCAAACCACCAAAAAAACCCTTTGATAAAAATTAATGGAAGAGGAATTTGTAAACCAAAAAATGATAGATTTTTTTAAAAAAAAAGGCCTTTTTTGAGACCACTTGCCCATATACACACGAAAAAAACGGGGTGGGGGAAAGAAAAAATAGGACCATCCTTAAAAATGACCCGAGCATTGATAATTGAATCCAAAGTTCCAAAACTCATTCGGCGGAAGCTTTGCCCCCTCCATCACTTATAAACGGCCTTTCCCACAAAAATCCTAAACAAAAAAACCCCCCTCGATACCCTTTTCCCAAAATTTACCCAAAAAACCACTAACCATCTCCCCCCTTAAACCCAAGGGCTTTGGATGTCAAAATTAAAATTTTAAAGTTCCGAAAAGGGGTCTAAATTTTCACCTTGTGCTACCAAATGTGTCTTTGTGGGGGGATGGGGGTAAAAAAAGGGATATAGATCTTTTGACTAGATAACCGAGGGAAAAAAAAACAACCACAATGGGGGAATTTTGGGCAGATTCTCTGCCTTGGGAGTCGGGGGGGGAGTGAATCGGGCCAAGCGAGGACTATCTAAGTTGGTTTTTTGTCTCGGCCAACTTTCGGTATCTCCTTCCTTTTAGGAGCACTCGAGGAGTTCCACCGAAACGATACTCCCCGGAGAAGATCGAAAAGAAAAGTCAATATGGAGTAGCCAATTTCGTGAAGGGGAACTTGACCAAGATGGCAAAAGCTTTTGAGGCTGCCCTCTATGAGGAAGAGGAAATTCCTTACACTGCTGAGGAAGCTTGGAAAGTCAAACACTGGAGAGATGCAATGTTAGTCGAGATGGATGCCCTCTTGAAGAATAAAACTTGGGAAGTCAGCAAACTACCCAAAGGAGCTACAACAGTGGGATGTAGATGGGTGTTCACCATCAAAAGGAGACCCGATGGATCGATTGATCGTTACAAGGCCAGATTGGTAGCAAAAGGGTATACCCAAACTTATGGTGTCGACTATGCTGAAACTTTTTCACCTGTCGCCAAGATCAATACAGTAAGGGTACTATTCTCAATAGCAGCTAATAGGGACTGGCCATTACATCAGTTTGATGTAACCAATGCCTTCTTACATGGAGAATTGACTAAGCCCGTTTATATGGAGCCTCCACCGGGATTTACTGGAGACTTTCAGAATGGAGATGTATGTAAACTGAAGAAGACATTATATGGTCTGAAACAATCTCCCAGAGCTTGGTTTGGGAGGTTCACTGAAGTGATGAAGAAATATGAGTATCGTCAGAGCAATTCAGATCACACTCTCTTTCTCAAGAAAAGGAATGGTAAGATAACATGTCTTATTATTTATGTAGATGATATGATCATTACTGGGGATGACGAGGAGGAGATCAGCCGTTTGAGACAGAATCTGTTCAAGGAATTTGAAATGAAAGATCTGGGGTCACTAAAGTACTTCTTGGGGATAGAGGTACTGAGATCAAAGCAGGGGATTTTTATTAACCAAAGGAAGTACGTACTTGACATACTTGCAGAAACTGGGATGATAGATTGCAAACCAGCAGACACTCCGATGGTTCAAAATCACGGATTGCAGATCCGTGAAGGAGCTAAACGTGCCGATCGAGGAAGATACCAACGATTAGTGGGAAAACTGATTTATCTATCTCATACTAGGCCAGACCTTGCCTATGCCGTGGGAGTAGTAAGTCAGTTCATGCATGCACCTCAAGAAGATCATTGGGAGGCAGTCTTGAGAATAGTGAGATACTTGAAGGGAACAGTAGGACATGGAGTCTTATTCAAGAAACATGGGCATTTGGAGATACATGGGTACACTGATGCAGATTGGGCAGGAAACCCGAATGACAGAAAGTCCACAGCAGGATACTTTACCTTTGTAGGAGGCAATCTAGTAACGTGGAGAAGTAAGAAGCAGAAAGTGGTAGCACTTTCAAGTGCTGAAGCAGAATTTTGAGGGATAAAGAGTGGACTGACAGAAATATTGTGGCTTAAGAGACTCATGACAGAGCTGGATCTCAAATCACCTCAGCCGTGTCGACTTTTGTGTGATAATAAAGCAGCTATCAGCATCTCGGAGAACCCAGTGCAACATGATCGAACCAAGCATGTGGAGGTCGATCGACATTTCATAAAGGATACACTTGAGGCAAAAATCGTGGAGTTACCCTATGTCAAGTCAGAAGATCAATTGGCAGACATCTTGACAAAGGCCGTGAATTCTCAATCTTTTCGACAAGTATTGGACAAGTTAAGCATCGGCAACCCCGTTACTTAACTTGAGGGGGAGTGTTGGAAGGAAGATTCCCACAAATCAAGAATTGATCTCCTGCAATCAAGGATTGATATTGTAATTAGTATTTTATTTTAATACCTTGTATAGAATATTAGGTTAGCATGATTAGAGCTTACCATATATGTCGCATGGTCTCCTAGCCTATATAGAGGCGTGTAATTCTTCTCCAAAGATTAACCTAATATGATGAATATCATTCCAGAAACCAAATAGTCTTTTAACATTATCCCATGCAAATAAATAGGACAAGTGCTGCAGAAAGAGGATGTGGATCTGAGAGAGAGATCTGAAAGCATAGATACTTATTAATAATAAAAAATAGTAGTACAAAATCCGAAAGTTACATTTGAATGATTAATGAACAAATTTAATAGCCACGCAACGCGTTGTGTTGCAAGGACTATCTCATTATTCTGTGTTGCAAGGACCGTAGAAGAAAATCTGCAGGTTTGGTAAACAAAATACGATGATGATGAGTTCCACTGAACTAGCAAAGCTTATGCTAATTGTCGATTGATAGCCTTTTAACAAACTGTCGCCCCCACCTCTATGATGGTCTCATTCGTTCATTTACGTCGAGTTGTTGTGCCATATAATATTTTCTCCAAATATAAGCTGAGCTCTAGATTAACTATATAAATCGTTGCTTAATCAAATGAGGAAGTTCATACTTGTAAAAACGAGCCAACTTAGAGCATCATTCATCTCAATCTTACCTCCATTTTCTTGTAGTCCAAAACACCAAGTGGATTCTTTGCGTCATCAAATATATCTCCCATTTCAACCTCCTCCTGCAACCAGCCTCCTCTACATCACTCAACCAGTGATGAGAAAGTAGAAAGTGATGCACACGGCACACCAATACACCATGCTATGGCTAGCACTGAAGCTTTGGAGACTTTGTGAAATTAAAAATCTCAATAACATTTTTACTTTAAAAGAATCAAACTAAATATATAAAATCAATAGGACAATGTTAAACATGCTTTGAACGATTATAATGCTCACATAAAGAGTTCACATATGGAGGTATATATATAGTGAAAGCTGTTTAAAAGGAGGTGTTAGAGAATATTAAAATTCAACTACATTCACAAATGCTTCTAGTCAGAATATCCTCTACAAAAATTCAACAAACATTATTTTCCTAAACAACAATCCATCACAAATGCTTCTAGTCATAATATCTTCTACAAAAATTCAACAAACATTATTTTCCTAAACAACAATCCATCACAAATGCTTCTAGTCAGAATATCTTCTACAAATATACAACAAACAATATTTTCCTAAACAACAAACATCATTCACAAATGCTTCTTGTCAGAATACAAAAATTCAACAAACATAGCCCCTGTATCGGGCCGGCCTCACTATAGCCCGCTTAGGTCGTGAAGGAGGCTCTGGAGACTCTTCTTGCTCAGCAGACTCTGAAGACTCTTCTTGCTCAGCAGACTCTGAAGACTCTTCTTGCTCAGCAGACTCTGAAGACTCTTCTTGCTCAGCCGACTCTGCAGACTCTTCTTGCTCAGCAGACTCTGGAGACTCCTCTTGCTCAGCTGTGGCGGCAATGTCAGGAATATCACCCTGTTTTTGAAAATTGGATAATGAGAGTAGTGAACATGTATTTCATGAAACAATAAAAAAGTAGTAGAATACCTCATCCAAAAAGGCTGAGTCTACTTCAGGAAATTCTTCATGAATGTCATCCAAGTTCAAGCTTGTGTCTATTGCTGTAATGGGAAAATCGTCAAGAAAATTGTAGTTCTCAAGTGCCAAGTTGAGGCTGTAATGGAAACAAAAAACTAGTATGATAAATCGTTTAGAAGGAAAAGTTAGTAGAAAACACTGGGAGAATATATCACAGAACCTCCAATGTAGGTTGACCCCCCTCCTGTTGTGCTACTGAAGCCCCAGCATTTGGCAATGAATAGTTTGCAGTACCTTGTTCCCTAGGCTCTCCAATGCTAGTGACCGTATCATGCATAACGTTCCATATCTGTGCCAGACGACCTTCTGGAGGACCGTCGTCAACTGCCGAAAAAAGAACAGTACATATCTGATCCCAAACAGAGACTTTCATTGCAAACAAATCCAAAGATAAAGAACCATATACTGATCCATCTTCCCTTCAAGGCAAAAGACAACAAAAGTGCAGAGATATATTCAATCCTATAGTGATATCTCAGATCCATTTGGTATACACATAATAGGGCATCTCAAAAAAAATCACTACCCAAGAGAATCCAAAGACAGCCCTGAAATGTAAAGAAGTGGGTGAAACAACTCCCATATAAAGTACCAATTCTTTCAATAAACAGCTAATATTCATGGAGGGTTGAAAATTGGCTTCTGTCACAAAAATGTGGCAGTATCAACCAAGAAACCACCCAGTAAAAAATCAATTTTATTGGCTAAAAACCACCCCTCCCAAGAAAGTGATCTAACAAAGCCAAGCAATCAGCGGTGAAAATTGAAATCCTATGCAATTTTATTTGGTTCTCAATTTTCAACAAGATTCTAGGAGTAGATGATAAAGAAAACATAGATTTTCAAACGTGAAGGAAACCAAACTTTTGGATAGAAAATACTCTTATAAACCAGCTTCTAACCAGTAATGGTCGAGAAATAATTTGTAATTTAGCTAGGAACTGAAAGATCTTTTTAACTAAAGACACCCAATAGTGTGTTGATGCCAAGAACAAACCACATCAAATGCAAATATAATTAACAAACTACTCGAAAGAAGTCAAGAACAACAAAATATTGGAAAAAGAAAGAAATAGTAAGAATGTAAGTCATCAGTTTTCCTTCAAATTTAGTAGAAATTAATTTCCAACGGTTATTAGACAAACATGAAACACACTAACTTGAAGTTCCAACAATAAGCTTACAGAATTGGGTGAAGCACGAAGAAATTATATCAAGAAATATCTAATGATGGAGGATCAATTCCTATCTGATTAATGACAACAAAATTGCTGTGATAGAGAATCAACATACTCCAACAACTCCTATAAAGTACCAATTCTTTCAATAAACAACCTAACATTCATGGAGTGTTGAAAATTGGCATGTCACAAAAATGTGGTAGTATCAACCAAGAAACCACCCAGTAAAAAATCAATTTCATTGGCTAAACATAGATGAGAGGCACGACACTTACAATTAGTAGGCTGAAAATTAGCTTCCCTCACGAAGCTGCTAGCAGTATCAGTCAATTTTCTCTTAACCAAGTAATCATACACTAGAAGTTCCAACCTAAACCAAGAAAAATGCCCAATTAATGATATCAACAACACAAACTAAGAAACAAAACCTAACATTTACGTCTTTTTTGCCATTACGTAAAAGATAGGACGAGATCAAGAAATTATCAAGAAATTGATTGAGCGATTGAAGGGTTTAGTTTGATGTGACTGAGATTGAAGGGTTTAGTTTGATGTGACTGAGTAAGGAACCATGCAGGGAGAAAAATAACCGTCAATGTTCGATTCCCTATTCCGTGTTTTTTTCATTTTTATATAGTTAGTTTTCCTTATTTTACTCTCATTGGTACTTACTACCTCCCTTCCATTGGTTGATAGTAATAGGGTCATTTTCTTTTTTAATAAAAGTCAACACATTTTTTCACACCTATTTTACTCTCTCTTACTTTTTTTCTCTTTTCATCTTTCTTCCTTTTTCATTTTCCACTTTATTCTCCCTTTACTTAACTCACCTGACACAATATTTTTAATCTTCGTGCCGAAAAGAAACACCTCCACTACTATGGAACATATAAAGTGATTTTTAACTTATTGTTTGTTTTCCTTATTTTAATCTCATTAAAGTATATTTTATTTTTCACATTTTATGACTACCTCCTTCAACATTTAAATATAGAAACTACTACATTTGAGCTTATCCCTTAAAAATAAAAATATTTAAAACATTTTTCACTCATTTTATTAATGTCTCCTTAGAGCTTTAAATATAGAAACTATTCCTTTCATCCCAGTTTAAAAGTCATGTTTTGTTATTTTTGTTTGTCCCAATTTAAGAGTTTCATTTAAAATTTATCATATTTCGACATAAAATGTAACCTCATTGTGGATGAAATTTACACTCAAATATCTTTACTTTCATAAAAAAATAAAACAAAACAAAATCTTAAACATACAGAAAGTCAAAGGGTTCCACATTCAACTACCCCACTTCAATTATTAGAGCATCCACAATGGGGCGGAGGCGGACGATAGTCCACCACTGTAGCGATGCGGACGATGGCTAATCCATCGTCCGCGGACGATACCGCGGACGGTGCAATGCATTTTTTTTTTGTTTTTTTTATCTATTTAAACCCCCATTTTATTCTCTCCCATCTCTCACTTTCCAATATTTCTCTCCCTAAACTTTCTCACTAAAAAAATGAATCCCGGTGACGACTGGAGTACATCGGAGGGCATTACTCGGACCTAGATTCGGGCCTTATTCAATTACGTTCACGAGGCTGCGCGGAATGCTTGGCCGAAATGGAGCGCAAGCGTGGGGCGGCGGAGCAGATCCCGAGGCCGATTCGACGTCGGACGACGTAGCTCACCAACGTCTGTTCGCAGACTATTTTGCCAAGCAACCACGGTGGGGCCCGATCATTTTTCACCGCCGTTTCAGAATGCGGCGAAAACTATTTCTTAGCATTGTCCTAACGTTGGAGGCTCGTGATGAATACTTCTTGTATCGGGAAGATGGCATCGGTAGACCCAGACTTACGCCATTGCAGAGGTGTACGGTTGTGCTCTGGCAGTTGGCCTACGGCACCACGGCGGATATGTTCGACAAGTACCTTCACGTCGGGGAGACAACTAGCCGTGATTGCTTGAAGAATTTTTGTAGGGGAGTTGTGGAGGCTTTTAGCAACACATATTTGCGGAAGCCGACTGTTGTGGATTGCCAGGCCCTGACGAAGATGCACGAGACAGCGCACGGCTTTCCTGGAATGCTAGGGAGCATCGATTGTATGCACTAGGAGTAGAAGAATTGTCCGACGGCATGGAGAGGCCAATTTACTAGTGGATACAAAGGCAGCCACCCGACGATGATCCTCGAAGTCGTCACTGACCATCAGCTCTGGATCTGGCATGCTTACATCGGTGTAGCGGCGTCGAACAACGACATCAACATCCTCAACTCCTCCAACCTCTTCATCGAGCAATGGAATGGCAACGGCCTGGCCATCGAGTTCATTGTTACCGGACGCCAATATCACATGGGGTACTACTTAGTCGATGCTATATACCCAAGGTGGCCTGTTTTTGTGAAGACAGTCAGTTGCCCAATGGGTGATAGGAGAGTTTTATTCGCGCAAAAGCAGGAGGTTGCACGGAAGGATGTGGAGCGGACATTTGGGGTGCTCCAATCACGGTGGGTAATTGTGAAGGGTCCGGCGCGGTTCTAGTACAAGGACGTCATCGCCGATGTCATGTATGCATGCATCACTTGCATAACATGATAGTCGAACACTAAGGTGGAAGAGTCACTGTGCGGGGCGATGATGAAGCTGGATCTAGCTCCAGCACGGCGACCCCGCCCCACGTTCGAGGATTACCGATGGGCTTCAATGAGGTTCTATCTAGGCGGGCCTCAATGCGCAACCAACAAGCCCATACTCAGCTCACGAACGACATGATTGAAGAAGTTTGGAACCGTAACGGCCATTGAGAATTCGTAGTTTTTTTTTATTTCGTACAGTAATGTTCTCACTTTCAAAAAAATTAAAAAAAAATCAATGTTTGTAGCGTTTTAAATATTCAAATAAATAAAATGCTTAGGGCGGACTATAGGGCGTACCCCTGTAGATGAATGGGTTGGAGGATAAAATGCTGATGTGGCGGAAACTAGGGCGCCCTATAGGGCGGACCTTAGGGCGCCCCATTGTGGATGCTCTTACACATTCCAACAACCACTACCCCACTTCAATTATTACACACTCCAACAACCACTGCCTCACTTCAGTTATTACTTTCTCTATTACTTCTGAACTATGTAATTCACTAATAATACTTTCTCTATTACTTCTCTTTTTCTCTCTTACTTAACTCATTTTTCTCTTCGTTTCTCTTAATTTACCAATTCATCTATCTTATTTTATTAATTGTGCATTAAAACTCGTGCCATTTCTATTTTTGTGATTTTCAATTTTCTTAGATTTTTTTATATTTTTATTGATTATCTTCGCATTTTTACTTTTTAGATTTTTTTATTATATTAACATTTTATTTCTGATATTTTATTTTTATTTTAAGTAATTTTTTATTATACTAACTTTCAGAATTAAGCGCACATGATCCGGTAGCATGTTCCTTGTTGTTGCTATAAGTGTTGCTGTGTTGGTGAGTTGAATTACTAACATTCGTGCATGACCAACCACAAGAAACATAAAAATTTGAACAGAAACAGAGGAAGTGATGTAATAAAAGAACCAAAAACTTGAACTGAAGAATGGTGCAAACGCTTAAATTATTTAGTAACAATAATTATTGGTAAGGGCAAACGCAAACATGGATGAGTTAATCAAATATTTTTCATTGCAATTGCAATTGCAACTTGACTTCAATAGAAGCAATGAAATGAATTGAGATCTTAAAAAATGAGGCCATGATAAAAATATGAAGAACATTTCAATATGTAGAAACCTCAAGTACCACACACATAAGATAACCATTCAAGTCTTACTACGGCACAAGGATTTCTATACTAAAACATATTTCAGAATACATCCAACACAATCAATGCCGTCACTGTTGTCCTCCCTCGCCAGATTCACCTTTCATAGTTTCCTTAATCTCATCCCCAGCTTCGTCCTAAAACCAAAACAAAACAATAACACCTTGTCAAAACATTCATCAAAAGACCATTTTGTACAGAAATAGTAAGAGTGGCATGATTCTGTTTTCATGAATGTGGAAGTACCGCTACATCAGATGTCCAAAGTGTCAAATTGTCTCGAAGAAGTTGCATGATCAATGTGCTGTCCTTGTATGATTCCTCACCCAGAGTATCTAGCTCAGAAATAGCTTCATCGAAAGCCTGTATACAAGAAACAATGTACAATGTGTGAGCAACTATACAAAAATAAATAATGTTGAAAGTGATAAATGGTTGAATGAAAGAAAATTAATCATATAACATCTAGATTGGGGGAGAATCAGTTGGAAGCAATAATGTTTGGATGTGGTAGCTAATGATGTGATGGAGCTAATTACATTACTGAAAACATTGCGATTTCAGTTTCTGAATATCATTTTCTTCAATTCTAATGTCGAACTTTTACGAGTTCTAGCAAGCTACTGCTAGAAAATGGAATCATATACCCAGAACAATCAAATACCTGCTTTGCAAGGTTGCAAGCACGATCAGGAGAGTTGAGGATTTCATAATAGAAAACAGAGAAATTCAGAGCAAGTCCCAGTCTTATAGGGTGAGTAGGAGCCAACTCTGCAAGTGCAATATCCTACATGGTAAAAATTAACACAAACAGGTTAATAAAAGGAAAAAAAGAAACATCGTTGAACAAATCTAAAAAAAAGCATATGCAAATCTATGGTATTTTACCTGCGCTGACTTGTAAGCAAGCAGAGTGTTCTCAGCTGCTTCTTTCCTTTCAGCCCCAGTCTTAAATTCAGCCAAGTACCGATGATAATCACCCTTCATCTTCAAGTAAAATACCTTTGATTCCGCAGAAGAGGCAGACGGAATGAGATGGGTCTCAAGGAGCCCCAAAATCCCATCACATATCTTACTTAGTTCTGCCTCAATCTTACCACGGTATTCTTTAATAATGTTAACATGATCCTCATTACCACGACTCTCTTCCTTCTGCTCAATGGAAGATATGATCCTCCATGAAGCCCTACGAGCACCAATCACATTCTTGTATGCCACTGAGAGGAGATTCCTTTCCTCCACAGTCAGCTCATCACTATCAACAGCCTTTGCCACCTTTTCCATAAACTCAACCATTTCCTCATAACGTTCAGCCTGTTCAGCCAACTTGGCCATGTAAACATTTTCCTCGCGGGATGACTCAACTGGTGACATTTTAATGAACTAAAATAGTACAAAACCTGCAGAAAATTCAAAACACTTATTTAGGCCACTTACTATATCCTGACATTTAACATGCTTTCATTAAAAATACTAAAGTCTTAAGTTAAGCAAAGAAGAACCTCCATCAAAGAACTACTATTTACAATCCAATTAAAAACTCAACATTCAAAGTAATTCATCAAATCACACACGCCAACAATACAGATTCCAAATCAATTGCTAAAGTATGCAGCAAAGTTCTTTAGGTTAGGTTTCACGAATAAGCATTACATTCAGTGAAAGTTGTTTATAAAAAGTGTTCTTTTGGTAAAGTAATGCATTATCACTAATACATTAAAACAACAGACATGAGAGAAAATAACAGTAATCAGATCCAGAACTTGGTATGAGGAAAGACATTAACTCCAACTCAAATAATAATTAAAAACAAAAACAAAACCAATCATTGAATTCATTATTATGCCCGGATCCAATTTACATATCTCCACTTTATCAAGGCAACTAAATCAAGTTAAACAAAGTTAACAACACTTCATAACAGTAATACAATACATCGTTTACAAAATCAACTGACCATATCCTCCTTCAAGTCCTACCGGATTAAGTAAAACAAGCACACAAACCAATAATCGGAAATCAGACCCCATTTCAGCAATCAATACAACTACAAATCACCAGATCTATGATTCAATTTCAACCAGTAACAAGTCAAATCCCATTAAAATATAAAAATCCACAAACCCCCAAATTCGAAAGATCCAACCCTAAACCCAAAACTGGACCTTAAACCCAAGCACATAAGATCTAACAACAGAATAGGTAGAATCAATCTAAAAATAGCAATGAATAAATAATAAAACCAAAAAAACCGAAAAAAAAACGAAGAAGAAGAGTGGACCTGTAGAAATAGATCTGGAGTTTGATTCGAGAAATGCCAGCCTTTGACGAACCGATTCGATAGTGTGAAGGCGCAGTGAAGGGGGAGGTTTAAATAGTGAAAATTTAGGGGGAAGGAGGCGGCCAGCCAATGATAAAGCGACACCTGGCGGAGAACGGCGGAGTTTGCTATTATGAGGACGTGGTATGCGACAAGCTGGTATTGACTCGTCAAAGCCCTCTATCGTCATTTCACTTAGGTAGGCCCTCCGGCTTCACGGGCAACATAATGGGCCGTAGGGCCCGTTTATTCATCAATGAAGGTCTTCAGTCTTCACCGACTTGCACAACTAACATATACTACTATTATACTTCCACTTTTTTTTTCTAGGGAAATAATAGTCGAGCTAAACGAGAATTTGTATCTTTGTAACGAAGAAATTTGGAATTAGTTGATGCATAATATACTTCATGAAGAAAGTAAGTTTGTATGCATGGAAAATTATTCAAACAAGTTTATGTGGTCTCAACATACATTTTCTAAAAGGACCTCAAATAGTCATATACAGTTAATTTGTAAGAATTAGGGTGTCTTCCATAAAATAATGTTATTGATAATCTCACAATAACTAGTTACCGGAAATGATTACATACTTGACTCCAATATCCAATCTTGATTTACTATCCCAAGTCATTCAATTGTATGATGATCCTCATTTATTTACAACTAACATGCATTAAGCATTATGCCAAAATTTCACATAAGAAACCAAAAGATACAAGAAAACTTCAGCAGTATCAACATCAGAACTTTTACTTTCATCTACTCTTATCCACATGCTGACAATGCATGTTATCTCCCTTCTACAATCATTCATACCACAAGAGACATAATACGCACACCCACAGTTTGGCTGATATCACATGGAGCTGGAGGTGATTCTTGCTTTTTGTCACAATTCACAAATCTTGGTGGAGCATTTGCCAAAAGAATTTTTTATTCTCATAGTAGTATATCTTTGGTCCAAAACAATTTGAATTGGTCAAAATACTTGTGGCCTCAGTCACAATATTAACCCCTACTAAGTAAAGATGTACCATATATTACTCCCTCCTTGTAGTAATGAATTATTTTGGACAATAAGATTTAAGAAAATGATATTTATTGTGTTAAGTGGAGAAAAAATAAAATGGAGAATGAAAGAGAAAATGAAAAGAATAAATGAGTTTGCTTTTTTGCTAAGAATGAACATTGATCACTTATAGTGGGGCAAAAAAAAAAGAATATTAATCACTTGAGTGATAGATTTCTTATGCGTACATAATTTAAGAAAATGCTAGTATCTTACTGTTATGTTAACGGGAGAGAGAATAAAATATGAGAAATATAAAGTAGAAAAGAAATAGCGAATAAAATAGAAAAAAAGAAGTGAATTGTGTTTTTTTGTGCTAAAAATGAAAATTGATTACCTATATTAGGACTGAGAAAAAGGATATCAACCACTTACGATGGACAACATGTATATAAGTAATTATTAAATAAAAATCACAACTAAATTATACGGAGTATACACATTTCTTATTAATTTTACGAAAAATATAAATAATTCTTAAAACACACTTCATAATTAATTATACGAATTAGTACTTTCTAGTATATTTTTCTTTTAAAAAATAAATTATAGTAGTAGTATTTTATTACATAATTATGTTTTCTAAAATAATTTTCTTATATAATTAGTTATATCAATTATATATTTGTAAAACCTTAGGTGAGAAAAATAAATGTGTTTCAAAATTTAGCACTAGTATATATTTTTCTTACCAATGGAAAAATCAATTCGCAATTTTAAAGTCAGATGCAACTACAAATTTCACTCTTCATAAATTCGGAAAAAAAAGTAAAACAAGACTTAGAGAAGGGAACAAAATTAAAAAATGAGCAAACTATCTGATTATGACTCAATGAAACTAGCATCCGACAATCACATGATTTTAAACACAACACATAACAAGCAAAAAAGCCAGGGTCCACAAAATAACCAATCAAAATTTTCTAGGCACAGTGACTATATAGAGTTTAGGTAAATCAGTATCAATCACGACCCTCACCACGATTACAATCTTCTAGGAAACAAGTTCACCACAAATTAGGTTGGTTTCCGCATGTTACGGCCAGCACGAATAACCTCATCTACGAGTAGCAGCTGGGATGCAATCACGGGGCTGCAACACACAAAAAACCAAATTCAGACAAGGGGATTATGAATTAATGGGAAGAAGATATGAAGGTGTCGGCACATCTAGACACAGTTTTCTCAGACATACCCAGAGTTTATAAGCTGACGCTTTACAATGTAATTGTCAAAGATACCCTCCATTTGAGGGTCAATAGGTTCTCCAGTTTGAAGATTTAGTCCGACCACATTACCCTTGTCGTGTTCTCCCTGAGAAAGAAGAATCAATGTTTAGGGACGTCTTAGCCATAAATTACAATAGGAAGTTCAATCAGTACTCGATAAATACAAAAATTACCGTAAGGTCAATTATCACATCCTGGGTGTCAAGGCCAGAGTTTTCAGCAAGCGTCTTTGGAACCACAAGAAGCGCATCAGCAAAGGCTTCCACGCCAAGTTGGGCACGCTATTCAAAGTTGCAACAACATCAGAGCAAATCCCAAAAACATGTGTATAGATATTACTGAAAGATAAAATGAAATGAATATAACGTACTCCTTTAACAGTTTTCTTGACTTCATTAACCAGGTATTGTCTGGCTGCCACCTCGAAAGCCCCTGCACCCTGAGATATGCAGAAAAACAACAAACTTTATAAAAAGACATTTATTTATTATTCAAATAAAAGAGAAAATGTAGCATTTTTAATACAAATTAAAAAATCACTAATAAATAAGTGAATCGGAGGCCAAAGAAATGGTGATATGTGATCACTGTGAAACTTCACCATGGATCAAGTAGACATTACTAATCAAAGAGTAAAGTTCAATTTAATATCACACATTTAATAAATATATTAGCTCACCAGTACAACAGCTTCATCTTCAATGGTGTTTTTCACTGCCCTCAGACCATCACGAACAGCATCCTTAATTTGAGCAATCGTGTGATCATTTGGCCCTGCATGGTTGTTTGCAGGGTGCATTAGCATATACGCAATGAACATAACCATTTGTATTGAAACAGATGATACACAGGTAGGACCACACAATAAAAAGAAAGAAACAATGAACGGAATAAAATATATTGTAGCCAAAGCCAACAGGTGTGGAGACACAGAACTAAGCAGTAAGATCAGAAACTAAAATTACCTTTAATGAGAATTGTACAAGAGTTAGGATTTTTGACATTTTCCACAAACGTATACTTTTCTTCTCCAAGTACATGTTCATATACCACGCCAGCCCAACCAAGGCACTCAGGGGTTAAATCATCAACTGAGTTGACAGCCTCTCCTCCACAAGCCAAAACCAATCTCTCCATGTTTCTCCTTTTTGCCCTTCGCAGGGCAATTATCTACAAATTATACCAAAAACCAGAATGAACAGAATTAGGATACAAATTTTACAACACGGTTTTTATTTAAAACCATCAACAACAAGATTCTAGGAGTAGATAAAGAAAACATAGATTTTCAAACGTGAAGGAAACCAAACTTTTGGACAGAAAATACTTGTATAAAACAGCTTCTAAACAGTAATGGTTGAGAAATAATTTGTAATTTAGCAAGAAACTGAAAGATCTTTCTAACTAAAGACACCTAATAGTGTGTTGATGCCAAGAGCAAACCACATCAAATGACAAATATATTTAGCGAACTACTCGAAAGAAGTCAAGAACAACAAAATATTGGAAGAAAGAAAGAAAGAGCAAGAATGTAAGTCATCAGTTTTCCTTCAAATTTAGTACTCCCTACGTTTCGCGGGTAGTTGAGTCATTTCATTTTCTGCACTCGTTTTTGAAAAAATGATACTCCCTCCGTCCCACAAAAGATGTCACACTTGTGGGACGGCACGGGATTTTAGTAGGTTTTGTTTTGTGTGTTAAATGGAGAAAGAAAATATAATTTTTATATTCATGTGAGAGATAACTTTTTCCAAAAATGGAAATGTGACATCTTTTGTGGGACAAACTAAAAAGGAAAGTGTGACATCTTTTGTGGGACGGAGGGAGTAATAAATAGTTAAAATGGAGAGAGAGTAAAGTAAGTGACATCATAAGGTAGATAAGAGTCTTATCTACATTATTCTCTCACTTAACTTTTTCTCCATTCTAACTATTTATTATCATTTTTCTAAAACGAGTGCAGAAAATGAAATGACTCAACTACCGCAAAACGGAGGGAGTATAAATTAATTTCCTACGGTTATTAGACAAACATGAAACACACTAACTTGAAGTAAGCTTACAGAATTGGATGAAGCGTGAAGAACTTATATCAAGTATAGCATATCTATTACTATTTCAGTCACACTTCTAGAATGGCAAGGGCAACTTACTCCAGCTCGCGCAAGAATATCTAATGATGGAGGATCAATTCCTTTCTGATTAATGACAACAAAATTGCTGTTATCATCAGGACACACCTGAGAAAACACTAGATATTAGCTTCTGTGATAATAAAACATTTAAACAGTTAACCGCCCCCATTAAGACCACAATGACATAGGCGGACACACAAACCTTATTTTTTAAGTCAATTATTTTCTGGACCCTCTCATCAACAGATCGTCTTTCTGCAGCAACCATTGCCTCTCTTTGTTCAGCACTCGAGTAAAAGAATCCTGCATTTACTTCACTGAATAAAATAAAGTCAATCTCACAGCTCTGAATATCATATGGCTAGCACAAAAATCCACAGATCATTACCTCTTCTCATACTCTAGTGACACATTGCAAGTCAAGATATAACAATTCTCTGCTCGGCGTTTCATATCTGGATGCCTTGAACCATGGTCAAGAACTAGACCCTCAACCTAGAGCAGTAAGGCAATGAATATGTACAGATCAGTATTAGGCAAAACAAATTATACATCATTATGCAACACAACATATCAACAAGCACAGCATCAAGCAGGCAAATTTAATAGCATAATACCAAAGGCAACTGCCAAAGTAAGTTAGCTTCGCTATACAGTCATTAAATCCTAAATTGCTAAAGCTACAACAGGAAAAGAATCAGGAATTCCCTTTAAGCGTAGGACAGATGTAGCTTTTTGCATGGCATTGTTTTAAAAAAATAGCTAAAACGAACCAAATTAAACATTTAATTGACACCTTCCGAAGAATAATAAATCATCAAGATGACATACCAAACGAGTGTCAACATCAAACTTGTGGCGCATGTGCATTATCTCAACCATAAAAAGATCAATATGCTCTTCAGGCTTGCGGATGCAGAGGACCTGCATCATTAAAAGAACATCTTGAAATAATTGGATGTGGCAATTTGCTTTAGATATATAATATTAATTGCAACTTAGCTAATATTATTCATCCATCTTTCTCTGATACCAGGACGTGAAATAAATTAACACTGAGCTCAAGCACTTACAGCATTTACGACAATATCAGTTAGTTGGTCTGCCAATGCCTCGTACAACTGCGTAGGAACAGATGTGTATGCAACATTAAGTGCAATATTTACGAGTTATGTACATAACACACAAATAGAGTGGCTGAGAAAAAACCTTAGTCCTTAGTGTTGTTCTTGCCACCATCTTCAGTATCTCTTTATCAGGTTCAGCACCCATCACTACAGGAGTCTTAAACTTTTCGAGAAACTGGAGTGTTGCTCTTTTAGCTATTTCAAATCCATCAACCAGAACACGTGGATGCATTCCTGAAATAATATTAAGTTACAGCATTTGCAGCCATTATCACAACATGAAAATTGTAACTAGTTTTTACATATACGATTTGCGGAATTTTTTCTACCAGCCAAATCAGAATCAGATGATCAAAAAAGATCCTGGAATATACTGAGAGCCAGAATATTCCTATATTAAAAACTTCACCACTAAAAGTATTAATATTTTCATCTACTGCACAGGTCACAGAAGGCATCCACGGCCACCATCAAAGGCTTCCTATTCGCTATTACTCTTTTTCAATACTCCGTCCGTCCCCTAAAAATATATACTTAGGGGGACAACACATGTTTCAATGCAAAATTGGTAAAGTATGAGAGAGAAAAAGAAAAGTTAGTCGAAGTAGTGTTAGTGGATAATGGGAGTGGGGCATCATTGTAGTATAATTGCAGTGAAAAGGGACCAAGGGGCTATTTTTTGGGGATGGAGGGAGTACTATTAAATTCATTTTCCATAAGAAGGCAATTTTTTCTTACGGCTATATAAGTGTAAGTGTGTGACACCCAATATTATCTTAAATAAAAACTACTTGTAAACACACACAGAAATTTGCCTGAAATCCATGCTTGAGTAATTTAAAAAGAGGTACTTAATATACTTATATATAAACCACCGTGACAGTGATAATACACTTTTGATACCTTACCAGTGATAATTTTAAAAAATGTAATTCTGACTAACCTTCGTCTATGTACCGCTCTGATTGCTTCATGAGCTCACCAATAAAGATGACAGTAGAAGTGGTACCATCTCCACTGGTTTCATCTTGAGCAACAGCAGTCCGAGCAATCATAATGGCTGTAGGGCTTTGTATTTGCTGTCATAAAAATAAAATTATGTAATCTTACGAATAAAGCTATATATATACTCCTCCCCCCGTCCGCGAAAAATAGTCTCATTTTGCCATTTTGGGATGTCCACAAAAAATAGTCCCATTTCTGAAAATGGGAAGTTTTTGTCTCATACTTTACCTACTTTTTCTCCTTTCCTTTCTTACTTTACCATTTCTTATGAAAACCCGTGCCGTCCACAAATGGGACTATTTTTTATGGACGGAGGGAATATATTTTAGTCCTGCTCGCAGCTAAAAATTCCAGCTCGAGAACATGTAGTAAATCTCAGAACCTATCTAAATAATATAAACACAAGATGCAAATAAATCAAGTAGACCTAATGCAAAAAATTAAACAGCTAGCATTTGATCTGGTCCCTACGTGTTTCCTAGCCGGGCCATTTTTTCTATTTGAAATTCAATAAAATGAGCGATAATGATCTTTTCTTTAACTTCGTATCATTTTTGTGTGACTGTTGGAGCAACCCTAGTCTATTCTGCAAACTCTGCCCAATAAATAGATAACATCAGGTTCTCTCCTATTTCTAATGCGCGGAAAACTTCCAGCTGAAGACAAATTTAAACTGGTTGACGGAGTGAATAAAACACAACAATGCTGAGAAAACGTGCTCTTAAACACGATGTCCGTAAAATACAGATTACACACCACTGCAAACGTTAGATACCTTAGAATCTCAACAAGATTTTATTTTTCCTACCAAGAAATATCCAGGGAGACAGATTGTCTACACTTCCAACACCGAATTCATGACACAGAAAGGCAGATTCGCACAGAATATCAATAACCAGCCAGAACAAATACTAGAAATGTGCATTCTCGTATGTTAGCTAGTTAAGTGAAAAAAGTGAATACTATAAAAACAAACACAAAAACAGGGGTACAAAGCTGACCATTTCCTTCAACAGAGTGTTTCCATCCTTAGTGAGCTTGATATCGCCAGCGCCACCAACAAGCCTGCAAATATCAAACGCTAGTTACCAACAGCAAACTCCCACAAGGGAAGTACTATAAAACACTCAAACAAGCGCGCAAAACAAAACATTTAATTACATTTTAATAGTTCCCTTTGGGCCGAGGTTAGATTTGAGCACATCCTGGAGGCCCTTTGCGGCATTGATGTTCATATGCAGCGCATGAGACTTGTTCAGCACCTCAGCGTTAGGATTCAGCACCTTCAGCGACATGGTTAACACTCTACTCCTCGAATGTAAAACCGATAACACTAATGGAAGCTAGAGACTAGCCGAATGAACAATTGTAATGGAAGTTAGATCCAAGTTTCAAAATAGCACGTAGAGAGAGAGTGGAGTGGGGAAGAGGGTTTTTCTCTAGGGCTTTATGGAAAAAGAGAAGCAGAGCACTGTGGCGGGGCTCTTGATACGACGTCGCTTTAGTATATTCGCATAGTATAAATTTGTTCTTTAATATTTTCCGCTTTTCCTTCACTCTCCCAATTCATTGTCCTTACTCCTCAAACTACTTCCCCCCTCACCTATCTCCCTCGACTGCCACCACCAGCCCATCGCCGTCGTTTACACCGAACACGGTAGTTTTCTCTCATCAATTTATCTTATTTTCCTTCTACAAGATTGGAGGGGGCGGGATAAATGATTTAATGTCTGTTCTGGCCCTATTTGATATACTTGACAGTTAAAATCCAAGTGAAATTAGAAAAGCACATTCATAATCGGTTGTGTGATTCACTAAGGCAGCAAGATCATATTTTAGGTATGAACTAGTTTTGCTTTTGAGTTTTTAATAATTTCCTGATTTCAATCCCGATAATTTGAAACAGAAGTATCAGACTGAACTCTTAGACTAAAATGTATTTTCCTTTTGATCAGCGACTATCGGTAGAAATTACAGCCAAAACTCGATGTGCTTGACGGAGATGAAGCGTGAAAATCAGCTGCTGATATTGTATGCTTCACAGACAGGAAATGCAATGGATGCTGCTGAGCGGTTTGGCCGCGAAGCTGAGCGTCGTGGTTGCCCTTCCATCTCTGTCCTCTCCATGGACGAGTTTCATCCCGTAACTTAGAAATTTCAAATGAAAAAGAAATTAAGTTTGATACGATTTGCAGACTTATTTTCTCATGCACTTGAGTATGATAATGATAGTTGTTTTTGCTTGATTCAGAGCGAATTGCCGAACAAGGAAGCCGTCATTTTGGTGGTGTCGACCGCAGGTCAGGGGGAAAATCCAGATTCGATGAAGGTTGCTTAAATTGAAGCATTGTTATCTAATGTTTCTGGTGTCAATCGAATTGTACACTAATATATTGGCTGAACTGCAGGGGTTTTGGAGATTCTTATTGCAAAAGAATTTGACAGAAGATTGGCTTAAAGGGGTTAATTATGCTGTGTTTGGACTGGGCGATTCAAGCTACCAAAAGTATAATGTAATTATTATAAGATTGATTGATAATTTATCTTACTAATCAAGTTTTGGTTGATTAAAATCTCATTAAGCATATATCACATGCTAAATAATATTAAATCATCTAACAACATGACTCTTCTGGTTACAGTTTGTAGCAAAGAAACTGGACAAACGGCTTTCAAGTCTTGGTGCATCACCGATTATTGAAAGAGGCCTGGGAGATGATCAGCATCCTTCAGGGTACCATCTTCACTTCTGGTCCTCTATGCACATTTCTCACTTTAGAGTACTAATTGGTAGACATAGGTCGGTTGACATAGGGTCATGGTTATTCTTTATCACCATTGTGCATATCATCTAAAGTGAGGAGTTATGTATCATGATATAGTTTGTTATATGTGCTGCCAAATATATTAGGAGTAATACTAAAAGGAAATGTGGAAATCAGAAAATGGCCGTGGGGCAAATTATTCTATGGCAGAAAATCTAGAGCTTTAGCATGGAAGTTTGTCTATATCTCCTCTTTTGGGGGCTCCAGATCAGTTTGCACTTGATTTCCTAAATTTTACAAGTTCATAGCCCCGTCACCCGTGTGATTGGCCTTGAAAACGGGGCGAGGGAAATGTGATAAATTAGTTCTTCAATGAAGTCGACCACCAATATTTGTACCCATATTAAGTATGCCTAATTGCCTATCAGTCTGCATGTCAGTTGCACTATTTTAAAAGAGTGATGTTTGATTTTTTTTCTCTAATCTGAAAGCTAGAAGGTAAAAACTTACCATGAGAAGAGATAGAGATTCATCTGTGCAATGGTGTAACTAACAAGCACTTGATATCAGTCTTAGCTGGTTACAATGAGATGGATGGTGGATGGTCAGGAATAGTATGTGGAATGGTCAACCATATATGATGTGAATATGGTGAAAAATTGGGAAGTTGTTTTAGAAATAGAGAGCATAACGCTTACATGCTCAAGTACCATAGATTCTTATACTCTTCATCCCGTCCTTTTGATGTGTACCTTTTTGAAGATTATATGTTTGATTGTTTTCACCTTCTCAATATTTTGCCGTATCTATAGAATGAATTACCACAAGGAAGGCTAATTGGGAATTTATAAAATCATTGTTAGGTATGAAGGGGCTCTAGATCCATGGATGTCCTCCTTGTGGAGTATATTGTATCAAAGAAATCCTAGGTTGCTTCCAAATGCTATAAATCCTGACGATACTTTGATGGATCAACCTAAAGTGCAAGTTATATATCATGACACTGAAGAAGGGCTATCACCTATGACAACCAATGCAGGTTGTTAAACCTTTTGCTATTTTGAAAATAATGTTTTAGTGTTGGACATTTTTTTATTATTTAATGTTATGGCGTTTGCTTATGATATTACTGTTAAACTGTTAAAATACGTTGATAAAAACATGCACTTGATTTATGTGAGGTAATGTAAACTGTAAGATTGAAAAAAATTGTTTGTAATTTATGGTTAGTAATAACTTTATTAAACTTTTGATTGCAGTAATCCTTGTATGACAAGCAATTCTGTTTGTTGTTCTCTGACATTGTTGCCTTGCCATATGCTTCGAGATGATATTTATTACAGAAAATACATATTACTCTGCTCCAACTAGCATAAGCACCCCCAGATTGGTTGTTTGTGTTGTCTAGGAGAGTCAGAGTGTACTATTTGTTTCTTCTATTGGCTTGAATTCAGACCTCTTCTGATTAAACACAATCATTAATTCTTATATGCTTATCTACTGCTATTTACATCGATTCGTTCTCTATAGCTCGACAGTATTTATAGTATCTAAAAGATGCAGCAGATAGACTCGACTGACCGAAATTTTTGGATGTAGCTTTCTCTATATCCTTGGATATTTGCGTTTCAGCTTTAACCATTGGATTCAGATGCTTTTTAACATAAAAGAATTTATGTTACAGATTTTAACTATCTGGAGATGCAACTTGAGAAAGCCCACTCAATGAATCCTGCGAAATATTCTGGAAAAAGCAGGCCTGATTGCTTCCTCAAACTGGTAGGCAGTGTTTTATGCATCTCTAATATTGATTTAATGAGGTGTCCAATAGTTGGAGCTTCTTTGGTTGGTGCTAGGCTATGAATATGGGTATTGGTGAATCACATGTTGACCCTAAAAAAGAAAAAGTTACCTATGTTTTTTTGCCTCACCAAGCAGCATGGAGAAAGCGACAGACAGAACCACTTCATTGCGCATTTTTATTTCATATTTAGTGTTGATCTTTACCTTTTTGTCTTCTTGACCCTATATCTCCACCCTAGTGATGAGGGCTGTCTCTTTAGTCTTTAAATTGCACAGAGTGTCCTGTGAGGAAACAAAATGGAAAAAAAAATATTTAGTAGATTTAAATGTTGTCTTCCTTATACTCATAATATGCTCCAAATAATAGTCATAACCAAGTTGAAAGAATGAATTATTTAATAGAGTGCCTAAAGTTTTCACAGCCATACATCAATTCGATCATACTTGACTGTGTATGAAGTGCTTATTGCTTGCAAATATTTCATAACAATAACAATTATTTTTGTTAATGTAGACCAAGAATTATCAATTAAGTCGGGTGGAAAGCGGGAAGGATGTACGTCACTTTGAGTTTGAAGCTGTTTCATGTGTAAGTGAGGCATATATTTTTAAGATTAAATTAATATACATCAAGTGGCTCTCAATTGATGTGAACCTCTTTATTTAGCTGTCTAAACACTTAACTGATAGTTTATTCCTTTGCAGCCTATCAATTACGATGTAGGCGACATTCTTGAGGTTCTTCCAGGTCAAAGTCCTGAAGCACTCGATGCCTTTATGCAACGGTGTAATTTGAACCCTGAATCATACATAACTGTAGGTAGTTCTCTACTTCACTTTTTATTTTTAGCATTCCAGTTCTTCTGCTCAATATCAAATCCCCAATTTGTCTCCAACTCTCCATATAATCCTGTAACAGCTTTTGTTTCTGTTTTGCTTAGTTATTTTGTCCTCCCAACTGTTTCAGTGCTTACTTGCTTTCAGGTTCAGGTTAGAGATAGTGAGAATTATGGTTTTGCTTGATATCTAATCCCAGTTTTCCCCATATGATTCAAACAGCTTATGCTTCTGTTTTGCCTACATATTTATCCCCCAACTGTTTCATTGCTTGCTTTCAGGTTCAAGCTAGAGATAATGAGAACCGTGGTTTTCAGAAACCTTCTACCCCTGTGAAGGTGAAATCCTTCATTGAGTTGGCAATGGATGTTGCATCAGCTTCCCCTAGGCGATATTTTTTTGAGGTACTATCGGGGCCTGGTTTAGTTCCTTGTTTATTGTCTTTCATTCTAAGAATATAATTTATATCTAAAGTTTGTTATTTTCTTAAAATAAATTTGGTTAACTACTTATCACTTTTAAAGTTAAAAACAGAAGTTACTAGCATATATAGTTAACACATTTTTTAGCTAGCTCACAGGCATACTAGTAGCTCAATAATAGTGCACTTAAAGTTTCCTTTGCTACTCATGACATGGGTTTCATAGATACCCATCACATGCATATATCTTGTTTGCGTAAAAACGAAGACCCTTTGTAAACCAATTGCTCGTGATATATTATGCAGATCTTTCGGATATTGTAAAACACCTCCCAGGTAGGATAAGTAATACAAATCTTTATTTTACAAATCATTAATTTATCAATTATTAATTGATTAAACTACAATACTTTCACTCGACCATCATAAATTAGTTGATGAAATTATTAGAATTTTATTTTCCTACCATAATTTACTTTTGTAGTAGATACTATAGTTTATGTAACCAAACATAATATTGATACATTACATGATACTAGACATCCCAGTCAAACATATCAGTATATCACATATTATGCCATGCTGCATACCAAACAAGACCTTACAATCCTAGATGCTGTGAACTCATGGTTTACCCTATTCTACTAGGTATTGTAACAATATATGTAATAACGATAAACATCCATTGTCAATAAGGACATCTACTCGGAAGATGTCTCAGCTAACTATTTGAGAATTTTTGAAGGGTCCAATTAAAATTACTACATTGAGATTGAAGCATTATATGTCTAATTTAGCTTAGCACTTCTAAATCGCGAGCTACTCCAGGTCATGAGTTTCTTTGCCACTGCTGAGCATGAAAAGGAAAGGCTTCAATATTTCGCCTCACCTGAAGGAAGAGATGATTTATACCAGTACAATCAGAAGGAACGGAGAACTGTCCTTGAGGTGATGATATGGTTTTTTGCTTTGATTACTTAGTATTTCACAAACAGGACATTAATATTTACTTCACATTTTTCTTATTATAAAAAATTTACAAGAGTACTGCAATATAACTGGGAAAGGCCTTCTCATCAATTGAAGTTGGTAATGATGTGGGCCTATACAGTTTGATCTTCAAGTAAAGTGTGTGATTTTTCATAATCTTATAGCAAACAGTTTGCTTTGGTGTAGGATGCTCCATGTAAAAATACCACGAGATCTGTGTAATAGACACTTCATTTTCTTTAGGGTCCTGCTCTGTATGGACTATAGATTTATCGTACTACTAGATACCTCAGTTGCTGTTGATTCGCTGCACCTAGTATAGGAATTAAATTCTCTTACTGTCTCTGATTGTGCAATCATAAATGAAATTTAATTTTTGTTTCCGTGATGTAGGTGCTGGAGGATTTTCCTTCTGTGCAGATGCCCTTTGAATGGTTGGTACAGCTGGTTCCTCCACTAAAAACAAGGGCCTTTTCCATCTCTTCATCTAATTCAGCCCATCCAAATCAGGTCCATTTAACTATAAGCGTAGTGTCATGGACAACACCTTACAAGAGGAAACGCACGGGTCTTTGCTCATCATGGCTTGCGGGTCTTGATCCCAATCAGAGTAAGATTAGTTTTACGGCAACCCCTCCCCTCCCAGGACCTCTTGTCCAGCAAAATGTATTTACAGTTTCCTGTTAACAGGAGTCCTTATACCAGCATGGATTAGCAAAGGCTGTCTTCCTCCGCCACCACCATCACTTCCTCTGATTCTTGTTGGACCTGGAACTGGATGCGCACCTTTCCATGGGTTTGTGGAGGAACGTGCAATTCAGAGTAAAACTGTTACAACTGCTCCTGTTGTCTTCTTCTTTGGGTGTAGAAACGAGAAGGATGATTTCCTGTACAGGGATTTTTGGCTGTCACATTTGCAGAAGAATGGAGTGCTTTCTGAAGAGAAAGGTGGAGGATTCTATGTTGCCTTTTCGAGGGAACAGCCGCATAAAGTGTATGTACAACACAAAATGAGGGAGCAAAGGAGTAAAATATGGAGTTTGCTAAGTCAGGGCGCTGCTGTTTATGTTGCTGGATCTGCAAATAAAATGCCTGCTGATGTAATGTCAGCATTGGAGGAAATTGTTTCGAATGAAACCGGGGTTCCAAGAGAAGCTGCATCGACATGGATTAGGACACTGGAAAGGGCTGGCAAGTATCACGTCGAGGCTTGGTCTTGACCTTCTTATTAAAACTTCCATTGCAATGTTTACAAGCATGAAGGTGCACGCCTTTTCGCAATATTTATGGGTAAAAATTTGTTGTTCAACATACTTTGTTAAATGCATCTACTGAAAGAAGAATACATTTTTCTGAACTGCTAGAATTTCCTTGTTTTTTATTAATTTATTATAATCTGTGTTTTTGTTCGATATTGTTGATGTTATTAATCTTCGTAGATATATACGTTGTTCTTTTGGATTATGAAGGGTGTAAAAGACTAATTCACCTGATAGGCTAATAGGAGATGAAATTGTGTTAATGCTCTATTTACTCATAGCAATCTGCAAGTGTTGCCTTGAACTAGCAAACTAAAATTTTCTGACATAATTAAGGTGTATCATCATGTATTGTTTTTCCATTCACTTGTGCATCAAAAACTTTGTCCTCTGACATTTCGGCATTGGTTTGCACATTATATACATTTAGATTTTCTATTATTTCTTCATCATCTGATCCGCACATTGCATTGAAGCCATCATCATCTGAGTCGAATGCATCTCCAGCTGCAACAGCGCCATCTGAGTCGATTGCATCTCCAGCTGCTGGTGCTACCTCATGGTAATCATCTTTCATGGGAATATCTTTTAAATCTTCACTCTCTTCTTGCAGATCAATGTTTCTGCTCAATTCTAGAGTGATCCCATTTTCTTTCGCAATTTGCTTAAGCAGATTTTGTCTGGTCTCCATGCTCGCTCTCTCTGTCGATAATCCCTCTACCAACTGCAATGAAATTATCCTCTTAAAACCATGCACTTGCTTAATTATCATCTCAAACTCTCAGACTAACTTACCTTAGGATAAACTCTGCAGCCATTTCTTAATTCCACAGCACTGTATGCAAAGTCTTTGCCATATTTGGAAGTGAAGATGCGGCGAATCTCTTGCAGCTCTGGGAACTCTCCAGTTCTCGAAGCAGCAAAGATCAAGCTCGATACCGCCTCCTTCACCTCATCAGGACACTCCCTACATCACACAGTCAGACCTCCTGTTAACACTTCCTCTGGTTTAACAAAGGAGAAAAAAAAAAAAAAACTATGATCGCACTATTTTTACACCTGCTGTTTGTGATAATCTCAGTGCTCTCCTTCAATATATGGCAGCACATCTCTATCATAACCAGTGCATCCAGTGAATTTTGCTCCTTGATCACTTGCTCAACCTATTAACAGAAATTAAACTCACATCAACTACACACACTCAACTCGATTGTGGGATGATAAAATATTCAGCATGTGAGACCAACTTACTCGAACGAGAGCATGGTGTTGATGAGGTTGTTGGTGCAGCAGCTGAATCACATCGGATCTTGCTTGGCTGCATCTCACGCCATGAAGGTTTCTGAGAATTGCGATTCTAGAGACTGCGAGATTTGCCACTGTCCTTAGCTTCTTCGAGGCGCTGGAGCTTCTTCCCAGCAGAGCATTCAACCGCTTTCCCATTCTGCTCAACTTGTTGATCTCTTACAACCTTTAATATAGTTTGGTGGTTTGATTTGATATGTTTGGCAGTTATATATAGTTTGAGGAGTTGAACGAAAGATTCAAACTGCATGTGCGCAAATACGTATGTGCGCTGAAGATTTCTCCACTTTTATTTTAGATTTTCATAAACTTTGACTCCGGTATGAATGAGTCCATTTTCAACTTGTAACTTTTCCTTCTACCTTTTACTATTTGTGATTTTTATGGCTCAGTCAATGAATTGGAAATTTATTGACTAGTCTTATTACTGGTCCTACACAAAAATTAATTAGTTTTAAAGGCCTCTCAATAGTAAGCTTTGCCAACATTAACGTCATTTGAGCCCCTCAACGAGTTGGTTTTGTAAGAGCATCCACAGCTCTGCCACCAGCTCGGTCCCATCTCGCTGAGACGAGATGGTGGTGAGACATCGTTGCAGGAGTCTTGTTGCGCCGAGCATCACTTGGTGGAGAGGAAGTGTTTTAGTTATCGAGCGACGTGCCTCCCCCACATGGCGCATTCTTATTGGGCAGTGAAGCCCACTCGCCTCGTCTACGAGTGGCTTCTTTTGCCCAATTAAAATATAGAGGGAAATTTTTTTGTCCGCAAACTTCGCCAAGATATAAACTTTGGTCTGTAACATTTGAAAATATCTTCTGATGTCCATTAACTTAGAAGTAATATCGTTTAAGTTACTTTTTCACAGTTTTAAAAAAAATTGGACAAAAATACCCTCAAACCCATGGAATGGCATTTCTGTATATTTATTCTATATTCTTCATTAAAATATTTGATTTATATCTCTAATTCTTTTTTCTCATTTCTTCCTTTTTTCTCTCTTCTTTCCCAATTTTCATTCCCTCTTCTTCTCACTTCATCTAAAGTAACAACTAACGATATAAATAGAAATTAATGGATGTGTGATTTATGTAAAACGGCCTTCTAAGATCTCTGAAATGCCCTTCATGGGCTTGAGGTGATAAGTGTGATGTGTCAAGTCAAATTGTGACGTTTAAAGACAAACGGAGCAAGTTTCTTTCTCTGTATCAAGGTGACTTTCATCAGGGGGATCCTCTGCTGTGCAAGTTTGCACAACAACCCTTGTTGCTCACATAACAATATAATAATATATATTTATCTAATATATTTAATGTATTTTATTCAGATGTGTGTAACTGCAGGAGCTGCTGTGCAAACTTGCATAGCAGAAGATCCTCATCCGACTTTCATTTTCTTTAACAATATTGCAACCATCTTTTCTCTCTATTTTTACTATTTAGATAATTTTGCAAGAACTCATACGCTGACAAGATTATCTTATTGATAATTGATTTTCTAGCTCACCGAATAATAATATGCACAAGCCAACTTATTTTTATGGAGTTATTTTCATGAATGGTCACCACACTATAATATTGTAAATGGATCTCAAATTTATTCTTTTTCACATAAGTTACATAGCTCTTTTTACCCACATAATCTTGTTTAAAATTACTTTTTTGTTAGTACAATTTAATTATTCAATTGATCTTTGACAAATAAAACAGTTATTAATTCAATATATACTGTCAATTAAATATTCAGATTTTCCATGAAAAATAAGTGAAATTTTAAAATATTACTACTACAAGAATTATAATATTTCAAAGTATTTTAAAAACCAAATATAGATTTTCCTAAAATATGTAATATTAGAAAATGGTATGCATGACACTTGGTTGCATCTGTATCCATTTTGTAGACCAAGGTTTCATCAAGCGGAGGAATGTCATCTGCTCCACCAGCAAACTACATATGTCATTTCTTTGTTTACATGATCACCTTCATCAATTACAACTAGCTAGTATGCAAAATATCTCTACCACTTGAATGAAAATTTTAAGCAAAAGAAAAATAAAAACAAAAGCTGTTGAAACTTGAATGAACAAAAAATTAGACACTATGCATGAGATAAATACTGAAATCATGATAAACATAAAAGCAAAAGCTGAAAGAACGAAAAATGGTTGCTTTATTTTAGCAAAACGTTGTCGTAATTTCTCCCACAGCAGAGGTTCTCTCCCTTTCTTTTGCTCAGTATATTCACTTGGATTCTCTATTATTTCTTCATCCTCTGATCTGCACATTGCACTCGAGCCATCATTGTCTGAGTCGAACGCATCTCCAACTGCAGCCGCGCCATCTCTATCTTTTAATTCTTCATTCTTTTCTTGCAGATCAATGTTCCTGCTCAGTTCTGCCTTATCTAGAGTGATCCCATTATCTTTCGCGATTTGCTTGAGCAGATTTCGTCTGGTCTCCATGCTCGCTCTCTCTGTCGAAAATCCCTCTACCAACTGAAACAAAACCATCATCTTAAAATCATGTACATTTCATGACAAGAAAAAAAATGGACTTAACTCGTAGGCTAACTAACTTACCTTAGGATAAACTCCGCAGCCATTTCTTAATTCCACAGCACTGTATGCAAAGTCTTTGCCATATTTGGATGTGAAGATGCGTCGAATCTCTTGCAACTCTGGGAACTTTCCAGTTCTCGAAGCAGCAAAGATCAAGCTCGACACCGCCTCCTTCACCTCACCCGGACACTCCCTGCATCACACAGTCATAGTTTCTATTAATATTTAGAAAAATTAAAAAAAGAAGAAGCTGTGATAACACTATTTTTGTACCTGCTGTTTGTGATGATCTCAGTGCTCTCTTGTAGTATATGGCAGCACATCTCTATCATTGCCAGTGCATCCAATGACTGTTGCCCTTTGATCACTTGCTCAACCTATAAATAGAAATTTAAAAAACTCACACATACTCAACTCGATAAAATCTTGAGCATGTGAGATCAAATTACTCGAAAAAGAGCGTGGCGTTGATGAGGTTGTTGGTGCAGCAACTGAACCACATCGGATCTTGCTTGGCTGTATCTGACGCCGTGAAGGTTTCTGAGAATGGCGATTCTAGAGACTGCGAGATTCGCCACCATCCTTAACTTCTTCGAGTCGTTGGAGCTTCTTCTCAGCACAGCATTCAACCTCTTCCCCATTCTGCTCAATTTCTGGATGTGATGTAGCCTTTAAAATAATTTAATATGTTTAGTAGTTATATATAGTTTGTAGAATCGTTGTGGATTTGAATGGTCCACATTCAAAGTTTAGATTTTCCTAAACATTGATTCTCGTATGAATTAGTCCATCTTCAACTTCTTTCGTTTACGTTGTGAATTTAATGGCAATTGTGACATGAGATGATTTCCGAGACTATTCTTATTATTGGGCCTACACTAAGAAAAAAGGCAACTTAATAAGTTTTTTTAGCCATGACCTCCAATTAAAAGTTAGTTATGAAATAATTATTATTTAGGAATGAGTGCTTTTAGAGCATCCTCATCCGTGCTCTTATTTAAGAGCATAGAGGTGGGCCCGAACCCACTTTTACTCTTTGTCCTTAGCTTAGAGCACAACACCCACATCTGTGCTCTTCTGCAAGGACAAGCTCAAGGGTTTCATCATTCTATTATTCAATTTAAATACTTCAATTACTAAAAACATTTCTACAATATAAAAATACATTAAAAAATAAAAATTACATAATTAAAATCCTAAAAATTAAAAAATACATAATTAAATTCATAAAATTAAAAAGACCCACTACTTGTTGCCAAATTTCGCTCAAATGTGATTGATTAGGTCTTTTTGTAGCTCAATGTGGGCTCTTGTATCGCGCATTGTGTGTCTTGTTTCGATCCTCTCGTTCACCGTCGTATGGGGAGACCTCGCGGTTGAGCTTCCGGCTTCATCCTCGTCGTAAAAGTTAGCCGCCATCGGTCCTTCGTCAGCTATAATCATGTTGTGCAAGATAATACACGTGTACATGGTGTCGGCGATATTCTTAACGTACCATAGCCGAGTCGGGGCCTTCACAATGTTGAATTGGCCTTGAAGGACCCCAAAATCTCTTTCGACGTCTTTCCGAGCAGACTCTTGACACTGCGCAAGAAGAATCCATCTCGGCTCTTGCGGATTGCTGAACGTCTTCACGAAAGTCGACCACCTTGGGTAGATACCATCGGCGAGATAGTAACCCATGTGGTATGCATTTCCGTTGACGGTGAAGTCGATCGCCGGTGCTACACCATTCAAAACATCATCGAGAGTGGTGAAGAATAGTGCACGTTCAAGTCGTTGTTGGATCCGGCAACACCGAAATATACATGCCAAATCCATAGGCGGTAGTCGGCGACCACTTCAAGGATAAGCGTTGGGCCGCCGCCTCTGTGGCCGCTTAAGTATTGCCCCCTCCATGCAATCGGTCAATTCTTCCACTTCCAATGCATGAAATCAATGCTGCCTAGCATACCGGGAAAACCGTGGACTGTTTCGTGAAGATGAAGCAACCGTTGACAATCTTCAATGGTGGGTGCCCGAAGGAATTCCTCGCCGAAAGCAGAACGAACGTTGTAGCAAAACTTTTTGAGGCATAGGATTCCAGTTGACTCACCCACATGCAAATACTCGTCGAAGAGGTCAGCCATTTGCTCGGTAGCAAATTGTCGGATGACACAAGTACACTTTTGCAACGCCGAGAGACTTTGCTGACCGATTGCGTCTACACCGTGTTGAAAGTATTCGACACGAGCGGACAATGTGTTGACAATACGCATAAACAACCTTTTTGACATGCAAAAACGGCGCCGAAAGTAATCTCCTGGATACCGCGGCTAGTCGAAAAAATAGTCGGCAATGAGCCTTTCGTGGGCTCCCTCTCGGTCACGATGGATGTAGCGACGACGAGTTGATCTAGTTGGTCGAGGAGGAGGGGCGGGGGTATTGGCGGTGACATAGGCTTCATAGGTGGCACGATATTGTTCCTGGTATTCTTGTTCTTCGCGCCCTGCTTCCGCAATGAGATCGGTGAAATCCATTTTTGAAATATTTTTAGAGAGGGTTTGAGTGAGATAGGAAGATGTAGATGATTAGTATGAAAAAATATGAATGAAAGATAATTTGATGTGAAAAGTGGATGATGAATGTGTGTATTTATAGATGATTTTGGGATTAAAAAAAAATTCAAAAAATTCCAAAAAAACATCCATAAACGGCTCTTTTTTTTTTGGAATCCAAAAATATTTTTTTTTGTTTTTAATATTAATTTCGAATTTTTTTAAAAAAGAAAAGAAAAAATCAAATTTGCCAACGGAGATACAGTTGGCCAATCGCATTGCGCCACTGAAGTAGCTGCAGCTAGACTGTGTGCACAGTAAGGAATATCAAGCTTCCTGAGTCCAGCGAATCCACTAGATCACAGGGTCTAGGAACTCACGGATCGATGGAAGATCTCGGTCGTCGGACACACCTCTTCAAAACCCTCAACCACGTATACTAAAATTAGCACGGGGAAGTAGGGATCGATCCCACAGAGATGAATGCGCAAATAAACATGTTCAAAGACTCGGGAACTATTTTTGTTGGCTGCTGCCACGCATTTTTAGGGTTGAGCTTTACTTCCTAGACTTGGTAATAGAAATATGTTACCCTAACAACTAGATCTAGGCAGAAACAGAAAACGTGCATATAAACCTGAACAAGCGAGACAATTACTAGATCTAAGAAAACTATTCCCTAAATTACCCAGACCTAAGAAAACAACTGAATGTGGGGACCATTTTCTGAAAAGGTAGAGTACGATTGAAAAGCTGCAAAATAACTAACTAAAGGACCAACTAACAGCGACATCATCTTCTTCAACATTTACCAGGAAATAACCAGTTAAGAAACAGAGCAAAAACATAAATCGACACGAAGCAGACGGAATTAAAAGCAGTAAAAACGAAGAACAGTTAAAACTAAGGCAGATCTACGGCTACTAGATGAGGTAAAACGAGAATGCAGAATTTAAACAACTAAATGAAACTTCAAACAAACAGATCCAGTCACGGGACGCTTAATCCACTCCGGATCCAAACCATCCACAACCACCAAACATCATTTCCACCTCGGATTCTCATTGATCTACGTAGATTTCTCCGATCAACAACAGATTTCTCACAAACCAGCTTCAAACTCAGATCAACCAACAAAGATCAGCAAATCGATCCCAAAACAACACAACAAGATAAACGAAACATAAACAGAAATATCCATTGCAAAATACGAAATATCCAACGATAGAAACAACACAAAAGCCGAGCCTCGAACAGCGAGGACTCGGCGAGTACCAAAGTAGACAGAAATAAAGGATAATTGTTTCTTCGCCTCCGTAGAGACGGTGTTGCACCCACACTTCCTACGAAACGAGAACCCCCCAGAAAATTTCACCAAATGAGTGTGTAGAAAAAATAGAAAACTAAGCTAGGAGCTGGAAAAGGTGACGATCGTCTCTCGCATGTTGTTTGCGTGCTCCTTTTTATAGTGGATAAAGCTTCTAGACTGTTCTTTGTGATTCCTATTTTGCCCTTCAAACGATGCTCTTCAATCTAGTTGCTTTTCATCCTTCTGCTTAATTTTCCTTGTCATTTTCCTTCACCAGGTGATCTCTATCTTCTTCCTGGGGCTGGCATTTTCTCTACACACCTGGCTCAAAAAGTTTGTTAGACCAGGAAATCACAGAATTTATCCTTATAACCGATGCATGAAATTAGCCTTATCAGCCACGTAAGGCTGGTCAGCAGCACGGACGTGCTCTTATTTAAGAGCAGCGCCGTGCCGCTGGCACAATCGGATGAGCTGCAGCGGCGGACGATGATGTCCTTGCCAGTGGCACGGACGGACGAACATGCCGCTGCGAATGCTCTTATAGTCAAAATAAATTGTTGTTATAAATGAAAATAGTTGTTCCATATGAGAAAGTGATTATACTTTTTTACAGATAGTAAAAGTTATCGCTTGCTCTAGTAAATGACACTTCGCATTATTAAAAATAACTTTTGCAAAAATTTATTTTTATGAAAAGATCAAGCTTTTTTTCATTTTAATTTGTCTAACAAAATCATTATTAAAAATAACTTTGGCAAAAATTGTTTCTATGAAAAACAAAGTTTTTTTTCATTTAATTTGTAGTATATCTAAATCAGTTATAGTGATTTCGTGGTAAATTTTTATCTCTAATAAGATGACTTTCATTTTTAATTAACAATATTTCAATCATATTTTATCCCTATTTCTATCTTATTTTGCAACAAAATCTATGTAGACAGGACTATCTTATTGATAATTGATTGAATTATTGCTCACCAAATAAGAATATGCACTAGTCAACTTATTTTTACACAACGCCACTGTCCACAATCATTCATAATACAACCAGCCACATTGACAATCTTCTTACCAAAACTATATACTACTACTATTAAAGATTAAAAAACAAGGCTATTAAATCTATACAAATATTAATTGAAAAGTGTCGTCCATATATCGTCGATAATATATACATGCAATAATAGAACCTTGGGCCTCATCGGGCCACACACATTTCGCGAAAATGTTAATAGCACCATAATTATCTAACACAAGTCTTTGATCATAAATTAGAATTTTTCGGACCTGAAAAAAAAAAGTACTAAGAGCATCTCCAACGGTGGACGTCGCGGAAGTCCGATTGGACGTCCGCCGTAGTGAAGCAAACACTCGGACACGGACGTCCCGTGCGCCCGTGGGATGGGCTCGGATATCAGACCGACGGGCGGGCGGACGTCCGCCACTGTGGCGTGGGTCGGACGTCGAGGTCGGACGTCCGACTAAAAATTATTATTATTTTTTTAAAACTCTATAAATATGGCTCGTTGAACTTCATTTCATTCACACCACTTGTGTTGACAAGTTTCTCTTTCTAAACTCTATTTTCAAGTATATCTAGAATGACTAGTAGTCGTGCGGGTGGGAGTGGCGGGGGCGCTAGTGATAGTGATAGTGATAGTGATAGTGAGAATAAATTGGATGTCGCTATGGAAAGGGCGATTGATCGATTGCTACGGCAGAGGCAGCAGCAGGCGGCGGTACCTCGGCCGATCCATTGGCGACGTCATGTACCCCGGGACCACATTGCTGCACATATTCGGTTGTATCGGGACTACTTCGCTCCGCAGCCGCATTTTGGGGATGCCTTATTCCGGCGACGTTTTAGGATGCATCGTCCGCTGTTTATGCATATCGTGGGTGATTTAGAGAGAAGATACGAGTATTTCAGGATCAGGGAGGATGCGGCTGGCAAACCCGGACACACGCCCTTACAGAAGTGCACTGCCGCAATCGGGCAACTGGCGTACGGAGGCCGGCCGACATGTTCGACGAGTACCTCCACACTGACGAGTCGTCAGCCGTCGAGTGTCTGCAGAATTTTTGCGCAGGCTTTAGAGAGATATTCGGGGATCGCTATCTTCGGAGTCCGAGCCCCGAAGACTGCCAGCAGCTGATAAATATGCACGGGTCGGTGCACGGGTTCCCTGGGATGTTGGGCAGCATAGATTGTATGCATTAGGAGTGGAAGAACTGCTCCGCCGCCTGGAAGAGGATACACACTTCCGGCTTCAAAGCCAAGCATCCCACGATGATCCTTGAAGCTGTAGGCTGACTACCGGCTGTGGATATGACATGCTTATTTTGGAGTCGCCGGGTCGAACAACGACCTCAACGTCCTCCAGTCGTCGCCCCTATTCAACGATCAGTGCAATGGCGTTGGTCCCGCCATCAGTTTCATCGCCAACGGCAACCAGCACAATATGGGATACTATTTGGCGGATGGGATATACCCAAACTGGCCCGTCTTTGTGAAGACGATCAAGCATGCGATCGGACCAAAGAAGTCCTACTTTGCTAGCCATCAGGAGGCAGCGCGCAAGGATGTTAAGCGGGCATTTGGTGTGCTCCAGAGTCGATGGGCGATGGTGAAGGGTCCTTCACGGATGTGGTATATTCCCAACATCGGCGACATCATGTACGCATGTATCATTTTGCACAACATGATTGTCGAAAGTGAAGGTGGCGAACTAACTCAGTGAACCAACGAAGATGATACGGGTGTCGGTCCAAGCCACGGCGTGGCCACCGCGAATGTGAACATGGGGTACCTCATGGAGAGGTTGAGCGGTTGCGCGCATTTGCCGACATGCGGCAAAGAGATGCCCATATTCGACTTCAGGAGGATATTATCGAAGAGGTTTGGACGCGGAGGGATCGACGTTGATATGGTTCATTTTTTATTATCTACTATGTAATTTTTCTTTTTTCGAATAATGTATGTTTTTTTTAATGAAATATTCGCATTTCCCCGTTCGTATTTGTGAATTTAATTTTATTGCGGAAAGTCCTAGTGGGAAGTCCTAGTGCAGGAGAAGACCTAGTGATGTGGCAGTGGGATGGGAAGTCCTAGTGATGACGTGATAGGAAGTTTTTGTGGAAAGTTTTAGTAGAAGTCCTAGTGGGAAGGGCGTTACCAGAGATGCTCTAAGAGATTTCAATATAATAGATTTCTTTAAATATTTTTTTACTTTTATGTACTCCTACATTAAGATATGATATGCGTAACAAACAATATCTTATTCGATAATCACAGATTATTTGTACATATAATTCTTTAGAGGGAAATTGGTCTCTAAAACCATGAACTTTGCCTAAAATTTTGTATTTCCCATGAACTTTGAAATTGGTATATAATATCACGAACTTTGCATTTTGTTTGGTATTTCCCAAACTCACTCAAATAAGATATTTTTATCAAAATCTTATTTAACATAGACTATCGTGATATGTTTTATAATATTTGAAACCACTTTTTAAGTTCATAGCATGTAGCATAAAAAGTCACGTTGAAAACTACGTTGATTTAATTGTGTCAAGTATGATAAAAGCCTCATAAGTTAGTCAAATATAGTAATAAACATGCCGTGGGAAATACCAAACAAAATGCAAAGTTCGTGACATTATATACCAATTTCAAAGTTCATGGGAAATACCAAATTTTGGGCAAAGTTCATGGTTTTAAAGACCAATTTCCCTTATTTAGATATACTTTTTATTTGTATACGCATATGGTACGTAATAAACAAGGAGTAATGCTTTATTTTATTTTATAATCACAAATATAATAAACATATTTTATGCACCACACTAAAAAATCACCCAAATCTAGAACCCTCCAAACTTCGGATGCACTTTGCCATTTCTAATTTTATCCCAACATAAGCACCGCACCGCGTCATCAACACGTGTTCGTCTCTGATTGGCTGTCACCAGATGGTCAGTGACCCCGCTGTCACTAAATCATTGCCACCCACCACCTATATAAAACTTCGACTGACTTTAAAGCTGCCGTTTCTACTCCGATTTGTGTCTCCCCTCTCTTCTCTCTCTGCAATCATCCGCACGCACCTCTTCGGGGGCCACCGGAGATCGGAGACGCCGACGACTAACAGTATCCGAGATGAAGATTTTCGTGTAGACTCTCAAAGGCTCGCACTTCCCCGTCGAAGTGAAACCCGAGGACACTGTATGAGCTCCGTCGCCGTTAAATTCTCTTATGAATATACGCGAATTTATGATTATAAGTTTTTGTTTGCCTGTTTATTATGTGAATTGCTCTCTGCTGCAGTGGATTGGACTGTAATTAGGGTTTTCGAATTTTATTAGATCTTGTTTGCTGGTCTTGCCTTTGTTTGGGATATATGTTCCTCATATTTTTATACGTGCTTCAATTTGTTATGATGCCGTGCGTAGTTAAAATTGAGTTCTTGTCCCTGTTCACTAGAATTGGCCTGGTTAGTATTTAGTTGTTGGTAGCAATAATGTTGAATTTCAGCATCCACACATGTTTTTAGTACTAGTAATTAGTAATGTCAGTAGAACTATGGCTATTTCCAGAGAAGCAATTCTTGTGCCTTTCGAATGTAAGTATCTTATAACTAATTAGTACACTTGAAGTCATGATTCATAGGAAACCGACTATTGTTGCTTTTTTTCTCTGTAGCACTTATGTTTTTCTGTTAGTCCTTTTGGAAGAAACTCAGTTGTCTAGCGTCTGATTGTCATGCAGTTGTGATCATTGTAAATAGTTCTCACACTTTGCTCAACTAAACAATGGATACTTTTTTTAGGAACTTTTAAAGATTGCTACAGTGTTGCTTCTGATGATATGCTTTCAATGAGTGTGTGGCATTAATGCTTCCTTTAAGTAATGGTATTGATAGCACAAATGGCTGTGAATACAATAAGCATTCTGGCATGTAATCCATCTCCTTCACCCCAGTAAAGATGTCTTTTTGTACTTAATACCTTTTTTTAAAATTGTTGTTTCACTTTAGAGTCGACTGTGGTTTCTCGTTATTTACTGCATTGTATACATGCATGCAGTGGACATGATAATTTTTGCTTCTTCATGCGTTATCTGAGGAACTACTATACTTTAATATTAGGAAGTGTCCATGTTTCTTTTCTAATTTTTGATAGTGGTTTTGTTTAATCTCCTTTTGAATTGGTTATTAGGTGGCAGATGTGAAAAAGAATATTGAAGAAGTCCAGGGGTCTGGCGTCTATCCTGCTGCCCAACAGATGCTTATTCATCAAGGGAAAGTGCTCAAGGACGAGACAACTCTAGAGGAGAACAAAGTTGCAGAAAATAGTTTTGTTGTGATTATGTTGTCCAAGGTAATTGTTGCTTGATGTATAGTTTTAGCTACTTCTGCAGTCCATTTTACTACTTTTGGTTTGTCATGTTCTATGGGGGCTCATATGCAAATACACAATTATATGCATGACACTTGATTGCATCTGTATCTTGCATTTTTGTAGACCAAGGCTTCATCAACTGGAGGAACGTCATCTGCTCCACCATCAAACAATGTAATCCAGCTTACTAACATTTTCAATTAGCGAAAAGCATATATAGTGGTTATTGTGTCGATACAATATCATTGTACTAGGATATGCATACATACATATATAAATTTATAAAAACTCATACCACCTATAATGTCATTTCTAATTATTGGCTGGTTTACATGATTGCCTCTTAGCCACAACCTGCGAGTAATACATCTCAGCCAACATTACCTGTAACAGCAGCTCCTTCTCCTGCACCAATTGTTGCCCCGTGAGTTCATCTTACTGCTCTAGTTTCAAACTGTTCGGATATAAGTCTTCTTCCTTGATTGTCTTAATGCCGGGACTTAAAATTATTTCATTTTTGCTTTAAATTGCAGCGTGCAATCAGCTCCTGAATCTTCTCCTGTTCCAGTTCCTTCTCCTGCCCCTGCTCCGTTAGTTTTATACGTTCTCTTCATCAATCTAGTTATTATTTTCAACTGCTGTTCTTCATAGCATGATTTTTAATCAATATCTTTGGTTTCGCTCAAACAGCTCAACAGATGTGTATGGTCTAGCAGCATCAAATCTTGTTGCTGGAACTAATCTGGAGTCCACTGTTCAAGAAATTTTTGACATGGGTGGAGGAAGCTGGGATAGAGATACAATTGTTCGTGCCCTAAGGGCTGCATATAATAATCCTGAAAGAGCTGTTGAATACCTCTATTCTGTGAGTCTTCTTTGAGAATCATGAGTATTGCTAGTGATTTAAACGTTCATATTTGTGCTTCCAGTTCATCTAATGTCATTATGTCAGTATGACCTGTCTGCAAGACTTGGAAGTATATTTTGCTGTATGATTTTTTATACTCTATATTATGTCTTCTTATAACCTTGGAGAAGAACTTCATCTCAGGGTATTCCAGAGCAAGCGGAAATTCCTCCCGTGGCTCAACCTCCTGCAGGTGTGCAGCCTGTAAACCCTTCATCCCAGGCTACGCAACCAGCTGTACCTCCCAGTGGCCCCAATGCTAATCCGTTGGATCTTTTTCCTCAGGTAAGATTTCTTCTGAGAAACCATCTAATTCTGCAAAAGAATTAGTATTAATTGGAAGAAAACAAAAAAAGATGTTGATTGTTTGTTTTTCCATGATTCAGGGTCTTCCAAATATGGGTTCTAATGCAGCAGGTGCTGGCACATTAGATTTTCTTCGTAATAGTCAGCAGGTCCATTTCTGAACATGGTTTTTACTGGTTCGAAGTCAGATCTTTAGATATTTATTTGTGTTCCATCCCTCTTGTATCTTCTTTTTTTTGTTATCTAATAGTATTCCTTTATTAACTTCTTCAGTTTCAAGCCCTACGAGCCATGGTGCAAGCAAATCCTCAAATTTTGCAGGTACTTGTAGTTGTCAGTTTAGGCTTCTCATGTAGGCATTAGTTGCTAATTACATATCCTGATTTAGTGTCATGTTCCTATTTGCAGCCTATGCTCCAAGAACTTGGAAAGCAGAATCCACAGCTTGTAAGATTGATCCAAGAACACCAGGCTGACTTCCTACGCCTGATAAATGAACCTGTTGAAGGCGAGGGGTAAGAAATTGCTCTTTGTTACTTTATTGGTCTAATGTTGTTTTTGAATGTAATATCTAGTTTTGTGGATGCATTTGCGGAAGCATTTGAAACATGGATTTTATGGTATGAAGTCCTTAGTTCTCAAGCATTGCCAACATGTTTTCAGAAATATACTTGGGCAACTCGCTGAAGCAGCGCCACAGGCTGTGACTGTTACTCGTGAAGAGCGGGAAGCAATTGAACGTGTAAGATTTCTTTCTTTCCAGTGTAATCAATCTCGTAATGATTGTTGGACCTCATTAGTCTGTTGAGTATCCTGCCCATTGGTTCGTCTGTACTTACATGTTATAAATTCAATTAGACTTGAGAAACCATCATGTAGATTGTGAATAATCAGACAAATATGCACCACCTAGAATCTTCTCCTGCTAGTAGGAGTAGAAAAGCCAGAACTCTGACATTTAGTTTATAGCTTAAGCAGTAAAATGCAGAATATCTATGCAGTTGTAATGGCATCTGACAAAGAGTGAGTGGTCATATAGATAGAGGCAACGGAAACATTATTGAGCTGGATTTTGTACGTGGAGCAGCAAATCCCCATTTTGTGACTTGGGATTAGAGAATGCTATGAGAATAGAAATGTTGGTGAAATTTTGTTGGTAAATAATCATAATGTTGGATATGCTATTCTTGCTTTTCTGTTTATAGTGGGTATACCAGACTTTTCTGTGGGTAAAGTCCAAGTAGATGTACACTTGTAAGACTACAAAAGTAACCAGCATACAAGTTGTAAGAAAGACATTGTACATCTATGGCATGCATGTAAGAGTACTCCTAATCTCCGAGAATTGTAGAACCTATATAATTGGAATCTTTTTATGCTGGAACATGCCTTGTTTTTGCAAGCACCATTTTTGTTTGGGGATTTCTGCTCCGTGTTTTAGTCTTGAAACAATTTTAGTTTGTATCATGTTCTCCTGTTAATCTTTTCAAGAAGGGGCTTAGTTTTGATGATGAACGACATTTGCTTTAGATTTTAAATTCGGTACCCTAAGGGTTCTCGATTTATCTCCTCAGTAATGGACATTTATTGGTCTTATATAAGATGTTAAAGTTTTTGTTTCTGTGTCTTGATGTGCAGCTTGAATCAATGGGTTTTGATCGAGCTTTGGTACTGGAAGTCTTCTTTGCATGCAACAAGAATGAAGAGCTGGCAGCAAACTACCTGCTGGATCATATGCACGAATTTGAATGATGAAGACCATTACAATTGAAGATCTCATGGGTTTACCTTGTTTAAACAAAGTTGTCATTGCCGCGTGGATTAACTTTTATATATCGATCAAAGTGGCTAGTACCCTAGACAGTAACTTTTGGATACACAAGGTAGATACATTCTTAAAGTTGTGGTATTTTCTTGAACTGCTGTTAGTTTCTGTTTAGGCGTTTGGTACTGGGCTTCGACTTGGTTTTCACCGTTTCTGGCATTGGTGCCTCTCTATGAATGCTTCATTTATTTTTTTCATATTCTCTTTAATCTTTTCCAGCTTTTGTCAGACTGAAATAGTTTTTATATACAGTTTGATACCATTACCATCATTGAATTATATAGGAATCTGAGTGATTCCTTCATTTCAATTGTGTTCAAGCTGAAGATGTCTTTGATCGTATTAGTCTCTGTTCTTGGTTGATTAGATGAATATATCATTACGTTTGGTATAATAAGATGAAAAGCAGAGTTTTGTGGACAATTCAAAGGTTTGGAGTCTTGTAATAAAAGGTCCACTTTGTTTTGAGATATAATTCAGGGGTGTTCAGATGCCCCTTCCTACACCCCAACTTAAACTCTCTTGGCGAATAGTCCAACTGGCCCCTTCTACATCCCAACTTGATCTCTCGTGCCGAATAGTCAGACGTTTGGTTGGTAGGATAGTTCTGTCGCTAGGCCTGCGTCTCATTAGTCATGGCCTGTCTTGACAGTGTTACTTTCACCCAAATCTCGCAACATTTCATCTTGGCTCTACCCCTGCGATTAAATTTGTCCCATTGCTCTTCTCTCCCTCGTGCACCGCTGCCATTTCTGAAACTGATTCTTCCTCTTGTCCCCCTTCCTCCCTAGATCTGGGACACCTTTGCCCTTGGCCTCACCCCACCGCTGCGTCACTTTCTTCATCATTGCTGAGTTTGCTGGGATGTTCTTGATTTTGGGTTATTAGTGATGGTGTGTGATCTTACTACAACAAAAATAACATCTAAAGACAGTTTTTTATTAAGTTAGGGACGCTAATTTATGTTGTTAAATATATTACCGACGCTTTAAAAAGCGTCCTTAGTGGTGGTGTGCCAAAACAAGATAAGGACGCAAAATGTAAGCGTCGGTGAAATAATTTTGAGACGCTTTTTAAAAAGCGTCCTTAAAAAATCAACTTAGAGACACTATTAAAAAGTGTCCCTAAATACAAATTAGAGACACTTTTAAGAAAAGCGTCCCTAAATTCTAATTTTAACACTACTCTAAGATGATATTCCAATCTAAGGTGATATCCCTAAATTAGTACTCCCTAACGCGACCCTAGTTGTCGACAAATGTATAGGTTTTTGCTAACACGAGGGAGAAAAACAGTTGGGAAAAAATATTGAACAGATTATCTCAGTCACATTTTTGTTCTAGTTGGTAGTGAAAGCTAAAATAATGAATTACAATTTCTTACATGTAAATATGTAATCAATGTCATGTACTTAGTCGTAGCAGTTCAAATAAGATTACAACAATCTATTTGTCTTCTGATTCAATATAACCAGCAACTCCACTGCAAAACAAAAACAGAGGATGATCAATTAGCACAATATAGAAAAGCAAAGGGTTTAAAGTGTAAAGGTGCTTCTGATCTATGTTAAATCCTTAACATGGCTAAATGAATGACTATAATTGATCCTATAGTTTTTGAAGAAAAATAGAAGCCACTGGAAATTACATGAAATCCAGAGGTCACAAGATCGCCATGCAGCAAATAGAAGCATACCAAGTATAGCTGAAAAAAAAACAACACTCCAATACTTTTGCCAATGCAAAGCATCCATCCAACAACCGACTTTTCTTCCGTGCTTCCAAAAACTCAGCCAACATATAATTTTTCAAATCACAAGGCAATTTCAGATAAAACATATAGTAGTACTATATCAGGAACTTTTATTTCAATAAACTATTTAAACTGAAAAAAAAATGCTCACCTGATTGGTAGAAAATTCAACAATGTGTTGAGCTGAAGGTTTCACAATAATCTCATTCACACTATCAGCTGCTTCAAAGTCTCCTTTGCTTAGTCCACCATATTGTGATGGAGTTTCCTCAACAAAAATATATCTGTTCCCACTTCCCACAAAGCTCTCATATTCAATTTTTAATAATAACTACTCATATATATGCAAAAAAAAAAATTAACAGTTCATGAAAAATCAATGTAATGTCAAATAATTCATACCTCTCAACGATCTCCATCACCATCATTGCCATATTGTGTTGTGAGCTAGCACATCATCTGCACGTGCGAAGATGTGATCCCAATTACTAAATAATCAACCTATAAAATGCAGGTTGTTTTAGCCTAAATAAATATCCAAACATGTATAATCATGATCTAAAATGTACCTCAAGAATGAAACCATTGGGTATTTTCCAGAAATGAAGAAGATCTGAAGTAGTATGTTTTTCTTGTACCACTAGCACTTGTATGGAACGAGACAGTAAATTTCTTCACATTGATCAAAGGATTAGTATGAAGTACTTAACACACAGATACTAGTAGACATATTCAAACATGTATAATCAAGAGCACTAAAAATGTACCTCAAGAATTAAACCAGTGGGTATTTTCCAAAGATGAAGAAGATCTGGAGTAGTATGTTTTTCTTGTACCACTGAGGCAGTAAATTTTGCATCAAGAGAATAGCAGGGGAAACTCATAACAGGAAAATAAAAATTGCATATGAAAGTGATAAGGAATAGATCAAGTTTCCCATGGGAAAAAGATGGTGCAACTGAAATATTTTTTTGCAGAACTGAGGCATGTGCACATAATAGAGAACTAATGTAAGAATTGTGACCTATTTAGTTCAAATATAAGATGATTGTAGCAAATATATATTTACCTCATCTTTATGATTGATTACAAAGGAGCCAACTTCAACATAATGACTAGCATTAGAAGAAAGCAAGAAAGGTCCATCCGGAATCCAGTATGTCATTATCAGATAACCTTTCTTCGCTTGATGAGATGGATACCTAGTCAAAGTACAATCTCACACATGATCAAAATAATAGCAACAACACATAAAAAATTCTTACTTTTTGATCCTGCATCATTTGAATATCAATCAAAATATGTAAAGTACTATCTGTAAATGCTAATCCATAACAATATAGTCCATCTATTTATAATTCAGCTAACCATGATAGCCAATAATTACAAAATATATTTAACTAACTAGGATAGACTGTGTATGAACTTCATCAACTATGACATGAACTGTTACCATTTCAATAGAGAATAGTATAGAAAAGACAAAGGAAGATGAGGATTTGATACATACATGCCAATTTTATTTTGCATTTCATGAAAGGAACATAACGATCTACTATACAACATAAGCATTTTAGGTCAGTCATTTACACAAACAATTGATGTGCAATCAATTTAACTACTCCACAAAAGAATAATTTCAAAATGCAGAATGCAATAAATTCAAAATATACAATTTTAAAATGAAAAGTGTTAACATTGCAATCAACAACAACAATTTAGCAATCAAAATTTACCTGAAGAATATGGACGGGATGAAATAGAGAAGTTGGAAGTGCATACGTAGTGAAGCGATGATGTGAAATCGCGGATGTACGTCTTCGATTTGATTAGGGGATGTGCAATGAGCAATTGCTTGGAGAACGAGCGGTCCGATCACCGTGATGTTTGATTCCAGAGCTTCTCCGGCGATCATCATCAGATTTACGCTCAGCTTGAGCGATCGTTAACGGCAGCGGCGGAACGGCGGCGACATGCGGCTGAAATGCGACGGCAAAGCTAGGGCTGCGACATTGAGGTTGTGTGGAGGAAGGGAGAGAAGTGATGGTTAATTAGAGAGGGTTAATTAGATCGTAGAGGGAGTGGGAGAACTTTAATGTGCCTCTAATCAATCTAATTAAGGACACTTCTATAATGTGTCTTCAATGCTTTCTTGAGTTAAGGACGCTTTTATCTGCGTCTCAAATTTTAGCAATTCTTGGAAAAATTAAAACGCAAGGAATTGCGTCCTAAAATCTGCGTCCTTATTGATTGAATTTATTGCAGTGAGAGTAAAGTAAGAGAGAATAATGTAAAAAAGAGTCTTATCTACAATATCATTTCTCTTACTTTACTTTATCTCCACTTTAACTATTTATAATTATTTTTTTCAAAATGAGTGCACAAAATGAAATGCATGTAATATGGAACGGACTGCGTATTTGTTTAGATCAATAATTACTTTAATTTATTTATTAGATACTGAATTGAGTTAATTTGTTTCATAATTTGTATAATAAATAAACTTAAATTAATGTTTATCTTTTATTAAACTTATCAACCTAACATTTTACTAAAATTCTTTTGGATAAAACCTGTCAACCAAACAATAATATATAATCCAGTATTAATGAGTCCTAGATAATGTCCATCTTACTTGATCCTATATCGTAGTAACTTATTACTATTTGATTTATTGAACTCAGTACCACCTTATGACCTTTATATACTAATAATAGTCAATACTCTGAATACATGATTAATGGTGTGGATAGAATTATTTTATTATTATGTTTTCTTCTCGATAACATTTTATTCAGAAAAAAATAATTTTGAAACAGTGAAAAATGGGACACGTGAGAAAGACATACTTTTATGAGAATAGGACAGGACCTAAGCCGGGAAACAGGTGTGCAAAATTTTAATAATTCAAAAACAATTTAACTTATTTAACGCATGCAATTAATATATTTAAGTAAAACAATAAGACATTCACGACCGCGGTACGTATAATCAATTAACCGTACATGTATTCAATAGGCATGCAGCTAAGATTAAATAAAGTGACACGATAAAAATAAATAAATAAAAATAATAAGTATCACCAATAAGATTGAAGCCTAGAAAACATCTAAGAAATGTTGCGAAGTTTATTAATTTAATATACCTATAGTAGGAAAGAAAGATGAGGAGCAAGAAGAAAACAAAGTCTGCCGATAATTCTTTAGAATGATGATCTAAAATATATTAATGTGTAATGTTAATAATGATATTAAGTTATCAACACCACACAAGAAAACCTTTTTTTTTTGAAACCCTTGACAAACAAAAGTAATTAAAATAACAATTTTATAATGAAGGCTTCTACAAGACTACAACAATAGTACTTAATAGATAATTATATTAATGGAACGTAATTAGTACTTAAGTTTTTTAGGAAAATAATTTAATCTTCATCATATAAATTGTCAATGTAGGACAAATAATATCATCACTATATTAAATCACGTTATAAGTGGTTGGAAGTTGATAGTTGACAAACCTATCAATTAATAAATATAATCGCCACACTTGACCTCTTCGATTCTTGACCCTTAATTAAGTGGTTACACTTAAAGATATATTGCACATTTCGATATATATTCAACTCTCAACTTTTTTCGCTACATCGTCTAACCAGAGTACTACCACCAACAATAAATGACGCATTCATTAAATGATCAACATTATTTTTAGTGAGCTCAAAATATTAGACTTTGTTATTTTAGCACACAATCTTTTTTTTTTCGAATGTCCCTCACTTTTTATTTTATTTTTAAAAATAATGGGTTTTTTAGGTTAACATGGATATGGATGAAATCAAATTAAGTAATCAAAGACTTTTCATTTATATATATATGAAATACATAGAGTATGATTAGAAGTATTATTTTAATTTCTGATTGTTATGCACCCGCAGATGAAAAAACATTGCATGCAACAACTCAATTAATTTAACCAAGATAATGTAATGTGCATTGATTTTTCTACTATTTTATTGCATAAATTTGTGAGCCATCCACATATGAGGTGGCAATAAATGTGGTGAGAAACGGTTATCTTTGAGGTAAGTAAGTTGAGAGTTGAGACCGTGAATGTGTATGTCTATGTCTGTTTTTTGATGGAACAACACACTGATGATCTCATCTCATTGGTGTAACCAACATCCATATATATTAATGCATAACTATAGGTGGAGAATTGCTGCAACAGGTCGGGTACCCGCGGGTATCGCCCCTAGCTAGGTCGGGAGCAAATTATCGGGTACGACTTGATTTATATTTTTTTATTTAAGTTTGAAGAAATGAAGCGAAACGTCCAAATAAGATAGACCGATTGAAATTAGACATAAAATTAGAATTTACCGAACCCTAATCAGGCCCTCGCCTTGTTGCCACCTCTAGGATATATATACATAGGTAAAATTATACTATGACTCAATTTTAGATACTCCTTTTGTCCACAAAAAATAGTCTTTTTGATGGACGAAGGTTAATGCGAAGTTGGTAAAATATGAAAGAGAAATAGATAAAGTGGATAAGTAAGAGAGAGAGAAAAAAATGTGGATAAACTATGAGAGAAGAAGATAAAAAGTGAATACAAGTAATACATTGGGAGCTAGTAACTTTCCATTTTTAGTAATATGAGACTAATTTTGATGGACGGACAAAAATTAATAAAACGAAACTATTTTTTATGGATGAGTGAAATATTACTTTACATTTGCAAAATTATGCATGCGAACTCAAGAGATAAGATATGAATTTTTGTATATTTTCCAATTTGCAAAATTGTGCTCCTGAACTCAAAAAAATAAGATAAGATAAACTACCAAATAATTATTATATCTTGTCAATAATTAGCTATTCATAACTCTTGAATCACTAGTTGCTTCAACACTAGGAGTATATTTTACCCTTGATCACTAGCTGCTTGAACAATACACTATTCTCGTGCTTTTGTTGATTGTGTCTGCATGCTCATGCAGGATGCGAGAACCCGATGCTCTTCTTTTGCAACGGTGTGTTCAACGATTTTGGAAATGCACACGCACGCTTAAGAATGCGCTAGCTAGCGTTCAAATCCCGTCATTTCCCTATTTATAAGAAAAAAAAATCCAATAAATTTTCATTTTGGCCCAGAATTAATAATTTCCAGTTTGTTACCTCCTCACACCGAAATAAGGTGGAATTATTAATTTCCTACACATACCAGTACCACACCTAATTCAGCTTTACATCACTACATTTATAATCACGAATCGAAGTTGGCCCATTTTCTACTAAATTCAAGTCTTTAAAAAGTGAATGAAAATTCAGGTTTATAAGCTATGCCCAAGCCCCAGTTTTGAGGATTCATTTCATATTTGAATAGTGTGTATTTTCATGACTTTTGAACATCACCAGTCTTCTAATTCACCAATCTTGCAATATAATTCCACATTAGCATCCAATTATTTTAGGTTCATACCATACAGTGTCAAGTTCCGCTGCCATGTCAATTTCGATTTTGACAGAATCTTAATTTGAATTAAATTTTGAAAATGATCTGTATTTTGTCACCAGTTTCATAATGTATTAAAAATTTGAATATAAATTTTTGGTAATAAACTACATTTCACTTTGCACTAAATACTAGTGGTTGTTCGTATTTAAGATTAATGAAAAGATGCAAAGTGTGAATTTGATAATTGGGGTAAGAGATAAGCAAAAGGCCAGATAAGGAGCAGCAGAGCATTTAACATTTCATTAATTGGTGAAGAAAGCAGAAGTCTATACCCAATTTATCAAAATAACTGGCTGCCATTCTTTCTACACTACACCTGTTTATGTGGTCACAACCTTATTCAATTAATATATTCACCATTTATTGAGACTACATATAGCCAATTTGAATCCCCAAGAAAACTACTTCCAACTGTTAACTCTATGTACGTTATTGCAATATTTTCCATAATATTTTAATGGACTAGCTAGAATTAATTTGGGCACTATAAAATTCAATTACCAAATTGTTTTGTAATCTATTAAAAAATAGGAACAATTATAATTTATTTAACTTTTGGTCAATCTCAAAACTTTTCAAGTCACATATAAAACCATCTTTTTATTTTTTTCAATTATCCTATAATAGTAAAATTTAAACTTGTTACCCTTTAGAATCTTTATTAAATTATTAATGGTTAAAATGATTTGAATAATTACCCTAAGGGGATATTGTGTTCGTTGGCAAAGCAAAATTTTAAGAGGGCTATACGCATAATTAGTTAAATTAAAACATACCCCCTACCAAATGTCCAAATCTAACATTTAAGTATTTATAATTTTTGTTATTATTAAAAAATTATGAAGCGTAGTAGAAATAAGATAAAATAGTAAATATTAAACAGCAATATATACTCATAAAACTAATATAAACAATAAAAAATGCATGCATATATACACAAAAAAATGTACACTATAACTTTGGATACTTGATAGTATTTGATTAATTTAAAATGTGGATATGTATGAAAATGTTCATATCATAGGTTGAGATGCATTTTAATTAGTCCAACCAAATAAGTGTACAAAACTATCTCAAATGTAAATACATCAAAGCCCAAAGGCTTCACATGATTTTTTTACTTAAATCTGTATGACTGCAAACATGCATTTTCATATGTGTAGTTCACCTATAGAAAAGACTATTAATCTATAAGTAGGCTTTGGTGTGTTTATACATGAATAAGTTGAAGAATAAAATATGTTAGAGGGAGGCTGTGTTACGATGTCGATATCCGAATTAATTAGGCGGCAGTGTACATAAAAAAAGCTACTCTGACTTTACTTCAAGCTTTACACACCTTTACTTCAATTCATAAAGTAATAGTAATAAAGTATCGTCTCTTTTCTACTATATGAAAAGATTTTATAAATCGAGAGTCCGAAAGGGACACATTATTTTAAATTAGGGTTATGTTACATGTAACAAATACTATACATTGTGAATTTTGATTAATGCAATCATGTGTTGCCCTAAAAATATTACTACTACTATAAAATAAAAACAATTTCACTCAATTAGGGCTACTCGTAGGGTGGCATTACCATTTACTTGGAAAGTAAATGTGATGAAAGTCTCTACCAATAATTCTTGACTTAGAAAATGTGACCATTAATTGCAAATGAGTTTATTTAAGGTATTAATGGGAATTAATTATCACTATACGGACACATGGAGATTACTTATTGTATGGACAGCCCATGTCATTAACTACGCAACCGCACAGTTAAGCCAACTCATACTACAACAAATTAAACCTTTTTTTATCAAAATAGTTTGCAATTTTCGTGCAAAGTGAAAAATGAAAAATAAAAATATACATGATGTGATAATAAAATCACATTATTTCGGATAAATAAATGTTGTTTAATTAATATTTACAATACAATAACATTATTTTATTCATAACAATATTTCGTTTTGTTATCAATATCATATAGTACTGACTTGATTTTGTTATATTGGTTTCGATTTTGATAATTATGAGATGTTTGGGAAATAAATGAAAATTTACAATTTATATAGATGTTGCGTATGATTAACAGGGTTTGGTTATCTGCACGTCAAAAATTATGAAGGAAATTAGGTAATGATAAAACAAATTGAACTATGATTCCACAGCTTAACTGAACTGCCAATTACCTAAGGCATCCAAATAGTATGATTTTGAGCCTATTTACATCAACTAATTAGTCCGACGGATATATGTCAATTTAATAGTTAAGTTTGCAATTATTATTGGTTGTAAAGATAGAACGACGAACATTAAATTTTGCATTATACTAGATCTAAAAAACCTCGTTGTTACATGTCATTCATTTACATTAGCATGTTAGTATATATCTCTCCACATTATAATGTGTAAACTATAAATGTTGCCAATAAATGCTGGCACACATATATGAAGTACTCAAAAGTATATGTAATGATATGCTAGAAATTAAGCAGAATCAATTTGAACAATAAAGAAAAAAAGATGGAAAAATAATTGTACTAAACGAAGGAAAAAGGGACAGAAATGGTATTGGTAATTTAATTCATTTATGGGTAAATAGTTTTGAGCCTCCAGGCTCCAACTATGGACAAATGTGCAATTGGGTTGTGGATTTAAAGAATATTAATAATAAAAAACAAAAATACGGTTTCTTGTTGAGAGAGATAAATGTTGGTCTCCCAGCCACTTGACCTAAGAACACTTGCTGTGTGTATTATTAAATCACTTCAATGTTGATTTTGTAAGCATCAATATTATTTTCTAAACTATATCGATTCACATAAAAATTAATTCTAGTAGCATCTAACAAAATTTCGCCTTCCAAGAATTATGAGCATTCACATGTGTTGATGGATTTGACTAAAAATGAAAATTATTGATATTACATAAATTGTTAAAAATGCACAATCATAAAGGTAACATTTATCATGTTTCGGAAAAACGAGTACGTGTAATATGAGCCTTTCGCTGTCAATTTATTATGCAACTTAAACATTGGTGGTTATGAGTTATGGCAATGGTTGCATTTAATTTTACTGATATGGTAATTTCACAAGAAGAAAACTGTGGCAACTCTTCGAAATTCTTTTATCCTCATTTAATTTTTTGTATATAGGATTAGGAGCGGCCAAATAATTTAATTTTTGCTGCTAAAATATCCATTGCTAAAGTGTCTATAGTCATATCGTTGATTAAGAACTTTCGAGAAAATGTACATTGGAAACTCAAGAGGGCTCTGTACTTACTATTTTAAAATAGTGTCTCTTATCCTAAAAATGTATAGTGGCGGTGCAATTTCACGATTAATTAATTAAAGGTAATCCTCGAGTTAATTATATCATTGACTTGTCCATTCAGAAGTGTTGTTTATATATTCTCCATAGTAACATATATGTTAAGAAATTTGTTAACATAATGCATCTTGGACTTCAAAATTAACTTCAGCTTCATATTTAATTTGATACAGCACAAATAGATAATACTCCAATTAGATATTACTCAAATTCCTATTTGGCATAGCACAAAAATAAACAATATTAGACATTTCTTATGTTTATATTAGACAATTTTTTATAGTAGATAAGGTATTTATATACTACTTCCCAATCTTTTAAAATTATGAACTTTTCTTCTTTTTGTTACTTTGTTCCTTAAAATTATACGACCTCCATCCCCCAAATTTTGACACACTTTGACCCGTCATGGGTTTTAAGAAATGTAATAGAAAGTGAGTTGAATAAATTGGTGGATGTGAGTCCTACTTTTAAAGTACTACCTCCGTCCCCGATTAAGAGTCACATTTTGACCGGGCACGAGTTTTAAGAAATGTAAAGAAAAGTTGGTTGAAAAAGTTAGTGGGATGTGAAACCCATTTTTTTATATTGGTTTTATAATAAAATGTGAGTGAATTGAGTTAGTGGAATGTGTGACCTACTTACTATTTATGGTAAAAATGAAGTGTGACTCTTAATTGAGGATGGACCGAAATGGAAAAGTGTAACTCTTAATCAGGGACGGAGGGAGTATTAGTTTTATTAAAATGTGAGTAAGAATAAGTTAGTGGAATATAGGGTCCACTACCAAAAATGGTAAAAGTGAAGTGTGTCAAATTTTCAAGGACAGATCGAAATGGTAAATTGTATCAAAATTTGGAGGACAGGGGTATTAAACATTAACTTATGAAACTTTTTTCTTTCTAATGATACAGGTTCCACCAACAGTATTTGCAGTATTTTTTTCTTTCCATCTTACTACTTTACCAATTATATATTAAAAATTTACGTCTACTCAAAAATTCATACGAACGGAGTATTTCTTTATCCGTCCTTTCCCTTTTCCGGTTGCCTATTTTAGCATGTTTCGAAAGAAAGTATTCATTTTATTTTCAATTTGTTATTTCAGTATGTTTCAAAAGAAATTATTTACACCATTTTGGTAATTGCTTCAGTAGTCGCCACTACATACAGTTTGTATTCCCCCCCCCAACCAAACACACTGTCTCAGCTCTGCCATTCGGGATAATCACATTTACAATAATATTGCACTCTCAACAAATATCAATCTTTATAATGATTGTCCAAATTTTTATTGTAATGATTGTGTGATCACATGCAAAGAATAAGGAATGAACTATATGAATGATATCATGTGCTAAAATAACTTCACTATCGTTATTCACTAAAAAGGTGAAAAAATAGGCTATATGGAGATCATTTAAATAACCATGTTCTGATTATTTATTAGTATTTTAAACCATAGTAGTATATGGTCGCACTCATATATTCCTTTAGACAAAAATTGGGTGTTAACGATCTGCTGCCCTTTCTAGGAGTAATAATTAGAAAATTAATTGGACTAATTAGAACTTTAATTGGGGTGGCCGGATGGGTTAGAGTTTTAATTAGAATTTAATGGTACAAGCATGAATCATGATTAGAATTTGCTAGTACTACTCTTTATTTTATTTTCTTGCCAAGTGTCAATATAAGTATTTTAGACATACGTCTTGTATCCTACTTGCCACGTGTCTTTATAGAGTAAATGACTTTTGAATTAATATATAAGTGAAATAGAGTAATAATTTACTAATATAATTATCAACGTGTAAATTTTGAGGATAGCAAGCATAAAATTCCTGTGTTATCGGCTGTCCACATTCGAGCATGTTGCATGAATTCGGTTAAATCTGTCAAGAATTAACTCAAGTGATGTCACAGTATCTTTCATTTAACTCATGTGATTTCATTACATCTTTTAAATTGCCTCTTGATATTTCATTCGAATGTTATTCATATTTCTGAAAAGTTGAATCTCTACAATATAATACTATGACTCAAATTAAATAGACCAAGGGCAAAAATAATACCCCTACTCCTTTCATATAAAAATAATATTACGTTTTCATATTAGTTGGACAGAGTGACTATCAAAATTAGTCCATATTTATTTAGAAAAAAATATATTTCTATTTTTAAAAATAATTTAATTACTTTTTTTATTTTTTATTTTATTATTTATATTAAAACACGTATCTATCTAAAAAATGACTTTTAATAATAAATAAGAGAACTACGCGGACATTATATTCCTATGGAAATAATTACTTCACCAATCCAAAACGTGTTCGCCGATATTATATTCATATGAAATAACTCCTTCACCAATCAAAACGTGTTCCAAAATAACACCCTCTTCAATTTGGCTAAAATATAACACAGTTTTCAACTAATTATCACTGAATGCACATATCTAATTGTTGAGCCGGATTTTTTGGTTCCGGTACAAAAAATAATGATTAAGGATATTTTTTATTTAATTTAAGGTATTAATTTATGTTTTAAAAACATTATTAACGCCTTAAAAAATATAATGACGCAAATGAAAATATTCCATCAAAGTAAAATATTAAGACGTGATTGAAAAATGTGTCCTCAATTTAAGAGCAATTTCCTGTGTCCTAAATTAAGGCATATTTTTTAAATCTTCTTTTTGTGTCTTTAAATTTTTTGTTATAGTGTAATTGTTTGTACTTATAAGTTTAGTTTGTTATAGTGGAATTTACTCATTTTTATCTGAAATATTAATGTTAAATTATTAACAAATTTTTATGACTTATTATGATCAAATCTATTCAAATAACAATAAGTTTATTCATTACAAATATTACTTCATCCATTCTATAGAAATAGTTCTTATTAAATAAAAATACTATCTCATTTTCTTTTACGTTATCATTTATATGTCCCATCTTCCACCACATTATTTCAACTATTTTTTTCTTCTACTCTATTATTTTATCTATTACTCATTAAAATCCTCAATTAGCTTATTTCTATGGTCGATGGTCAGAGGGATTATTTATTTATATGTAACAATGTTACCGAATGAGCTATAAGTTTACATCATGGAATGCATTCAGATCAGACTTGTGCTAGAGTCAAGTCAGGATCAGGTCAGATAAATGCCGGAGTCGAGTTTTAAGCTAGGCTCGGGTTGGGTCCGAGGCGAGGTGACGCAAGTGTTTGTGTTGAGCTTTTGGATCAAATTTATTTCATTATTCCTTGTGCAAATAGAACTATGGAATGAAACAAAACTGTGACATTTTCGCATTTGAATTAGTGGGATGGGTTAAATTATAAATTAACGATAAACATCCTAGAAAGTACTTTTTAGGTTATCCTAATATATTCAAAAATTAAAGAAAAACGACAGACAAACGTAACTTATAGCACAAACTGACGTGGGCGGAAGTACAAACAAATTAAACGCAAATCGGTTAATCAAATTGTGAGAATATCAAACCATTAACTCACTAATTCAAGAAGGATACCGAATTTTAGGACAAAAATTAAATCTTCTAAGAAACAATTACATACTGTATCATTAAACCCTATCATTCCATTCTATTTGTAACGAAATCATGGAAGCATCACTGCTAAAAAGTTGTCTTGCGTAATTGCAACTTTTAACCTCAAATCCATCACCAAATGCTAAAACATGAGCAGTAATCTGTTAGTTTGAAAATGACCTCATCAATCCTTGATAAAGATAGCAAGCAAAATTTGAATACCTAATTGACATGCATAGATTAGCATGATATCAAAATTCTAATATTAGATACATATATTTAAATGTAAATTAAGTTTACAGGTTGGTATTACATATTAACAGGGTCGAACAACCCAAAATTAAATAAGAAAAATGAGTAAGTAAATAGTAGTATAAGCAAAGCAACATAGAAGTCCAGCTAAGAGAGCGTTGTGCTTCATTAAATCCCCCTACCTGCCTTCATTCATTGCTCACTCCCTCCATATTTCCACCTTTTAAATCCCCCCGCCTCCCTCCCTCACACCACCACCTCCTTTTTTCTCGCGATCTCTTCTCTCTTACTTTATTCTTTTTTTTTATCTGAAACATACCAACAAATTAAATCACCATGCCAGACATATTGCTCAAGTACATGAAGCTAGGGTACCAATACCTAGTCAACCATGTCTTGGCTTTCCTCCTGATCCCTACCGCCATGGCGGTGGCAGTAGAGATCCTCCGCTCATCTCCGGCGAGGTGGAATTCCTTCGCTATAGACCCCATCCACCTCATCTTCTGCTCGTTCCTCGCTGTCTTCATCGCCACCGTCTACTTCATGTCCAAACCCCGCTCGATCTACCTCGTTGACTACGCGTGCTACAAGCCCCCGGTGACCTGCCGCGTGCCCTTCTCCACCTTCATGGAGCACTCCCGCCTCATCCTCAAAGACAACCCCAAATCCGTGGACTTCCAAATGCGCATCCTCGAGCGGTCCGGCCTCGGCGAGGAGACCTGCCTCCCCCCCGCCATCCACTACATCCCCCCCACCCCGACCATGGACGCCGCCCGCGGCGAGGCCGAGACGGTCATCTTCTCCTCCATCGACTCCCTCATGAAATCCACCGGCCTCAAACCCAAACAAATCGACATTTTGATCGTCAACTGCAGCCTCTTCTCCCCCACCCCTTCCCTCTCCGCCATGATCGTCAACAAGTACAAACTCCGCAGCAACATCAAGAGCTACAACCTCTCCGGCATGGGCTGCAGCGCCGGCTTGATCTCAATCGACCTCGCCCGCGACCTCCTCCAAATCCACCCGAACTCAAACGCGCTAGTTATCTCCACGGAAATCATCACTCCAAACTACTACAAAGGCTCCGAGCGGGCCATGCTCCTCCCCAACTGCCTCTTCCGAATGGGCGGCGCGGCCATCCTCTTGTCCAACAAGAGGCGCGACCGCAGCCGCGCCAAGTACAAGCTCGTCCACGTCGTCCGCACTCATAAAGGCGCGGACGACAAGGCGTACAAGTGCGTGTACGAGCAGGAGGATCCGCAAGGGAAAGTCGGGATAAATCTATCGAAAGACCTAATGGTTATTGCCGGTGAAGCACTTAAATCGAACATCACCACGATCGGGCCGTTAGTCCTCCCGGCATCCGAGCAGCTCCTCTTCCTCTTCACGCTGATCGGCCGGAAAATCTTCAATCCGAAGTGGAAGCCTTACATCCCCGATTTCAAGCAGGCGTTCGAGCATTTCTGCATCCACGCGGGCGGGCGCGCCGTGATCGACGAGCTGCAGAAGAATCTGCAGCTGTCGGCGGAGCACGTGGAGGCGTCGAGGATGACGCTGCACCGCTTCGGCAATACGTCGTCGTCTTCGCTGTGGTATGAATTGGGGTATATTGAAGCGAAAGGGAGGATGAAGAAGGGAGACAGGGTGTGGCAGATCGCGTTCGGGAGCGGGTTCAAGTGCAACAGCGCTGTTTGGAAATGCAACAGGACGATCAAAACGACGTCGGATGGGCCGTGGCAGGACTGCATCAATAGGTACCCGGTGCACATCCCGGAAATAGTCAAGATTTAATTTATTATCATATACTATTTAATTACTACTACATAAATATGTTTGTAATCCATAAATCCAACACGCGTGGTCGATCAATTGTTAATGTTAATTAAATTTAATCATGTTGTATCAATTTAGGCAACTCTTCAAAATTTTACTGCTGCGCAATTTATGGCTCTTGCAATCTGTCGTCGCACCCCAGCTGTAGAATCTAATAAAAATCATTTCCTGAGTTGTTTAATGAATATGTTGTCCTGCACGTGAAATCTATTGGAGCAACCAACTCCAACAGGCACACATGTAAAATTGGTGTGAAGAAAGGCACATTGACCAATCAAGAGTGGGGGAAGTAAATGCTATCAACTACTTTGTTGCCACTAAATTAAACCATATTGGTTAGAGGATCTTAAAGCTAGGACCACCGTGTAGCTGTAGGACAAAGGCGGCTACCGCCGCCGGCACACTAACTATAGTCTATATTATTCAAATAATCGTGGATATTTAATGTTTTGAGGCAAATCATAACGGATGTTTGGTTCTGGCTACTCACATAGATCTATGATGTGGGATGCTGTGCCTGTGCTGTGCCTACACAAATGCAATTATCTCTGAACGGTGTCGTTTTGTGTTGTTTGGTAAATAATACTTGTAGTAATAAATTCCACCTCACATTTTTTAAGATGCACATAACTACATAAGTGTAGCATTCAAGGAGAAGACAATTGCACGTAGTTGGTACACTATTGGATTTTTTTATATTACCTGCTCTTTTTGTGGAAGAACACGATATGAAGAAGAAATTTGGAGCTGATGTTAGTAACAACGCATCCCTCAGTTCATTTTTGTGTGTTGAATACTAGTTGAAATCCTTTATTTTAGTAGGGCACATTTGTTGATACATACTTATGTGTAATTTCAAGAATGTGAAGTGGGGGATTATTATTATTATTATCATGTAAAATGACTTTGTCGCGCTATTTAATTTTTTGTTGCCAAATATGTGAAGCGTGGAAAGAGAAAGCTTAGTTTGGGCATTTTCCAGTAAATGATAAGTACTATTAGGATAATTTTGGGCTACACCATTCTTTTTCTTGGTCTTCTTTGATTTGGACTGCGATAGAGGGGTTGGGGCCCAATTCTTCGATGAATCGTCAAAATCATTAGATAAATGGGGGATCTGCTGCTGGAGCTCTTCGTAGTCCATATCTTCGACCAATCATAGCCTCATTCTAATCAAAGTAACTCAAAAACATAACACAAACATTTTATCAGTCTATGGTCAAAATCAATAGAGAGTGTTTGGTTTGCAAGATTGTATCCCGGATTAAATTTGTAGTGTGTTTAGTTCATGAGATTCAATTTCACAATTCAATCCTAGATAGATAATCATAGGATAATTAGCCATAGCTAACCCTCTATGACTAAAATAATCTCACAACTTAATCCTAGATTGTATCTTGGTATTATTTTATCTAGGAACCGAACACCACCTTAGAGTGTTATTCCATCCACATTTATTCTTTATCCGTCTATAGTTAATATTTCGTCCACAAGTACATGATAAAAATGTAGCAAATATAAAATTAACATGTTTGTAAAAAACTAGTTGCTGCAAATAAAGATCTCTTGGGAAACAGTGACATTCGTGCCAATCACACTACCGATCCTTTGACGAGAGCAAAGAATTCTTGATAGTGAACTCGCATGGAGCTTCAGGGTCAAGTGGAGAAACACCATCAAGGTCTTCACGTAGATGAGTAGATGTCCATATCCTCCCTTGAAAGGCATACGTTGCATCCTTTTGGGTAAATTCTTGACTAGCATAGGACACTATGCTACCACCTTTCCAATCACACTACCAAACTGAAGACTGGAAAAGAATTATGTAAATAGCATCTGATGGCTTCATAAAAAAATACTATGCTAGTTATCGCTATTCTACTAAAGGATCAATAATGAGACCTAAAAATGGAAGAGCAACAAAGGCCCTAAAATTAATAGAACTGATTTTGATATTTGAAAAAAAAAAAAAAGGAACTGGCCTCTAGCTCTGAAGATGACCTTATTTTAAACAATAAAAGTCATGTGGTTTACCGAGTTCAACTTCCAGATTTTACTCTAATTTCTAATAAATTTTGAATACTTCAACCACCCCTCCGAAAATAAGTTAAAATTATGGCTCTGTCCATTTACTCATAGTTTATAGTATTTCACATTGTTCATTATTTCTTAGTAGCATAACATGGACATCAAAACCAATTAGTAGCATAACTTCTGAAAAAAAAAAGGATAACTTACAACAAAATACATCATAATCCCAATTCAATCCTCTTCCCACTTCATGTCTTCTTATTCCTCCTTTTCATGAATTCAAGTTTTTTAACTCAGAACTACAACTTGATATACCGACATCCTTTTTCTTATACTCATCATATAGAATGTACAACGTCATCTATAGCTTACTTATTTTGTCAGTTGGGTCAACATCATAGAATCTTCCAGCCGGACGTCTTGCTGTGATGGCATCATAGAATCTTCCAACCGAGCGTCTTGTTGTGATGGCTTTGTGGATCGGGGAGTTCATCTTCCAATTCCTCCTCTCTACGGGCCTGTTGATGTATGTGTTAACGGGGTCCGGAAGAAGCAAGTGATCCTTTAACCTCTGTAAGAAGAAGGCTCGGCCCCCATACTCTACTCCAAGATCATGTGATCTCCGGAGTGCTTCAATATCCAAAACTCAACCCTTAGAGCGAAAGTTATGTTGTTCGGTGTGCGTTAAGTAGATGAGAATGCATAATGCAAATGCAAGAGATTGTAGAGTAATCTTGTGTAGACTACTTAGCGACTGTCAAGATGCCAGACAAGGCTAACATAAGCAAAGTCACTGGGAGGAAGATGGAGAAGAGAGCAGTGAGGGTGCCCCTTAAAGGAGGCAAGAGAGCCATTTCATCCTTTTTCTCCTCCAACTTGTTTCCTTTATCATCCTTTTTCTCCTCTTGGTCTTCTCTCTTTTCTCTATCATGTTTTTCTTTTTGTACTTCTTTTCTTTTACTCTTGCGGATTTTTTTTTGCATAGTGCTTAAGGTGTTGCTGAACCATTACCTTTCGACCCAGAACCAGAGGAATTGATTGAGGAAGTTAAGAAGCACGAACGAGATGACTCGGGTGAAGGAACCAGCAATGCAGTCAAGTGCCCAATTGGTCCCGGGCGACGGTGAGGTTTTCTTTTGATGACACCATATTGAAATTTTCCAATACCTCCCATACCAAAAACACAAGTTGATAATCCTATTTCTCCTCCATCCAAATCGGGCAACCCAAAAGTTGAAGATTCCACCATTATCTTTGGATAAGTAAACAAATGGAAATACTTCACTGCATTGTTTCAACAAGAACTTATATCAGTATACTCTGGTTTACTATCTGAATTATCGTCATAGATCAAGTACCTTGGTCAAAAATCAAAATGAGTACAGCATTATTTAACTGATTTAACTCAACTAATTTACATGTTTAATTAAATTATCTACAGCATAAGTGATAAAATCGCAGAGATGAAACATTACATAAAATTAGAACGAATACACATAAAAGCAGAGGTTTTGGCCTGACATAGCACAAATCAATTGCAGGTTGACATTTACATTAGAAGAATTTAAACCTTAGCCATGAAGAAATGCAATAGGCGAAGAATACCAAAACAGAGAGAAATAACTGCGGCATACCAGAGAGCTGAGTTGAGAATAACCCTAGTTTTGAGCCTTTAGAATTTACTATCCAGTTTTCAAAGTATTTAATCGGACTGGCTTGGATACCAACTAATTAGATTTTTCTTTTTGAGCTTTATGAAAAATACATTTTAGTATAAAAATAGCGATTAAGAAATCTAGTGTCTGTCCATTCCATGATGAGCCGATAATATTTAAAAAAACAAAATATTTTTCAAAAAAAATTATTGTAATGTTTTTAAGGCTGTGAAAAATATTTATTATATTAATATGATTTATAATTCGCAATTATCAAATTAATCTTTGATCTTAACGTAACAATAGTGTAACACATGTGCATTTCTTTTAATTTTACTTTATATTAATCAGATTTATATAAAGTAATATCTACGCTATATAAAATAAAACTAATTATACTTTAAAACTTTGTTACCCCTTAATGAATTTCTAAATGACCTCCAAGTTTCATAAGGATGAATTCCATGTTCTGTTATCAACTTATCATTGTTGGCGCAAAGATGTCTCTTTCCTATATTTTGGATTTTAGCGGATAGAGTTTTGTATCATGTGCCAACAATATAATTTTAGGTGTTTGATCTACAAGTTAAAGGCCCGAAAAATGACCACATCCTATCACATCAGCGTTCATCTCTCACCTGTATGTTCGCCCTCCCATCTCATGTCATGGTTCCGGCGGTGGTAGTGGTTTCCACGACTACTGTAACCTCCCGCTCAATTGAGTCTGCATTTTGCGAGAAGGTTAAAAGGCTGTGATTTTGATCATGAGTTTTCAAGTTTAGTTTGATTTTGTTTTTTTATGTCGATTGGAAGGCAGGGGGTTAAACTCTTTATTTATGGTCAGTAAAATTTAAATTTTATTCACTACCGTAATTTAGTTATGATTATAACTAACTGCTCCAAATGTAATCGTCTAATAATTTATAAAATATGGCTTGACTTCATTATAAAGTACTATTACCTAACTAGTTAATTATATCACCACTCTTATTTTTAATTATAATCAGTTAATTATATTAGTATCAATCTAATGTAATTCGTGAATGAGTTGGTTTGTTGTTAGCTGGAACTTATAATTGAATTGAATTATGTGATAAAAAATATCAATGGTACCCACACTCTGTTATAATATCGTTTGTAGCGTAAAAGAACGTATATCATATACAAATATCATTTCTGATACCCACATCGTATTTGTAAATATCGAATTCAGTATATTGTCTTGATTACTAAGTAGTACATTATTGACATCATCATTGATAACCATGTAGTACATTATACACGTAAGGGGGCGTCTAGTAGCTCTAGGGGTGGCAAAATGGGTAGCGGGTATCGGATAATTCCCATTTCGACCCGATACCTGGCGGGTATCGGGTACCCGCTACCCGACGATAACGGGAAACGGGGCGGGATTGGGTAGTGTATTTTAGAATTTTGCGGGTATACCCGTTAGTCCCGTTTATACCCGTCTTTGGAAATATGATGCATACGTACTCTGATAATATTTTGATTATTTTCACTTTTTCAAGAGAGATTAGAAATGACCTCATTTTAAATAGTTCACAATTGAAATTTTTGCATGAAGAATTGAAGATTGAAGAATAAATATAAAAAAAAAACAAAAAACTTAAATCATAGTGTAGCAAGTCAGCAAGATAACAACAATCCAAAATTCATTCACTTGTATAAAATTGCAATAGTAGATGACTTGCATAGATGATAATTACTAACGAAAACTTAAAGCATAAATGTAAAATTAGTTTTATGAACTCATATTTTTGGTTTGAAGCACTTTCTGCACAATTAAAGTTAAAAGCACCGATTTCGGGTCGGGTACGGATACCCGCAATGTCGGGTACGGGATACCCGACACGCGGGTAATCCCGTTTCGTTGCGGGGCGGGTATTGGGACTACAAATTTAGTCGAAATCGGGTACGGGTACCCGTCATGTCGGGTGCGGGTACCCGCGGGTTACCCGTTTCGCCACCCCTAAGTAGCTCTAATAATTTTTTACATGGCTTATGGTTAGTGGACTTTCATGATTTGATGGATAGAATAGTAGAGTATTTGGTTCAGCCCATGGTGTAAGTTTGGGCCTATTTCCATCGTTTGATTGAGGAGGAGAATGAAGGAAACAAAATTTGCTCAGACTAATTTACCCTCTCAAATCTCAATGTTGAAATGGAATTGTTCACATGAATCCAGGCCCTTCTATTAACAGAACTTTGTGTAAATTCATCTCCCCTCCACTCACCCGCCGTCGCACCCCTAAATCAAGTAATCAACACACACTCTCACTCACACATCTCTCTCTACAATCTGTATCTCAATTACTTAACCATGGCGAGATTGGGCGAAGGGGACAAGCGCTGGATCGTCGAAGACCGCACCAACCTCCACAATTGGCACTAGGCCGAAACCAATTGCATGGGACGAAATCATACATAAGTATTTTGTAAGAAATTATTAATTAAGTTAGTAATTAACTTAATCCAGTCAAAGTCCAATTAATATTCGTTGACCGTTAAATTTAACCCTTTCCATCCAATTCGGACCAAATGTGACCGATTTTTATTTGTTAAGGACCAAATAATTCAAAAGATAATGTTATGGACTAAAATTAAAAAATAATATGTTAAGGAACAAAAAGGACCTTTAGTCTAAATAAAAAGTTTTTAAAAATTGGAGTATATTTTTAAGAAATGACCCAAATTAGAAATAGTATTTTTAAGGTCTTTACATGTTATTTCTAAAATTTGAAAACATAAATTAGTCTCGACTACCTTGCCAATTATAGTGGAGTACTTGGTTTTTATTTGCTGAGAAATTATTTATTTATTGTATGTTATGGAATCACGGATTTTATTTTGGAATATTTCAGATTTTGAATTTTATACTATTTGTTATATAGTTGTGTGAGGTGGACTCCATTTTGAGTTGTGATTAATATGAGCAAGAAATAGAAGAACATAAATGGTGAAAAACATTTAATTTCATTGACCATCTTAATATCTGTTCCTTCCTATATATTTTTGTACAACCAAAACATTTATCAAGTATTTTGAGATGTTAAAAAGGAACAAAAAGAAAAAGAAAACGAGAAAACAAAGAATATATCAATGAAACTATTCATCTGAGCCGTCAAAACTGATCATCACCGTCAATCCCCTCACAAAGCTGAAAAATCAAGCCCCAGCTCCATTTTACAAAGCCCGGCTTCCCCAGCCGAGCCGTCAACAGCTTCACCACGCTTCCAACTCTTCGGCTTGACACAGCTCTTAATCGGCTCGAACCCAAGCGTCAGATCCAGCCCCATCCCATCCTCGCCCTCCGATTCCGAGCTGCGATCCGCCACCGGCTCGGGCGTCTCCGCCGAAGCCAAACTCTCCTCGCTCCGCCGGCTCGCCCTCTCCGCAGCCGGCTCAGACTGATGGCTCAGAGCCGACCCGTTCCCGCTCTCGTCGGGCGACCCGACCCGGCTCCGTCTGGCCCGCTTGCGGTTCCTGGCCCGGTGCAAGTCGTCCGACCCGGAGAGGGTGGTGACGTGGCGAATGTCGAAGGCCTTGAGCGGCGGCCCGTTTTTGGCCTCGGCGGCGTCGCTGGGCATCGGGGCGATGGGATCCCCCTTGAGCACCGCCTCCACCGCGGCCTGGCAGAGCTGCCAGCTGCCCGACCACATCAGCCCGACCGAGCCGTATATCGGGTTCACGATCCGCCCGCACGCCTCGTACAGCAAAGACCTAAACGTAGCTGCATAATTCGAAAATTGGGGGTTAGGTTAAGAAAATGGAATTGTTTGAATTAAATTGCAATTGGGGGAAGGGGGCGGACCAGGGCGGAGGTTGTCAGGGGCGGCATTGATGAGGTTCATGAGGCCGGCGCGGCCGTAGAATTTGGCGAGGAAGACGGTGGCGTTGGCTTGGGATTCGGGGCTTTTGATCCACTCCAAACAGGGCCTTATGCTGCAACTCTCGCTGCAGCCCTTGCGCAGCACTCGACAGCCGTTACAACTGAGTCTCATTTTGAATTAATTGAAAATAATGGAGATGATGGAGGTGGTTGAGTTAAATGTGGAGGAGTTAGTGTGTGTATATATATGTAATGATGTTTGTTGGGGAGTTTATTTAAAGGTGGGGAGTGGAAACAAGAAAGGGAAAACTAGGGTCGCTTGCAGTTGTTTGGAGCAGGAAAGAGAGTAGTGGTATTTGGTGAAAACCAGGTTGCCACATTCATGGAAATGGGAGGTGTACACTCATTTTCAAATTATTTATTATTGCTAATTGCTAATATAATGTCAATTCAATCCAATATTTTCAAACCTTTATCCACCAATTATAAAACTCAATTCCTTCCACCACCGCGTGCTCTTCACCGCCCCAGCTTATACTAGTAGTACTTCATAAATTTAAAATTACTATAGGATACGATTGGATTAGCATGTTCTTGGCTACGAGAGGATAGTAGATAACAAAAAAAAGTGAAAATAGCGATTTAACACTGTGATTATAAAATCTGGAACACGGCGATCTCTATCCGTTTACCATTGTTTTTTAAATAAAGTTAAAAGAGAAAATAAATTAATAGAAAAAATATGGAGTAAGTAAAAAAGAAAGATTAAAGTAGGTAAAATTTAATGTTTTATTTTAATTAAAAAAAGATTATTTAAATTACCAAAAATGCAAAAAAGCAAAGTAAGTAACATTTCACATACGAATCAAAATGAAAAAAGTGAACAATATTTCACTGACAAAGGGGTAATATATAAATACAACTCCTATTTTATAAACATGAGCTTTGGGAGTGATCATTTAATAAAACCCATTAGAATTTAGCTCAACGAGTAATATATACTTTATTCGTTCCATTAAATATGAAACATTTGAGAATCGATACGAAATTTTATGTAGTGTTGTTTTGTAAGTTAATGAAAAAAGAATAAAGTAAAAGATATGAAAAAATAGAAATAGAGTTATTTCTATTTTAGGAAACATTTCATCTTTAGTGGGACAGAGGGATAGAGTTTGAATGCGGATCAACAAATTATCACAACAGTACTAGAATTGAGGTTTGGAGGGCCTGTGTGACTCATGGTTCGGAGAATTGCTTGCACATTCTCCAGTGTTCGATCAAGACTAGTGATAACTATGTGGTCTTAGTTTGGGAATCTTGGTTTAAGATTCAAACCATCTCACATCAATGTGCAAATAATATATAGTGAGTTCGATCTCCTATCTATTAATATGAGACTATTGAGATATACTCCCTCCGTCCGTGAATAGGAGTTCCGTTTTTCCATTTTAGTCCATCCGCAAATAAGAGTCCTGGTTCATTTTTACCATAAATAGTAATAGGGTCCTACCTTCACCTAACTCATTTCACTCACATATCATTTAAAACTAATATATACAAGTGGGACCCTATTCCACTAACCTTTTTCCACCCACTTTTCTTAACATTTTCTTAAAACCCGTGCCGCCAAGGAATGAGACTCCTAATGGCGGACGGAGGGAGTATATCATAAAAATGAAACCGTGAAAGTTTAGCCAAAAGTGAATAATAACACATATTGATACTAGTATGAAGTTGTGTGGTTTCAATTCTAAATATAGTAGTATATAATTATGTTTTAATTCTTTGGAATTTAGAATAAGCGCACTCCAAATGGTGCCGGCTAAAAGTCGGCGTTTTTTCGCCGTCTATCGCCAAGTTATCGCCGACCAATGGGAGAGGTCGGCGATAATTCGGCGATTTTTCCTCCCGTTTTATCGCCAACCGGCGAAAAATCGCCGAATTATCGCCGACCACTGTGGGCGATAATTCGGCGATAAATATATTTTTTGTTTTTTTTTTTTTAATTTCCCCCCTATAAATACACACCTTCTCTTCATTCTCTCCCCATCCTCATCCCTTTTCTCTCTTCATTTTCTCCTCATCCTCATCCCTTTTCTCTCTTCATTTATTTTCTATCTCTCCATCTATATTTAATGAATTCTGAATCGTCTTCTCATTCTCGGTCCGACGAGGAGATATCTCATTCTTCTTCCGAAGAGGAGGTACCTCCCGCTCCCACCGGATGGGATGTCGCGGGTTTCGCCAACAACCCAGTCAACAACTATATCTCCCGTTTCATACAAAGCGAGCTTGCTCGAATGCAGCAGCCACCCCAACGGCCAATCCGCAGGCGGCGCCGATACATCCCCCGCGGCCACACTGGTGGGCACGATCGGCTGTTCGCCGATTATTTTGCCGAGGAACCACGTTATCCGGCAGATGTATTTCGTCGCCGATCTCAGAATGCGCCGCTCCCTCTTCCTGCGCATTGTTAATGCGCTTGTCCGCGCGTTACCCCTAGTTCCGGCTCCAGCGAGACGCCACAGGGAAGCCCGGTCTATCGCCCCTGCAGAAATGCACTGTTGCCATCCGACAATTGGCATATGGAGGGTCCGCCGACATGTTCGATGAGTATCTGCAATGCGGTGAGACGACTGGCAACGAGTGCCTGGAGAATTTTTGTCAGGGCGTGCGAGAGATATTTGGGGAGCACTACCTTCGCTCGCCGGACGCAGCTGACTGCCAGTTTGGCTGGATTGGCACTGGAGGAGCCACGGTTTTCCGGGGATACTCGGCAGCATTAACTGTATGCACTGGCAGTGGAAGAACTGCCCAACCGCGTGGCGAGGCCAGTTCACTACCGGCTACAAAGGTACGCATCCCACCATCATTCTTGAAGCCGTTGCCGACCAACGACTTTGGATTTGGCATGCTTATTTTGGTATAGCCGGGTCGAACAACGACCTAAATGTTCTCAATTCCTCGCCCCTTTTCAACGAGCGGGTCAACGGGTTAGGCCCTTCCATCGAATTCACGGCCAATGGCAATGTGCATAACATGGGGTACTACCTGGCTGACGGCATCTATCCGCAATGGCCCGTGTTTTTGAAGACGATCAGATGCCCAATCGGAGATAGTAGAAAGTATTTTGCCCGAGCGCAAGAGTCTGCGCGCAAGGATGTGGAGAGGGCGTTTGGGGTGCTCCAATCGCGATTTGCACTGGTAAAGGGCCCGACGCGCTTTTTCTACCAGGGGGATATTGCCGACATCATGTATGCGTGAATCATCATGCATAACATGATCATCGATGATGAACACGAAGGCGTCCTCAACGTCACCAACGACACCAGTGTTGCATCATCGAGTCACGGTGTCTCAACCGAGTCCGAGTCCGCCCGCCGGGGTGTACCGTACAACGAACATGAACGGTTCAAGGCATTCATGGACATACACCAGAAGGAGGCCCATCGAGCACTACAACACGATATGATCGAAGAATTGTGGGCAAATAGAAACCGCGCCCACCGCCCTTGAATTTTTTTACTTTGAATTTTTTTTTCCATTCCTGTACTATTTTTTTTTATTAATTTTCGTCGTTGTAATGTTTACCCGTGTTTAATACAACGAACTTTATTACTATTATTTGTTTTGTCTTATAAATTAAATTAGCTAGCTTTATTATATACAAAAATAAAACAATTAAATTAGTGATGATGTAAAAATGAAATGTTGAGTTAGGGAGAAATAAGGGAGAAACCGTTGGAGCGGTTGACTAAAAGTTGGCTAAAAACTAGAGATAAATTATAGTACTGATGTGGCGCTGATGTAAGGGAGGTTTTAGGAAAACTGGGGACAACGCTCTGATATGCATTTACACGTCTTCACGAAAATTTACAAACAAGCCGGTGGAATCCTTTTTTTTAAGTTCATGGTTTAAGAAGTGGTATTGCATAGAATTGGAAATGGTCGTAGAATTGGACGTGGTTCATTGCTAATAGACATAGAATAGGTGAAGGTCGCAAAAACATTATTGACATGACTTGTCGAATAGATCACGTAATCTATTAAAAAATTAAACATAGAATCATTGGACTTGATGATTTTTCTCAGCCTGCCAAAATTAATTACTAGTGTTGATTTTGTAAATATAAAAATTTAAATAGATTTACTAACGTAACAAAGTGCAACTGAAACGTTGGTTAATTATTTGGGTCACGGAGGTTTTACATTATACTTCACCACATTGGTGAACAAAACCTAATTTAATCATGAAACTGATAAAATATGAGAGAAAAATTAAATAAAGTGAGTAAAGTAGAAAAAATATAAATATAATAAGCAAGAAAAATATAAAAATTATAAATTGTGATTACTTTTTTTTATTTCTAGTATGAAATTAATTTTGGTAGGCATATAAAATTTAAAAGTTAGGGATTATTTTTGTAATCATGTACTACGCTTTCTTTTTTTTTAATTTAACATATAAAAAATATCAATTGTTTTTAGAAAAATTCTCTTTTATACTAATATAAAATAGATTTCCCATTCTAAGGTCATCGCCAACCATTTACGCCAAACTCAAACCTATTTTTGAGTATACGTCACACCAAAAAGTAGTTTAACTCCAATCATTTACACCATCTTTTAGTTTACACCATTTTTTAGTATTTGTCTAACAAAATTTTGGAGTAAACACCATATTTGGTGTTATTCTATTGAAAATTCCAAAAATAAGTTTGAGTTTGGTATACGATTGGAGAAATTATCTATACCAAAAATGAGTCTTGGTATACGATTGGAGATGGTCTAATACTCAAAATAATTTTTTTTTAAATTCTGTCATCCTAGGATAGAGAGATGTAGTAATATAAAAAAGGTCGTAGTTGAAGTGTGAATTGTGAGTAAATCTATTGGTTATGGGAAAAGCAGACGTGTCGGTAGAAGGAAGAGTGGCGCGTGGAAGGCACAAGGAGGTGTCAGAGTGCGGTCGAATCGCCACATATCGTGGAGAAAGTGGGGCCCAACTCCACATACTCCTGGTTTTCTGGAAAACCGCTCACTCCCCAAAACCGGCGGCTCAGTACCTGGTTTCTGGTATAAGGTCTGTGGGCGGACGCGGACTCGCTCAACTCAACCCGCTCGTGCTTATCCCTTAACCATAACTTTTCTCATTTACTACTTAATTCACATTATTTTTCAATCTTCCAACTTTTTCCTACGGATTTTCCTCGACCAGTGGGCTTTCTTGTTCATTGTTTGCCCCTTTCACCTTCCTTGACTAATATACCCTCTTTCTTCGTAGTTGAGGCGGAACTTTTCGGCACGAAATTTTAGAAATGAATATTGAGTATGTTAAATAAATAAATAAAAAAGTAAGAGAAAGAATAAAGTATAAAGTGAATAAAGTAGATAGAGTAAAGTAAGAAAGAGAAAAAAGTTACTGTATATAGAAATGACTCAACTATGAAGAAACTTTCCGAAATGGAAAAATGACTCAACTATGAAGAAACGGAGGGAGTAATCTTTTTTAATAATTAAAATATTATTCCATTCTATTTACGGATTTATAATTTGGTTGGAGAAAGGATTAGTTATTAATGTTTATTTCAGTAGTAATATGGACAAATGTAATGACTAATTTTCTGAAGAGAGAATATGTTCAAAACCGTGTGGTGTGTGTTCCCACTGCACATAGAAGTAGAATAATATGTTAATGGCTTGAAACATAACTAAATTGTTAAAAAAAAATACTAATAATAAGAATGAAGGGCATTTTTCGATTGAAAATCAGAGAAAAAGATTGCGTGGTAATTTATGATACAGATGCTAATTTCTTATTAATTCGGCCAGTCAAGACTCAAGATAAATGTATGTAATTTCACCTAACTTTGTGGGATTATCTTCAGAATAATTTAACCACATTTAGAGAGGAATAATTTCCGCAAAATTTGGGACCAAATTAGCTATACCGACAGAGGCTTCAAATTTATGGTTTAAATATTAACAATTTTTAAAATGCATGATAAATTTATAGTACTAACAAATTTCTACCTTTTTTCACTTGGCTACCATTTGTTACAAATAGCTATTGGAGTTCGCCACAAATTGAATTACACATCAAATTATTGTTCAGCCGTTGGATTATGTTTGAAAATGGGATGTTCAAACTTTAAACAAGCAAATTGACTGGAAAAAATCAATTTCAGTGGAACGAAAGGCCATCTTCTTGTATAGTAATGCAGAAAGAAAAATTAAAAAATGTAAAATTTTGGTGGATGATTATAATTATTCGATTTAATTATGATGCTTATTGTGTTTTGGTGTGTTGATCGAGAATCTAATCTAATGAAATAATAGCAAGTTGGCGGACAATGACTCGTCCTTGCGTGGAATAATATTGCAATCCAATGATAACTTCGTCTTCTATTCTTTAAAATTTTCAATTTCGTACAAAAGCATACGTGGCAATGGCCCATGCGCCATTATGTTCATATGCTCTACTATAAAATAAGTATGACTTCAGATCCACTTATTTAGACATACTTCTTGTATTTTAGACCCCTTAGAAAGGCTGGGGGATAAGATACCTAACTTTTTTAGGATATCCGTATTTGAATACTCCCTTCGTTTCTTCATAGTTGAGGCGGAACTTTTTGTCACAAAGTTTTAGAAATGAATGTTGGGTGTGTGAAATAAATAGATAAAAAAATAAGAGAGAAAAAGGTAGAGATAATAAAGTATAAAATTATAAAGTAGAGAGAATAAAGTAAGAGAGAGTAAAGTAAGAAAGAGGAAAAAGTTACCATATAAAGAAACAACTCAACTATGAATAAACTTTCCGAAATGGTAAAATGACTCAATTATAAAAAAACGGAGGGAGTATAATCCATTCATCTAATCATTTGAATCTGTCACACCTGATCCTTTTCGTATGAGATTCACTAAAATAGTGTTTAACCACATGGTGTAACCATATCAGATAGAAAGAAGAAAAAAGGTGCAAAATATATTCACCCACTTAATTCACTAAAATAGTGTTTACACTTTAACCCTGTAAAATAATACTCCAATCAACTTAATTGGAATATAGCACTAAATATTTTGGTAATTTTAATTTCCCTAAAAAGAAAACAAGAAAAGGCGCTACATTTTGGCAAAATAATACTGGGCCAAGAGCAGTGCAATATTGGGCTGCTAAAGTATACTCCAAACCTCAAAGCAGGGCATAATAAATTCACAGATATGTACAGAGGGCAACATAGCTTCATATCTCATTTCTTCTGTCAAGAACAAAATTATTTCCAACTATTTGACATGATATTTTCCATACTTACAAAAAAAGCACTCTTTACAAAGCATCTCCCGCATAAACGGAAGGAACTCCCAATCGATATTTCCTCCATAAACAAACACAAAAAAAAGAATGGCATAAACTCAACTTCCTCCCCAGCTTCAATTTTCCGGACTTATTGCTTTTGGTCAGCTGAACATGGGTTACTCCTCAAGATCACCTAAATTTATTATTAAGCTACCCTAATCTAGAATATAACAGCCTAAGTTTTTTATATCTTCACTCCCTTGCAAGTGGTTCTCTCTCTCTAAGTTTTTACATGCAAAATTTATAGTATGCTATGCCATGCACTAGTAGTAACACGGGATTGACAATCAAAACCTTCAACTCTTACCGCTGCTTGTTTGTGTCCAAACTTCACTCTAGAATGGGATGGTGGAAGAGAAGCTGAATCGGAAGGGGAGGAAGCTGAGGGGCTGTGCTTTTGAACCCTGAAATGGGCATCTTGTGCTAGAGGGTTTTGAGCTCTGCATGGAGGAGAGCCAAAGAAAAATGGGGGAGATGATGATACAGTTGTAAACCCTTCACCTTGGAAGCCCTCCTGTTGAACAAGATAAAAGGGTTCAATATTTTGGCTTATCACATTATAATGTTATAGCATGCAGCGCTTGCACCTTATGATGTCAAAATCCGAAAGAAATGACAGGATAACTTTTCACAAAGATAATATCATGTTATTCAAAATCAGATCTAGTTTTGTACTTCTAATGATGACTGCAAGATGAGAAGTAGAGCTATTGCTTTGCAGCACCAACAAACAAATTCTCCAACTTCTCCATCTGGATATTATTAGTAGGAGGCTTTAACTAAAGATATTTTGTGTGATGTAAATTGATTCCTATCTAGTAAGCTAGAAGACAGAATAAACTTGCAAATATCAGCAATCAGTATTTGCAACTATAAACTCCTAAAGATGAAGTCAAAAGCATGGAAGATCGCAACTGACGTTCTGAGAAATTTTTGGCTGAACTTGTCACACTACATGCTTGTAACATTAAATCTCCCTAATAGGATGGTTAACAGCACTGATAATAATAATAGTGCACCATTATTTTGCCGAATAAGAAACCTGGTGTAACCGTGGGATGATTTGATTGTATACCGTTAACAAGGTTAACCAAATTATTCTTTTACGTCATCAAGCCTCGTCGTAGAAAAGGCACTTAACGCAGAGACTTTAGGAGCGAAGCAGCACGATTTACTGGAATATACAGATAGTACCAAATGTAATATCTGATGAGCAACAAAACACATAACTTATAGAGAGGCATTGCCAATGAAAGGGGGAGAACAGAGAGAAAACTAATCCCTACTTCTACTGTTCCACAAAATGATTAATCAACAGATCAAAAACACCAAAGCTACACAGTGTAGATAGACAATCCGCAATATGTATTTGACTAATAAGGCTAAAGCAGTATGTCAGGTATCCAATTCGGAAACAATGAGGGATATTTGTAGGAAGAGAGTTAAATGGCAAAATCCATTGGCCGCTGAAAGGAAAATGGGAAAAACTAAGCTACATGGAAGGATTTAGGCGAAGAATCTGAGATTAACTAACACAATGAACTCATGGTGTGAGAATAAAACGTGATAACATTCAGAATCATAATTTTCAATCAATAATCGACCTCGTGCAAAGAAAAAAATATCAATTAATTCAGAAAATAACCATAAAATATAACCACTTCTTTAAATTAACAAATTATTAAACTATTGTATCAGCAAATAACGGGAAAATTAGAAGGAAGACAAAAACTACCTTACAAAGGGTTAAATCTAGCAATTCAGCGCCGGCTCTCGAATCAAACGCCTCAGCACCATTACTGCTCCATCAGAAAACAAGTGAAAAATGAATGCATTTCCTCTGTTTAAGAAAATAATCTCCTCTCGGAAAAAGAGAAGGGCGAACCTTACCGCAAGTGACATCTCAAGGGCAGCACGGAATTGCCGAAATTGGAGGCGCCGGCGCGACGAGGCTTGGGACATACAACCCGCCCCGTAGCTATTAGGTTTTCGTAACAATCCATTATCGTCAATTTTGTGACATGTGATGAATTTTATGAAGATAACTGAATTTCGTGAAATTCAAAGGAGTATATTTTTGGAGAGAGAGAGTGAGAGAAATGAGGCGAGTGGCTGGTTCTACGAGGATGGAGGAAGACGAGTGATTATATAGGGAGGACAGTATTGGAATTATATCCAAGCCCAGGGGCTTAGTTGGAATTACCGTTACATAGATTTTATGTATGCTACTGAATATTCTGATGATGCCACTTTTGGAGATTTTTTCTTTATCCACATCGATATTTTCTGCATTTATCTAATTACGATTAAAGCTAAATACATTTATTAAGTGTGACAAATAGAATGTTTTTTTTCATGTGATTCAAATTCATATCCATGTGGACATCTGCAAATATGAAGGTTGTTAGTAAAGTTGTTTAATTACAGTCTATAATAGGACACAATCCACTCAAAATTGTTATGATATGTTTTTGTTCCCAAAAAATTAATTTAGTTTTGAAAGAAAATTCATTAATCACAACATTCATTAACTGGAAGAGGTGAAATTCTCGAATATTAACTCCAAGTCGCAAATAGCGGGTTTATGTCGCAAAGTGAAGGAGATGTATCCCTCAAATATTGCTCGGGAAATTAATATTGAGTCATTTTCACAAAAGAAAGCTTAATTATTCCACTGGTACTTCAACTAATTAGATAAATTGGTACTGGACTCATATTCCATTAATCCATTTACAATATCTTTTTCATATATGATATTTATTTTCTTGCATGGTAAGTTAGGGTATTTATTTTCTTGCATGACAAGCTAGGATCCTAGAATTATAAATACAACATCTCTTAATTATCATTTAATCTTGCAACAAATCCTAACTAAACAAACCGTCTCCCTCTGCTCGATGAATTTCCCACGACGGAGAAAATTACCTCGCCGATCACTGATCTTCGAACACTGATCACTCGATAGGGTCATACTCGTATCATAAATGGCCAAAAGTTTAACTAACTATTTTGTCTCAATTCCAACTCCTTGTAAATTATTAATAATAGATTGCTGCAATTAATAATACAGTATGCAGTGGCGGAACCAGAAATTTAAGTAAGCCGAGGCTGAATTTTTTATAAAAATAATACTCCCTTTGTTCCTAAATAGATAATATTGAAACATACATATTTTAATGCACAATAGGTACTAAAGTAAGAAAAAGATATAAAGAAAAAGTGATTGAAATATTGTCAGTGGAGAATGAAACTCACCTTATTATAGAAAAAAAAAATCCATAACTAGAATCGGCCTATTTCAAGAATGATAAATATGGTCTATTTTTTTAAAAAAATCCTTAACTAGAATCAGCTTATTTCAATAATGACAAATATGATCTACTCTTAAAAAACAAAGGAATAATATTTAATTTAATATGTAATAATTTTACAATCTTTTATCCCAATTCTCAAATTCACACCATCATAAATCACTAAATACAACTCAAGTTTCGAACTATCTCATTTCAAAATCAATATATTAAATTATAATCTATAAATTTGAATTCACTATCATAATTTTTAAATGTGCAATTTTAATTGAATAAATAAATATAGTATTGAGCCTCGTCTAAATAATAAAAACTAAATTTAACTGGAAATATTAGCAAATGTTTAATTAAATTTTACCGTCTCTAAGTGATTGATCATAATTACTTTTAAAAGTGCATAGTATTTTGCATAAACGATTGATCATCTAATTGATTTTAAAAAGTGCATATTTAGACATATTTAATTTTCTGATTTCAGTGTTACTTATATGAAATTCTAAGCATTAAGTTGTTAAATTCTATGAAAATTTTATCCCAAATTAGAATATTTTTCAATTTGTTGTACTCTTAATGTTCATTGTTTGATCACCTTGTTTATACTAATTATTATCTATTCTGATCATTTTTTCCAGTGAAATACTGAGTACAAATAAATTAGCCTCTGAACATAGAAATGCGTGCTAGAATCTACTTTCATAGCCTTTTATCAATTTTCCTACCTTCTTTTTTAATATTCCAGTCACATCCCCTGTCTTCTTCCAAAATACACATTTCTTTCCAGAAACCAGACTCGAACTATTTGGGGGTGGGGCGGCCACGGCGGAGTTATAGGATCCGGCGCCGGCAAGCCCCCGCTGGCCGGGGCTTGGCCTACGCTGGCTCCGCCGCTGACAGTATGAGTTATGAATTTTGTACTAGGGCTGACATATTTGACGTGGATCCTTGTAATTAAAGATCCATTTCCCAAGGATTTACCCAATTGTGATGTTTGATCTAGGTATTTTTTTTTGTGAGAATTGATTTTCTATTTTATCAATAAAAACAACCCAACAAGAAATAAGGAAACTAAGATGAACGAAGAAGGAAATAACATTGGATAGGATGGAAATTGGAATACATAGTCATTGATGAAGCAAGCTTAAGCACTTACAACATAGCCAACAATGTATTCATGGCTAGATCTTCAAGGAAACCACAAACCTCGAAGCATACCTCTACTTGATCCATGCTTGAACTAGCAATTGATGGAAATCACTTGAACTAGCAATTGATGGGAAAAGCAACCTAGAAAACTAGGAATTGGATATGAAACCCTCTTCAAGAGGAACAAATCTCTCAATCATCTAATTTCAAGTCTAACTATGAAAAATGAGGAAAAATACTATTTAAAGCTTGGGTGGCCCGTTGGGCCAGAATGGGGTCCGAAAATGACACCGGCCGCGTGGAACTTGTCTGCACTGCGCGCCTTTCATAAAACGGCCATAACTCCCTCCACCGGACTCCGATTGGGGCGTGCAAGGTACTCACGCGAAGCTCTTTCGAAGACGAAGACATTGGTAGTAATTTCAGAGCTTTTGGACTTCATATCAATAGTTAGAATACTGATTGAATCCAGCTGCAGGTACAAGCTTAGATGCACGGCTTCCATGATCATATCAATATTCCTTAGAGCATCCACAATGGATGCCCTAGTGAGAGCTCTATTGGTTGCCACATCAGCATGTCCCTTCTTTCTGCAATGGCGGGGCTCTATCAATTAAACTCAATTTGCTTTTAATTTTTAATATTATTTTTTTAATTTTATTTTTAATTACTAAAATACCAAAATATATTATAGTAAACACCAAAAATGCAAAAAAAAAAAAAAACTACATTACTTAATTAAAAAAAATCTACATTACTTAATTAAAAAAAAACTACAATATCATATTTCGCTAGAAAAAAAATACATTACTAAACATCGGCATATCGTCGTCGACACCATGGGGGTTTGGGAATAGACTCAGATCCATTCTTCAAAGTGTGAACATGAGAAAAGAGAAGATAAAGTGGGTAGAGTAGAGAGTATTGGTGTGTGAAGAGTGAATTTGGTTTAATTAGGGTTTAAAGAATTAAAAAAGAAAAATTAAAATGCGAAAACTGAAGAGATCGGGCTCGGGCGTGGGGCTGCAATGGATGCCCGATCGGGCGCGAGATCGGGACGACCGATCTTTTGGTCACGCGGCTCGGCTCGGGCGCTTGCAGTGGATGCCCGAACCCGATCTCGGGCGATCGGGCGTGAGATCGGACATCCACTGTGGATGCTCTTAATATTAAGACCTTAAACACTACTCTGTTCACAAACTCCTGAACAGTTTTACACTATTCAATCGTTTTTAATTTTTTAATTTTTTATTTATCAATTTCAATTAAATTAATTTAAGAACAAATAAAAATATTAAAATTTCACTAAAAGACCAAAACATATATCATTGAACAAATAAAAAGTTACATTATCAAAAAATATTACATTATCTCACCATGACATCGCCCCAGATTCAATGGTATTACTCAACCACCTAAATATGAGACCACTAGAGCTTAAATATGATATTGCTTGAACATTGGCTTCAATATTTTTATATCTAAGTTGGTTGAATATTTGGTGTATATAGAATGGAAAAGATGGTGATTTACTACCCCGGTGAAGAAAAAATTTAATGGTACTGCATAAATAAGAAACAATTTCATGGTACTGCATAAATGTTTACTAATGAAGCTAGATTTCAGCTAAATCCTTGCAAGTTCACTTTTTCTTCTTTCTTCTTTTGTCTTTCTTCTTTTCTATCTTCATTATGTGGTTTTTATTTTTAATATACACAGAAAGCATGTCTCAAGTTCATCTGAAATAATATTGTACTCAAAGCATGTCTCAAGCCCTTACTTCTTGTATACATATACATAATTTTGTTTTGATTTACATGAGTTTTAAATGGTGGATGATCTCGTCGGGGATGATGTCGTCGGATTTAGGAGATGTTGGTGACGTGGGCAAACTAAGAAATATTTTATTTTCATGCTTTTCAACTTGTACCAATTTTATCCATATTTATATGTCTTCTTTATTTATTATAGAATTTCTCTATTCCATACGCATCTAAATTTTCTCTCTAAAAATCTAGATATTTCAATACCTAATTCTAGATTACTCCACGTTATATCTAGAACATACTTATAATGTTTGGCGGGACTTACATGGAAGTATGGGGGTGCACTGGAACCCCAATAATTTGATATTCAACTTTATATAATGTTTATACTCCATCTAATATAACGGTGCCTAGTATAGTTGGTTTCCACATCAAGCTTATATCCTTGTGATTTGGGGTCCCCAACTACAGATAAATACTTTTCTCTCATTTTTAAAATTCACATATTGTGGATTTTTAATTTTCCCATACCGACTCGACTTATTTTAACACAAGAAATACCCGCAAGTGTACGAGATTAGTGTAGCAATTAGCAAGGAAGAGTATCGTATCCCACATTTCTAAAATTCACATTTTATGGATTTTCAATTTTCTCATACTGACTGAACTTATTTTAACACAAGGAATACCCGCAAGTGTGCGGGGCTAGTGTAGCAATTAGCAAACAAGAGTATCGTATCCCACAAAGACAAAATCGTATCAACTTAAGTACCACGAACAAACAATCGAAAATGATTTGGTTTTGTTCTAACACTAGTAAAAACATATAATAAGTATAAGGAATCAAAAGTAACAAAAGAGAATTTAACACAAGAGAAAAGTATCTGATAAGGCTAATTTCATGCATCGGTTATGTGATGAAAAGTCACATTTTTACTGGGTCTAACACAAGTTTTAAGCCAGGTGTGTGAAGGAATCGCTAAGTCCAGGAAAAGCTGAGGGTAACGAAGACTATTCACACCCTGCTGGACCCACTTCCACGCCTATATAAAGAGGAGCATGCAGCACACGAAACATACATGATTTTGCTCTCAGCTCACACACTCACACACACTTGGGAAAATGGGGATTCTGGGGTAGTTAGAGGTTTTTCTTCGGGAGAAAGTCAGTGGTAACACCGTCCTCACGAAGGGCGAAGATACAATTATTTACATTCAGTTTTTGTGCTGTTATTCCGTCGAACTTCAACGTTTCTGAAGTCAATTGGTTGTTGCTACATACTGTTATCTATGCATTTAGTTTACGTCATGATGGTGTTTATTTTGTGTTGATTCACGTTGATTCTGTGTTTTTGTGGTTTTATTTCAGAAGTTGAATGTTATTCTCTGTTTTAGATGTTTCTGTGCTTGATCTGGGAAATAGGTTGTGAATCTGTGCTGTTGTTTGTGATCTGTGGTTGATCGGCGAATCTGTAGCTATGGGTATAATTTTGGACGGAGTTTGTTTCGGATGCTTGGATCCGGAGTGGATTTAGCATCCGAAGTGTGGATCTGAACAGGGGAAACCAAGTAGTGCATGGATTTTGAACTTTCTGCTTTCTTTTTACTTTACTTCGTCTAGTAGCCATAGATCTGCTTTAGTTTTAATTGTTCTTCGATTTTGTTGCTTAAATTTATGTTGCTTCGTTCGAATTACGTTCTCACTCTGTTTTACTGGATGTTTCATGCCAATTGTTGGAGAAGATGATGTCGTTGTCAGTTAGTACTTTAGTAAGTTGTTTCCCAACATTTCATCCGTATTTCACCTTTTCAGTAAATGGTCCCCATCGTCAGTTGCCTTCTCAGGTCTAGGTAAATTTAGGAAGTAGTTCTTTCGATCCAGTTGTTAGAATAGCATATCTCAATTACCAAGTCTAGTTAATTTCCTCAACCCAAATTGCGTGGCAGCAGCCAACCCAAAAATAGTTCCCGAGTCTTTGAACGCGTTTCTTTGCGCATTCATCTCTGTGGGATCGATCCCTACTTCCCTGTGCTAATTTTAGTATACGTGGTTGAGGGTTTTGAAGAGGTATTCTGTGTGTCCGACGACCGAGATCTTCCAACGATCCGTGAGTTCCTAGACCCTGTGATCTAGTGGATTCGCTGGACCCAGGAGGCTTGATATTCCTTACTGTACACAGTCTAGTCCAGAGTCACACACACATCACTTCAGTATCACAAAGAGAAAAGTAGAGTCTTGGATCCAACTACAATGGAAACGTTGTGCAATTAATCCAACAACTTCGATTATCCATTTAGGATTACTAAGAAAGTAGCTATCTAGGTTGAGCCATCTCTCGAGTGCACTCATCACGTTGATTAACCTTTAATATTGAAGTCTCCTTCTAATATGTATAGATTAACTCCAAAGAACAAAGGACCCAAGCCCTCACAAAAGATCTCCTCTCTCGAGTGCAGATTATCTAAGTGATGTTCATTCTTTTATCATCCCTAGAAAGGTATCTCTCGATTACTACTATCTAGGTAAACAAACTCAATTAGTAGCTAAACAATTGAATTAATATAGCACAAGAATGAACAAAGAAACCACAAGAGCTAAGCAATCTAAAGAAGTTAATGAATTAATCGCAAACGTCTATTGTAGTTTTTACCAAAACTCCACAATAGGTTTTGCTACTCATGTTATTCATGAAAACCAAAAAAATAAAAGCAAACTAGATACTCCCGTGGAATGATTCTAAGGAATGGAAACTTCAATCTTCCAATTTGTAGTCTTCAATATTCAAATCTCTTTTCCAAAGTGTTCTTGGGAGTGTGTGAGAGTGTGGTAGGCGGTAGGTTGTAGAGTCATGAAATCTAGATCCCCTTTTCTCTTTTTATTATTCAAAAATCGTGTTTCAACAAAATTAATTTGCCAAAACACCACACCCGGTTGAGTCATTTTTCGACCATCTCCTGAAACTTCAACACTGTTTCATTCCTACCCAGTCGGTTGGATTTATAGGGTAAATATCCACCCGGTCGGGTGAAGCTTCCTGAGGTCTCTCTGTTGTCCCTTTGCACCCACAACCTTGTTTTGTCTTCTTTTTTCATATGTTTTTCCTAACACACTCAACAAACACATAAGTTTCCAAAAGATAGAATAATTGGCTAAACATAGATAATTTCGAGTGATAAACTCGACATTTAGCACCTCAAAACACCAATTACACCGGTTAAAACATGAGTTTGTCACATTACTAGACACAGTTTTCCTCATTGCTACCTCATATACTTACATTAGCGCATTTTGTGAAATTTCATTTTTTTTTTAAATTCTCCTATTAGTATTTGTTTATTTTTTTGCATTAGTAATTTTATATTATTAACTTTTGTTGCTTTCTCATTTATATATTCTTTATAATCTAAGAATAAAAAATAATTATTTGTTAGGATTGGTATACTGAAAAGCATATTTTGAGCATGTTGCACGGATAGAATTGCTTGTATATAATAACTCTACAATCCACTTTTAACTCAAGGCGAGAAGAAGTAATTTTATCGCGTTGGTGTTTGCTTGTGCATTTATAAGATGTTTCTCTAACATTTAAATGTATAAAAAGCAAATAAGTCTAATTCTTCTACATAGTAGACTGGTCGTGAACGATGTTCACAGAAGGTGACGCAGTCGATTCTTTGTAGAAGAGAAATAGAATTTCACAACCTAAATAGGCTTTGGCTACCTATCGTGAAAGGTTGCAGTGTCAGTCCGCATGTTTCCTTACCTTAGGAAATAAACGACACCGGTGTGGGACACTGGTGTGGTATAGCACTGAAGGATCTAACAGTTGAGATAAGTCTTTCTTGCTATTTACTAAAAGACGAGGTCTCGGTGATTGTTATTTCTTAATCATTGTTGATATAACATTGAGCATACGGTATTGATTATGCACTACTTTGATTTATCAAATGGTGCTGATTTTTCGCAATCCAATAATCCTGATATCTTGGGTAGTGGTGATAATGTCTAGAGGTGCTAGTATTGTTATTGCAATGAATTGTGTGCTGGGTGAGTCCAGTTTGATAATATCCTCAAGAGGTGTTCAAAAAAGGTTTTATTATTCAGAAACTCGGGCGGTTGGAATTAACTCCAGAATAATAAATAAGATTTAGAACTAGACAACTCTTGGAAAAAGATATTAATTAATTAAAGTCAAATAGCAGACTTAAAGTAATTAATAAATATTTATATCTTAAACACGGGAAATAATAAATTAAAGAGGTAAAGCCCGAATTACTCGTAATTTGGGATTGGACGGGCAATCAATATTATTATACTATAGTGGATGATTATAATATTTTGTTCGGACTTGTATTAAATTGTGGCTCAATTTAATTAGTAAAAGTCCAGCAGGTTTGGTCCAAGTCCAACCTCCATGGATCCTTAATCTGGACCATCATAACTCTATATAAAGGAGACTAAATAGAATACTAATTTAATGAATTTTTATCATTAATTTCGTGCTCTCTCTCTCCAGAGCAGACGGAATTTTCCATTCCCTTCTGGTGGGAATTATGTCTTCTGTTTAGTCAAGTCCTTTTGATTCCAACAAGTTTTGTTCACCCAAAGGTCAGAATCTGAGTTCGGGATACAGATTAGAAGATTCGTGGTTGATTACGAAGAACATCACGTGGAGAAGGCGCAAGCAATCGACGATTCTTTGGAGAATCAGATCGGTAACCCTAGACCGTAGAATATCATGAATTAGGTTTTAATTCCTTTTACATGAATTATTTGTGTTCTTGAATGCAATTTGATTGTTTAACATGTAGATAATTAATCTCATAATCGGTCAAATAGATCTGTAGATTTGATTTATTTGTTTATGCATGTCTTTCGCTGTGCAAGGGGCACCAAACCCCAACATTATTTAGCTCCATAAATATTATATCATACTCCTATATAATAATAGTAAATTTATTTTAAAGTTATATTTTTATTTTAAAAAATTATTACTGTATTTAATTACTTCGACACAGACCCTATTAATGTATTTATGTTTAACTTATACTCCATCTGTTCCACAAGAATATGCATTCTTTCATTTTTAGTCCGATCCTGCAAGAATATGCATTTTTTAATTTTGAAAAGTCTTTTCTCTCTAATGAGGTGAGATTTAATTTCCACTAACAATACTTTAGTTAGTTTTTCTCTCTACCTCTCTCTTACCTTATCAATTTTACGTTAAAACTCGTGTCGAACCCAAAGTGCATATTCTTTGGGGATGAAGGAAGTATCCGCATCCCTGTCTCTTATCCGTCTCTTAACCGTCTCATCTCTTCACTATTCATGAGCCCCACTGTACTTTTCACCTCATCTCTTAACTAAGAGACAACACCTGCATCCCTCCATCTCTTAATCATCTCATCCCTTAACTATTCATTCAATTTCATTTTTTATTTTTATTTCCAACAAATTCAATTAATATTTCATTAAAATATTAAATTAATACTAATAATTCATTAAATCATTAAAACCCACAAAAATTACAACATCCGAAAATACGAAAAATACATAATTGAAATCCTATGAAGTATTTTTAATTTTAATTTTAATTTTTTAATTTTCAATTTTATTACAATATTGAAAAATACAAAAATTAAAAATTACAATATTTTAATTTAATTTATTTTTGAATTTTTCTGATTTAAAAAAAGAACAAAAAAAAATATTTTAAACGGATATAAACGACGCCCACTCTCAGGCCGGCAAGTGAGCGTCACGCACGAACCGGAGCACGCCACGTCGCCAAGGCGCGTGGCGAGCTGTCTCGAGGCCGGCCTCTTCCGCGCGCGACACGCTTCGAGATGTCCCGTCTCGTCGAGACGAGATGGAGGCCGCATCGCCGTCTCGATGCGGTCTCGTCTCGAAGAGACGAGATAGAGCCCGCATCGAGACGCGATGCGGATGCTCTTAATCTCTCAAATTATTTATTGTATCGTAAAGGAAGGCTAAGGCCATCCACAACGCTATCTCTTATCAATCTTTTAACCCCCTCATTTCTTTACTATTCATGGGTCCCACTGTACTTTTCACTTCATCTCTTAACTAAGAGACAACACCTATATCCCTCCATCTCTTAACCATCTCATCTCTTAACTATTCATTCAATTTCATTTTTTATTTTTATTTTCAACAAATCCAATTAATAAAAAACATACTTCATTAAATAAAATAAAATTACAATTTAAAATCCTAAAAATATAAAAAACACATAACTTAAAATCCTAAAAATATAAAAAAGACATAATTAAAATCCTAAAAAAATAAAAGAGAGTGAAATGGAGAATGAAAGAGAGTAGTGTGTATTTATAGAATAAGAAAAATTAAAAAAATAAAAAAGTTGTCGTTCAAAAAACGGTAATATTATCGTTACTTTAAAAAAATATTTTTAATTTTTTTTTTAAAATCGAATTTAAAAAAAAATAATTATGACGTTACAATTACGACGTCCACTTGCGGGCTGGCGAGTGAGCGTCACGTCTAGCGCCAGCGCTCGCCACGTGGCGCTGGCGCGTGACGAGCTGTCTCGCGGCTCGCCTCTTCCGCGCGAGACCCGCGACGGGATGGGGATGAGACGACGCCCACAGCGCCGTCTCACTGTGATCTTGTCTCTCCGAGATGAGATGGAGACCCACGCGACGCGCTGTGGGTGTCCTAATAATACTACTATGTGATTATCAATAATACTACTACAAAATAAAACTAAGTAGATTTAATTAAAGAATGGTACATTTGCCCAAAGGCACAAATCCTCAAACAAATAGACCATATGAATTGGAAGGTTCTTCTCTCCATTTATTTTGCCGGCGTTAATTAGTGCTAGACTTGTCTCCTTCAAAATGAGGCTGCTACAAATTTTCGTATACGTAGGAGTAATAAATTTGGAACAACAGTATTGAGTCAGATTTCATACTCTATTAAAATAATAAATGTTGATTAAGTCAATTAAAAGCAATCTTTGAATCTTTCGGCCTTGTGTGGCATTTCTAAAACCAAACATCGCGCAATTGTCTCTCTTTCCCTTCTCTTGTTTCGATTTCTGTATCCTTAAATCTTTATTTCTGAAAATTTACTGATTCTTGGCGGCGGGTGTCTATGAACTAGAACTGAAAGGGCCAAGAGGGAGAAAGCGATGGGGAGTCCAGTGAAGTTTGAGGGTGTAAGCGAGGATTTGCAGAAGATTCTGGATGCTGAAATGGACCAAGTGGGCCCCAGGAGGCGAGCTCGTGAGGCCTTCAAGGACATTCAACTCTCAATCGATCACATCTTGTTCAAGGTATTTGGGAATTGAAACTTGTGCTTTATGTAAGCTTGGATACGAAAGAGCTGGGATTAGCTTGTTTCAGTGGTTTATGGTGAATAAAAAGATTTGATCTTGAAAGTTGAAATCTTTGATTTGAGTTTTTGGTGACATCTGAAGGGAAATCGAGGTTTCTTTTTAGTTTAAAGCGATATGCTTATTGTGATGTTCTTATGGTAGCATAGCCCTGTTTGTATAGTTGGTGGTGGATTTCATTTGTCAATGAAATCTCAATAATTTAAGATTTTCAATCTAATAATTTAACTAGTAGTTTATGTAGTTTAATTGATACTAATTGAGAAAATGAGGTATGTAGTTGTGCAACATTATAAACTGGATAACTAGAGTTGATAAGTAAGAAGAGATGTGTGTGAAAATCTCTGAATATTGATGATTTATTGTTCCACGTTCTGGTAAGAAGTATCCCTTTTGCCTTTTGGCTAAAATCAAGTGTATTCAGATAAGAAACAGATGAAACTTCAAGAAGTTAACGTACCTAAAAGGTGGTACGGTGAAACTGAATAAGATCGAAAAAACTAGAACTAGGTATATTAAATGGACGGAGTCATTCTATTTTTTGGTGTAGATAATCTGTCATGCATTCATATTGGCATTAGGTTTTGATACAGAAACTTCTCCTGTGTTCTGAATGTTTGTCTCTGTATTTATTGCTTTACATCTCTTCCAGATGCCTCAGGAAGGATTGAAGACAAAAGAGGTACTTCATTTCATGTTTCTCGCCTTTTTAGTTGAAATGCTACTAAACGAGGTCTCTAACCTCTTGGTCTATGTATCTCCCATTTACACATTTTCTACAGTCCTGTAGTGGAGAACTGCTTTTCTATTTCTAAATTACTCCATGTACTTTCGAAAAACTGTCTTCATGATGTCATATTTAATTAGGAACATGTTTTGAATTCATTTTCTTCCAATATGAAAATATCTCATCACAAAATTTAACTACTGCATCTTCATTTTTGTTCCTTTCTATCAGAACATAAATGCAATGCCAAATCTCATTGTTTTGAATTGGTTTCTTTTCCTTACTAGCAATCAGTGTACAATCCATCTTCTGTTGCACCATGACTCCGGCTGTCGACATTTACAATATATAAACTTTTGTAACAAACATTACCTATACAGTTAAAAATTTTCATTTCAATCTTTTCTTAAGAAGATGAAGAACTTTCTGTTTAGGAGTGCTATGTATTGCTATTGTACTCATTTAATTTTCAAAACTTTCTGATATTGATATCAAAGTACTTATCTAGACTCTTTTCAGTCATACGAAGTTAATTCCAGAGGGTTAGAAATCTACTCGAAAAGTTGGCTTCCAGATAGTGGTTCCCCCAAAGCTGTTATTTGTTTCTGCCATGGTTACGGGGATACCTGCACATTTTTCTTGGAAGGCATGTCTGGCTCATAAGATTGGTTATAGTCTATGAATTGAAATTGAGCATATCGAGACTAAGTGATTCCATGCTATGTCTGTAGGAATTGCCAGAAAGTTTGCATCTTCTGGTTATGGGGTTTTTGCCATGGATTACCCTGGATTTGGTCTATCAGAAGGTCTGCATGGCTACATCGAGAACTTTGATATACTAGTTGAAGACGTCATTGAGCATTACTCAAAGGTGAAAGGTAGGGTATGAGGTGGCCTTAGCACACGTGTTATGCGTAAATTCTGTATGCTTGCTTCTATGTGTGTGAAATTTGATATTATGAGCGTAAGCATGCCTTTCAAAGCTTCTTCTCATAATAGTCGGGTGATGCTCAATGCAGAAGACCCAAATCTCCACAAATTACCGTTTTTTCTGTTCGGACAATCTATGGGGGGAGCAGTAGCACTCAAGGTGCACCTGAAGCAACCCGATGCTTGGAATGGTGCCATTCTTGTTGCGCCAATGTGCAAGGTGCTTTTCCATTCTTGTTTTTGTGATACAAACCCTTGTGATTTACCTGATTTATCGTACCTTCATTCCAGATTGCAGATGATGTGGTTCCGCCTTGGTTAGTGACACAAATTCTTAGTGGAATGGCGAAATTACTTCCGAAACTGAAGCTCGTTCCACAAAAGGATTTGGCTGAGTTGGCATTCAAGGATGAAAGGAAGAGAAAACAGGTCAGTTTTTCCCTCTAAAATGGCTAAGAATAATTCATCATAGATTTATAGACTGTTGACACGTTGTCTTTTAGTTTGCTCGGTCAGAATATGACAAACAGTTTTTATGGTTCGTGAGCTGTGCAGACAGCTTATAACATCGTTTCTTACAAGCATAAACCACGCCTAGGAACAGCCTTGGAGTTGCTGAGGACTACGAATGAGATAGAGCAGAATCTGGAAAAGGTATGCCTATTTCTCGATTCCATGATATGTTTTAGGGATATCTTGTTTCATTATGTTGTATATGATCTAGAGGTTAATACCAGTTAGTAAAGTGCCTAGTGGAAATTGCTAGCTCGATTAACTGTAATAGGCTTTTACGACTAAGGGAAGTAGACGAACAACATATTGCCAAATATTGTGAATCTCTTTGATCAAAGAAGAATGTGCACTCAACACTGTTGTGGTGTGCAGGTATCGTTGCCATTACTGATCTTGCACGGGAAGGAGGACAAAGTAACCGATCCATCAGTGAGTCAGGCTCTGTACGAGAAGGCTAATAGTCGAGACAAGAAACTCAATCTATACACTGATGCCTATCACGCTCTTCTGGAGGGGGAGCCGGATGAGACAATACTTCAAGTATTGGGTGACATCGTTTCTTGGCTTGATCAACATTGCAACTGCTAAGCTGTCATGCCCAGCCCACTTATTTATCATTCACAAGTTTGATTTTAAAGTCCTATGAATTTTTTGTCTTTTAAGCTTGCAGTTCAGAAATAAAATAGGTACAGATAATAATGCCTGATTGTTATTGCATTAGCATCAACTGTAAACTAGATAATTTAAGATGCCATCCATTGTCTCCACATAAATATTTGTACAGGAATGTGATTCTTGAATAAAACTCTGTTTTTGTTAAACTGTGTTGAATTTTATCGCTTCATCTTTGTATCAGTACTTGCATTGTTTTAATATTTTTCGAATTCTTTATTAAGTCCTATACAAATAAACTCTTATATGAAGGAGTCTTTGTATCAGTACTTGCATTGTTTTAATATTTTTCGAATTCTTTATTAAGTCCTATACAAATAAATTTCGAATTCTTTATTAAGTCCTACACAAATAAACTCTTATATGAATGAGGAAATTACAACTGATGTTAAGAGGGCTCGAACTCGGCACCTCATACGTTGATGTCTAAGCTCCTTGCCGCTAGGACAAAGGCTCTGGACGGGTTTTGTCCGCTAGGTTGCATTTGCAATAAGTGCAATTATTGTCTCTTCTTCAGCTTTGTACATTAATTCGATATTTTAATGATAATTTTGATAAATTGAATAATTGCACAAAAATAAAATTGACACTTCAATTTATACACCATTAGTTTTTATTAATATAATTGCATAATGGGATATAATCGATTGCTAACTCATCTCTTAAATTGCTAACTATAACTAATTTAAGACCATAAAATTTTAGAAATCTTGTGGTCTATAATTTGCCATGTGTAATTTCATTTTTTATTTTTTAATATTAAAAACACAATGTCAATATAGTGTATGAAATACATCAACACGAAGACATGACAATGTCAACACAATTTCATATTGACATTGTACAAACATTACATTGACATATTACGTAAGTTGTATTGATATAAAACTGCTTCTTAAAAAATGCAAAAATTCAAGAATTTTTTTTCAATTTTTGACTTTGAAACATATGCATGTAGGATCTTGTTGAAATACTTATAAAATTATCTTTAATTTGGTATATGTTGTGTGGAAAAAATAATTTAAACTGAGATAGTTACGTCATAATTAACAACTACTTTGTTGTTAATACTCGGTGTTGAGTGATATTGGCCCTTAATTTAAAAGTTTAATGCCTAATATTTAATTGTAGTTAGCAAGTTAATGGTGAGTTAGCAATATAACACCCCGCATCGCATAATAGTTTAAATTAAGTTGTTACGCAAGTATAATTGATTCAACCCGGTGAAATGAAACTTCTAGGGCAATATAATTCCTCCTAGATTTAAATCATTATTCGTAAAATTATAAATAATTTACATTCTTCTTATAACCAATATATCATTGTATCGCCTAACAACAAGTGTTTGTAGTCCAATGGTTAGGATAATTGCCTTCCAAGCAATAGAGCCGGGTTTGACTCTCGGCAAATGCATTTTAACTTAATTTTTAGGTAGGTTTTTGAGAGAATTAATTTTTCAAGTTGGTTTTGGAAAGAATTGTTGATCCCATTCACAAATTTATACTCCCTCCATTAAAAAAAAATTTCCCTGATTTTCCAAAATCTATGAATTCAAAAAGTGCAAACCTCTAATTTGAAGTTCGCTGAATAAACAAAGAGGGTAATGTTACAATTGTAAAATTTTGAAATTGTAAGTAAAATCTAGTAAAATACTAATAATGAACTTAATAAAATCCAAGTCCATCTAACGACTACAATAAACATGAAAGTTTAGGAACGAGATGGCCTAGAGCTCTTCCGAAGACGTTCTCGCAGCCATAGGCGGCCGGCTTGCCCCCGTCCTTGACAATGTGCAAGTTCTGGACGACGACATCCCTACAAGGCACAACCTGCAATTCAACACCACCGCATCATCTCCGCTTGAAATTCCCACCATCACATTGTAGCTCACGTTGCTAATCTCCACTGCGGAATTACTAGTTGAGAATTGGTTGTCGCCGTAGAATTGGTCGATGATGACCGGATACATCGTGTCGTGGAACCATAATTTTTCGTAATGTATGTTTCTAACATACCCTCTTCCGTCCTGTCATGTCTTGATCCTTGCACCGTTGGTTTTGTTTCTAAAAAGGACGTTGCTCACTGTAATATCCTCGACTATGGCTTCTGCTCCATTGTTGCCTAAGCTTCCGATGCTTATCCCATGTCCTGGTCCACAAACGATGCTGTCAATCTTTGCATTCGATGTCCCATTAATTATTGCAATGCAATCGTCTGCTGTCCCAATATTGCAACATGTTATATGAACATTTGTACGGTATTGAAGAAGCATTCCATCAGTGTTGGACTGTCTCTGGGAGCTTCTACGATGAGGCTAGAGACGGAAAGCGACTCTATTCCATTGAGGACGAGATGCTTCGAAGGGCTGTCCATAAAATTCAGACCACCATCTATGGTGACATTATTTGAGTTCGAGATCTCCATAATCTTTGGTTTGTACAAGTTTGTATTCTGCCACCAATGATGGCCTTGTCCGTCGATGATGTCTTGGCCGTTTAGCGTGTGGCCGTCACTCGGTGAAAGTAGAGCAACTGGTGACAGACATTGCCATCACATCTCCACGAGTAAAGAATAGTAGGCACCACGAGATTCCCATCTATCTTAACGGTGATAGAGCTCGAATTACAAGGGCCCATGAAGCGCAACGGTTGGATCAAGAATGTCTTCCCTGAAGGAACTTCAATGGTTGGAGACAACAATGATGCGCATGTTGCTTCCCATGCTTTCGCAAACGCCCGTGTATCACCAGCTTGTCCATTGCCGATTGCTCCATAATCAACAACGTTGAAGAATGGTGTTGACACTGTTAAGATTGGATAACAAACAAGAAAAAAAAAGCTAAAAAAGTTCAAAGAGTTTCTCATAGTTTGAGTTGTTTTTTCAAGTATCAGGAAGAAGAAGAATATTTCATACATTTAATAAAATTTGAAAATAGCACGACTTCACAAGTTTTAAATTTAAAAGTGACACGGGGTTATAATCATTAATCAACTACATGTTTATAGCTGTGCTATTATTTCTTTATTCTAGTCTATTTTATTTTAATTTTGGGTGAGAGTTGTAGGATAATTTATATGCTCTTAGTATAATAAAACTTGAAAATAACACGAGTTTAATTTGAAAATGGCACGGGTTTATAATCATTAATCAACACGATATTTATACTTGGGCTATTATTTCTTTATTGGGCTAATCTATTTTATTTAGTTTTTGGTGAGAGTTGTAGGATAAATTTTGAAAATAGCACGAGTTATAATTTGAAAATGACATGGATTTATAATCATTAATCAGCAACATAATTATATTTGGGCTGTTATTTCTTTATTGGGAAAATCTATTTTTATTTAAATTTTGGGTATTGTAGGATAAAATTTGAAACTAGCACGAGTTTTAATCTGAAAATGGCACGAGTTATATTCATTAATTGAGATGAAATTAGTATTTCATTCAAATTGTTAATTGAGACACCGAATATATCATGGTAAGTGAAGTAATGATGAGAAAGTAAATAAATGTAGCAAGCTAGTAGACATGGGGAGTCTCCATGGCGGAGAAGATGGACTTAATTAATATATTCGAATCTTGTGGTAGTGGGTGCGGGCTTTTTCCCAATTTATTTGAGATAAATGGTTCCAATCCTGATGTTGTCGCACGGCTTGTCTTTGCAGCAGATAAATGTTATGACTTTCGGTGTGGTGCTGGTGCATGTCACATTGTTGAGCTCCACGTCGCTGATCCTGTACGAGGGACGACTTAACCAGTGAGCATAGGTTCCATGGGCAATACTTTTGACAAAAAAACAATGGGATTGCCTGCATTGACCATGGTGAGATTGATGAATTGAGATCCGAGATGGTGATTGTCCCTGGCGCAGAGGGCCACGTCTGGATCCTTATCCCGTTATGGGTGTTGGTGAAGGTGCAACCATCCACCCTTATCCCATTCACCATCTTCTCATGCACGTTCTTCCCCAGACTCCCGATGTTGATGCCGTGTCCGGGCCCGCATGTCAGGTTCTTGATGAGCACTTTGCTCAGCTCATCCCCCATGGAGATGCAGTCGTTTCCCGTCCCTATGAAAGACTCGAGGACCTTGATGTCATGCCCCGAAAAATGTGGAGGCCGTTGGTGTTGGTGTTGTCCCGTGGGGCAGAGACTGTGAAGCGCTGAAGGTGACGTTGAGGCTGAAGATGCAGTTGGGGTGCCAGTTCTTGCTGTCCTTGGTGGTGATGTTGTGTATGATTGAGTTGTTGATGAAGTTCAAGCTCAGGTTGATGGGGAGGTTCAGACATGTCTTGTTTTTGTTGCAGTCGTTTGCTTTCCAGGCTTGTTCGCCCTACCTGTCTAAATGGTCAGGGAGCCACATGGTTGACGGTTATCCATTGGCCAACCTTGTCGGTTAGTTTGGCCGGATCCGAGTATGCTTTGAGGTTGCCTTTAGTTTCCAGATTGATTGGGGCCTTGTTCCGCCTTGGCATGTGGGCTTGGCTTAGCGTCCAATTTCCTATTGCGATCAAGACTTGACTTGTCGTTGTTGATACAATTGTATCATTCCATGCTATCATCAACGCATGTATTACATTGCATAGTTTAGAGATGATGATAGTCATTAAAACTGTACAATTAGACCAAAGGCTAGTCCAACTACAGATACGATATTAGTAAATCACTATCACATCAATTTAACTAATTATCTCATTGATGTCACCGCTAATGAATCAATCTTCAATAGTAACTGCAAAACTACAACTACGAACACCACATGAATTTTCATTTAGTCTCACTTCTATTACGAGGTTTTGTAATACTTTTGCTCTATGGCTTCGTTTGGTACTATAGAACTGGAGGTGTGGAATTGGAATTTGAGCCTTCAATTCCAAATCCAATATTTGGTACCATAAATGATACGATCATGGAAATTGTGCATCGAGGATTTTACATAAAGCTGGATTCAACCAGTGACCAGCCTATCAAAATGACGTCCAAATGCTCTAAAAATGCCACAAATGTCTTCGGCTTCGAAAGAGCTTTGCGTGGGTACCTTGCACGCTTCAATAGGAGTCTAGTAGAGAGAGTTATGGCCGATTTACTAAAGCCGCACAGAAGAGAGGACGAGTCCAGAGAAAACGCACGGCCGGACGAAATGAGGCATGGAAAATGCTCGGGCGGGCGTTTTGCACATTTGGGCAGAAAATTCGCTCGGCAAGCGTTTTGCACCTTACAGTTCGCCTGACTGGGCGAATCACGTTGACTTAGATTTTGTGGGCCATTTCCTTGAATTTTGGGCCTAAACTATAAATAGCACATTTTCCATTTTATTCCTTGGTTGAACATTGAATTTGTAGCTTGTGAGTTTTGTTCTTCCCCCTCGAGAGTTTGTATCCAATTCCTAGTTTTCTAGGTTGCTTTTCCCATCAATTGCTAGTTCAAGTATGAAATTTTTATCAATTGCTAATTCAAGCACGGATCAAGTAGAGGTATACTTTGAGACTTGTGGATTCCTTGAACGTTTAGTCATGGATGCTTGTTAGCATGGTGTAAGTGCCTTGGTTTATTCCATCAGTGACATTTATCTCCCTTTCCACATTATCCATTGCTTGATCTTATTTCTTTTTGGTGTAGATTCAATATATTTTTGTTGGATCTACTTTGTATCTTTTGTTTGCTTTTGGGAAATTGAAAATCACCACAAAAAAACTAGTGAGATTAAACATCAATTTGAGTTTTCCTTGGGAAATGGATCTTATAATACTTGGATCCTTATCAATAAAATATTTGGATTTGGAATTAGATTCAATTCCCAATTTGAATTCCATATCAAACGCAGAAAAATTGGAATTCCAAATAGTAAATTAGATAGCTTCACTATATATCCGCAACACACACTACACACTTTTCGCACACAATACACACATTTCACACACTACCCGCACTCCACACACTACATGCACTTCACACATTTCACACACACTACACTTCACACACTACATGCATACACTAGTTTAGGAATGTCAGTTTAGCCTGAATCCGATGGACTAGCCCGATTAACCCGCTACATTTCCAGGGTTAAGACTGCAAAATTACATCCCTATAAGAAATCAGGCTATTCGGGTCAGCCCGGTCGGGTTCGATTGGCTGGCGGCTTAGCAGACTAGCCCATTCGGCTGGCGGGCCGGCCCGCTGGGTTACCCTTAGTTAGGGTTTCACTACTTTGTTTTTTCAATTGCACTGCACCACATCCAATGATTTATTCAATTTTAAAAAATAAAACTGCTAGATCCCATAATTTAATTTTACATTGAAAAGTTGCTTTCCCAATAATAGAAAAAACTATAGCATCTCCTAATTTTCATTTAACAAATTAAAAAAATTGTTACTATATCTTGATTTATGAATTCAGATTTGCAGGTTCACGACTCTTTTTCCTTTATTACTAGATCGAGTGTTTCGTTATTCATTTTCTGTATTGTAGTACATGATTAATTTTTCAATTTATTTTCTAGAATTAAGTGTTTACGATTTATAAATAAATGATATCTTTCATCTTAATTCGAGATATATAAATATGATTGGAGTACTAACTAATGTAATGACTTTTACATTATATAATTAGAATGGTATATACTAGTATTACATTTCTTTTAACTTTTAAAGAGGAAAAAGAACTTGTTTATAAACTATTTCACGAGGAACACCAACAATAGTACTACTACGGAGTATTATTTTTCAAAATCAGGTTAACTAGTAGTACTATATAATTCCATTTCTTATGCTAAATGTAATTTTGTTACTTTTATTATACATAGCGAGAGAGGAAAATTGAGAATGCTCTCATGGAAATTCACCACAGTACTTTGCAGTTTGCATGCATATAATGAATTAAGAATTTTAAAATTAAGTGCTATGAAATTATCTTGACGCGTTGTTTTAAAAAACTCTCCTTGACATGTATGGGGCATCCCTGATTTAATTTACACGTGACTATGGCCTATATATATCAAGTGCAGTATTAATCTACCTAATTTACAGTATTTTAATTAGGAAGAATGAAGAGAGTTGACTCTTTGTATCAACTCTCTTCTTATTTCTTCTATTCTTATCAAGTTAATTTTATTTTATTATACTGATATTTTTGTTATTTTTTCTATAGTTTCCCATCTATATTTCCAAAGATTATGGTACTAGGCAAATATGTTTAAACTTCTTGTAGTGACGTTCAAGTTTTAATTAAGTATCACGTTCTAACATGTCGTTGGCAGATGCAACTGACTTGCTATAATATATGACACATTTTATTTACCAATAAGATTATGCAGCTTCCGACCAAATTGCAAGTGTCCAAATCATACCATTTTCTACGCAACCTTTTCCCATGATTCCAATATATATTTGCATACTGAAATACCAATAAGGAGCATATTATCATTCAAAAGATAATGGAAGTGGAAAACACGGAAGATCTTTTTGTTGGTTATTGCGTGTAAACTTCATAAAATGCCACATCACATTATGAATTGCAATGCATGATAGATTTATTTCTTTACCATATTTTGTGGAGAGTAAAGAGGTTGACCAAAAGCCACCGGCATTGCATGTGCGCCACGTGGCCCCCTAAACGTGTCCGGCCATCATTGGTGGGGCGAAGAAAAAGTTTGGGCAGTCTTTCCATCCAATTAGGTTGCCTCTTTAGATTTGGGAAGCTTGAACAAACTTTTGCACTGTGTAATAAAATGAATGTGAGTGCGCAATTGCATAAGCCATGAAGCCGACCCTGCCTTTCTTTATTCTACACATGGAGGCTTCGTGTCTTCATACCAAAGCTTCCCATTTCCTTTTTCTTTTCTTTTTCTTGTTGCTACACGATATTTGCTAATTGCTGACATCCTATGATTTTTATATATGCAGCCCTCTTTCTCAGTGCTGCTGTTGAAACTTCTAAAGTCAGCACAAGGTATTATCTGTCTTTATCTTGAATTCGGACATGGCCTCGTCTTCTGGTTTTTTCACCCCTCAAGTCTGTGCCTCTTTCAAGGTACGGTTGCATTAAATATCTTATTAGGGTTGTTCGGTTTGCAAGATTGCATCTTATGATTAAATATGTAGTGTGTTTGGTTCGATCCTAGATGGATAATCATATGATAATTAGTCATGACCAACCCCCTCCAACTAAAATAATCATACCTAGATTATATTTTGGTAGTACTTTTTTATCTAGCAAACCGAACACCACCATACTTCTCAATGTTCTTCATATTTTTGGTTTTACATTTTTGCAATAGCTCTGTTTTTGGTATTAGACAAGTGAATGATGAATTGATTTCAACTTTTAGGTAGAGCGGCGGAGAGTGGGGTGGTGCAATAATTTGGTAAGCCAAAGATTTGGTCCATCACTTAGAATTAGAAGCAAGAAGATTAAAATGTTTGGGAAGCCATGGGGAAGTGATGTAAACCAAAAGTGGAGCTTTCTGAGAGGAACTATGATACTCACTCGACCAAATCATGGCACTAATACTAGCTTCAGAAACGTCTCACCGGTGGTGTATGCTTCATGTAATTCTTTGGTTCTACCCCAACTTTTTATTATTCGCTCAACATCTGGATATCTATTTCAAGATATTTCATTTCTGGTTTTTGCAGTGGTGCCATGTTCTCAGATTGCAAGTAATGCTTTTACACTGGGAACAGCAGCTGTTCTTCCATTTTACACCTTGATGGTTGTAGCACCTCAAGCTGAGTTTGTAAGTATTTTGGATTGTTTGTCAGCCAATAAACTTTTCCTTGTGTCTTTGTCTGAATGATTTGGTTTGTGCAGACAAAGAAAATAGTGGGAAGCAGCTTACCTTACATGGCTCTTGGGGCATTATATGCTTATCTTCTCTACTTATCTTGGACACCTGATACAATGCGTTTCATGTTCGCAAGTAAATACTTGTTACCTGAGGTACTTCTTCCTTCCTTCATACACCAATACCATAGCCAATTAGCCTCAAAATTCATCATCTTCATCAACATCTGTGTAACATTCAGTTGCCAGGCATGGTTAAGATGTTCTCCAGTGAGATGACACTGGCTTCTGCTTGGATACATTTGCTGACTGTAGACCTTTTTGCTGCAAGGTTCATCTCTCTCTCTCTCTCCCTCTATCTCAAGTGATAATGGTGATTACTGATTAGCATTTTAATTCCAAGCAGGCAAGTTTACGGCGATGGACTGCAGAACAATATAGAGACGCGGCATTCTGTGTTGATGTGTCTCCTATTTTGTCCGGTTGGAATACTCGCGCACGCCATCACTAAAGCCCTAACCTCAGGAACGAATGAAACGAAGACCGATGAAGATGACACCATTTCTACTGATTTAATCAAATGATCCACACATCCTACATTCCCAACTCTTACTATATTGTACAGTTGATTTTTTTCTACTACTTTAGCAACATAGCAGCTTAGTATTGTCTACTTTATTACTACAACCGAAATCATGGAGGAATATACAGGACTTCTTGTTGAAGCTCAATGCCAAACTGCCTCCACACAGCCTCCTTAGCCAAGTCAATGAGTCGAAGCATGTCGCCACTAGTTGCACCACTGCGGTTGATGAAGAAATTGGCGTGCTTCTCGGAGATCACAGCCCCTCCGACTCTGCATCCTTTCAACCCAGCCCTCTCAATCAGCTGCGCTGCTGACAAATCCGCCCCCTCTGGATTGCGAAACACCGAGCCAGCACTTGCCTCCTCTAATGGCTGGCTGCGTCTCCTCCTATAATGTAGCAGTATTAGTTTATTGTTGTAGAAATACAAGCAAATGTATACCAAATCCAAATGTCTACCTTTCCATGTATTCTTGCTGGTTTTTCTTAGCTGTTTTAGACACCTTCAGTTTGAAAGTGACAGCAGTTATAGCAGCCAATTCCTTCATGTCTCGAAACGAAGACCATCGGTATCCAAAACCGAGTTCGCTTCGGTTTAAAATCACGTACTCGCCTTCCCTCGTCATAATCTCAACGCTTTCCACAGCATCAGCCGTTTCCTTCAACAGGTTCAAACCATCCCATATCAAAGAATCAGAAAATGTGCAAGCAATCCATTAGTACCAAATATAGGTAACAAAATTTGAAAGGAAAGACTAATAACAGTTTGCAACTAACATAACCTGTCCATTTGCTCCGGCATTCATGTAAGCGGCGCCGCCAACCGTTCCCGGGATGCCTGCGGCAAATTCAAGCCCTGAAAAGCCCTCATTTGCGGTCTGGAGGCCGAGGCGATTGAAGGGGTAGCCGCTTCCAGCTCTGAAGAGACAAGGCTCATTCCTCTCTAAAAACACAATGCTATTTCGGATAACGCATCCATCGAATCCGAGGTCATCAAACAGGCAGTTGGAGCCTTTACCGATCACAATGTATCTCATCGACTGCTCATTGCAGTGCCTAAGAGATGAAGCAAGCTGGTGGTGATCGGAGACTTGAACAAAGAATTTGCAGGGTCCCCCAATTCTCCACGTGCTCAGATCGCTCAATAGCTTTTCTCCCTGCGCTCTGCTTCCATTTAGGCTGCAATCAATATTAAGCAGCGCAGATAACATATCGGGAAATTACGCCCTCCGACGGCGGCGGGATCTGTCTCTCAGATTTCTATCTTCCGTCCCGATCCTCCGGCTTCAAATTTATCACTCCATGTTTTGAGCCCCTCCAATTTCCGTTATACTACATTTTACCCCCTCATTTTAAAAGGAATACTCCCTCCGTCCCTTATAATTTGTTACTCTCTCCGTTTCACTATAGTTGAGGCGGAACTTTTGGCCACGGAGTCTAAGAAAGGGATGTTGAATGTGTTAAATAAATTATTTAAAAAAGTAAAAGAGAGGAAAAGGTAGAGAGAATAAAGTATAAAGTGAATAAAGTAGAGAGAATAAAGTAAGAGAAAGTAAAGTAAGAAAGAAAATTTTTTTTACCATATATGGAAATGATTCAACTATGAAGAAACTTCCCGAAATGGAAAAATGACTCAACTATAGTGAAACGGTGAGAGCACCATTTAACCTGGACACTACGTAAGAAATGTAATATAGAAAGTAGGCTGAAAAAGTTAATGGCATATGTGTCCTACCTTTATTATATTACTACCTCCGTCCACCAAAATTTGTCTCATTTTTCCATTTCCGTCCGTCCCCGAAAATTTGTCTCATTTCACTTTTACCATTTTTGGTAGTGGATCTCATCTTCCACTAACTCATTCCTACTCATATTTTATTATAAAACTAATACTATATAAAAGTAGGACCCACAATCCACTAACTTTTTCAACTCACTTTTCATTACATTTCTTGAAACCCGTGCCGGGTCAAAGTGGGACAAATTTTGGTGAACGGAGGTAGTAGTAGTTTTATAATAAAATGTGAATATGAATGTGAATGTGAATGAGTTAGTGAAATATGAGGTCCACTACCAAAAATTATAAAGGTGAAATGTGATAAATTTTCAGGTACGGACAAAAATATAAATAAGTGATAAATTTTTAGAGACGAATGAAGTACTACTCAGTACTACTCCCTATTGGATATTTGAATATAATTGGTGTCTCAAAATTTTAATTTTATTTACCAAAATCATGGGTATTGAGGGAATTTGATGGTGTTATTTTTGTTGGATGTCTATAATTAGTTTACCTATTTATTGGGTTAAATTAATACAACAAAATTCAGCTAATTTAAAACTACAATTAATTATATTTATAATTTTTCATGAAAATATTTACCTTTTATTTTGGTGTCCAACATCATCTAGTTTGGACTTGGTAAGAATAAAAATAATTATTTAGTCCCATACAATTATATTCCCTCTTTTCCATATATATTAGGTATTAAATTTTATCACACCCTGAAGAGAGATTATAAGAAAGGTAATAGAAAGTGAGTTGAAAAAGTTAATAAAGATTTTAAGAATTGTAATAGAAAAGTGAGTTGAAAAAAAATAATGAATGTGATTGCTATTTTTATATACTCATCAGGTCTCCATTAAATGACTCGTATTTGACCGGTTTGAGTTTGAAGAGATTATTTAACTTTATAAAATACATGCAATTAATACTAAGTAGCGCCGGCAACATATGGGGAAATTAGGTCTTCCAATTTCGGATAGAAATCCGTTTGTTGTTTGATTCCGACTGCGCCGAATCTGTCTCCCAGATTTATCCTCCAGCCTTCAAATTTATGTTATACTCCCATTTATTTTTGGGAACCCAATTTTACAAAACTCAGCGATGTTAAACCCACAAACTAAATGGTCCAGACTGAAGAGAAGCGATCCAATTAGGAATATGTTCTGATTTTTCTACTATTAAAACGAGACATGTTCGGTATTTATTAGTAAGGTTAATTGGGACTAGATTCAGCAATTATTACTGAATTCTAATTTTTATTTGTTAGAAAAAAACTAATGTATTCCGATTTTTTTTTTATCAATGATATAATGCCATAATTTGAGCCCAAATAATATTGAGCCCAAGCACACATACAGGGTTTCATTTATACTAGGGTTAACAATCTTTTAAAACCCTCATTTTTCGCCCACCACATTCCACCTCTAATTCTTGCGCATATCGTGTCTCCGGCGCCGTAGTTCGATCGAAAAGGTATCTTGTCTGCGTTCTTTTTATTTTTGTCGTAAATTTTTGAAAGAAGCATCTTAAATTAATTGTATGATTTATGTTTGTGATGTTTGAGGTCTGATTGTTTAGGCTAATTTGGTTAAGTTCGATTTCGCCCTCTTTCACCAACGAACTTGGTGTTGATCATGTTTTAATCTTTTCTAATTGCAACTCTGTATTTGTGATGGAGAAGTGCTTTTCAATATTTCCCCACGAAGACATTTGGAATAGACATTTATCATGATTTGTATTTGCGGCTATCAATTTGCACCAAAATCAACTAATTCCAACCATAGTTTGCTCTAATTAACCAAAATTTACTTCAATTCATCTTGTGAAGGCGCAAAGATGTATACTGCTTCGCAGAAGATTCACAAGGACAGGGATGCTGAGCCCACTGAGTTTGAGGAGAGTGTGGCTCAGGTAATTCATGATTAATGCTTTTGAGCATTGTGGTTCTGTTTTAATGGATAGGTTTGAGTTGTACTTTTTTGCGATTTATTTATTTTTTAATTGTCTATGTAGGCTCTGTTTGATTTGGAGAACACCAATGGAGACATTAAGAGTGACTTGAAAGACCTTTACATCAACTCTGCCTCGTAAGTTTCAAATTGTGTGGATTTACGTCTGCTTCCTTTGATCATTATATACTAATTTTTATAATGGACCTTAGGCAAGTTGATGTTTCTGGTGGCAAGAAGGCTATTGTGATCCATGTTCCCTACCGGCTGAGGAAAGCTTTCCGCAAAATTCATTCCAGGCTGGTTAGAGAACTTGAGAAGAAATTCAGTGGAAAGGTTACTGATCTGGTTTTGTACAAATTACTTGTATTTTTGGTTAAATTATTATGGTTCTATTTGTAAGTTTACATGTTCTTGTGGTAAAGTGGACTAGCACTGGATTGTTTGCTGGCTTATGGGTTGAATTTAAATCTGTTAGTATTTGATTTCTTATTGATTATCATTGAAAATGCAGGAAGTTGTTGTCATTGCTACTAGAAGGATTGTGCGTCCACCAAAGAAGGGTTCAGCTGTTCAAAGGCCTCGATCCCGTACTCTCACATCTGTTCACGAAGCTGTGCTTGAGGATGTTGTTTATCCAGCTGAGATTGTTGGCAAGCGCATCAGATACAGACTTGATGGATCAAAGATCATGAAGGTGATTGCTTCATTTATCCTAACTGCGTAATCTCTACAACCAGGCTGTAACTGATACTTTAATCTCGCTGCTGTATGCGTTTGCAGGTGTTCTTGGATCCCAAGGCAAGGAATGACACAGAGAACAAACTCGAGACTTTCTCAGGAGTCTACAGGAAGCTATCCGGGAAAGATGTTGTCTTTGAATATCCAACTACCGAAGCCTGAAAATCTTGCAATCTAGTTGTGCTGTCAATTATTTTCCATTGCAAGAAATGTACTAGTATGGGGGTATTCGAAGTTTTGACTAAAGAGAATTAGGCTGTGCTGTTTTTTACCAAAATTTGTTAAACCTATGTTGTCTTTATTAAAGTTTCCCTTTTTTTGGATGTTCTGTTATTTGCATTAAGTTAAAACAATTGTTTCAGTAGGTCGTTACCGACGAACTATGAGTAGTGAAAGTGTTTGATGGTTTTTATTTTTCAATTTATCTTCTACTTGTGAAAATCTAAGTATGTCCACTGTATCGAAAGAGAAATTTCATTCTATTGTTTTTGCACTCGTAAATTGATTGAATTCTGATATAGCCTAAGCAAAAAAGTTATTAAATTAATCTCTGATAAGCTCAGGCGTCTCGTGATGAATATGTGTGTACATTCTTCAAAATTTTCAGTTTTTGTCAAGTTACAAACAACATTAGACTATCCTCGTTAGAGCAACTCTAAGGAGGAGGGTAAATGAGAACGGAAAGCATGATAATTGTCAAATTTACCTTTTTTTAATGGAATAATATTCTCCAATGGAGAAGGTAAATGGGAAGGTATTATACCTTTTTTCCATTTTGAGGAGATATCTTTACCTCTCCATGGAAGAGAAGGTAAAAGAGAAATAACTGATTTTGAGATTGGCGGGAGAGAGAAGAGGCAAAATCTCAACAATAAAATGCTGGCGGGAGATAGAAGCGGTGCTAGGATTGCTATTATATTGAATCGTGCGCGAGGTGAGTCTCGTTTGATGATGTCCTCAAGAGGAGCACGAAACAAGGTTTTATTATTCGGAACCTAGCTAGTTGAAGTTTGATTACTCTAAGAATAATAAATAAGCGTTTCATGTTAAGTCCACTCTTGGAATTAATAAGAAGTTAATTAATTAAGTCCATAGCAGACATTAATTAAATAATGGACATTTTTATCTTAAGCGCGAGAAATGAAAGTTAAAACGGAAACCCGGATTACTTATAATTTCGGATTTGGAATGGGAGAGTTCAATATTACTTCGTAGTGGCTGCTCGTAATATTCCAATTAAAGCTTATATTAAATTACGGGTTCAATTTAATTAGTAAAAAGTAAATTGGATGAGCCCATATCCAAAACCTTCCACTGATCCCTGTCTGAACCCAAAAGGAACTTAATATAAATAGGAGAATAAAGGAGACAGAAAAAAAAGAATAACAATTACTCTCTCCGTCCAGGCTAAGATGACACATTCCTTAGCCGGTACGGGATTTTAGGAGTTATTGATTAAAGTGCTTAATTAGAGAGAGAAAATGTGGGTGTAAGTATTAAAATAGAGAGAAAAAGAAAGATGAATATTTTAATATGAGTGAGAAAAAGTTGTTAGGTGTATTAATTGGAGAGAGAAAGTTTCCAAAATAGGAAATGTGTCATCTTAGTTGGGACAAACTAAAAAGGAAAACGTGTCATCTTAAGCGGGACGGACGGAGTATTATTTTTCCTAAAAATTTTCGCCCCCCTGTGTTAGTCGAATTTTTCTTCTCCTCCGTAGAGTCGAATTTCTGTCTCTTTTATTTAAGTCCTAGTATTCCGGTGAGATCAGCCCACACTGATATTGGAGTACAGTTCGGAAACCAGAGAAAAGATCCATGGTCTAGTATTCAAAGCGTCACGTGGAGAAGTCGCTAGCCATTGTCAATTCTTTGGATAATTAATAAGGTATTATTTCTGCTCCGTAGAAAAGCATGTTTTAGGTTTCAATTATACTTAAAGCATGATCAATTCAAGTTATAAGCATGATACATGTGAGAATTACGCGAATAGAATTTGTCTAAACGATCTGCTAAATAGATCTGATTATTATGTGATTTATTTGTTCGATTAAATGAACGATCGCTTCCACTGCCAGTTCCTTCAATTAATTCCACCAACAAGAAACAATATCATTAAATTCTAACCCTAATTTTTGAAATAAAAAGACATCAAGAATAGACTTTCACCTCATTCACTTCTACTCCCAAAGCCAAGCAATCCCTTTTCAATATCAGACAAAAGAAAATCAAAGGTACAAATCTAGAACAGAAGATAGGAGAAAGAGATTTGTGTTTGAGAGATTGTGTTAGTGTTCCGATTCTTCGCCTGAAGAATTGCGCTTCTGTGGAACAGACGACATTCTTTTGTTAAATGGAGTATATATATTGGATTGATGCGGAGGCATTGCCTTGATCATGCCCATTAATTTAATAATTAACCATAGGTGCACGACCAGAAGCAATGGTGTCAAACACAGGGGATCGATCCAAAACATTAATGTCATTAAGAGATTCCGACATCCCAAAGCAAGCATGTCATATCCAAAGATCAGATGATGCTACAGCTTCTAATATTATTGTTGGAGTTTGACAATGGCCAGTATACATACCTTGCCATGCAGTTGGACAATTTTTCTAGTTCCAGTGCATGCAATCAATGCTTCCTAACATACCTGGAAACCCATGTTGTTCGCCAAGTGCTAGTAGTCGAGCTATATCATTGCTTTTTGGAGCCCTCAAGTATTGTGGGTCATATACCTCTACAATTGTTTTCACGAACTCTCTCAAACAAACTAACGTAGTACTCTCTCCGATTCTAACATATTCATCTACATAATCCGCTGGTTGGCCATAGGCAAGCATCTTTGTGGCTACCGTGACCTTTTGAAGAGAGGACAAACCGGGAAGACCGGTAGCATCACATCTTTGGCGAAAATACGCATTGTGAGATACCACGTCTTCAACAATTCGGCTAAAAAGAGGATGACTCATGTGGAATCTTCTACGGAATAATTTTGTAGGATATACGGGATGCTCACAGAAGTAATCGCGATAGAGTCTTTCATGACCTTACCACGATCAATCACTCGATGTCCCGGAACGGAGCCGCGATGGCCCCTCGTCCACCGCACTCATCTCTTCCTCTTATGCGGCCGTTATAATGACATCAAATGCATCATCCGAATCATTGTTCATATAATCTAAAATATTTGGAAAATGAACATTTGAGTAGAGAATCAATTGTCCATTACTCATCTTGTTGCTGCAATATAATCCTAAATACCATTCTGTTTAAATTATTACCGTTGCTATATTCTAGTTCATTTTGATGCATAGTATGATAGTATTTAAAATATTGTTGTTGCTTTCTTGTAGAATGAAGTCTTGAAACTAATATTTTAGAAAATAACCTTTTACCTTTTCAATATACCTTTTATCTTGGAGTTGATTACTTTTTGGGAAGGTATATTGCACTTTTTAGGAAGGTATATTGCACTTTTTGGGAAGGTATAAACATGATATACCCTTTTTATTTACCCCCTCCCCTTGGAGTTGCTCTTAGTGACTCTCACGCAACCCAGCCCCAATAAACTTTTTAATAAAATATTCATTTCTCTTTCATCCACATATACAACCCCCAACTTATTAAAACTTTTACTTCCATCAATGACCCCAACTTAACCCCAATATATATTTTCTTTTTTTATATTTTTTAATCAATAAATTTTTTATAAATTTATTCAAATATATTAAAAAACTCATGATAAATTATTTTATAATTCAAATTTATAATAAAAATTATTACACATTCATATATAATTGGAATACAACATAATAAAAATACATAAATAAAAGAAATACGGTACAATAATAGAAAATATGTAAACCAAACTACAAACTAAAGTGAAAAAATAAGAAAGATTACTAAAAAAAGATAAACATTACACATTCAACTATTTGTGCCAATTTTTTCTCAAATGTGCTCAATCAAATCATCTCGAAGGGCAATATGAGCTGCTCTATTGCGGAGTTGATCTCGATTTGTTATATAAGAAAACAAACTCCCTATCCGTTGAGTAGAGTAGCAAAAAGCTTCAGCATTTCCTTCTTGTGTTCTTGCAGGCGTATCTTCAAAAAACTCAGTAGGATCATAATAATTTTGATATGTATCGCGTTCATCTTCTACTATCATATTATGCATGATGGTACAAGCAATCATAATTTTTCCCATCAACATTTTGTCCCAGACAAGGCATGCCCTTTGCAAAAATGTGAAACGCGCTTGTAGGAGTGCAAATGCTCACTCAACATCTATTCTGATAAACTCTTGGAATTAAGCAAACATATTATGCTTTAGAGTTTATGGACAAGTGATTGACTTGCCAAATGCAACCCATGTAGAGTATATGCCATCAGTAAGATAATATGCCCTATTATACTGATAACCATTTACTGCGTAATTAACATATGGTGCTCGACCCTCTAAGACATCATCAAAAACAGGAGACCAATGGAGTACATTAATATCATTGCACGAACCTGGAGTTCCAAAGAATGCATGTCATATCCATAAGTCGTAGGATGCAACAACTTCCAAAATGATCGTTGGTTTTCCACTTCTCCCTGTATATTGTCCAGCCCATGCGTTAGGACTAGAGGTGCCCACGGTTCAGGAACCGACGGTTACGGTTCGGAACCACCGGTCCCGGTTTTGGAAATCATTGAACCAGAACCGAACCGCGAGGATTTTTTGCGGTTACGGTTCCGGTTCCAAAACCGCCGGTTTCGATTTCGGTTCCGAACTAACGGTTTTTCGGCGATTTTTTACGGTTTTTCACGGTTCTGAACTGTCGGTTTTTTTTGCGGTTTTTTGCAGTTCCGGCTTGATTTCACAGTTTTCCAGCGGTTTTTTGCGGTTCCGGTTTGGAACCGCCCGGAACCGGCGGTTCTGACATGGTTTCGGTTCAAAATTTTTTTAACCTGAACCGAACCACGGTTCAAAAATCAACGGTTTCAGTTCGTAACCGTAACCGGCGGTTACGTTTTCGGTTTTGACCGCCGATTCGGTAAACCTTGGGCAGGTCTAGTTAGGACAATTCTTCCATTCCCAATGCATGCAGTTTATACTCCCAATCATGCCTAGAAAACCACATTGATTTGCTACATACAGAAGTCTAGCCAGATCTTGTTCAGTATGTCTTCTAAGATATGTGGCACCAAAACATGAAATAACACCTTAAACAAAATGTATTAGAGAATCTCTTGTTACCTGAACTCATCCCCAAATATTCATCAACGACATCGGATGATGTACCATACGCCAACACCCACATAGCTCCTGTACATTTATGACAAACTTTGTCTCCCTGTAGCATCGCGTCTCTCATGAAAATACACATCATTATACTATCCGAAGGAATATGGATTTGTGCATGCGAAATAGGGGTCGGAAGACGTCTGGTCTGTATGTCGAGTTGGGACCAAAGTAGTCATTGATCAAACGCTCAGCACCAATCTTGCGTTGCCTTTCACAATACATTTTTCTGACTGTAGAGGCTTGAGCGAGCCCCTACAGTTAGATTGGGATTGGTGGATAACATGTTTTCAACAATTGTATATATTTGATGATTTTGTTGAGAAACTCGTCTCTCCCATTGATTGAGTGCTATGATATTTGAATCATCAGAACTTGAATCCGATAAGAGTGATGAATTTTCACTGGAAGACATTGTTTTGGAGGTGGAATGTGTAGTTGGTGTTATCTTCAAAAAATTTCCACAAGCTATTTATAAACTAAATATATTTGCATGTGACACTAAACTAGACATGTGAGATACACTTGTAGTAAAACATGTGACATATCAATAATTTTTGCAAAATTTCACATGTGATATGGAAATCATGTTTTCACCAAAACATGTGATATTACAGTGATGCATGTGACATTTCAAAAACTTTTGTAAAATAATGTATGTAGCACCAAACTCATATCTGCAAATGCATGCAATAAAGAACTGATGCTTGTCACATATCAATTACTTTTATAGGAAAATACATGTAATACCAAAACTCAGATCTGCAAATGCATGTGATAAAGAAATGATACTTGTGACATCAACGACATTGAATGAAACAAAATAATAATTAAAAGTAATAAAATATTTTAATGTTCAACCAATAAAATGTGATACGTGGGCTTGACCCTCACTTTTTGTATAGGTTGACTGACCAACACCAAAGAAAGAAGGAGGTTTGAGGTAATTAATTTTAGAATTATTTTTAATTGGTGCTATTTTGTCTTTTTATAGGTGACCTTGGTTACAGGGTCACCTGTGGAAACCTATGGAAGAAGTCTTAGAATGAAGCTTGTCTTGGAAGGACCGTCCAAAACTCTGCTTTTAGCATGGCACTCAAATTCTTACTATGGAGTAGTATTAACGTAACTGACTTTAATGTTTTTCTAATAATTTCACATAAACAAATACCGAGAAGATGGATTATGCATTTCATAGATATTGATTTAGGCAAAATACATCTATAGGTTCTTGTACTTTGATTGTTTATTTCAATAGATCCTTGTACAAATTTTTTCATTTTAATTGATTCTTGTACTTCCAGATTTTATATCAATAGATCATTTTTAACATATTATATTCAATCCGTTAACTTAACCGTTAAATATATTCCACTTCATCAATCATTATTCAAATAAAATCCACATCATATGTATTCCACTTAATCAATTATTAATAAAATAAACTCCACATAGTATCTTATTTAATGAAATCCGCATTTGATAATTAAATATACCACACCCTACCCTACGTGAACCTCCTTTAAATAAATTCCTAATTAGCCGTCATAAGTAGTTCTCCGATGAAAATTCTTCTTCCCTATTGGAATGCTTTCATAAATTTGAACTTTTAGTAGTTGAATCTGGAATGACGCCCCAAAATCTCATTTAGAAGTAGGAACAACTGTTTTGAAGCAGGAACAGTATCCCAAATCTCGTTTAGAAATTTCATTGAACACATTGAATGCATTATAATTGGTTACATTTTGATTGCAATCAACAATCAATTCTTCGCCACAATTCTGCAATTACAAGGCTCATTCCTCATCTTCTTTTTTTCAGAAACCAAAAATGACACAACAAAATGAAAGAAATATTGAACTTCTAGCAAGTGTCCTCCTTTATCTTGTGTGTATATTTTTTGGGGCATTGTTCTTACTTGTCTTCAACACCAAGAGAGAAGAAGAAATTTTTTGTTTGATTATATGGGCTAAAAATCATTGAAGAAGATTGATAATCGTAGGTTAGTTGAAGGTGTAGTAGTTTGAGTATTACTGATTGTTTGGTTGTAGAGATATAAATCAGGAAAATGCAATTTGAATTTCTTTATGAAGTTTTCTTTTTTTTCTTTTATGTTTTTTTTCCAACTAGGATATTACATGGAATATAATTAAATAATTGATATATGACGTGTTATTTTATAACGGAATAGTTAATGGTTCCGTTAAATAAGGATCGGAATATATCAAATATAAAAGTACAGGGACTTGGTAAAACGAAAAAATTGTACAAGAACCTATTGAAATAATCAATCAAAGTACAAGGAGTTATGGATGTATTTTGCCATTGATTTATTAGCGTGTACAATTATCAGTTCATATACACGGTACATTATAAGTTATAACGACATAATTTGAGCCCAAACATGTACTCCCTCTTTCCCATTAGAAATGAAACGTTTTCTTTTTTAGTTTATCCCATTAAAAATGAAATGTTTCCTAAAATGGAAACATCTCTATCTCTATTTTTTCATTTTTCTTACTTTACTCTCTCTTTATTAACACACAAAACAACACTACATAAAAACATGTGTCAATTTCCAAATATTGCATATTTAATGGGACGGAGGGAGTATTTATTAGTCTTGTTTCAGTTTTTACTCTGAAGTCAGTTATGTAATGGCATAATTTGAGCCCAAACAATTTGAGCCCAACACATATCGGGTTTTCTTTTATATCCCATTAGTTAATCTAACGGTCAGTTTCAATCTCTACATCGCTACCGTCAATTCTAGGGTTAACAATCTTTAAAATCTTCCGCCCACCACATTCCACACTTAATCCTGCGCGTATCAACTGAGAGTCTCCGGCGCCGCAGCTAGTTATCATCCGGCTCGATCGAAAAGGTACTCAAATCTATGCGTTGTTCCTTGTTTGTTTTCTCTTTATTTTTGTTGTAAATTTCTGAAAGACAAGCATCGTAAATTAATCGTATGATTTGAGCTCTGATTGTTTAGGCTAGTTTTGTTAAGTTCGATTTCGTCCTCTTTCATGAACGAATTTGGTGTAAATCATGTTTAATCTTTTCTAATTGCACTTCTGTATTTGTGCTTTTCAATATTTCCCACGAAGACATTTGGAATAGATATGTGGTCATTATCAATATATAGCATGATTTGTTTTTGTGGCTATCAAGGCGCACCAAAATTAACTAATTCCAACCATAGTTTGCTCTAATTAACCAAAATTTACTTCAATTCATCTTGTGAAGGCGCAAAGATGTATACTGCTTCGCAGAAGATTCACAAGGACAGGGATGCTGAGCCCACTGAGTTTGAGGAGAGTGTGGCTCAGGTAATTCATGATTAATGCTTTGAGCACTGTGTTTGTGTTTTAACGGTTAGGCTTGCATTGTGCTTTATCGTGTTTTATTTATTTTTTAATTGTGTATGTAGGCTTTGTTTGATTTGGAGAACACCAATGGAGACATTAAGAGTGACTTGAAGGACCTTTACATCAACTCTGCCTTGTAGGTTTCAAATTTTGTAGATTTGTGTCTGCTTCCTTTGGTCATTCTACTAATTTTTCTATTATGGACCTTAGGCAAGTTGATGTTTCTGGGGGCAAGAAGGCTATTGTGATCCATGTTCCCTACCGGCTGAGGAAAGCTTTCCGCAAAATTCATTCCAGGCTGGTTAGAGAACTTGAGAAGAAATTCAGTGGAAAGGTAACACTCACCTTTTTTTTTGGTAAAATTTTCTTTATGTTTGGATGCATTCAATACCTTGTACTATATTTTCTTCAATTTATCATGGCTCAGTTTGTAATTTTACATCTTATGATCATGTGTACTGGCACCGGAATATTTGCTGGCTTGAGGGTTGAATTTCAATCTACTATTATTTGATTTCTTATTGATTGTTGAAAATGCAGGAAGTTGTTGTCATTGCTACTAGAAGGATTGTGCGTCCACCAAAGAAGGGTTCTGCTGTTCAAAGGCCTCGATCCCGCACCCTCACATCTGTTCATGAAGCTGTGCTTGAGGACGTAGTTTATCCAGCTGAGATTGTTGGCAAGCGCATCAGATACAGACTTGATGGATCAAAGATCATGAAGGTGATTGCTTCATTTATATTAAATTTGTAGGAATCTACATCTTAGCCATAACTGATACTTTAATCTCGCTGCTGTATGCGTTTACAGGTGTTCTTGGATCCCAAGGCAAGGAATGACACAGAGAACAAACTCGAGACTTTCTCAGGAGTCTACAGGAAGCTATCCGGGAAAGATGTTGTCTTTGAATATCCAACGAATGAAGCCTGAAAATCTTGCAATCTAGTTGTGTTGTCAACTATTTTCCATTGCAAGAAATATACTAGTATGGGGGTATTCGAAGTTTTGATGAAAGAGAATTGGGCTGCTGTTTTTTACCAAAATTTGTTAAACCTATGTTGTCTTTATTAAAGCTTCCCTTTTTTGGATGTTCTGTTATTTGCATCAAGTATAGACAATTGTTTCAGTTAGTCGTTGCCGATAAACTATGAGCAGTGAAAGTGTTTGATGGTTTATTTTTCAATCTACTTGTGAAATTCTCTTCACCTACTTTAGTTTTTGCACTTGTAAATTGATTGAATTCTGATAAAGTTCAAGCACAAAATTTACTACACTTTTTAAATCTCTGATAAGCTCAGACGTCTCTTGTTGAATATACTACTGCTTGTCTATACATTCTTCAAAATTCTATATTTTTTTTTACCTTTTTACAAACAATATTATGCCTTTTGAATGAAGCTGATCTTGTAAGGACTGTCCAAACCTCTGCTTTTAGCATGCCACTTCCGAATTCTTACTATATACAAACATAACTGATGGTTTTTATTTTGCATTTCTTACTACATGCAAACCTCTGTTTCAGTGAGTCGTTACTGACGAACTATGAGTAGTGACAGTGTTTGATGGTTTTTATTTTGCAATTTATCTTCAACTTGTGATAATCTTAATTGTGTACCACCATATCGAAAGAGAATTTTCATTATATTGTTTTTGCACTCGTAAATTATTGAATTCTTGTTGAATCTATATGTCTATATGTACATCAATACCAGAATGATGCTTGTCTTGGAAGGACTGTCCAAACCTCTCTGCTTTTAGCATCGCACTACCAAATTCTTACTATGGAGTAGTACTAACGTTATTAACTTTTATGTTTTCTAATAATTTCATACTGACATACCGAGAAGATGGATTATGCATTTCATTGATAATGATTTATTAGCGTGTACAAGTATCGGTTCATATACATGGTACATTATAAGTATTACAAGACGGCAGGCAGCAAAACATGGACACTGGAAAAAGGGGGAAACAATCACACACATTTGCTACTTAAAAACCTGCTGCTAATACCTGCTCTATACAAACTCAAACCTGAAGTAGTTCTCACACTGATCTGTGCGTTTGCAGGCGTAAACAGGACATCTCCTTCACCAATCAACTCTTCCGAAAATGCCTGCCGCATGGTTCCTTTTCCTTTCACAACCACGAAAACAGAAGGACCAGGAATGGCAGGAAAGACAGTCGATGCTCCTTGAGGAAGAATACACTGATCTACCTCAAATTCATCGAAAGGTGGGAGATACTTTAATGTATAAGGATTTGAAGGAACTCCACGAAGAATTTCTGGAAAACCCTGCACCGAAAAAATTTGATTTGATGAACAAAAGGAAAACTAAATTGTATAGGCTGCTATAAATTAAGGATAAATAACTACAACAAGGGTAAAGACTGTTTTTCTCCCCACAAAGTAACAAAACAAGATGTTAAATCTAATATACTACGTGTGTGTGTGTTGGATTAGTGGCACAGTGGTTAATGCTAACCCTAAAAGAACAACTACTCTGCTCTCACCTGTTTGTACGTGAGTATGGAACATAGAGTTTGAACATCGAGTTTCTTTGGGGTAAGACCAGCTCGTACAACATTGTCTGATGTTGCCATGCACTCAACACATTCACCATATAGGTATGCATGAGGTTCATTTGCACCCAAATATAGGGCTTCACCAATTTTAAGTTTCACATAATTAAACAAGAAAGATGCAATGACACCAACATCCCCTGGATATTGCTTTTCAAGCCGCAAAACTAGTTCCTCCTTCTCAGTCAGCCCCCTCACCTATCAGAAACAGTAACTCGCATTCGTCAGTTAATATAATTTTAAGAATATAAGCGAATCTATGATAGGCAATCAAAACTACACTCACTTGCAAATGTAAAACCCATCATGTTAGTATTATTTAATTGGTAACACCTTCTCGCTTAACTATTATTCATATTCTTCTGTTTCATAATTCCTAATGAATGTTCATATATACAGCAATAGTGATTTTAGAAAAGAGACAGATGAAATCGGTCAACAGACAACTGGAATCATCTTTGACTGAACAATAAACCACATTAAAGCAAATGTAAACACAAGTCAGAAAAATATGGATCCAGGTCTAAATACCTTCCTCTTTATGTTCAGTCGGTTTATCAACTTGAAGACTGCATCAGATATGACGGCCTTGCTAGCCGACATAAGTTTAGTAAATAGAGATCGCAGGACATCTTTTCGTTTCTTTTCCCCGTCCTCTTTGCTTATGCGTAATACTTGATTTGCCGATGCAGTGCCAACCACTTCAGTGATCTCAGGTACATTTTGGAGAACATTTTTAATTTCCTAAAAGCGAGAGAAAAATATCAAATAAATATGTGAAAAAATATCAAGAAATACTCAAGTCTAACTGCATTATGTTTTATGTGGGGATGAGTGCTCTCTGCAGAAGATGAGTTAGAAAATAGTTTAATCTAACTTTGGGCCACTAAGACCGCCTGTTACTATTTTCTAAGCTGAACATGGAATTCCACCCGGTCGTTTTAAGGTATAAGCCTCCCCAACCTAACCCCTGTTGTCATACTTTTATTTTTCTTTCTGCAACTGTATTTGACTAAACCATTCTGAGGCAACTCGCAAAGCAAATTGGGTAGCAAAATCGAATTAACACAACAAGGTTAAAATCAAGTTTGTAGTAGGCCTGATGAATTCAGAGGAGGGAGGAAGAGAGAGAGAGAGAGAGAGAGAGAGAGAGAGAGAGACCAGGGATATGAATAGTGCTTGGAGATTAAAAAAGGTGCAATCTGGTTAGAAGCAGTCATTTTCATTAACTGACATCTTCTTACACAAGTTTTTGGGTTTCATTACTCTCCTCAAGGTGAGATTTTTTAGCTGCAACCCTTGAACGCAATCATCACCATAAAAATGATGATTGAATACAGAAATATCTGGGTTTCAAAATGAAATTCGCTGCGGGATTCTTTGGTTATACATAAGGTGGTAAATAACAGGTGTGTAGTAGGTGAAAAAAAGAAGTTTTGTCTGTAGCTGTTTTCCTACCATCATCTGGAGAAAGGTCTTTTTGCTTAAAAAACAACACAATTTTTTAAATATATTTGTGCACGTGGATGCATACATACAGACTCACAGAGTTACAGGGGAATTCACACCTCCAAGGAACAGATTATGCATCAGGATCAAGGATACTCATGGTTCCTGGGTGTGAACCATGAAGCCATCCACAGACCAAAACATATGTACTCAGCCATTATATGATTTCCACCCATGGGAAACCTTAAATAGATCAGTGCACCTTAATGCCTAACTTTATTTGACAATGCACTGACAGCTTCCAAGCACATGGTAGTCACATGCACAGATATTCAACCAAATTTTGATAAATAACAAAAACCATCCCCATTCATCCAGCAGATATATATCTTTACCAAATTACCAGATAATACCAAAGTTTACCAGCCTATCTACATCCCAGACCAATTAAGTAAGAAGAAGTCACTGAAAATGAAGTGTGTGCAGGTTTCTTAAAAAAACTATGAAGGGGCAAATCAATATTCCAGATCCAAACACGAAATCCATAACCAATAAAGAAAAATGCAACATGGAAATCATGTTCTACCTCGAGACCAACGAAACCACAGAGAGCCTCGAACTCAGTGAGCGCCAAGGCCATCTCAGGCTTGTGATTGTCATCCTTGTACACCTGTGGCTGTTGCTTATGTAGGATTGCAGCTAAACTCTTATCTGGATGAGCTTGTATAGACAGAGCCTTTGAAACTGAAAGTACCTAAAAGCAACATTCATTATATTAAAGATGGAAACGCTTGCTTTTTAACAGAATCAACGAATTTAACACAAATGAACAGATCTTGATGTCATCAGCAAGTGAGTGGATTTCCGTTTGGGAGGATAAGGACTAAAAAACAGTTAAAAAAGCACAGAAATTTGAAAGACTACCTTGAAGAGAAAGGGGAGATTGGGACCCCATTTTTGGAAGACCTTATCCCCAAGCACGACAGGGTTCTGCTGAATCCAATCCTTCAAACTCACTAAATTGGAGCGATCCCGCTTGAAGCCGCCCTCCATCTCCACACCAGCACTCCGAATTTGGCAGTTGGGCACAACGGTTGAGGGGCCCGAGTCGTGGGTCCCCATCCAGAATTCGGCGAAGGGCTCATCACCGTCGATTTCCTCCCCACTATTACTAGCGTATAGCCGCGCGACACCCGATTCCTCCCCGACCTTGCCCCATTCGTACCTCTTGACGGAGCATCTGAGCCTAACAATTCCCGGAAATTCGGCACCCATGGCAATGCGATGCCTAGGTTTAGTGAGAGAGAGAAAGAGGAATGTGGCGAGGGTGCGGGAAAAGCAGGAGAAGAAGGGGGAATGAGAGTACGCCCATGGAGGAAATGGGGCAGAGGATTGGGGCTTTTTGAAGGCGACGGTGAGAGGGAGATTAAATTGGGTTTAATTTACCATTGTAATTTTACTCTTACTTTTTCCTGCGAGGAAAAAAGTGTGTAAAAATGAGAAATTAGGGCGGAGAGCGGCCCACGGCGGAGGGAGACGATGGCGGGGGCGTCGGTGGGGATCGTTTATGGCAGTTGGAGTGAAACTGGTTTTCACAGCTTTTTGGGTCCACCTAAATAATAAATTAATATCGACATTTTTAATTATTATTAGAAGGTGAAAATGGGCATTGAAAATATTAGTAATACTTAATAATTTACCTTCATTTTTGCCTTCATTTATGGCTCATGGATCTAAATAGGAAGTGAAATGTGCATTTAACAAGTTTATCATTTGTCAATAGTGTAGAAAGTTGAGATTAAATATTCATTGTATTTATTGTGCAATCTCAACAATTTTCTTATTACAGATTCAGCAATTTTGAATTTTCAAAAAATGCAAATTTTATTGTTCGTATCCAATGTACTCTCATCTTACATATTGTAATCCATCGCAGAAATTTTAAAATAAATGTACCTAGATGAATATATGACGTGAATTCGTCTGATTTTTTATATAATTTGTAGAAAGTTGTTGAATCTTAATTGATATACCAGATCAGTCATCAGTGTGCGTGATTAATAAATAACAATAGTAATTCATAAAATTACGTAAAGTTACTTGTAAATATATGAACTAACATTGAAAAAGTAAACATAATAGTAGTAGGTATTTAATAATACTAATTTCACTTATAGTCGACCCAATCAATATAAGTTAGTAGTATTATTTCACCAATTAAAACTCAAAATTGTGATTGAAACTAGGGGTGGCAAAATGCTTAGCGGGTAACGGGTAATTCTCATTTTGACCCGATACCCGATATCCGCTACCCGGCGATAACGGGAAACGGGGTGGGATCGAGTAGTATGTTTTAGAGTTTTGCATACCCGCTAGTCCCGATAATACCAAATATTATTAGTATTAGTTATATACAATCTTTTAATACTTTATGGAATCTAAGTGTTTTAAGAAATCTTTTCAAACAGTTTTATATTCCAACAAATATTTAGTTGAAAACTCACTGGAACTAACTATAGAGTTTCCTCTCACTTTTATTTCTAATATATTCAAACTTACCATCAAAATTAATAAAGTAAATTAATTAGGAAACATTGTCGGCTATTAGGGTTTTCAAATTTTCTATTTTAGTTAATTAGTAGTAACAAATATTTTATGTCCCATAAGTTTATTTTCTTATAAATTTATGATCAGATCGGGTACGGGTATCCGCAATGTCAGGTTTGGGATATCCGACACGGAAATTAGGTCATCCCGATATGTTGCGGGCGGGTATTGAGACAACAAATTTGGCTGAAATCGAGTACGAGTACCCGACTTGTCAGGTGCGGATACCTGCGGATAACCCGTTTCGCCACCCCTAATTGAAACTGCAAATCTGACTCGAACTTTAAATATTTGCAATAAAAAAAATTGATTGAAACATAATAGTACTACTTGTGTACTCCATAAAAGTTACAAATTGTCAAGGGAATTGATGTAGCATATTCTCATTAGTTGAGCGTTATAAATGTAAAATAATCCCTCAAGTAGGGATGGAAATCTGGAATTATTATGAAAAAAAAATTATATTTGCTTGAAAAATAAGTTATGGTTGAAAATAATTGGTGTCAGGACAGACATTGGCATGTTACTACTCATCATCAAGCCCAGTTGCCGTAGATGAAGATAAACAAGTCTCATCCACATTTTCACCATCTCAAAATGCCCCTTTTCTTAGCTCTTAAACTTTCTTCTAGTTCATTCACATTAAGTGCTTTTAATTTTGCTTTAAATGTCACCAAACCAAAACTTTTTAAAAAAACTTATTTTATTCTCGTCAATCAATAATCGATTTATCAATGATTACTAGTATACAATAGTACTTTACGTTGTTGCGAACAACTTCAACTACTACATTCAAAAGATATGATTTGTAAGGACTTTGCTTATTTTATTAATTTTAGTTGCATTCGATATATACTTAAATTTAGGGCATCCTTGATGGGGCGGAGGTTGCGACGCCCTAAACCCCGCCCTATGCGCGGCCACATTAGCATTTTATCATCTGCCCCTTCTACCTGTAATGGGACGGACTATAGCTCACCCTAAGCCCCACCCTAAATATTTTATTTATTATATGAATATTTAAACACTATAATATTTATTTTATATGTTTGCAAACATATCAATTAGCAAGAATAAATATAAAAACACTATAAATTAAAGGCCAATCCTATTGTCAATATTTATTTTTTATTTTTGTGCTTGCAAAAATGAAAAATTGTCGAAATTCATTATTGAAATTAGAGAGAAATTGAGATGAGGAAGAGAGTGGAGTGAAAGGTGTGAAATGAAGTAAAAAAATTTGATTATATATATAGAAGAAAATACAAAATAAAAATAAAAATAAAAATAAAAATAAAAATAAAAATGTGTGCATCCTCCGCCCTATAGTCCGCACCCCTTGCAATGGCGGATTAAGGGGGCGGAGGATAGGCCGGAGGATGCATCCTCCGTGTCATAGTCCGCGGACGATGCGTATTACAATACGAAATAAAAAGACTACAATTTCTCAACAGCGGCGGTTGCACGTGCCCAAACTTCTTCAATCATGTCGGTCATGAGCCGCCGTGATGGTCTTGTTGGTTGCGCATCGAAGCCACGTCGGTAATCCTCGAGTGACAGACGAGGTCGCCGTGCTGGAGCTAGATCCGGCTTCATCATCCACCCAATCGGTGACATGTCCACGTTCTTGTTCGACTATCATGTTATGCATGATGATGCACGCATACATGACGTCGGCGATGACTTCCTTGTACCAGAAACGCGCCGGACCTTTCACGATTGCCCACCGCGATTGGAGCACCCCAAAAGCCCGCTCCACATCCTTCCGCGCGGACTCCTGCTTTGCCGCAAACAAGACTCTCCTCTCACCAATTGGGCGGTTGATCGTCTTCAAAAAAATAGGCCACCTCTGGGTATATGCCATCGCCAAGTAGTACCCCATATGATGTGTGCGGGCCGTTGGCAGTGAATTGAATGGTCGGACCGCGACCCCTGCATTGATCGGCGAATAGGGTGGATGAGTTGAGGACGTTGATGTCGTTGTTCGACTCGGCTACACCAAAGTAGGCATGCCGGATCCAAAGGCGGTGGTCAACGACGACTTCTAAGGTCATCGTCGGGTGGGCACGCCCTTGTAGCCGCTAGTAAATTGGCCTCTCCGGGCCGTCGGGCAGTTCTTTCACTGCCCAGGTGCATACGATCGATGCTCCCTAGCATCCCGGGGAAGTCGTGCACCGTCTCGTGCATCCGCATCAGGCTCTGACAATCATCAGCGGTCGGGCGTCGCAAATATGTGTCGCCAAAAGCCTCCACAACTAACTTACAAAAAAGTCTTGAGACATTCGCGGCCAGTTGTCTCCCCGACATGGAGGTACTCGTCGAACATATCCGTTGTTGTGCCGTAGGCCAACTGGGGGCTCGCAACCGTGCACTTTTGCAACGGCGTAAGTCCGGGTCTGCCGATCCCGTCTTCCCGATACTGGAAGTACTCATCACGTCCCTCCAACGTGTACACAATGCGGAGAAAAAGATCTCGGCTCATTCTAAAACGTCGGTGGAAAACATTCGGGCCCCACCTTGATTCTCGGCAAAATAATCTGCGAACAGTACGTTTGTGCGCTACGTCGTGCTCGCGGGGGACAAACGTCCGACGTCGTATCGGGCGAGGGACCCGCGCCTGCCGCCGGCCGCTCTCCCGCAGCATTTGTGCCAAGCATTCCGCCTTGGCTTCATTAACGGCATCGAACAAGGCTCGAGTCAAGACCCGTCTGCAGCCATCCGATGTACTCAAATCGTAGTCGTCGATTCATTTTTGAGACGATGAGAGAGAATAATTGAAGAGATGTGAAATGGCAGTGAATAGTAGTGTTTAAATAAGAATTTTTTTTTGAAAAAATTCAAAAAAAGAAAAAACGAAACGTGTTCCCATCGTCCGCGTCATCCACAGTGGCGGACGATGCGACGGACGATGGGTATCCTCCGCGCATCGCCCGCGGACGATGGTTAACCCATCGTCCGCGATGCTGCAGTGGCGGACGATGCATCGTCCGCCCCATTGCGGATGCTCTTATTTTAGAAAATTTTAGTAGCTCTGTACATTGATACCTTATAAATAGTACTCCCTCCGTCCACGAATAAGAGTTCTGGTTCATAATTACCATAAATGGTAAAGAGACCTCATATTCCACTAACTCATTCCACTCACATATCATTTAAAATTAATATATACAAGTGGGACCCCTACTCCATTAACTTTCTTCCACCCATTTTTTTTAACATTTCTTAAAACTCGCGCCATTTAGAAATGAAACTCTTAATCATGGACGGAGGGAGTATTTGTTTAGGGAAAGAGAAGAGTCCAAAAAATGCAGCACTTGGCAATGGTCCTCTCCTTTCCTCTTGAGGATTTTGTATTGATTAAACGATGAATGAAAGGAGCAAAATCTCCCTATGTTATTCCAAACATGGGAATAAAACGTGGGGCATCTCTGTCTACTAGTACCTTTTCCCTCCTTTTCAATTGTGTACCATGCATTATTACAACAAAATAAATACATTTAAACCAAAAAAAAAAAAATACACATTTAACTTGAGGTGAGTGGTTGAGTAGTAGTGGAGACTCGTAAATTCTTAATTTGAAAATTAAGGAATCAATCCCTTACTTTGGCTATGGAGAAGGAGATCCATGCTTTAATTGATCTTAAACCATACACAACACATTTGTTTTACTATTCAACTAAATTACGCTTACACATTCAAGTCGAAAGAAAAATATTTCTACTTTCGCATGTTTCTAAAATTTTATGCTACATTGCGAGATGGAGGGGTCCTCAACAAATTTGAATATTTTTTGGGATAGTTTAATAATTTTCATGTTAAAATTTGAGAATTATTATGCCGAAACTATAATTATATGGCAATTTAATTTCCCGACCTTTATTATTCCTCTTCATTTTAGAATTAATATCAATAAATTAATAAAAAAAATCAGCACATTTTTTAAGTTTCAGTATATTGAATTCTGTTTTGTTTTAATTTCAAAAGACACCTTACTATGGAAGGAGTGAAGTATTCTCTTACTCCATAACGCATAATCACTTGAATTTTATCCCTTCATTCCAACCTTGTAATATCCAGCTTTTGATACCAACCACAAATTTGGAATGAAATAAAAATTATTTAACAAACATTTTGTTTTTATAGAATAGTCAAAAAATCGCTCTGTGGTCTCTGAAAATCTGAAGGAAAAAGAAAATATTATTGTACTTTTTTGTGGGTATATCATTTTTAAAAACGAAACTATGATAGGGTCATAATTAAAATATACTCATTCCATAATTAAAATATACTCATTTCATCCCAAGTGCATTTAGAATGACACGAGAATTAAGAATAAATTAGTAAAGTAAGAACGAGTTAGGAGAATGGTATAGTAAAATAAGAGAGAGGAGTAGATGGCGGATCCAGGATTCAAAAATGGAGGGGGTGAAATATATATTAGTAGGTTGGTTTAGGGCGAAAATGACAATTTTTTTCGATTTTTGGGGCGATATTAGGGCAAACGGAGGGGGCGGACATGGTAATTTTACGTCCGGATAAGAGGAAATTAGTCGCACGGAGGGGGCGACCGCCCCCTCTTGCCCCCCTAGATCCGCCAGTGAGTAGAATGGTAGTTAAAGTAGTGTTAGTGGATAGTGAGACATACATTATTAAATTGATACTCTCCCCGTCCCACATTTGAAGTCACTTATTGTTATGGCTCGAGTTTTAAGAAAGAGTTGAAGTGTGTAATAAATGAAGTGAGATGGTGGAGTGTGTAATAAATGAATTGAGATGGTAGAGTGTGTAATAAATGAAGTGAGATGGTCGAGTTGGTTGAAGGTGAGTCCCTTTTGACTTTTGATTTTTATTTTGATTTATTTTAGTGTAGATAATGACATTTTTATGTAATTTTGATGAAGAATGAGGTAAAATTGTATGATCAAATATGGAAAATTCTAAAAGTGACTCTTAAACTGAGACGGACTTTTATGGCAAAAAGTGACTGTTAATCTGGGACGGAGGGAGTATAACTTTTCAAAATTGGAATGCACATATTTTTGTGGTACGGACGAAAATGGAGATTGCACATATTTTTATGAGACGAAGAAAGTAATTTTTATTTATTATTTGATAATGCCTCTCACGTTATTCTTTACTTAAAAACTGTTAGAAAATTCTACATCGAAAATTTGTTTGAGGTTTAACAAATTACAAATTTAAAATGATTTTCCACGATTTAACCCATTTGTCACGAAGCTAATCGATCAATATTCAATAATATGAAACTGATTAAACAATTGATCAATTTGAGTAGTAAATAATTTGTAAAATGTGTGCCGCTGGAAGGTTTGCGTCAAATGATGTTAATTAAAATGAACAAAAAACATTCACGTGATTCTGGGCTGTGACTTCTGAATTAGTGTATCTTATAGTCAAAGATTCTGATGTATATGTGAATTTAATTATTCATTTTTTTTAAACTTTGCACTTGGATCTTATTATGAAAAACCATTATAATATTATTATTGACTTCCATAACTTTTAGGTATATTATTGATTCCAAAGTTGTTACAAATATATTTGTGGGTCCCAATTTTTTTTTATATTGATGTAGTCATCTAAATTTTTAATGATCACCATGAATCCATGATTCATGATAGACTAATTAATTTAAAACAAAAATCAATTTATGTAAATTATTGAATGAAATATAGAGCCATTGTACGATTGTTGATGTTGGACATTTATGGACTCACTGCATTACTCAATTATTATGTCATTATCAATAGCCTTCTCAATTATATAACCCATAAAATAAAAGACATAAAACATTGCATAAATGCCACATGCTATAATGGATCTACCATTCTTCTTATCATCATTTGGGCTCCATGTATCCACTCCTTTTATCACATTATTATACCAACAAATAAATATTTTAAATTTATTTTATGTACTTTCGAACTTCGAAGTATTTTCTTTTTTGAAATTGAAATGGTTATACAAGCAAAAATTGCGTTTACTTTGCCTTCATACTACTAATTTCTGACAAAAATTGAAGTTCACTTTCAATTATTTTCGTTTTCATGTCTTTTTATGATTTATTTCTTAGTTAGGGAAAGAGACTTTCCATCAAAAAATAAATAAGTACTACTCCTATTAAAAAGACTCGCAGTACTTTACAATGTGATGCATTAATTATTTAAATGGTTGTGGACAAAAATAATTTAGGTCCTACACATTTCAATTTTCAATTTATCTTGGCAAGTTTTAAAAAGGATCTTGTACTGAAGATCTTGTTGGAAAATGATTCCACTACATCTTCAATAGATTGAAATATTTAATTGAGGTGATCCTCTAATAAAATTCATCAGTAATTCTAGGGACATCATTGTGAATGAAAAACATTAGAAAAAAAAAATATTTACAATAACTGTAGAATGATAGATACAACTTATAAATATATGGGGCTCCCCTAATCAGAATTTGTAATATAGTACATACTATCTTGGTATTTAAATATAAAATACAAGGGTTTTTATAACTTAGAAGTATAAGTTTGTGTTAAATTGACAACACATCTTAAAGTGATACCGTGGCACCACATATACAGTAATATCATAAATGCTACACAACAATATTATAAACGCTACACAACAATTTATAGATTGCTGTATAGCGTGTAAGATATTGCTGACCGAGAAAAATTGCTATATACAGTGTTGCATATTGCTGGCCGTGTTTTTTATCTTTTTTTTGCCACATGGCAGCTTATTATTCATCCACGTGTACAAATGATTGACTAAGAATGGTGGTATAGTATTATTTTAAGAAGTGGTGGCATCCTAACACTCCCCTATAAGTATAAGTATGTTAAGAAGACTCTTCCCTATATTATTCTCTATCTTACTTTATCATTTTTCCACTTTAACTATTTATTATCATTTTTGTAAAATGAATACGCAAAAGTGACCGGAACTCCTAATGGCGGACGGAGGGAGTAATATTTACATATACGTATTTATTTTTTATACAATCTACCAAATAATAGAATACTACGTTATTTTTATGTAAATTTGGCTTCTGAGTTACTAGTAAGATTTCTAGGATTCTTCAGACCAAATGAACACACAAGTTTGCAATTAATTGAAGATGAGGTAATCAGAATTGGAAAGAATGAGAATTAACCAAACATCTAAATAATGATATACTACTGGTAGGAAACAAGATTAGAATCTGATGAAGCTGGGATGAGAATCAACAGAAAAGAATGTGGCCATAGATGTACACGGCCAGAAATGAATCTGATGCTCTCTAGTAAACAAACTGTACGGTTCAAGATCACGAGGTACAGCGCTGGATCATGATCAAGAACTAAGTTTCTGAACCCTGATATCAAAAGGTAAGGGTGATTGAGATGAAGACAATTAGTACAAAACAAAAATATAACCATACACATTATATATTCAAGCTGCGAAATGAGAAACGATAAGGTGCTGGCCTACCCGAGTGAATGTATGAACACAATGAGAATAAGGTGCTAACTGAAATTAACTACTATTAACAATTTTGACTGGACTTGTTACATAGCTTGAGTGCTTCTCAAGAGAACTCCACTTCTCTTTGTCATCTTTACTTTCTGTTTATACTGCTATTTTGAGAAAAAAGCATAAACGATCTCGTCAACATCACTCTATATATCAATTCATTCCAGCTGCATTACCAGTAACTACATTTGTTTGAATGTTTTGGTGCTTTTGTATTACAACTTAAATTTCACTAGCCCCTGTAGTTGAGTTACCAGATGGTAATGTATTGCTAATTAGGCTTTTCCATTATCAATAAAGTGCTAAGCAAAATATGTGAAAGAAAGTCTTAATCAAATTAAATGTACTCACTAATAAAAAACACAGCATTCATATGAAAGAGATACTATAATGTAAAGTACCTCACGACAAGATGACAAGTCCAAGATATATTGATGCCGAAAGAAATATGAAGGATATCATTCCCCTGCAGAAAACGTTCAACGTGTCTTGACCATCAAATATGCAAGAAATGCTCATTTAATATTTCAAAAATATTACAGGCATATAGAGTAACCAAATATTAGTAAATGTTTCCACTTATAACGTTATAAATAAATACTAAATAATTTTACTTTTAACTTAACAATGCTTACCATATAACTCCCCACGCAGCTCCATTACAAGGGCAGGGGCAAAGTTCAGCAAACTTCTCAGCATCACTCGAATTGACTCTTCTAGATATCAGATCATCGTATATATCTGCATAGTAGCATATATTTTCAAATTTGCACTCTGATCTAATTTACTTTATCGACATAATGAGAAATTAGAGTCTGTACCATAGACAGAAAACAAACTATTCATAACACCTGACACACAAGAGAAAAACCATAAGTGAGGGAAACTAAAAATAAATGAATCAAACTGTGACTTACAAGTAAAAGTAAGGATGATACCGTACCAATGAAGAGAATAACATAGCGAAGAATACGAACTTTAGTTAATTCTTGCAGCACCCAAATGATAGCGATAAACACAATAAATCCTGACAGGCACATATGCAAAGATTATAATCACAAGTGGGGTTCCTCGTAAATTGTAGAAGACCAACTTATGAGCAAAGTAACATACCGATGCAAAGCCCTCGCAATGTCCACTGTTTGATTATAAACTAGTCAGTAAGATATGTGCAAACTCAAGAGCACGAGGACACCACATGGTTTAAGAAAATAATAACTTTCCTGTCAGAAATCAGTGCTTATTATGCAAACATTATTTGCCATGTCTTACGTTTTTGGCAATGAAGAAGACAATAACAAGGGCAAGGATAAGACCACCAGCAGCAATCCTTGCAGTGAGAAGCTTTGTTGATGCAAGTACAAGAACCATACCCCAAAATGATGAACCAAGATCTAAAATAGGGAAGAAATTACGAAAATGAAAAAAAAATGTAAATTTGGAAGTGAATAGTGAACATGTATAAGGATGCTATACATTTTTGCCAAAAGAGAAAAGGGAAACAGAGTATTACATCCAGCCGGCAAGATCAGCCAATAAATGCCACCACGTGTTAGAGTGACGCCACCTTCATTTGCATGAACCTGGATGCCTTCTACCTACATGTATGAATAGATGTGACATCCTAATGCTGAATACAACAGAGATTTAACAGGAAAACTTCATGGGATGCTATTATACATGCAACAAAATTCATACAATCTTTAATAAGTGAGATTTTTTTTCATAATGTAAAACATTAATTAAAGCTTAAGAGAATCAATATTTCACATAGGAAATGGTGAAAGATACAAGGGCCTTAGTTGTAAAAAAGACTTCTACAACCATAGTTCAAATTTTAGATAACTTCCATTATGATATATGTTGACTGACTTTCGTATTAGTCAAGATTCATTCTTTTGATGCATCAATCCATAATGTTAAAGGCCTTGTTTGACTTGTCTCTCTAAGGATTATTATTGATGAGCATATTTATTGCTAATTGAACTTTCCTATATCCTACTATAACAGTTTTCCTTAAAAATAATAAGCGGAAGTTATAGGAAGTCTGAGTGCCATTCAAATGCATATATATGAAATATGGGGTATATAAAGTAACATATCTAAAGAAGAGTACACAAGAATTAGACACATATGTAAGACTTGAGCTTCAGTAGATCGAAAGCAAAAAAAGATAAGAAAATGTTTTACCTGACCACATGTAAGCTTACAAGCAATTGCATGGCTCACTTCATGAAGAAATACAGTGATGAGCTTAAAAGGTGTCAGTAGAAATGTTCTCCAGAGCTGTCATTTTCATTATACGTTAAAATGGGATAAGTTGAATTTCAAGGAGTGATGTTAATCAACTATGTTGGCGTGCAAAAATGAATAAACTGGAAAACAGCCTTACTATATGGACTATATTCCACGTCATTGATGCAACCGAAAGACCAAAATATATCATGATATGTCGAGCTTGAAAGTTCAGGAAAGTGGAACACGTGCAAATAATTGTTGGTCTTCATAATCATCTAATGAAAGCTATAGCAAGGCAAGCACAAGCTACTGTTGGGTTATTGGAGATCCATAACACACTTTCTGGCTTAATGCACATAACATGTTATCCAGGGCAAGCACAACTGGTTATTGTCATTTATCAAAGAATGACTCTGGTTATCAAATGATTGAACAACCGGGAGCAAGGACTTGGAAAGAATTTGTCGATAGTTCTGATTCAATCTTCATGTTCCTATATTTTCTATGGGAACAAGTTATTATCCCCTTCCTTTACAGGGAACTCTTTCTTTCAAGTCACAAGATAAGAGCCATCAAAGATTAAAACGCGAGAGAACCAGTTGCTCAAACGTATCAAAGATTAAAACGTATATACGAAACGACTGACAAAACAAATCAGTTTCAATTTCTTCTCATTGAATCACACCTGCCTTCACAGTAATTCAATAAGCAGGCTGATACTATTAGTCCAACAGAAAAGGTTAGTTTGAGATAGTCATAAACAGAATAATATATTCACTAGTAGATCAATCATGATGTCTTTGCCGTAACATAGCAGTTTTCGGCTGCAAATATCAACCATTTCACCAAGCAGCAAAGCAAACAAGTTTTCACATTTTTATTGACACACCACATAAACTAAAGCGGAAGTAGAGTCCAACAAACAGAAAAGGGGGAAAACTACACAAACAGAAAAAAAATGCAAGCGACGTCATAGACTCGTAAAAATCTTTTCTTGAAATTGAAGTTTCAAAAGAAAGGGGCTCCATATCCCATAAAAAAAAGCAACATGAAATTATAATTGAGCTGTGCAATAAAACGGGAGAAAGAAACAACTTACAGCAAGAATAACAAGAGTGAAGACGCCAATTGTAACAAGAAACACAACTTGCTCGTGCTGACAGCAATTCCTCAGCTCCCAGTTAGGATCCACCATTCTTCTCTCTATGAATTTTCTTGTTACTTCAAAAAGAATAATAGAAAGGGAGAACGGGAAAGCTGTAACGTAGTAGTAACAGTTTTGATTTATGAAATCAAAGAATCGTGCATTGACCAATTAAAACGTAAGGAAAAACAATAGCCAATTGCAGTTGACAGGGTGAAATAAAAAGATAAGTATTTCTTGATTAAAATGAGAAACGTTTTGGTGAATTGTTGAAAATGTCGACAGATTAACAGAGTTGGTGTCCTAACTGGCAAAGAAAACCAGAAGTGGAAAATTAGTTTGAGTGGCTTTGTCGTTTACCGGCGACTTGATCCAAGTCTTCTGTCAAATTCATAGTTTAACGCATAATAAATACTTCTCTTAAACTTAGGTTTCATAATTCTTGATTTGTTTAAAATTAGGTGTATGTACCAAAATATTAGTGTGGGCTTAATTGGGCTTTACGGTAATAGGTTATTCAAAATGGGCTTTCTCCGCATAAGCCCAAGGGTATAGCCTCATTGGGATCCATGACAAAACTACAGCCCATCTGGACTTCAGTTCACGAAATAATCTCACGTTACAAACGTCTCTAATTAAACCAAAAAATATCATCTTTTCTACATGGTTGAACCCAAGCTATATACCTTATCAATTAAAAATACATTCACCAATATCTGCAATAAATTTTTTAAAATTGTGTACTTAATAAATATTGTAGTATACTTAATAATGTCTAATTTTGTGGGTTATATGTAAGTTTGTATCACTAGAATTCTAGATAAATGCACACTCACTGCAGTACGATTGCTGCGGTGGAAATTTGTCATTTTCACCTAATTTCCAATCAATAAAGTTAAAAGTGTACGAGAAAAGATGCCTCTTATTTCTAAATTTTAATTCCTTTTCTTTTGTTCTTCATGTTTTTCAATTTATTCGTTCAAATTTTAAATTTTACATATTTTTAAAGTCAGTTTTTCAATTAATGATAGTAGGTCTAGTCACTCTGAATCTATAGTTTGATCATAGTAATGTACTTAATTTTTAATATTATTACCACATGATATTAAAGTTAAATACTTACATCAGATAAGAAATTAGAGTATGAAAATGTGAAATTAATGAGGGAAGGAGTGACATACATAATTCTATTTTTCTGTACAACAAAAAGAAGAATATTCGTGATGAGACCGAAGTTGGTTTTCAAGTTTAAAGAATCAATATTTTCTCTTCTTTTATTTGCTTTTTTATCCACAAAACTTTTTTTAAAATATTCTTTTTTGGACTTTAACAATAATAAAGCATATCCTATCTCCTCCTTCCCCTTTCATTCTTGAGTATCCTAGAACTACCGCAAAATCAACCCCTTTCTCCAAACACTATATATATGATTTGTTGAGGGTATGATTTTAGTATCACTATTGTAAAATGTTGAATAATTTACGGAGAAATATTATGATTCATAAGTTTAGTCCATGTTTTTTAATAATTGAAAAAAATTTAAAAGTCATATTAATCAACTTGAATTTTCTTCACGTATAAATCATCAGAGAAAAGAACCTTGTCACAATGTTTTGCATGTTTTAAAGTTGTGGTTATAAGTCCAGCCAACTGACTACACTAGGGTTTCATAATGGAATTATGAATTTTACAACAAAACATTGACTGGTTATTGGAAGAGTTTTGTGGAACGTGGCGGCGCAGATGGACTGGGAGTCCAGTGTCGGTGGTTCTGAAATTCCAGTTTATGTTAGCATTTTTCTTTTCTTTTTATATAAGTATTTATTATGTTTCTAATGTATTATAATGTTATTGACACCTATAATTAAAAAGAACGAAATATATAATTTATAATTAATCATAGAAAATCAAGATTTGCACCTTTTGAGTCACATATATTGAAATATCGTTATCGTATTGAATACTTGTATATCGAAAAATATAATTTCAAAACTGAAAAATAACAAAAAAAATAATAAAACTTCAACACAATAAAATAAATAATGTTCTTATTAGGGTTTCATATATATATATATATATATATAGTGATAAAATGCAAACTTATATATTTTACAAACTCAAAACTCCTCAATATAGCTTCAACACTGTTTCAATACAATATCAACACAGTGTAAAATTTTAAGATTTTAATGCCAACACAGTATCAACACAATATCAACACAACATCAATCATTGACAACGTTGAACTTCTGTTGATATTTTTCTGTTGATGCTTTTTTGTGATCTGTTGACATTTTTCAATGGTCCAGATCATAGTTTTGAGTTTGTACAATATTTAGAGTTTTCATTTGATCATATTCATATATATATATAGAGAGAGTCTCATTATTTACAAATCTAGTCTTAAAAACTGAACTATAGACCAAATTAAAGCCCTTAGATCTAGATTTTAATGGATGAGATTAAACCATGTCTCATGAATTTTGCTACTTCATTATGTAAGCAATATACTTCAAATCAGGGGTATTTCGGTCAAATTACATCTAGGGTAAAAAAAATTCAATGTTGTTTCTCCTCATTCACACCGCTCCTCTTCTTTCTCATCTCTCTCGCTCTCTTCTTCTCCAAATCGAAGAATACTTCTACAAATCGACGAATTTTCTTCCACAAAGCGACGGATCTTATTCTACAAAGCAACGCTCATCTTCTACTCCAAATCGACTCTCATTTCTACTGCAAATCGACGCTCAAACGCTGCTTCTCTGCCAAAATCGACGACTCCACAACTTCCTCTTCTACAATCGACGACATCTCAAGCTGATTCAAGTCGATTGACCACAGATTTGAAATGGTTGACACACGAAAGTCATCGATTAACCACACATTCATCATCTCTATCCGTCTCTATCCGTCGATTTCAGCATCTCTATCCGCAAACTTCAACATCTCCATCAGACGTCCACATTGTTAGGTTTGGTATACTAAAAAGCATGTTTCGAGCAGTTTCACGCGAATAGAATCTTGCTTGTATACGTAAAACTATACAATCCACTTTTAACCCGATTCAGTATTATTCGAGCAGTCTCGCACGAATAGAATCACTATTATTATTACATTGTGTTTGCTTGTGCATTTATAAGATGTTTTACAAACATTTAAATGCATAAGAAGTAAACAAAGTCTAAGTCTTTTGCTTAGTAGACCGGTTGTGGGCGTCGTCCACTTTAAGGTAACACGGTCAGATCTATGCAATGCTTTGCAAAAGAAAAAGAAGAATTTCACAACCTAGATAGGCTTTGACTACCTATCGTGAAAGGTTGCAATGTCAGTCCGCATATTTCTAAGTATTACTGAAATAAGATGACATTGGTGTGGTATAACACTGAACGGATCTAACAACAAGACGTGTCTTTATGCTATCTACTGAAAGACTAGGTCTTGATAAAATACTATTTCTTAATCTACATATGTTAGCATTGAGCATACGGTATTGATTATGCACTACTTTGACTTATCAAATGGTGCGGGTTTTTCGCAATCCAATAATCCTGATATATTGGGTAGTGGCATTTAATATCTAGCGGTGCTAGGATTGCTATTATGTTGAAACGTACGCGAGGTGAGTCTCGTTTGATAATGTCCTCAAGAGGAGCTCGAACAAGGTTTTATTATTCAGAAAACTGGTCAGTTGGAGTTTTATCGCTCTATGAATAATAAATAAATGTTTCTTGCTAAGTCCACTCTTGGAATTAATAAGATATTAATTAATTGAGTCCATAGCAGATATTAATTAATTAATGGACATTTATATCTTAAGCGCGGAAAATAAATAATATAAATAATGGAAACCCGGATTACTTGTAATTTCGGATTTGGATGGGGAGAGTTCAATATTACTTATGTAGTGGCTGCTCGTAATATTCCAATATAAGCTTGTATTAAATTGTGGGTTCAATTTAATTAGTAAAAAGTTAATTGGGGGAGCTCATATCCAAAACCTTCCATAGATCCATGTCTGGGCCCAAAAGGAACTTAATATAAATAGGAGAATAAAGGAGAGACAGACATATAATTTAATTTTGTTTGAAATTTTCGATCTCCCCTCTCTATAGAAGGAGTCGAAATTTTTAGCTCTCCTGCGTGAGAATTTTGTGTCTTCTTTATTCGAGCCCTAGTATTTTGATATGATCAGTCCACCCTGATATCGAGATACAGTTCGGGAATCAGAGAGAAGATCCGTGGTCTAGTATCGAAGATCATCACGTGGAGAAGGCGCGTGCAATCGACGATTTTTTGGAGAATCAAATCGGTAACTCTAAACCGTATAAATTATGTTTTAGGATTTATATTTTCTAAGCATGAATTATTTGCGTTCTAGCATGCAATTATCTGTTTAACACGTGAATTGATTAATCGCATAATCGGTCAAATAGATCCTTATCTGATTTATTTGTTTTGTACAAGTCTTCCGCTGTGCAAAGGGCACCAAACCCCAGCACACATCTCTACGCGATTTGAAATAGTTGACACCAGAAATTCATCAATGGAAGGTGAAGGTTTATATTATATTGTTTTTCTGAACTTCCTATTTTGAAGTCTATGACTAAAATTGCTTCGATTTACTGTTTCAGATGGACGCCGATTGCGTTCCGGCAGAACGTTATGTCTCAGGTAATACACTGTATTAAAGTTTTATATTTTTCAAAATTCTACTTTACTTCATACTTTCTTACTTTGGTTTCTGATTTTTGCGTAATTAGTTCATCAATCAGTGGGTAAATAGTTCAATTAGGGGTGAAATATAATCGTTTGTTGGTGGCTAATTCGCAGCGGGTCGACAAAGCTAATCTCGTGTGAAGTTCTTTTGCTGGCCGGCTTGAAGGTAATCTCATGGACTGGAGTAATAAACAATGAGCTGAACTGCGTTGTGTGCATAATTTTACGAAAATTAGAATCGTAATGAACTAAATAACCTATCTGATGAAGTATTAACCTCATGTAATGAACTAACAACGATTAATTTTTTATTACTTCACAATACTTTTGATATTTGAGAGATTACTCCATCCTCTAGCCGAACCTCTGATTCAGGTAAGACACATTTGAATTTTGGCTTTGATTTGTCTTTAGGAGCGATTACTTCAACATTTGATTGTTGCATAAATCAATTACTTCACTGTACTTTTGATATTTGAGAGAAAATGTATAAAAACAATTTGGCTGCATAAATCGATGTAGTTCATTTCTTGAGGATATTACTTTATTTCACGAGGTTACTACTTCATTTTATGAGGCTATAGTTTGGTGTTTGATTTTTGATTTTTTCGATTGTATGTTGTTAATGTGCATTTCTAGTTCATTTCTGGACTCATTTGAATTATGTGGTAAAAAATAATCTGCATCTTCTTAATTTGATTTATTACTTCATAATTTGGAGAAATTGCTTCGTGGAAATCAAATCGCAAGGAAAGTTCGTCTGATGTTCGTATGAATTTTATTAACTGTGTTGTATGCATATTTTGCTAAGAAATAGCATTGAATGAAGTAACTAACTTATTTGATGAAGTAGTAAATTCATGGGATGAAGTAATTGTGTTGCATGCATATTTTGTGAAGAAATAACAATTGAATGAATCAACTAAGCTATTTGATGAAGTAATAACCTTATGAAATGAAAGAATATAAACTGGTCTGTTTTGTATGCATATTTTGCTAAGAAAATAATTTGAATGAACTAAATAACATATTTGATGAAGTAATAACTTCATGGAATGAAGTAATATAAACAGACTTGTTTTGTATGTATATTTAGCTAGGAGTATACTTGTTTTGAATTGTTGTTATGTGTTTCTTGTATACAGGTGAAGAAAATGCTGGACAAAAATCCTTTAACTCACAGCTGGGTGAGAAATCAAATTGGAGGAGCGAAATGAAGAGTTTTGGGAGATGTAGTTGAGGCACGGTGACATGCTGAGGAGGACATTTGTGCAGTCCGTCCCCACGCCTAACAAATGGGTGGTGCCTAAAATCACGACGCAACCCATTGAGATGTGTTGGTGTGTCAATTTTGGATGATTTCTTGTATTGGACAAGTTTGTGTTTTTTTTTTTTTTTTTTTTTTTTTTTGTGATGGAGATTTTGTATTGGTTATGGGATTTATATAGTGAGGATTATGTGGTTTATAACTTTCACCTACTGTGGGAATAGTTGACTATTTTGGAGAAAATTTAAACGATTTTAGTTCATGCACAGTAATAAAATACTCCCTCCGTCCCATTGAAGATGACCCACTTTCCTTTCTGGTTTGTCCCAACCAAGATGACTCATTACTTAAAATGGAAACACCTTTATCTCTACTTTATTCCCTCTCTCTTACTTTACTCTCTCCTCTTAACACACAAAAATTAACTGCATAAAATCATGTGCCGCCCAAGGAAGGGGTCATCTTCCTTGGGACGGAGGGAGTACTATAATGAAGTAATAAACTTCTGCAATGAAGTAATGAACCTACTAGGATGAATAATAGGTAGGTTCAATCATGACATACGAATACGTCATAATCAAGAATAAATATTTCATTAATAAAACACTTTCACACGGTCTATTTGATTTAAAGTCCGCCAACTATTTAAACAAATTCAAATTCAAATTACGATGAAGTAATAAACAACATGAATGAAGTAAATAATTACATGAATAAAGTAATAAACAACATTATTGAAGTAAATAATTACATGAATGAAGTAAATAACTACAGGAATAAAGTACGAAACCTACTGGAATGAAATAATTTACTATAAGGAAATAATCACATCACTTGTATCTTCTCACAATTCTTGAATCATGCCGACCAACCTCGCCGTATTTGGCGCATTTACTTCATTCAACTATTACAACATTAATGATACCTTTATACTACAGGTGTGAAAAAATCAAAAAAATATAAATTGTTAAATATAATTCATTCAATTGGATATTTGGTTCATAATAAGTATAGTTATACACAAACTTATGCATACAACCTAGTTATGGTAATATTACTTCATTCAACTTGGTGATTACTTCATTCAGCTAAACTATTACTTCGTACTAATATGTTTATCACTATAAGCGTGAAAAAATCGAAAAAAATACAAATTGTTAAATATAATTCATTCATCAACAAGGTTCAACAATATATTTTTCATCGGATTGGTTAAAAAACTTAATCAAAATTAAAAACACATTAGGTATCCAAAAAAAATAAATCAAAAAAACTGTGAACCTTCAAATAAGTTGTCATCTTCTTCTACCTCTAAATCTAAATTTGTATAAAGAAGAGTGTCAATTGGTGTTTGTAGATCATCCATAATCTGAATTCTCCACGAGATTCAGAAGGTAAGCTTGAGATGTAATTTGATCTCACGAAGTAATCGGAATTCTTCACGTTCAACACATGTAGAAATCCAGCTACAAACTTATACATACAACACAATTCAGTTCATATTACTTCATTACTTGAGGTTATAACTTCATCAAGTACGTTATTTAGCTCATTACAACTATAATTCTTCGCAAACTACGCATACAACACATTGCAGTTCATATTACTTCATTACTTGAGGTTATAACTTCATCAAGCACGTTATTTAGTCCATTACAATTATAACTCTTTGCAAACTATGCATACAACAATTTGTTCTTCTGCACTCTGAAATTTACCATCCAACATCCAAAATAAACACAATAAAATAACCTATTTTGTTGAAGTTATAACCTCAATGATAAAGTTATAACCGCATTTAACAAGGTAGTGGACTGAAGCAATAACTCACTTGAAGTTCAATGAAGTAAAAATCTATTTTTGATGAAGTAATATACATGTTGAATGAATTAATTGCACGTATGGATGAAGTAGACTCTTTCTTATCTACTCCAAAATCTTTTAGAGTAATAACCTAGTCGAATGAAGTGATGGAACTATTTGAATTAAGTAGTAAAACAGAAAATGAAATAATGACTTAGTTAATGAAGTACTTAATAATCTTACTGAATGAAGTAATAATCTAATTGAAAGAAGTAATATCCTAGTTGAATGAAGTAATATAGAAATTTAAATATTGCGATTTCCACACTTGTTCTTCTCTAATTTGAAATGCCTTCGATCAACCGCGACGATTGAGGGAGACAACCCTGCTCTGCAGCTCGTCTAACATCCTCTCCAGCTCGCTCCCTGTGGCCCTATAACCTCATCAATTATCTCCTTTTGCATCTCTTTATTCACCATCTCCCCTATGTTGAACAGTAAGTGCATCACCATGTTATCTACCATCCTCCCCAATCTCTACAATCCATTTAAAGTCAACAATTAGCGGTCAATCATGATGTGCGTCAACAAATTTGACTGGATCTTGGTGCACAGGTCCACGTGAAAGAGATATATACATATACTTCAAGACAAATTCAGGAACAGAGAAACATACACTCAACTCACAATCAACAAAATCTCGTGACATCCACTAAAAATGAACAACAATGACTCAAGTGCTAATTAAATATCCAGCAACTCGATTTTGTATGCATCATGCTTGTGTGTGTGTGTCCGTGTTCCAAGTGCAATATACATAGCTGTTGTATCAGTAAAAAAAAGAAGAAGATGATGCCTTTAATAAGTCAAGTTGGTTGCAGAAAGGTTAAGCTCTTTATAAAAAAAAGATTTTCCAAATTCAGTGAAAAACGCTCTTATTTTTTAAAAAAAATGCATAACTCATGCATGAACTTGCTAGATCTGCAAATTGAAGTACACACGGAGCTCATTATCCACAAACAAACACATAAACACAATAAAACAACAAATCAACAACACCATCCCCAAATTCGGCCAGATCGCAGCCAGAAGCAGTATAGAGTAATTAAAATCCGATGCGGTTTCTACAAATTATCACAAACAATCAATAAGGTAATGGACTGAAGTAATAACCTAATTGAAGTTCAATGAAGTAAAATCCTATTGTGATGAAGTGGTATACTTGTTGAATGAAGTAAATAATGTAACTGACCTAATTGAAGTTAATGAAGTAAAATCCTATTGTGATGAAGTGGTATACTTGTTGAATGAAGTAAATAATGTAACTGAATGAAGTAGTAATAATCTAGGTGAATGAAGAAATAATATAACTGAATGAAGTAATAGTCTAGTTGAATAAAGTAATTTAGACTTTTATTTCACTAGGGCTTGCGAACCATAGAAATTCTAAATCATCTTTCAAGCCATAGAAATTTTAAATCGTCTTTCTCTCGTCATTTACGGACAAGACAGCCCCCTCACAAAGTACTTCTTTTTCCATTCAGCAATAATATATTTTAATGTACGTATTTGATCAATATTGCCTTCAGTAAGCTGAACAAATCATCATTCATGCTTGCAAATCATTCATGTTAGCCTCATCCACCACCACAATAACAACAAAAATCATCATTCAAACAGAATTTAAGTTCATTCACTTCATTTAAAAAGGTAATTTAGTTCATCATAAGTACAACCGATTACGTACTTATGCATACAATACACTTTATATTATCATTTCATATTAACCGGCATTTGTTCATTGAACATGTTATTAATTCATTCAACTAGATATTTGGTTCGTATTAACTAAATCTATACACAAACTTATGCATAAAACACAGTTAAGTTCACGTTACTTCATTCAACATGCGGATTACTTCATTCAGCCAAACTGTTACTTCATTATAGATTTGTTTATACAACAAACATGAAAAAATCGAAAAAATATCCACCAACAAGAGATTTTTCATCAATATTAAAAACATATATCAAATTCAGAATTGGCTATAATGACAAGGATTCAAAATTCGGAATTGGCTAGAATTGGCTAGGATTTCAGAATTCAGGCTAAAAACTTACCAGTATCAAAATAACATCCAATTTGACTAGAATTCAGAATTGAAAAAACTATATCAGGACTTCAAACAAAAGCCCTAGCATTTCAGAGAGAGAGAGATAGAAAAATTCTAACGGAATTCACCAAATCCCACCGTTGATGTCGTTGTTGTAGTACTACTTCACCGGCGGAGACAAATCCTCCGGCGTTGGAACGAGATCGAAGTTCCACATCCACCGCAGAATTTGTTGGTGTTGTTCCTACTACATCGAGATGCTGATGCATTTCACGTGGAATTCTCCATGGATGAGATTTAGAAGATTGCAAAAAACTGGGGCAGATCGCGATTGAGGCCATTGTCCGGCGATCGTGAATTGAGGCAACGCAATTGTCATGCAATGGAGATCAATGAAGATTGAAGGTGATTGCCGAGAAGGAGATTGATGAAGATGAAGGTGATTGCGAGAAGGAGATCGATGAAGATGAAGGAGATTGCGAGAAGGAGATCGATGAAGATTGAATAAGAGATCGGCGATTGAAAAATTGAGGAAACACGTATTTTAGTATTTTATGTTTGTGAATAAATGATTTCCCAAAATACCCTTCAACAAGTTTTTTAGGGATAACATAATAAAATAATGGTAAATTAATTCTAACCACAAGATTAAGAAGATGGAGGGTCCTAATTTGGTCTCTAGTTCGGTCTTTAAGAAGGGTTCGACATTGATCATAACTCTCTCTCTCTCTCTCTCTCTCTATATATATATATATATATATTCTAAATATATGAATGAATTAAATGGATTTATATATATTTATAATTTTAACATCAATGTGTATTGAATTTCAATATGGTTCGATATATATGATATAAATCGTACATTCGATATATCGAAAATATCGGTATATATCGTATATTCGATATAAAATGATATATCACGATATAAGGAAATTCATATCGTTATCGTATCGAAAACTTATGATACGATACCGTATCGTATCGAAAATCACGATATACCAAAAATTCAATAATTTATCAATATTTTTCAATACGATACGAGCGATATATCATTTTTTCGGTATTTTTCTCCAACCTTACTTACAATATTATAAACTTACTATTTCTCATAGCAAGATATACTTATTTATTTAAAAAATTTTATGTATATGAAAATGAAATTATTAACTCAAAAAAATTGTACATCTAAGACCATTTTAAACAAAGTCGGTGAGAAATAATTTGGTGGCGTTAGAACTATTATTGAATTATATTATACTTTTTATTTTGATCTTTAATGCCATTCCAATCATCTTAAGCAATTATGTATGGAAGACTTAAATTTTGTAACAATAATGAAAAATAGAAATTTTGCATGCTTAATATCAATAAAAGTAAAATATTAAATGATAACTTATAGGTTTTTGTGTAAACAGACTGATCTATATTTAATAAAATTATAAAAATAAATAAAATAAAATGACACAGCTAGAATTTAGAATCATAAACTAATAAGTAATGTTTATACACTAATAAAATTTACTACTTTTATCAAATGTTTTATTGGATACGTTTATAATATATTTACAATTTTAGACCTATATAATGAGTAATATTTTTTTTATTTCAAATAAATATTTCATATTTTAAAGAAAATGAATGGACCGTGCATAGCACGGGTGTGATACTAGTATCATTAACTCGTGATTTTATAAGAACAAAAACCAACTAACTAGGCTATTGTGGTTGTCGAATGGTATACATTATTAATGATATTGATAACTATAGTAGTATATATTTATTGCAGTGATATGATAAATTGATAACTAACTTAAAAAAGTGACTCTGCTAATTTATTAACTCTGCACGTTAAAAATGTTAATACGATAGTATTAAATAGCCAGCGGCCCAGCATAAAAGTCTTTGTATTTAAATGTCTTTATATTGACATCTATATTTTATATTTAAATGTTAGACATAACATTAGTATGTCAATTAAATTTGAGTTGGTATATTAGTGTCATGGATTGAGATTTTAATATGCAGAGCTGAAATTCCGTTGATTTTCACTATGTTAATCATAATATATACGTATAGTCTATCGCTTATAATTTTAGGTGTGGTTAGTTTATTTTATTTTATTTTCTTGCTATTACGCGCACATTCAGCGTATATAGCCGATTCTCTTGCCATTTTTAAAAGGTAAGCACTTTTGGGTATATTGGTACCACGTTTAATTGGTTACGTGCCTACTATAGCTGAAATTAATGGTAAAAATAGACTTGCGATTTTAAAAAGCTAAGAACTTTTGGGTATACTATTACTACGTTTAATTGGAAACTTACCTATTATAGTTTTTTAATCGTAAAAATAGACATGTAAAATCATTACTTTAACTGGATGATTTTTAATAGTTTCTACTTTAATATTTTATTACATTTGGAGCATGATGCATGTGAGAAACAATCAACAATTGTGCGCTTGAATTAATTCATTTTCTACGCACAAATGCAATAAATTACCTGGTAATATATATGAGAAGCAAATCATACGCAAATTAACGTGTACAGATAATAAATTATTAAATCAGTAAGTGAATATAAAAATTTGTAAATAAGAAGATAGAGATAAGAGGAAAGGAGATGGGGACATTGAAGTGGAAGATGTAACAATATTGATGTTATTAGTCACTCTTTTAAGTGTTTGCTCACATGGGCATGTGGACATCTAAAATGGGAACCCCAAAAAGAAGGGGAAAAGAAAAGGTTCAATATATGTAGAATTATTGATATCCTCAAATTTCATGGACCCTTATTCTTTTGGTCACCTCAAAAATCATGGTGCCTTCAAATTAAATTAATACTACTATCATAAAGGGCTTAGAGCTTGAGGTGAATGTAGGTATGCGGTGTTCCCTCAATTTCTATAGCTTGTTAAGAGCACCCATAACTTGTTCTTGGAGGTTAAGACTAGGTGTACATGTACTGTGTACGCTGTACGGGGTGCTACGGGACATGTAGACAGGTGCATAGTTCGTTCGCGCGTGTGCAATTTTGCCCTTGCCTCTCGGCGAATCAGATCGGCACATGCCTAGCGCAAGCGAGGCGTGTCGATTAGTGTTGCTTGTTGACCACTTTTATTTTTAATTATAATTTTTTTTTCCATTTTAACTTTTGTTGCAATATAAAAATCATAACAAGTCTTTCAAATACGAAGAACTGACCACTTGAAGTTATTCGGCGATATACAGAATGGCATCGATCAATGGAATCATATATAGGTTCAAATAATTTTTTTGAAGTGATCGAAAAAATTGAATGGTGGGTTGCACAATGATGATCAATATGAACTACAAAGCATTGTTCAAAGACACGTCGAAGATGACTGATGTCTTAAAACAAAAGCACTACAACTTTTTCGATACACTTGGACATCTATTATGATTTATTTGATCTACTATGATTTTATTAATTTATTTTGATTATGTAACTTTGTATATTGATTATTTATTTTTAATAAATTTAATTTTCAAAGGTTGCAATTTAAGTAGATAAGAAGGAAAGTAGATATTAATATAAAATAAGATGAATTTAAAATTTATGTGGTGGGATCGTGAATAGATAAGGTAAGCTATGTTTCGTGGATCAATTGTTGATTTATGTTTGTGGTAAGGTATGAAAAGTTAATGTAGTACAATAGTTAAAGCGCGATTTGTGATATATCATTGGGGATGATATTATTACACCATAACAAGTAATAAAATGATTGATTTAGGGGTATTGATTTTGGGGTTTTCGTTTCTATAAAGGGAGATAAATCGCACTAAATTACGAGGCACGTGTTGTTCGATCAAAAAAATATTCATGGAAAAATTCTAACTAAGATAAGCTAATAAATCAATAATCATAGATCCTTTTGTCCCCAAAATTAACTTGATCATGGTGATTTTACTTGATGCTTAATTAATTTAATGCATCCTTCAAAATCACGCAATTAATTAGTAATTTTCCTCGATAGTGAGTAGACAATTGTATTATTTTGCATATTTCAATGTTGAGTTATATTGTTGATGGTGATATCACTCTCAGTGACTATATATATATGGCCCTCATGCATGAATTAATACTTGTCAATTAAGATATATAGATATATAGCTCAGTTTGGCCTTTGCCAATTGATTTTCCCTCTTCGAGATTTTTTCCTATCTCTACACACTTCTCACTTTACTTGCCTATTCTTTGTGGCTAATAGTAATAATTTCCTCGTTAGGCATGAGTTGAATTACACTCCACGTAGCTTAAATGTTAAATTCTTCATTTTTACTCTTCATGTTGACCTTTGCTTTCGATTCGAAACTCTTTTTTTCATCTTTTAAATGATTCATTCCTATATTGATTACCTTGAATATTTCCCAGTAAATTATCCATTGTGTGGTTATATATTTCATTTTGTAATTAAGTTCAAATAATTAAAATCAAATCTCGTGATTAAGCAATTTATAAAACTTTATACAATAAAATCAAAATTCATGTATAAATAGTAGTAGTATATTATTAATTTGGCACAATTAAGCCAATTCAATTTATAATGTCTTGTATTTTGAAGTTGAAACAGACTTACTTCATACATTGTCTTGTACTTATTGGGACATAACAAAATTAAATTTTGTCAATGACTCCTACCTTAAAGTTGGGATCTGAGACAGAATCAATTTCTGTGAGATTTGTGGATAATGGATGATTTCCTGAATATATAAGGACATTAACTAGGGATAAAATAAAGTGAGATACATAGATTAGAATTGAGACTGATGGGTTTCGTATTTTTGTGAGTGGCAACCGACTAAAGCACCCAACCCAAGTATTATTAGATGTATATAAAGTTTATTAGATTATGGAAGTGGGCATCTTGACAGATATATATGTGCCAAATGCTGTCACATATTTGTGTTTTGATTTATGTTTCAGTGGTGTGTGTATTATGCATATGCCCCATTTCAAAAACATGTCTTCCCTTTCACATTGCTTAAGACCCCACCCCAAACCTCCCCACCTATCAACTCTTCTGGTATACTGTATTTTATGTCGTATTTGCCACACTTCCATTTATAAACCCAACTTAAAACAACTCTAAGTCCTGAGTTCAAGAATTAGAAAATGTGCGAGCAATATATAAGTGCAATCCATTCTTGATTGCAAGGGCTTGGCTCAGAGCAGACAAATATCATACTAATGTAGAGTTCAGATGTCTATGGACGAACCATCACACGTCCCTTTCTAAATCTCTTTTGCTTTATATATCATCATCCCCTCTCAAATTATACAATGCATCTTATTGTAAACATCAATTTGCTTTTCACCAAAAGCCACCCTCTCTCACTCCATATTTTATATAACTCATTCCATCTTTGAAGAAGTCTTGTAACTTATTTTGAAATTCGACTTCACTTCATTGACTATGTTACATATAATAGTCAAAGAAACAATCAAACTTCCATGCAAGCAGTCCAGTTGGACTTAATTCTATCCATGTTCAAATTTCCTGTATTTTGACCGTTTTTTGAGGCGTTTAATGCTTTTTATTTCACTTTCAATAAACCCAACCGCTAAGTATATCATTTCTCATATATTTTGATTTTGATATCCGAATTTATTTAGAAAAAAAGAAAATGGCGATTGAAGTCTTCCCGGATAGCCCAAGCGCGAGCGGCATCAGCCCACGCATCTCATTCTCCCACGATCTCACCCAATCCGACGTCGTTCCCATCGAGCAGTACATTCGCTCCGCCGCCTCCTCCTCCTCCATCGATTTCGACTTCTGCGTCTTCCGCGAGAGCTTCGACCACGAATCCTCCTCCGCCGACGAGCTCTTCTTCGACGGCAAAATCCTCCCCATCCAAATCAAAAAACGCCTCGCTCCGCCGCCGCCGCCGGCTCCTCTCCCCCCTCCTCCGCCGCCGCCGCTCAAATCGGAAGAGAAGCAGAAGTCGTTCTGGCGATTCAAGCGCAGCTCCAGCCTCAACTGCGGCAGCGGCTACGGCCGGACGCTCTGCCCGCTGCCGCTCCTCTCGAGGAGCAATTCCACCGGATCCACCGCCAGCGGCAAGCGATCGTCGATTTCGAAGCAGAATCTGCTGAAAAGCAATTCATCGCAGAAGCAGCAGCCGATGTCTGGCTATTCCTCGAAGCCGCCGTTGAAGAAGAACGGCCAATTCTCTCATAAATTCAGTCCGGTGCTGAACGTTCCTCCGGCGACTATCTTCGGCCTCGGCTCCATATTTTCCGGCGGCGGCAAGGATCGGATCAGGAAGAAGTATTAATTGATTTTTAATAATTTAATCAATTCCTGTTAATTTCGTTTCTTCTTCCGTCATTTTCTTATTGTATTAGACGGTGATTAATTAAAATTAAGATTGTAATTAATGCATGCGAGTGTGAAATTGAAATTGAAAAAAAAAGGTGAAAATCAATAATTGTGCCGGCTTTATACATCATAAATTAAACAGCTTTAAAGAAATCGATGCCGAATTACAGGTAACGAGTTTTTAGAGTTGTCATTTTCTTCTCTCCTCTTTAATTAATTTTATTCTATTTTTTTACTATAATATGGAGTAAGTTGTTTGCACATTCTTGTCTTCTAAATCTTGTTCTATATTGTTTGCTTTTGCTTTCTCCTGATTCTGTCAGATACATTCTCTGCATATTTTACTATATGTTCAACATTATACATTTATATATATTTAAATACGTGATCAATTAATTATTATAGTTCATACTCTAACAGTGGTTTATATAATTGCAATCTTTAATTGGTTATTAACTCAGTCGTGCAGAATCTGGATTTGGATAGCAATTGAGATTTTGTGATCATTCATAATCTAGAAAGGGTTTATGTGGTGGAAAGAGTGAGAGAAAAGTTAATTCAACTTTATTAATTTGGTACAAGAAAAAAGTGCGTTTAGGAGATGTGGGGTGTCACAAACTAGTCCATTTATAGAAACTTAATCACATTATGAAATCATAATGACTCTTTGCATCTAGAAGCTTTTGTCGATAATGCAACATAATTTTGAAGGTTTCTTTAACGGTTTGTCATATTTTCTTTTGCGTGGGCCAATGTTCCCCCAATGGAATTCGAAAAGTCTATTTTGCCCTCTCTGCGTCTTATCATTGAAGCAAAATATTTTTTCAAGCAAAGTCGAAAAGTCTATTTTCAGGATTTTAAATAGAAGCAAAAACATTAAATTAACAACCACTTGAAATACTACATATCATCTTCTCCATCAAATACTAAAAAGAAATGTTCCTACCTCACTTTACATGGGACTAAGAGAGTATTTAATGTACATGAAACAATCATAAAATAATATAACATAGTCTTATAAACCGAAACAATGAATGTAGGATAGAGAAAGTTTCGAGTAATTTCAACAAATGCAGAAAGAAGTGGTTTAGCAGCGTGAGAATTGGAGAGTAGATTCGATAAATTTTGTTCTTCTCACAATGATGAAGTCGAAGCCTATTTATCTAAATCAAATTAATATAGAAAGATATACCTCAACATGAAGTTTAGTGTTGAGATGTCTATAGTGATTAAGTCATTGAGCCAATTAATTAAGAGACTAAGTTTATTTTAACTCAAAATATGTTTACTCTGATCAATTTGCAGCATGGAGACCTATATTGTTGCAAACCTCACGTAAAAGTGAGAAATTTGAAAATGAAAACACGAAGAAAAGAGGGTTTTATTGTTTCGAGAAAAACTTTTGGTTGCTGCGGTTTATCTATATTCCAGTAATTGACATTGTGTGGTTACGTGTTGCTAAAATTTTTCCCTCAAAACACCTAAATCAAGAATGGTTTGCACCACATCTTTTGATACACCGAAAAATGGTCATGTTTCAGAATTGAGTCGACTGATATGATTCTTGACTTGTTGCTTAAAATACCACTCTTCGATATCAGACTTTGACATCTTAATTGATAATCTTTTTACAAATTAAATGGTTTTCCTCGGCTTTTCATCTTAGTTAATTGTCACGGTCCTTGAAAATTTGTCACTTATTTTCATTTTCGTATTTTATCATTATTGTTTTTTTTTCTGGTCTTTATATTTCACTAAATCATTCTTACTCACATTTTATCACTCACTCCTCGCACAAAAGATATCACACTTGTGGCACGACACGAGGTTTTATTGTGAGAGAGAATTTTTTCTAAAAACAAAAATGTGACATTTTTAATTGGACAAATTAAAAAGGAAAGTGAGACATCTTTTATGGGACGGAGGGAGTGTAAAACTAATACTGCTTTCGCCCCAGTGTAGTTGAGTCGTATTCCTTTTTTGTTTGTCCCAATATAATTGAGTTATTTTCGTTTTTGGTAAAAATTTATTCTCTCTCTTAATTTACTTTCTTTCATATCTCTTACATTATTCTCTTTTCTTACTTACTCTCCCAACTTTAACATTTAACAAATCAGTTTCTTAAATTCCATACCATAAGAAATGCTCCAACTACCTTAAAGAGTATATAAAAGTAGGACTCACATGCCACAAATTTTTTCAACCCACTTTCTATTGGAGTACATTTCTTAAAATCTGTGCCGAGTCAAATAGTGACAAATTATAAGGGATGGAGGGAGTATTAAAATAAAATATAAATACATATTAATAAATCAAATACCAAAATAGTACTCCTAAATTATACATATTAAGGGCTATTCGATTTACAAAATTATATCTTGAAATTAAATTTGTATTGTGTTTGATACATGAGATTGAATCTCACGACTAAATTAGAGTAGATGGATAATTATGTGATAGTTATTCATAGCCCACTCTTCAAATTAAAATAATTTCACAATTTAAGCATAAATTAAAAAATTATTAATATAATAATTAATTATGACAATTAAAGAGACCTTAATTTGCATGCTTATAGACCTCAATTGAAGACGGCCGTGCCGTTATACAATATTAACGAAGTTTTATTTATTTCCATGTTTAATTTTGATAATAACAAATTATGTTTACATATGGAGTAATTATGTTTGCAATAATAGCATCGCTAATAATTTTTCGTACACACTTCATAATATATCACACCTTTTGTGATTAATTTTGATGTGGTCCATGGACCTGGCCTTTCTACTCCACTTTACTATTGGACCATGTGATCCATCTTGTTGCATTGTACTGAGGGCCAACCTAGTGTTGTTCTATCATTATTATTTGGATTCAATATTTTCATATGACTACAATAATATATCTTGTTGGATTTTTTTGTATATTTCAGTTCATGGGGTTGTTTTAATTTATTGTGTAGTTATGTTATGGTTAAAGGTAAAACACCACAGCTTTACATAAACTAGTATCCATCCTCATGCGATGCACGACTCAATTAATTTTTCGAATACTAGTTTAACATCATTTTATCATTACATGAATTTGAAAACTAAAAATAAACTAACTTTTCAAAATTTAGCATCTAATATTTACAATATACATGTAGACTACGTATGTATTTGTTCCTAAATTTTCATCATATTCTCTTTTCTAGAATTCTCTATTTTTTCATATATTATTATATTTCTTTGTAGATATTTCTATTATATATTAACTTCAATTTTTTTTATAAAAATAAGACTTATTGTTTATTCAAATACATTTCGTACAATGACCATAGTTCAAAAAGAAGTCGAGGACGAAGCACAACTCAGTTGATAAAACGTTTTTTCTCCGCCCAACAAGTTAAAGATTTCAAGTTATCATGGGAATAACGAGAAATCATTATTGACAATCTTTTTCGAAAAAATATAAAACATTACAGATTAAGTAAATTTCCTAAAGCATAAGAAAATAAGAATGTTTCTCTCTCAAATGTATGCACTCATTTTTATATGATACTCATTTATAGAGATTTAAAACTAGTATAAGAAGTCATTATCTCTCTATTATATGTATTGGACATTTATCTTGCCCAATAGTTTCTATATCGTTTCTTCACAATCACAAGTTCACAACAACTTTTGTCTAACCAATACATGAATGATGAATTTATCTAACTCATATTTTCATCTGACTCTACTTTTTGATAAATTTATGCTTTGACTTTAAAATAAATTTCTATATGCTTCAAACCCAACTTTACTTATTTATATTTTTAAATAAATATTGAATAGATCGTGATTGATTGTCTAATGTACTTTGATATGTCCATTATATTTCATTATAAGAAAACGATTATGTGCAACAACAGTAGTATTTATATGAGAAGAGACAACGTTACCACTTAATATGTATTTTTAATGTTGGGAAGAGACAATTTTTTTTTTTGTCATACATGCTTATGAGAAAAATATTAGGTATATATAAGATATATAAATTAACACTTAAAATAACAATTGCATTTTATGCATCTTAATATCACATATTATAAGAGAAGCCAAACAAACTTTATAAGTTTATAAATTTTGATTTAATTTAAAATATTTATATATTTATAACTCCATCTAATTCCATAATTTATTCTATAAACATAGAACTATTACTTAATTAAGTGAAAATTTATTATTAAAAGTTTCTTAATTTTGATTGAATCATTTAGTTAGATCAAATTGGAGATTAATTAAAATATAATTGTACTATTAAATATTTTAATTGAGCATAAAAAATGAAAAATACACTTGTGTGTTGACGCTGGAGTTGTGAATACGGAGAAGAGCATTACAAATTACAATAATGAATGAAATCCCAATTTTGATTTTTAAAAAAAGTAAAAATTAAATTCTCTAGTACAACCTTCATCCACCACGTCACCTCCACCTAATATCTAAAATTCACGCCAACTCATCTATAATAAAGTTGGTGGACCCTATATATTGGGATCCAAAGAAAAACAAAATTCTACTAATTAAAAAGAGTGGGAAAATGGAAAATAGAAATAGGAAAACGGATAAAAGAATGCCTCATTTGTCCTTTTGCGCATACAATCTTGTCTCTCCTCCATAGCCAATCGCCACAACCCTCTACCTTCGCGGCCACACCCTTAGAGTGTCCACGATAGGCCACCGCATGGCTCTGTTGCGCCGCAGCGGTCTGGAGGGAGCTGCGGTGGCTGCCGTTCTCATTTTTTATGTTCATTAATTAATAATGTGATTTTATTTTGTGACTGCAATAACTGGACGGACAAGTTTTTTTATGATTGTGATGATCAGACGGACAAGTTTTTTGTGGCGTGGCCGTTCCGACTATTATGGACACTCTTGCCTCCCTCTCACCCCTTCTACTTTTTCTACTCTTTTATTTCCATTCGGTTATGATTCAAAGCATATGAATATCATTTTTTCTTCTTCCTTTTCCGTATCTTCTGTTCAACGACAACAAAATCTATTTCGTTGGTTATGTATGCATTATCTACACATACTTCCTCAGTTCCATCTAGTAGGATATAATATGATATGACAATTAAAAAAATTAGTAAAGTTTGAGAGAATGGGTAGTTGAACTCCATTATTATTAATGTTATAATGGTCGTATAACTAAGTTGCAAATAACTTGACGTACATGAATATAAATTGGATTAAAAGTACACATATTTTTATAACGTACATGAATATAAATTGGATTAAAAGTACACATATTTTTATAAAATGGATGAAATATATAAAAATGAGTGTGATAGTGTATAGTCGCTTAATTAAATTGGAGTACGATCTAAATAATGTAGAAGCATTTATTGATTAGTCAACATCAAACGTAAAATCTCTAAGTGTGGGGGTCCGGTTTCTCTACAAATATATCAATGATTGGAGCACAAATTTTGTGCATTACAATTTTATTATAAATATGCATTTTTTTATATATTTGCATGATGCATGGAAATATGGAATCTTTTATGTTAATAATCTCTTTCTTCGTAATAGGAGTTATATTTAGTGCGTGCATTGATTTTAAGAAATATAAAAATTAGCAGGTCAAAAAAATTTAGTGAAACTGAAATATAAGATTCACTTTTTTATATTAGTTTTATAATAAAGAGTGAACTTATGAGCAATGCGTTTCGCAAGCAAACGGTACCTGAACATGGATAGTCCCTCAACTAAGTTGTAATCACATTCATAGTATTTTTTCACTATTCAAAACAATTTTGCACTAAAAATGCCCCCAAGTGATGAAGGGTATTTTTGGACTTTCATATCTAGGTACTGAATATGATATTTTCTCTATCTCTCTCTAATATTGGATATGATATTTTTTTCTTATAATTTAAGTACCTAAAATGATATTTTCACTTCACTTTTTTAATCACTTTATGTCCAATCCTCTCTCTCTCTTAAACTATTACTCCCTCCGTCCCACAAGAATATGCACTCTTTCCTTTTTAGTTTGTCCCACAAGAATATGCACTTTCTAATTTTGGAAAATCTTTTATCTCTAATAAGGTGGGACACATTCTCCACTAATAATACTCTAATTACTTTTTCTCTCTACCTCTATCTTACTTTACCAATTTTACATTAAAACACGTGTCAAGCCCAAAATACATACTCCCTCCATCCCAAGATATTAGAGCCCTTTCTTTTGGCCACAGGAATTTAGGAGATGTTGTTTAGTGGTGTAAGCGGAGTTGGTAGTAAGTAAATTTTTATCATAAATAGAAATGACTCAAATATGTTGGGACACCCCAAAAAGGAATAAGGGCTAATATATTGGGACGGAAGAAGTATTCTTTAGGGACGTAGTGAGTATAAAATAAAAAAAATTTAAAATAAAAATTACTATGAAATTTTTAAATATATTAATTATAAAAATTAAATTATACTCCCTTCGTCCCACTTTAGGAGTCCCAGTTGAGTTCGGCATGAGTTTTAAGAAATGTAAGGGAAAATTGGTGACAAAAGATAGTGGAATGCGGATCCTACTTTTTTATAATCGTTTTTAATAAAATGTAAGTGGAAAAGAGTTAGTGAAATGTGAGGTCTAATACCATTTATGGAATATTTCAACCAGGACTCTTAAAGTGGGACACCCAAAAATGATAAACCGAGACTCCTAAAGTGGGACGGAGGGAGTAATTAATATCAAAATAATTTGTAGCTAAATTTATTTTTATTGTGATTTAGTTGTTTTTTATTATTAAAAATTAAAATTTTTAATTTTTAATATTAAAAAATAATTAAAATTTTTAATTAGCCCTAAAAATTAAAATTTTTAATTTTTTATTAATTCAAAATTTTTAATTTTTAATATTAAAATATAATTGAATCTCAATCAAAATTAAAAATAAATTTAGCTATAAGTTATTTTAATAAACAAATTTACAATATTAATTTTTATAATTAATATTAAATAATTTCATAGTATTTTTTATTTTGATTTTTTACTTTCTTAAAAGTTTTAGAGAAAGAAAGAGAAAGAGGATAACATAAAGTGATTCAAAAAGTAAGATGAAAAAATATCATTTTAGGTACTCAAACTATAAGAAAATATCATATCAAAGAGAGAGGGAGAAAAAATAAAATCATATCCAATACTTAGACATGAAAGTCCAAAATTGTCCATCATGCCTTGAGGGCATTTTTAATGTAAAATTGTGATGATCAATAGGGAAAAAGTATCATGCATGTGATTATACCATAGTTCAGGGACTATCCACGATATTTTTAAAGTTTATGGATCGATTGTGTGCGGAACGTATAGTTCAGAGACCATTTGCATAGTTCACTTTATAATAAAATGTGACTGAAATGAGTTAGTAGAATGTGAGATCTACTTACCATTTATGGTAAAAGTGAAATGTGACTCTTATTGTGGGACGGACCAAAATGACAAAATATAATTTTTATCGTGGGACGGAAGGAGTATATGCCTATGTTATGTTAACATGAATATTTCTAATGGAATTGAATAGCAACGAAATCTAATTGAAAACTTTGAAAGCCGCCTGAATGAGCATATCTATTACTCCCTCCGTCTGCCAAGACCTGCAACATAAATGTCCCCAGATCTAGAAGCAATAACTAGACATTCTTGACACAACACAACAGCACATATGTAATCCATAAATTCAGGGTTTTGGTCTAATAGGATTTGTAAGTGAATATTAGAACCCCCCAAATAGGCTAAACAAAAATACAATACCATTTTTTAGGCCCGCGACAACATATGTGTCAGACTGTCAGTTATTGCAAGCCTAGAGCAAGGGTCATCACATTCAAGGTTCAATATTGAAAGCCTAAAATTTTGGCTGATGTATATTACTCTAGGCGCCAAATTTGCTTGCTGCAATGCTCAACAACATTATAGATGATCCTTGACACTTGCTCTCACTGAGTCTCATACTCAATTAGATCGTTAAATGATTTAGTTACCTATTCAAACTAACTAAATATTGTAAACAAACAATTAGATCACTAATGCACAATGTATTCATTAATGCATAACTCTTAGCATATTTAAACGGTTAAACCGAGAAAAAATTGAAATCAGTCAATGTTTGTATGAATTTATAGCATACTGCTATTAAATCAAATAAACAAGTGCATATAACAAACATATATACGTAATTCCTAACTATAGATGAAGAATCGAGTAGTCCCCAATTTAACTTAAAAACCTAAAAGTTCAATTAAAATTGGTTAAATTTAGAGAACATACAAGAAACATGTTTAGTAGCCGTAGTAGCCGTTGAGCAGTTGATCCACGATCCGCAACACTAGTTGCGACGCGCACAGTAAGATCCTCCATAAAGTCAGGAAGATGAACATAAAAAATAGACGATGGATTTAGAGGAACAGAAGATGGGGTAACAGAAGAGGTCGTTTATTTAAAACTTATACCACTATGATGCACCATTTCAACTCACTAAACACTAATAATTATGTGGGTCACACTATCCACTAACACTACTTTAACTACCTTCTCTTCATCTCCTTTACTTTACCAATCGTGCATTAATTCTCGTGTCATTTCAAATGCTCATATTGTTATTAGACGGAGGGAGTATTATTTTATTCGTAACATTGGAAGGATTATAGATTTTCTCATTTAGTAACAATCACCTAAGTTCGTCGTTCTATAGGGGAATTTTAAGCCAAAATTTACAAATTTCAGTTTCATGCATGCGTTTTAGATCGATTAAGAGTGAACTTTAATTTTTTATTTTTTATTTTTTATTTTTTTGTTCAAACTACAAAAATCTAATCATAGAGGAATGCCATGACCGGGAAGTATAAAAATTTTGTCCCAAAGGGAGAGGCATTTCTAATCCCCCTTCGACCATTAAGTGACATGTTAGTGTCATTATGAAAATGTTATATACATCACAAAAATACGTCTGCTACCCTATCTTATAAGTACAATTTAACCCAAAAAGTGGAGTGCATAGCAAGCAAGTCAGAATCATGCAAAAGTAAGACTTGGTAACACCCGATAAGATAGTGAGTGACAAACGCTATATGACAAGGATGGTATGCTTAAATTGAAATAACAGCTCACAAAAGTTTTCCCGGTTCATTCCATCCAAGTTGCAATTATTAACTATCTATTCAATATAATCGAAACCTATTGTAAGGCGGTTGTTATAATATGTAGGCTGTGAATGCAAGAAATGAGATTTCATGTCCATAATCTTGTTAGATATGCGAATCAAGCTTAAAATTGGATGACAAAACTTCCGGTCATTCCCACCATCTTCAAATAAAACAATCTCAAAGAGAGTTTTCAATATTTCATCGACCAGTTCTGGCAATTCTTGGGATAATATGAAGTACCGGTGAAGTTCAACAACACCTGGTGGTGGAATGGTGTGGGCTATGGTGATGGCATTAAAATAAAAGGTAGTCAATCCATCAATCGCGTGTGCACACTTAGAGGATATATCAACATCTACATCACTGAGTCCGGCTTTAAGTGAATCGACAATTGTAATGAGGGTTTCATTCTTACAAAGCAGTATTAAAACCAAGATACGTTTGGTAAATAGAACCCACATCAAGCGAAAGTCTTTCTTTTTTAACTTCTTACAAGCAAAAATGTCATGTATTTTGGAATTAATACGGCTATCTCGAGTATAGTTCTAACTGTTTCAGCTAGTGCATAGCAAGCAAGTCAGAATCATGCAAAAGTAAGACTTGGTAACAACCGATAAGATAGTGAGTGGCAAGTGCTATATGACAAGGATGATATGCCTAAATTGAAATAATAGCTCACAAAAGTTCTCCTGAGTCATTCCATCCAAGTTGCAATTATTAACTATCTTCTCAATATAATCGAAACTCATTGTAAGGCAGTTGCTATAATCTGTAAGCTGTGAATGCAAGAAATGAGATTTCATGTCCATAATCTTGTTAGATATGCGAAGCAAGCTTAAAATTGGATGACAAAACTTCTAGTCATTGCCACCATCTTCAAATAAAACAATCTCAAGGAGGGTTTTCAATATTTCAATGACCGGTTCTGGCAATTCTTGGGATGATATGAAGTACCGGTGAAGTTCAACAACACCTGGTGGTGGAATGGTGTGGGCTATGGTGATGGCATTAAAATAAAAGGTAGTCAATCCATCAATCGCGTGTGCACACTAAAAGGATATATCAAAATCTACATCACTAAGTCCGGCTTTAAGTGAATCGACAATTGTAATGAGGGTTTGTTGGAATCTATGTCCGGTCAATGAACTTTGACCAATTATAATTTCAATGAGACATTTAATTTTGTGAAATTAAATGATATAGCCTATAGCGTCGATCTACGTTCGGAGTAGATGACCGTGGTATATTCTTTTTCTCAAATCCGATTCACGGTGAGTGAGAAATAAGGGATTAAAGTTGTGCAAAATTGCAAACTTAATGAGCTATGAGAGAAGCTTAGGGAATAATTAAGAGAGTTAATTATCCCACATTGGAAGTTACAACCTTATTAAACTAGTATTTAATAAGAATGATTATTATATGGAATAATTATAGTGGACTAAGATGGGCTGTAGAGCCCACACGCGCGCACACGCGCGCACCGCCGCCGCCCCGCCATGAGCCGTGAGCCTCGAGCCCGTGTCCTTGTCCTCGTCCTTGGATCTTGGATCTTGGCAATTGGTCTTTGGGTGGTCTTTGGGCATGGTCGTGGGCTTGGCCCAAGGCTAGTGGGTCTAGGGTCTAATTCTTTTTAGACCACCACCGTTTCTATGTCAGCGAGCCAAGCGGGATGACACCTCGTCAGTATGACGCCGTAAGCCAACGTGGCTGACACGTGACAGTCCTACAGTGGACTGAGCCTATAAATAGGCTAGTCATTCTAGCATTCTACACACCAAAAACTAGAATCCACACTCTGCATCATACACTGTCGAAGCTCTGCTCTCTCCTCCATCCAGTTCGCCGGAGCTCTATTGATAGCGGTGCTGCTTCACCAGAGACGCAGCCGTTTTATCTTTGGGGACGAAACGCCTATCCGAAGAGCACTACCGGGGCGTATCTCGTCTTGCGGAAAGAGGCCTCCTCGACTCGGCTAAATTCCTTTTACGGTTTATTTGTTTCGAAATTTCCGTTGTAATTTCGATTCAGTTGGTTCATTTGTATTCCTTCTTTTGGGTTGTATTACGCCCGGTTTATATCTTGTAAATCCAGAAACCAACAGGGTTTCAGTCTTACAAAGCAGTATTAAAACCAAAATACGTAAATAAAATCCACATCAAGCGGAAGTATTTCTTTTTTGACTTCTTAGAAGCAAACATGTCATGTATTGGAATTAATACGAGTATACGACTATCTCGAGTGTAGTTCTAGCTGTTTCAGCCAGTGTATCATTGGTAGCTTGGTCAAGCAGCTTAAAGTCGATATATTTCACAAGAAGCACTTCTAATACAAGATTTAAGGAAATGTGCATTCCCCTGTATTTGGAGCTGCATGAGGCACCCGAACTAACCTTACATCTTTTGGCATATGCAAGAAGCAATGTGCAAATACCAAAGATAAAACTTATACGAGTAACGAGTGGGCACTGGGATATCACAAAAACACAAGAGTTTTGTTTAAAATGAGCTCGCCCACAAATTTCAGCACATGTGCTATCACCTCCGGTGTGTCACTCCATTGGAAGATTGCTTTTTGCATAATTGGCATGCTAGCCGGATAAATCAAGTCAAAGAAAACCTTATAAAGCTCGCCGCTATTTAAAGCCATAGCTATCCCCCTTAGATCTCTCATCAACCCAATTAGCCTCTTTAAATTCACTTGTTCGAATTTTGTGGTCGCCAAAGTTGTCCAATTTTTTAAGTTCCTCACACAGAGGGAGCATTGAATCCTTGAGGACGTTACTATCATTCAGGGATATCGACTGCCCTATAATGTAGTAGAACTTTGTCCTATGTCTAGAGTGGATGTGCTTTTGAAGAAAATAGAAATGTTCTTCAGCGTGATTACATAAAGTGAGATCCATTGTGGGCAGCTGGAGTAGTAGATTCCCAGTCGTATACCCCCATGCCAATTCCAAGAACAACCTCAAGGTTTGTTTGATGATTTCATTACTCTCCGTATAAACACCGAGGTTTTCAAAGATTTTCAAAAAAATAAATTCAATAGCGATTGATAATCTTTAAATGGATGGCGATTGGTCTGAGTATAATCACCCACATAGGATGTCCAGAGATTTTGAAGTAATATGAGCACTGCCACATTGAGAGTTTCGAGTGACATAAGTACTGCCTCATCCCTAGGAAGTTTTTGTAAACCGCTTTCAACAACCTCTACAAACTGCAAGGCAGGGCCTACAAGTTCTGCATCCACTCGTGTTGCATATTGTTTTCTTAAAATAAGAGCAACTATGTGAACAATCCAAGCAAGCTTGACTTCAAGATCAAGATGAGGAACCGTGATATCAACTCCTTTCATCTGTGATACATGCTTCATCTCTCCTTTCAAAGATCTCATAATCTCGATAATGGATTTTATTTTTTAAGTTCTCAAATCTGTATAGATATGGGAAAAAATCCAATTGTTTTTTAATGAGGTCGGCGTTGCAGAGTTGATCACAAAGTAAGCCTTCCTTAGGTGAGTTCATAATTGATGGGATGAATTTTTTAACAATCTCATGCACACGCACATGGTTGACAAAGAACTTTGACATTTTGCTTGTTGAGGGGGTCAGGAACATTTGTGGTAAATATTTTACAAACCAAGACAAGAGCTCGAAAATGTAGCAGACACTACGACCATGAAGATCATCAGACAAGAGTGAACTTTAATTTTAGTTCATGAAAATTGCATAAAACATTGTCATAAGTCTCTAAATTAAAAAATTGATACTCACTTAAGATTCTTAATTTTCATTTTTTGCACAACTTTCTTTCCACGTGTCTTTTTATTTTCTCACACTAAAATACTCTTTTCCTCTTCATTTCTATCATTTTTCTCTACATCTTTGTCTCTCTCATTGTGCAAAAATGTCCTGTGAAGGAAGTTAAGGAGGCCATCCACCTCCAAACGACCAAATTCCAGAAGCCATTGCCCGTCTCCCCTTTACCGCGGCCGAAATGGAGGAATTGTTCAAATTGAGAGTTGCTAAGTTGGAAGATCCGATCGGAAGGGATGCTGCACACACACACACACTCGCAGAACGACTACAAGTGAGCTTCTTTTTTGGAATAAATATTTATTCTATAAAAATTGAGAAAAATATTTTTTAAATTCAAAATAAACCACATTACAAAATATATCCATTATCTAATGGATTTCTACCCAATTTTTTATATTTTCATATTTTTTTCCTTTTAATCTTTTATACTCATCTATAAAGAAGTTGAGCATCTAGTTTATTTAATGATGTAATTTGTCTTTTTTAGGTTTTAATTATGTAATCTTTAATTTTATTAGGATTTTAATTATGCAATTTTAATTATGCAATTTTTAAGAATCACATAGTTTAGTTATATAATTCTTAAGTTTATATTTTGATAGAATCATAATAAAGAAATTGAAAACAAGAACTCATAAATAGCAGCAACTGAATAAATGACTGAGTGCACATGTTGTTTTGTTGAATAAATGGTTTAATTGATGAGATTGTAACTGTGTTTAGTGTTCAATAGTTACAGATATTGCTCAAGAAAATATGATAATGTAATTATCAACACCTAAGAGCATCTACAATGGCTTCTGGACTAGCCACTGGACACCTCCTGCCACATCATCAGGACTAGAAATTGCATGCCACATCATTAGGACACTCAACTGCACAATAGTGAACAAGAAACTAAACTAGCACTAGGACTAGCCACAACAAATTCATATTAAAAAATTACAATGACGCAAAATACGAAATTAAATTTACGACACAGATACGGGAAAATGCAATAATTTTATTTAAATTAAAAAAAATTACACTAAAAAAAATTACATAATTTAAAAAAATTAAAAAAAAACCCTCCTACCTCCACACACACGCCCCGCCTCACTCCTCGTCGCCGCCTTCACCGCTACCCGGGAACCCCATATCTGCCGCATCTGAGTCCCCGGCGTCTCCCGTGCCGCTACGTGTGCTAGCCAAATCGGCCCGCATACTCTGGAGGAGATAAAAAAGAAACCCCTTCTCTACAGGGTCAGTTGCCGCACGCCATTCACCTATGATTTTCCACACGCTCAGCTGCGTTTGTTGACGCGTGAGGCGGGCGAGCTCGACTGCCGACTGGCCGACTGGGGGGGTGCCGACTGGACCTCCTAGGACCCGTCGGTGACTCCCCTAGATGCCCGTTGCGCCACTTTTGACCAACCGGGCGAGTGCGGCGAGTAAACGATGGAGGGGACGGGAACTCCTAAGCAGCGTCGGGGAGGTCATGGGAACCGCTGGTGCTGTTGTAATCACCGGCGAGGTTCAGCCGCTGCTTCTTCGGCCAGCCAGCATCGAAACCCGTCCGAAACTTCTCAGAATCCATCAACACCTCATAGCAGTTCCAGTAGGTGAACTCCTTATAAACCCCCGTCAAGGGGAAGACAGCCTCCGCCATCCTCCTCACATCGTCGTTAGTTTGGCCACTGGTCTTCGTGCGGAGGTGGTTGGCGTACAAGCCCGCAAATCGGGAGACCGCGGCCCTGATTCAGTCCCACTGTTTTCGGCACTCCTCCCCGCCGTGTGACTTCCCGTCTGGGCAAAATGTCTTGTAGGATGCTGCTATTTTAGACCACAAGTTGATGATCCTCTGATTGTTCGACTGGAGGGGATCATCGCAAACACTCACCCAAGCCTTGGACAGCGCGACGTTCTACTCGTCCGTCCACTTCCTCCGTGCCTTACCCAAACTGTCGTCATCAGCCGGCTGCGCCGACTCGCCGACCACCCCTTTGCCCTTGCCCCTCGTCTTCTTCAGTGCTCCCCGACCCCGACCCACTCTCCCTGTTTGAAAGGGAGAGCCCGCATCATTGATATCTATCCCCAACTCCTCTAAGGAGAAAGTTTCAATCCCAATGTATTGCGTCTCCACTAGGGTCGATGTGTGGGAAACAGCAGTCAAAAAAGTCAAGACTGGGCCGATAGACATTGTCCTCCCCCCCCCCACATCCCCTGCACCCCCCGGCTGCCACCCCGACATCATCTGCATCCCCGGCTGCCACCCTAGCATCATCTGCATCCCCGGCACCCCCTGCACACCCTGACCCCCCTGCACGCCCTGCATCATCGGCTGCCCCCTCGACATCACCGGCTGCCACCCCGACATTCCCTGAACACCTGGCATACTACTACCCCCGTCATTCCCGGCATCATCTGCGGCCAAGGGTACATATTGTAGTACCCGCCCATCGGACCCCATCCACCTCCCACGGGTACCGTTGGCGTTTGCGCCCCGCTCGTCACTGGAGGAGAGTCGTTGTTCTCCATTTCGCGATATTGCTCTTGTACAGAAATTAACAAAGAGAGAAACTCGTTAAAACAAGTGGTGCGAATGAAAATGACATGCAGATTGCGTATATATAGAGTTTCGGAAATTAAAAAAAAAATATACGCTAGCCGATCAGGAGCCTGCAATGGCGGCCAGCGGACCGGCTAGTGCCCGAGAATCGGCGTGGGCTAGCTGATCGGCTCGTCGCTCGCAATGGTAGACTAGCAGACCGGTCAGCGCCCGTAAATCGGCTAGCCGGCCCGCTAGCCTCCATTGCGGATGCTCTAAATGCTCCATCCTTTGAGATATTAGAGAGGACGGAGAATATAAATTGATGGTTTTTATATGCATTCATTTCTTTGTTTGGCGTGACTTTTGCAATCACCCTTTATTTGCAATTACTCTCATTTTAAGTATATCAGACACAGACATTCATTTGTGAATCCCGTGAAATTAGTTTTTCTATTTTTATCTATATTTCTCGTTCCTCAAATTAAGTTAACTACAAAAAAATTGAAATGTGAAAATAGATTAAAGAATTGAAAAACAAAGCAAAACGCGCGTGGGCGATCAGTCACCAAATGGTATCCCGTCTTATCCTCCGATTCCTCTCTTGTCTTCTCTCTTCTCACTGTCACACACTACTGTGAATCCAGAGACCAGCCGTTTTCACCAGCACAGCTTTGTCAGCTCCCCAACCAAAATCCCTCCTCTCAATTTTCAATTTTTTTCTAATTTCCCTGCTGATTATGCCTTTTTATCTGCTCATCATTCTTAATCACGCCAGCAACCCTTCCATAAACATACCATATTATATCTAGTATGCTTATGCACGCCCCCTCTGTCCTTCCCTCTTTCTCGCTCTCTGCACATCTGCTGTCAGTTTCAGACCCCTCTTTCCACAGTTTCTGTTTCTTCATATGAATTTCCTGAGTCCCTCTTCATCATGTGAAGATTTTTTGGCATTTCTTTCTTTTTTAGTGGGGCTTTTCTTGTCAAAGCAAAGCACCTTATGCTTTCCACATGGCGTTGTTGCCACTTCGTTTCGTATTTACTGACATTTGGCTATTTGCCTTATGCCATTATCTTTTGTGATTTGGTAAAGATTGAATTTTTTTGGAAGGAAATTTGATTGGGGTTTGTTTTGAGTTCTGTGTAGGGCTTTATTTCCCCAATTTCTTGATTTTTGATGTTTTTTGGGAGGAATGAATGATACAGCGGCGTGTTTGGCTATTGTGGAGAAGAAGCCGCAGAGGCCTGGTGGATGCGTTGGTATCTTCTTTCAACTTTTTGATTGGAATCGTAGATTCGCTAAAAAGAAGCTTTTTTCCAAGAAATTATTGCCACCAGGTAATTATTAGTATATGTTAAAAGTTGCATACTGTTTAGAGTATGTAACTTGATAATGTTGGACTTGATTTTTGTATCTATTTTTACTGATTTTGGAACATATAGTTCGATTCAAACAAGCTTCGAAGAAATTTGGTGGGGATGAGAAGCAGCCGAAGCTTCGTTTGGTATGTGTAGTTGGTTAATGATGTTTTTTCTTGTGGTTCTTGTTTAATGGTGTGTGGATGGAGAGTTAATTGATGCACTTACTGTTGTAATTGTGTGAATGGAACATAGATTGCTGATGAGAACAATGGGGGATTCCCAACGGCGAAGATGTCGAATGGGGCTGCCATCGTCGATAATGAACAAAACCATGAAATGCATGTTCCTGGACTTGTTGCCAGGCTCATGGGGTTGGAATCTATGCCGGCATTGCAGAGAGATAAGTCGAAGACTAAGGCTCCTCCTGCATCTGGTGTTGTTTCACGAGAATTGGTCGATAAAAGGGAAGATTTGAAAGTGGAGAAAGTTGGGATTAAGCATGAAGTAAGGCCTCAGAAACTTCAAAAGACAAGTGTAAGTGAGAGACAACCAATAGCCAGATTTGGGGCAGAGAAACTGCCATTCAAGAATGTGTTATCCAAGTCGAAAAAGCATCATCCGAAGTTTCCTCCGCAAGTGAAAACTCCCAAAAATCTTCCAAGGAAAAGGCCATCTAAACTGATTGATGCAGCCACTAGAATTTTGGAACCTGGTTTGCAGTCAAGTAGATCTAAATGTGTTCTCACTTACTCTAATGCCTCGCGACACACTCCACAGGATACCGACGTGGATGGATCCTTGTCAACCCGTTTGGAAGGTTCTTATGGTTTTGGAAGTGTAGATGCAGAGGGGGAATCATCTTGCAAAAATTGTGGCCATTTGATGGATAATTTGAATGGTAAATCTACCATCACTGAGTTTGCTTCACCCTTCTCGAATAATGTAAGATCTTGTTGTCAAGTATCTGAACAAATTAAGCCTGTTAATGTTGCATTTTATCATCAGTTGGAAGAAGAATGGCGTGATGGTTACCCTGTGGCTGCAGCTCCGGTTATTGGAGATGTTCAAAGTAATTGCAAGCTCACATCGTATAGGAGTCCTTTCTGTGCCGGGCATATTCAACAGCATTTGGCTGGCCAGCATTGCAAGGCTCCAAGAGGTGTGCCTTTACCTCTTAGCCCTAACCAGAAGTCATATAGGCAAAGTCAGATGTTACGAGCGAGGGAAACAGTTCCTATAAGGCCAAATGTGGTTACGTTGAGGAGTAGCCAGGCATCAACAACTGTTATGAATGGGACAAAGAATCCTGTTTCAGAAAATCAAAGCTTAGGCTGTAGTCCCAGGTCTCGGGTGCCTTCCCGGATTGAGAATGGCAGATTTGAAATGGAGAAGAGAATCCCCAATAGGATGAATGACTCGGTACCTACTGGGAGAAAGAGGAGGCCAAACAATCTCTCTCGAGACAGTGATTATTCTGGTTGCTCAAGCTATACACTTAACAAACCGATTACAAGCTCTCACTTGGTTGAGCATGAATGTGGCCAAGTTGGATTGCTGCATCGACAAGACAGAAAATTTACCAGTACTACAGGGAACAACAATGTGGTTTCCTTCACATTTAATTCATCAGTGAAGCAGAAGGTTGGAATTCATGAAGTTGGCGAAGCGCTGGTTAGGAGTGCTGATGGTAGAGAGAAACCAGAAATAGGAGAATGTGTTAGAAAGACGGTGTTTGAGAAATCCCGGCCTATAAGCGGAGATGCACTTGGTGCGCTTCTGGAACAAAAGTTGAAGGAATTGAATTGCCAAGGAGAGGATACGGGAAATGCACCTAAAAAGACCACTGCTACGATTCTACAAGAACTTATAACGGCCTTGACTTCAGAGGTTCCATTACAGCAGGATAATTTACCTGCTATATCTGATAGGAGAAATGGTTGGAGTGATCAAAGCCATTTGTCTAACTCAAGATCTTCAAATGTTTCATCACATGTAAGCCAAAAATATTCTACTTAATTTGCTACTATATATATTAGGCTTGAATTGTCAACACATTATCTTGAATGCAACTTTGAATGCAACTCTGAATGCAACTTCATTAAAGCTATTAACCTGGCCTAAATTAAAATGCTTTGTTATCCATCTTGTCGTAATCAATCTCCATATCTATTTTAGGATCTGTTTTGTTTGCTAAATGTAGTAGTTACTTGTCTGAAAAATTTAGTGCTCGCCCCGTGCCATGTCTTACTACCTGTCCGTTTACTTGGCTAAACTGTGACTCTATGTTAGAGGGAGTGTTTGAGATTGTGAGTCGAATACTACGTATGCAGACTCACTTGGCTACATTTTTTTTGCTGAAATGGCTTGAAGAAACTGTTACTTTTAGAATTTTTAGCCTGAGTATAACCATAGAATGGTTCTTGATTTGTTGAGTTGCATGTTTCGGTTTCAGTTGATTTTGATGAAATATTGAAGAGTCATCTCATGATTATATTTGTTATACCTTCAGGGCAACACCGTGGATGTGAACCCATCGTCTGACCAACCTCTCTACACTGAGTACCTAAGCCCAGAATCTGTTCTTGAAACTTGCTTTTCTACTGAGAGTTTGCCTTCCAGCAGTGCAGATGATGGTCTAGGTAACTTTTTGGGCTTCAAGACCATGTTTTTTATGCTTGACTTTTGAAGTCATGAGTTTGTGTTCGCGACTGCCTATCTAACCTCAACTTGTGTCTGCAGGGTCGCCTAACCCTGATGCGTTGGACACAGTTGGGAATTCAAAAAAGATGGTCGTTGATATTTACAACAATGTTTCTGATATCTTATCTACTTTTGGGTTGAAAGGAAAAGGGGTCGACCAAGTAAGGGAGGTGCTTTTGAATGCTGAGCTGGTATTCCATCGGGCGCTACTTTCATGTTCAGCAGTAGGAAAAGGCTCCCCGATCAAGCATTTGCTCCTCGATGAACTGGACATGCTCGCCAGCCTTCTATGGATGAACTTCGGTTCCTCCCTCGGGGTCGAGGATGGCAAGGAGGTGAATCAACTCAAAACATTCGTTCTGCATTCTACCATCGAGTATCTGGGCTTAAGATTTCAAGAATTTCAATCCAAGGTGTCGAGGAAGCTGCCTCTTCGCATGAACAACCGCATGCTGATCCTGGAGATTGTGGAAGTTGTTAGGAGGTGGGAGGAGCTGTCGAGGCTGGGCGTTGATGAGCTGATCGAGAGAGAGATGAGCCGTTCCTTGGAGGAGTGGACGCAGTGCGAGAGTGAGGGTTTTGAGAGCGGCGTTGAGATCAGCAGACATTTGGTGCAGATTTTAGTAGATGAAATTGTGATGGATCTTTGCAAATGGTAGAAAGTAGATGAAATTATGTTGTGCAATTGTGAAGGACTCCAACAGTTAAACCTAACTTAACCATTGTACAAACAAACTGATGTGCCTTAATTTTACATTGTTGAATGTATGTTTTGACACATCATTCATCCTTCAAATGAGAATTTTCATAAAAAAAAGTGAACTTTATTGTAATTTGAAAACATCACACTTCAACAAAAGCTTGGTTTCTATACAAAATTGAAATTACAGAGACATTATCACACTCTCAATCAATGGGAATCCAAAACTAAAGAATAAAAAATGAAGATGTAAAAATACCGAATTCGAATAATATGGTGAATGCAAATTTCCCCCAAATCAAAACTGCCTATGCCCTAAAACAGATCTAGCAACGCCTCTATTGCTTCTCCCCTCCTTCAATTCGGCCATGCTCGCATAGCTCTTTCTAGCCATCAATCCGCCGCTCCTCTTCTCGGCGGAATTCGCCGACTTGCTCCCTCCCCCCAACTTCCCATAAACGCTCCCGCTCTTCATAAATCCAGCCGGCGGCGTCAGAGACCGCTCCGCCACAGGCGGCAGCGGAGCAGCCGGCTTCCTGTTCTCCTTCCGAAGCGTCGCCGAGAAATCAGGGACGGATTGTGCCAGAGCAGACGGCGGCTTCGGCCTCCTCGGCGGGGTGGAGAAATTCGAACTGAATTTCACCTGCTTTTTGGGCGGGGTGAGAACCGGTTGGCTTTGAACATTTTCCTCTGGCCGATTGATGGAGTTTTTCATCCTCAGCTTCCTCTCTCTGAGATCGGAGTACTCTTTGAACCTGGGGCCTCGCTCCATGACGAAGCTCTCGGTTGTGAGTTGCAGAAGCTGAGGGCTTCCGGAATCGGAGAATTGAGAGAGGAGCAGGGAGCGGGCGTCGAGCGCGGCGAGATGCGGTTGCCGAGAATCGATTATCTCAGCCATTGACGTGATTTGTTGAAGGTTTTCGAGAATCGAGATGGAGCTTGTTTTGATGATTTGATGAAAGCTTGTTGATTTTAAAAGATTTTGTGTTGTGTAAATTGCAACGGTCTAATTATAAAGAAGGGTAGAAAGGGAAGCGGTGATTACAGAGTTACTCTAACGTTCGTATTCAAGTGGGGCCATCCATAATTGTAAACGGAGTTGTTTAATTAAACTAAGTTTTATTTATTACGATTGCATTTGTGTTAATACAGATATTTATTTTCTTGTGTATCAAATGGACAAATGCAATCTATTCTCTCTCTCTCTCTTTTTTTTTTATTAAAAATAAGTCTATTACTTTTTGAATTTTTTTATGACTGACTAAATATTCATTTATCTTAAACAGATCTTCATAGCGGATATCAAAATAAAATATACAGTACTTAATTATATACACTTTTATCAATATGTTCTTTTATTATTTTACACTCTTAATAATTTAAAACCTAAGCATATGAAAATCAGAATTCATTTGACTACCATTCTCTGATTGAATTTAATATATTTCTTTTATTATTAAAGCTATTAGTCATTTCCAGTCATTTATATTAAATTAAAATTCATTTTTTGAGTATATATTATATAAATTTCAAAAGAATATTTTAAATTCACCTACTACTTTTTACCTTATACTAAATGTTTACAGTATCTATAGTACGCATCTATAGTTGAGTAATGCCTAAAATTACGGTCTTTTTTTTTTTTTACCATCACCTATTTTTATGGTTATGATCATTAGTTTAGCACTATTTAATTGCTTCGCTCTCTTAAAACATTGTTGATTTTGTTATTTTAGTTGATCCAAAATTGTTAACTGTGTGGCCACTACTCCTTATATTTTTCCATAGTGATGTTAATTTAGTTTTTTAAAATCAAACATTATTCACATATTTTGTCCACGTTTACAATGCATGATGATAACCTAATAATTATGCAAGTCTCATTTATAACTTACCTACACGTACACTTATTTGACATTTATTAATATTGTGACAAAAAGAAATAAATAATGTTTTAAGACAAAGATACTAGTATTATACAACTGACATTATTCAGCAAGAGTATGCAACATTAAAAATGACATTAGATTTTGTAAAATGTTAGATAAATAGGAGTACTCCTATTTAATTTGTGGGGAAAGTAGGTCATCAAAGGTGAATAATGACTTGAAAATTTATAATGGTGGATTGTGGACCATGAGTCGTTTCTTTGTAATTAAGGAGTATTGCGATTATAAGAATTATGTTCAAAAATAAAAATATGCGAGTCTTTATGAATATCAAATAGGAGTATAGGACCAAAAAGTTATTTTCAGTAAATGTATGAGACTAATTTTAGACTTGATATAGTATCATATTATTTACTTGTGTAAATGATTAGGTGCAAGTATATGAATAATACTCCGTAAACTGATATTTTATATCCAAGCTACTTTAAAAATAATTAGTCAAACATTGGTCGCTTAATTATATATCCCATAAGCACATATATGGTCTTTGTGTGTGTTAATTGACAATTGTAATTTGATATAGGGTCCAACAAAAGTTTATTGGATTCTAATTTGATGGTCAATCCTCGCATTGCGATAAAGAAAGTAACTTTACTTCACTCTGATTTTTAAAGTTGTGTATCGTGTGGGTTTGGATTTGAAAATTGCCAATCAAAATAGATACATGGGGTAGCCTCTAATGATTTTGCAAGGAATGATCAATAAATTAGTTGTTCAAGCTTTATTGCTACCTTCATACTCACTTGTTTGAATTTGATCCTCCAATTTTCCATGTACATTTTATAATCATGATATTATTATTCCCTAAAAACTAAAAATTTACAGTATGAATTGTTATGATTCAATGTCATAAAAGTTATACTACAAACTTAGATGAACTGAAAAAATCAACCCAACAACAAAAGTTAAAAATCAAGAAGATAGTAGTTAAATTGATTGGCTGCTAAAGTCAAAAAAGGTGAGTGGGGTGTGGGATTAACATTTATCATAAAGTGCTAAAGTAAAAGCAATTCTCCTATTAAATTCATAACTCACTTTGAATATTTTTTTATTAATACTTAAATAAGACTAATTAGGACCTTTGGTTGTGCTTGAACTTGATTTAAATAGTGGAGAAAATGATTCTTGAAGTAAGAATTTCCATGGCACTTCATTTTCAGATCATTGTATGCCCTTTCATTTAATTTTAAATTTGGGATGCTTGACAAAAGTAAGCAGCTGGTAAAATTAGCTTATACAAATAAGGGACTGCTTTTACGAGATTGATCATTGATGTGAGTTTAATTGCATGCATACAAATGGTGAGATCTCATCTCCTTCAAAGATTGCCGCCTTTGTCCAACTCTCTATCTCATATAAAAAATATCATTTCCCCTTGTGTTACAAGAACCAAATAAGACATTGCTATATTTGAGGAAATGGCCATCTCCCAAACTCCCACAAGTCCAAAGAAATATAAGGACTGAGATTTGAACATTGATACCATGATTTATATCTTGTCCTCTTATATTACACTCGACCAACTTCAACCATACACCGAAATTCATTTTTTATGTAAAAATAATCTCTAATCATACACCAAATTCAAACCTATTTTTGGTGTTTTCTACGGATTTACACCAAATATGGTATACAACACCAAAGTCCAAATATAGTGTTACTGCAAAAATTTATAAGATATTGCAAATCGATCCATTATTATTTAATTATGTAAATTTGAGTTTTGTATAAATGGTTGGAGATGGTTTTGGACAAAACATCTCACGAATCAAATCAAACTTGATGATACTTGTATCTCTTCCCAAGATTAAATCTTTTCTATTCGACCAGTGATGCTTTTAATACAAGCCTACTTAGCATCCATCTATTCTTCACCAACCATTTAAACTTAATATGCAAAACCGGGGAAATTCATGACGCCCATCTAATTGCTCCATAACGATCATCACTCTGTGAAACAACAACCTTAATCATTGTGTTAATACTATTTCTTCACCCACTTTTCTTGTTAGATAAGAATATAACTCCTATTTGCGGACAAAAGAATAAATATTTTAATAATAAATTAATACTTTTCATTTTTATTAAAAATGAAACATTTTTTAAAATGCAAACAACGTCTCTCTACATTTTCATCTCTCTTACTCTATTCTCTATTCATTAACTTAAAAAAAAAAAAAACTACCTAAAATTTCGAAATTCAAATATTTCGTATTTATTGGGTAGACGGAGTATATTAATACTCAAGTATTACTCCATGAAATTAATTTCTACGAGTATCCATATCTTAAAAATATTTTAATTTTTTTTTATTATAAATAATTGAAGAATAAAATTTTCTTGATGTCACAAAATTATACTATGAATATTAAATGACAAATTATATTTAAAAAATTAATAAAAATATATAGTAAAGATATTAATAAAAGATGAGTAAGTAATATGCTTAGTACGGTTGGATTGAATGTATAATTTGAGGTATTACTATTATTTTTAAATAAAATCTATAGTATAATTTTATAAAATATATTAGGGGAGTGTTTGGGTGCCACCACCTCTTAAAATAACATCATACCATCATTCCTAGCCAATCATTTGTACACGTAGACGAATAATAAGATGCAACGTGGCAAAAAAAAAAAAAAAAACTGAAAAAGACGGCTAGCAATATATATACTATACAATAATTTTTTTTGGCCAATAATATCTAACACACTATACATCAATTTATAGATTGTTGTGTAGTGTTTATAATATGGTTGTATAAGTTACTTATATTTTACATTTAATAAGTAAAATAATTGGGCCCTTTTATAGATTTGGATACAAAATGTAGTATTAGCCCAACAAAAAGAAATAAGCCCAATATGGTCACAAGCTTCCTTCCCCAATTCAAGTATCCGGGAACAGATAAGGAACAAGTACTTCCTCCATCCCATTGAAGATCTCTCCGTCTTATTGAAGATGACCCACTTTTCTTTTTAGTTTGTCCCAACTATGATGACTCATTACTTAAAATGGAAACACATTTATCTCTACTTTATTCCCTCTCTCTTACTTTACTCTCTCCTCTCAACACACAAAATAAATTTGCATAAAATTCCGTGCCGCCCAAGAAAGGGGTCATCTTCCTTGGGACGGAGGGAGTACAAGAAAGAAGAACGACAGTAGCCACTGAGGATTCGTGAAGCCTTTACTAACCGCAGCAAAGGTGAGCTTCCATTAACTCTACTTAATTCGTGAAGATCAGAACTATATGTTTGAATTAAAGATACTTGTTGGATATCTGTGTAATGTCTCAATGTCGGTATATCGCCATCTTGCAGATCTGTCCCATTTCGGAAAGGTGATTGAGAACTTAAATAAAATAAGGGAGCAAGAAGAGTTGGAAGATTGCATGAGTACCGAAGGGGTCCCAGATGAGGGGGTGTCAAATGCTGATGTATGTTTGCTGCTATACCAATTCACGTCATCTGTACCAGACCTTTTTTATTGTTGTTAATGTAAATCCTCTTATATACCTTTGTCATTCACCGTGAAGGATGATGGAGGAAAGCACGAGGATGGTAAGAAAGAGGAGAATGAGGACGCAGCCGAGGTCCAAAGCGCTGCAAAGCCGGACACGGAGGAGGACGAGGAAGATGAACTGTCGAGATATAGCCAAGTTATGAGTCACCTGAAATGGCTGTAAAGCAATTATTTTTTGTATTCAGGATATAATTTGGTCTCGAAACCACTCGGCCAAATACGAAAGAGGGTTTATTTATAAAACCGTTTAAAAAATTTAAATATTATAGAGTTCTAACAAATGAGTAAAAGATTACTTCTCTGTCAAATTCCTACTTTATTGAAACTCTCTCTATGTTTATAATTTAAAATCTTTATTGTTGAAGATTAATGTAACTGAAGTTTAATCTCATTTGAAAACCCCACTAGCTTTAACAAAGCAAACCATAATGAAGAAAACTATCTACTTTATCAAAGCAACTAATTTTCTACTGTATTAGATGTTCGTACTCCTTTCCGGGATGATGGAGAGATGGCCAAACTAGTAGTAGAAAGTTTATTCCTCTTTTATGTATATGTGTGTGGACTGTGGACAGTGGTGATAGAGTGTCAATTACTCGTGTGGCGCTCCAGTTAGCGTTGCATCTTCTTCTTCATCAAATTCTTGTTCCACACCTTTGACCTCGGGGACGTAATGCATTAGCATGTTCTCAATGCCAGATTTCAGAGTGACGGATGAGCTAGGGCATCCGCTGCAGGCTCCTTGCATTCGCAGCTTAACTATTCCGGTGTCCAGATCAAACCCTACATACTCAATGTCACCACCGTCGTCTTGTACTGCTGGCCGTATTCGAGTTTCTACGAGCTCTTTGATCATGGCAACAGTTTCTGAATCATCTTCCTTGATGGCTGTGTCCATGGAGGCAGCAACAGCTGAATCCAATATCAACGGCTGTCCAGAAGAATAGAAATCCATGATTGCTGCAAAGACTTGAGGTTTGAGCAAATCCCATGAGATTTCATCTGACTTTGTTACGGTCACGAAATCTGATCCAAAGAAGACCCTGGTCACTCCTGCACAGTCAAGGATAAATTATGAACTTATGATCCATTCCAATGAATCATTAACCTAAAAATTATACTAGTATCTGAAGATGAGATGCTACAAACTCTAATATAGAAAACGACATGATGGTAGCTCGGATACATGATATCACAGACAACACACAAGACATTCTCATGATATTTAGAAGAGCCAAGCTTAATATATATCACGTACATGCTCTTACAACCATGACCCTCAAACCACCTAATTTCTAGTGACTGCACTTTCAGTCTCATCTTAAACTTTTTCTTGACAATCACATTTTGTACTCTCTTCTCCTATGCAGAGTCAACTGCAAGGTTTATGTTTTGATCCCATAACTAAGAGGGTGCTTGCTGTCTCTCCTCCCACTGGAAACAATTTACATAATGCTCATGGAACTGACATAATTATGCCAAATAAGAGCAATCTCTTTGAGTAGTCCCCATATGGAAAATCCAACTCGGGAGTCATTCGCTTAATGCACTTATAATGTTCTTAATTCATTCATTCATTGTCCTTCTACGCCAAAACGGAAAAATCATACTACAAGGCACAAGCAAAATGCAGAAACTGTGCCTTATACCCGCGATTTGTATATTTCCAAGTTAGAAATAAATTCTAGCTTGTCCTATTCTCCAGATTCGACTACAAGCCTAGTCATTGGACGACACAGCACATATCAAAATCTTCAGCGTATCATGTGTTTGCAACTAATACATTCAAATAAACACATAACTAACAGAAACTTGTGCACGTAAACCCTTGTTTTGAGAGTAGGAAGATAATGCCTACCATCAATTCCATACAGACTCTTTGCCAGTGGCGAACTCATAGCAGAGCGTGCATTAGGAAAGTCGGCACTCCCTGTCTCCATAACTTGCTTCCCGGGATAGAACATGAGTGAGGCGGGATTAGGAGTTGACTGTGTCTGGATAAACATGCTCCTCCTCTGCTCTGCCATATCCCAAGTTTAGAACTGTTAGCAAAAACATTACCCGGCAGAAATCAGTTTCTACATTTCATATGAAAAACCAACCTCTCAAACAGTAGAAGGCCAACAGATAGTGCATACAAACCAGTCTCATTATTCACACACAATTAAATAAAAGGAACAACAATGAAAAGCAACTATTATCAGCGTTAACAAACACAAATATCTATTTAAAGCCTCAAACAATAGGGATTTTCATTGATTAATAAACATGAAATCAACCTAGCAATTTATCAAAAATCCTGTCTTTCAGGCACATGAGCTATATTTAAGAGGTGAACAGACCTTGAAACTGATTCCGCTGGGAGAAGCGTAAGGAAGACTTGAGCATGTTCAAATCCGACAAATAACTCGAAGGAGACGAGAAGATGTTCCGGCGGAATGCGGCGGCCCCACAAGCCCCATTTCGAGGATTTAAGGGTTTCGATAGTAATCCGCCATTGCTACTGCTCAGAAGAATTGCTCGATTTATCAGTCTTCCCCAAGTTTTCATTGTTAATCAAATGATTTAAGGACCGGCGACGCGGCTGTGCAGGCGGGGCAGCGAGAGAGAAGGAAATTATGAAAAAGAGAGAAGGAAATGATTTCTGCCCCCTCTTTAGGGAGTATTTTAAATTTTATAATAATATACACAGAAGTACTCCATTTAAGTTTGTTAGTTAAATATAGTAGTATTAATTTAAGTCAATATGTTGAAATTACTAATAAATATATACTCCCTACTTCCATGATTAAACGTCCTTTCAAAAAATTATTTGAATTTATAAAGTAAAATGGGTAAAAAAAATTTAGTGGGACGCGAGACTTATTAATAAATTATGAGTAGAATGAGTTAGTGGAATGCAAGACAAGACCGCTTACCAAATACTATAGTAAAATTGAAATGAGACATTTACTAGCGGACGAATGAAAAATGAAAAATTAAACATTTCATAACGGACGGAGGGAATATTTATATACAAAATATAGGAGTATAATTTATAAATATATTCATATTTAAATTACTAAAAGTTATTCTACTAGGTAAGGTAATAGTATTATTTATGACTTTGAGTTTATTTCTTTTTTTATGCTTACTAAATATTATGTTTATGAATATCATAGGATCATGTATTGAATTTAATTTTGGTAAAAATAAACTTATTACTTGTGAAAAAATTTATTTTGTATTCGTGTGCTCTCGTCCGCTTAATTCTAAAATACATGTTTTTAGTGGGAACGGATCCCCTACTGTAGAGCAGGGACTGCTGTAGTTAAAACGCTGCATTTCGGAGTCAGCAAAATGGCATCGTTTTTCAGAGTCACAATTCAATTGACAAAGTTGCTTTCACGTGTTCATATAAAAGGATTTCACGTTTTCATATAAAAGGAGGGAAAGAAAGTTTTAATTAAATCAAACCTGATGATCCTAAGATTGAATCTTTTCTATTCAACGTGTGAATCCTTCTAGTACAAGCCTCCTTGTCGCCTCGATACCTAGTTCCAACGCAGCGTCAACCTGTAATAAGTATGAACAAATGAAACTTAGAGAAAGATCTTATTTTCTTTCCACGGTGCTGAATTTTTGAAGAAGAAAATGTTAGAAATTTGGGCTTCCACATGACTAATTTAATGTGTATGGCTATTTTTCAGTTGTCCAATTAAAGTGATCCAATAAAGATTAAAGTTTGGGCTAAAGTGTATTTATTTTGTTATGGAAATAAGTGTAGATACCATAAAGTGATTTTTTCTATTTGACGAGGGACCGAATAGAAAATAAAGGGGTTTATATTTAATATAAATATAAGTTAGGGTTATGGTCCCCAGACGTCAGAAGAACATTCGATATCTCTGTATTCTCTCGGCAGACTATTGCAAAGAATGTCTCTGATCGTTTGGAAGATCCATAGCCGCTGCAAAGCAATTCCGCCTTTCAATTCGTTATGGATCAAGGTACGCTTCCGCTCTACAGTTTATACTCCTTCTCCATCGTTCTCGGTTAATCATCATAGAGAGCTTTGTGTAATTGTTCATTCAATTATTGCAACAAATAGTATCAGAGTCACTCTATTGATGATTCTCTGAGAGTTGGGAAAAGGAAATTAAGTTTATAATTTTGATCGTATTTTTGAAATTCAAGGAATTAGTTTCTTGATATTAGAATTTTATTCTGAAAATATATTACACGGCCGCCGCCGCCGTTCTTTATTTAGTTTGATGAATTGTTTATTCATTCAATACATGAATTAATTTTACGCATGAATGCATAGACTTTAGGTTGATGAATTCTGTTATGCATCAAGGTTTATGGCTACGGTAACTTTTTTTTTTTTATAGAGAATTGATCTGGTATATTAAATGAAATTATGCGTGCTTACCAAGTTTAACCTTTATTTGGTGAATTGTTTTGAATTCAACTTTGGCGAGGATTTGCTTTGGTATATCAATGCAAAATTGATGGGTATCGTCTTTTTGGTTTAATTAATCCTTTTGGTCTATGAATTGAATCATGGTTCTCTTTGAATTAATTCACTATTACAGCCGCCGCACATGTCTGTTTGTGTTGGGATTTAATTGAAGAATCTATAAACTGTGTTTTGTTTACCGTCCAGGAATTATGAGTGAATTGAATCTTCATTCTTTTTCGTTTCAGTAGGTATAATCTATACATGGAATGAAATTAATTGATATAATATACGCATGTAGTATTGAGTTTGTATACTTGTTTCCATATTTATGCTTCCGTTATATGGAACATGTGAATAAATTATTCAGTTGATTGTGTATAATTTTATGCACGATATCTTTTACGTTAAGGAATTAAAAATAATTAATTCGCATAAAGTTTCTCAATTAATTGGCTAATCAATTAGGAATTAAGAATTCTTTTGAGAATTTAATTAAAGTTTAAATTCAATAATTTTGGTGCATCTCTTGTTCCTTTTATAGATGTGTGTATTTTAATGCGGATATTAGTCGGCCCAAAGAAAGATTGATATTTGACACGAGATACACACATACCTTTGGAGATAAATACGTGACAATTATTCAGTTTTCGTGTAAGTAGTGTGATGCCCAAAGGTGGACACTATTTGACATGATTTTATTGTCAGTGTTTAATCACTATAAGGAGGTTGCCACTTGCAAGTTCACATTACTGTCAAAAGACTTGATGTGGATGTTGTGCTCGGAACCTCGTAATGTTTTACTAATGTTCAAAGTAGATTAGTCGAAGCAAGACGTTGCAAAAGTAACCTCTCTTGTCTAGACTTCTTTATTGCGAATATTAGGACGGTGATGTTTGTGTATTTTAATGCGGATAGTAGTCGGCCCAAAGGAAGATTATTATTTGGCATGAGATACATACATATCTATGGTGATAAATGGGTGACAATTATCCAGTTTTTGTGTAAGTAATTGTGATGCCCAAAGGTGGACATTACTTGACATGATCTTATTGTCAGTGTTTGATCACTACAAAGAGGTTGCCACTTGCAAGTTCATATTACTGTCCAAAGACTTGATATGAATGTTGTGCCGGTACCTCGAGATGTTACCATTTTATTTGAATTTTATGATGTGAGCATGACAATTTATTTGGTTTTGTTCTCTATTCAATTATGATGTCTACTTCTGTAGTTTCTTCCAACATGAACAATATGTCAGTGTTGAATGGGTCAAATTTTAAGGATCGGAAAGATTATATTTTAATTGCTCTGGGTTGCATGGATCTCGATTACGCACTAAGGATTGAGCAACCTACTTCTCCTACAGACGATAGTACTTCTTATCAAAGGAGAAACTACGAGAAGTAGGAATACTCGAATCGTGTAAGTCTAGTGCTCATTAGGTGTAGCAGCCTAGAAGCCTTTTGAGGCACTGCATCTAAGTATATCACTAAGGTCAGTGAATACCTTGCCAAAATTATGTACGTTTTTGCGAAAAATATTAAGGCTGAGACAAGCATGCTTGATCTCAATAAAGTATAAGAGCAAGGGCAACATAAGGGAGCACATTATGCAAATGTCTCACGTTGCTTCACTAAAGCTTGAATTTTAAAGACTTGCTTGTGCATTTGGTGTTGCACATCTGGTCAGTATCTCAATAAATAAAGTAAAAGGGCATTAAGAGAGTGTATTGAGAAGAATGCTATTATGGATAAGGGTTCATCACAAAAGAAACAACATAAAGATAATGATAGTTGTTTCTTTTGTGGTAAACATGAATATAAAAAGAAGAATTGTAAATATCATGCATGGCGTGCAAAGGAAGTTACAATTCTTGTTTTGGTCTGTTCTAAAGTTAATTTGGATTTAGTCCCTAATGATATTTAGTGGGTAGATTCTGGTGCTACTACTCACATAAGGTTATCAGTGCAAGGTTGTCTGAGCTACCGAATGTCAATTGATGGTGAAAGATACATCTATGTGGGACATGACAAATCGGTGGAAGTAGAGACTATTGGACATTGTAGATTGTTATTAAAGACTGGAATTATTCTGTCTTTGAAGGATACTTTATTGTACTGTCTTTTAGACAAAATTTGGTTTCTATTTCTGCTTTGGACAAATTTGGTTTCTCTTGTTCATTCAGAAATAGTAAAGTTCTTCCTTCAAATAATTCTAGTATTGTGGGCACTGTTTCCTTAAGTGCATATAACAATCTTTGTACGTTCAATTATGTTACTTCATATCCAGAAGTTTTACATGTTAAATCAAAAGGGATTAAGCAAATTAAATAATTAGAATTTGGTTAATTTATGACAAGTGTTTTGGTTATATCACAAAATAAAGGATTGTGAGACTTGTGTCATATGTTGTATTGAATACACTTATCTTTACAGAACTTGATTTGTGTGTTTAATGTATCGAAGGAAAGCAGACCAAACTTAAGAAATTAGGTGCCAATAGAGCTATACATTTTAGAATTGATATATACGGACATTTGTGGTTCATTCACTTCGGTTTCTTGGAATGATCAACAATATTTTATATCATTCATAGGCAAATATTCTTTGTTTTGGACACCTACATTTAATATATTATAAGTCCGGGGCTTTGGACAAGTTCAAAATATTTAGGGCTGATGTTGAGCTCCAACTCAACAAAGGCATTAAAAAAAGTCGAATCTAGCCGTGGTGGCGAATACTACGACAGAAATGACTGCTCATGTGAGCAATGTCAAAGACCTTTTGCCTTCTATTTGGAAGAGTGTGGGATCGTCGTTTTGTACACCATGCCGGGATCGCCTAGCATGAGTGGTGTAGCTAAAAGACGAAATAAAACTCTTAAAGATATGTGAAGGATTATGATTTATCATTCTTCCTTGTCGCATTCGCTTTAGGGAGAGGCATTAAAGACTGTAGCATATATTCTCACTTTGGTCTTCCAGAAAACTTTAGGGGTTTTTAAATTTTATGATCCCACAAAAGGAACTAATTTTTGGACGAGAAATATAGTATTCCTTGAGGATGTTGAGTTTGGGGGGAAGAATGTGTTAAGGAACATTACTTTTGAGGAGGAGTCTATATAGACACCTACTACTGTTTCTGACAATGATCAGGTATCAATTACTGTCATTGAAGAAGAAGCATATTAAGAACCTCAAGATGATATTGTTGTACACATTCAATCTCATGCGCATGATATTATTTAAAGTCAATCTCAACAACCTCAATTAAGACTCTCGTCAATGGTACCACAAATTTTATGAAGTAGTTCTTTCATTTGGATTTAGAAAGAATGTTATTGATGGTTGTGTGTATCACAAGTTCAGTGGGAGCAAATGCATCTTCTTGGTATTATATGTCAATGACATATTGATTGTGATTAATGATAAGGATATGTTGCACTAACACCATGAATTTTCTCTCGAATAAATTTGAGATGAAAGATCTTGGGGAAGCCTTTTTTGTATTTGGAATCGAAAGAGATAATTTTCGATTGTCACAGAAGGGATATAGTGAAAAGGTGCCTAAAGTATTTGAGATGCATAATTGCAAGTAAAGAAATACCCCTATGACTAAAGGAGATAAACCTAGTCTCATTCAGTGCCCTAAAATAAATCTTGAGATTTAGAAAATGCAGAAGGTTCCATATACTTCGGTGATTGGGAGCCTAATGTGTGCTCAAGTGTGTATAAGACCCAATTTATTTTTAATTGTTTATATGTTGGGCAGATATTTCAATAACCCGATATGGATCATTAGGAAGCAGCAAAACGGGTTATGAGATATTTATAGAGAACTAAGCATTACATGCTCGCATACAGAAAATCGGATCATTTGGAGAGATCTTTAGGCATTTTGATTCTGATTTTGTTAGATGTCAATACAGTAAAGGATCCATTTTAGATTACGTGTGTCTGTTGGCTGTAGAGCCATTTCGTGGAGAAGTGCTGAGCAAACACTTGTAGCTACTTCTGCCATGACAACAGAATTCGTAACTTGTTTTGGGGCATCTAGTTAATGAATATAACTGTGAAATTTTGTCACTAGGCTGCATATTGTAAGGTATTGAAAGACCACTTAAGTTATGTTGTGACAATAACTCTGCAGTATTATATTCTAAAACAACAGGAGCTTCCTGGTTGTTAAATAAAGAGTTCGGAATGGACAAATGCATATAGAGCATAAGGGAACGGATTTGATGATGACAAATCCGCTCATTAAGGGACTATCACCCAAGGTCTTTCATGGGCATGTAGCCCAAATGGGTGTTATGTTGTTTAAGGGTACTTCCGTTCAGTGGGAGTAGTTAGGGTTGTTGCTCTATATTGTGTTTTGAACATGAAGTTATAAACTCATGTTATTCTCTGCAGAAATAAAGTATTATGTTTTGTCTATTATTTTTGGTTTGATCTCACTTTGGGAGGACCAGTTGGAAATAGGCATGTATGATCACCTTGCATGAAATTTCCATGCTACACTCCATAATTGATCTGTTGTTGATTATATTTGCATATGTGATTACTGATGGGTTTAATCATGAAAAAATATGGTGACTGCCCCTTTAGTCCTATGTCGATATGGTTGATAATAAGATTGTTCGGAAATACACTATGTGATAGCACTTTTGAGCGCTCATTCGGTTTGTACACATTTATTTGGTGTCATGTGTTGCCCAAGTGGGAGATTGTTAGAAATTTGGGCTTTCACATGACTAATTTAATGTGTATGGCTATCTTTCAGTTGTCCAATTAAAGTGATACAATAAAGATTAAAGTTTGGGCTAAAGTGTATTTATTTTGTTATGGAAATAAGTGTAGATACCATAAAGTGATTTTCTATTTGATGAGGGACCGAATAGAAAATAAAGGGGTTTATATTTAATATAAATATAAGTTAGGGTTATGGTCCCCAGACGTCAGAAGAACATTCGATATCTCTGTATTCTCTCGGCAGACTATTGCAAAGAATGTCTCTGATCGTTTGGAAGATCCATAGCCGCTGCAAAGCAATTCCGCCTTTCAATTCGTTATGGATCAAGGTACGCTTCCGCTCTACAGTTTATACTCCTTCTCCATCGTTCTCGGTTAATCATCATAGAGAGCTTTGTGTAATTGTTCATTCAATTATTCCAACAGAAAAGTCTTCATATCCATTGTACGAGGCGCATTCCCAATGCCTGGAATATGTCCGGTATGCTTTAATCAGTCAGGCTGTGATTCAGTTAAGAAACTACTGACCTACGCAAAACCGGGGAAATTCACGACCCCCATCTAAGTGCTCCATAGCGATCATCACCCTGTGAAACAAGAACCGTAATCATTGTGTTAATGCCCTTCACAAAAGATCATAGTGATTTTCAGCATAAGTGTTTTGGTAGAGCGATCAAACCAATTTCAAGCCACGGCAATCCAAAATTTAGATTAAAGATGTAATGAAGAGATGATGTTATCAACACAATAATCACGAGGAAAAGCTCTGTTATTAGATAAGCAAACAATGAAGGAAAAGAAGAGAAAAGAAAGAAGTAGACAAAAGGTGAAATTGAAAAAATATATCCTCAAAGCAGGCGTAACAAATCAGACATAGGGAACTATGGTCATAGACTTCTAAGTAACAAAAGTTTGCGGGTGGTGTTGTCATAAAGAATTAAGATTGGTATCACTGCAGTCCAAACATTTTTTATTAATGCTAAAGAGATAAGTTTGAGGTCATTTGGAAGCACGGAACTTTTAACAACCCAAGCCTAGGTGCTTAATAATGGGTTATTGACCAAGATCATACTAAGCTTGTTTAGCATGATTAATGAGCTATACACAACTTGAGCTCGACCACCTTGCAAGCTCAATAATTTCAATTTTCAACTTGAACCAAGGTCAATCGTGAATGTGAGACTTATTCAACCCATTTTTCTTTACATTTCTTAAAATTCATGCCTAAATAAAATAAGACTCTTATTGTGGGACGGAGGGAGTAATCGCAAAAGTTGCTAGTGGTAGAGTTGGTTCCGGTAAGACATCAAACCGAATTAGCATGGCAAAGCATTATCAAACAAATTTAACAAGCATAAGCCAATAAAACTGGTACTTGTCCAATTTCGACTGTAATCAACCAACAAAGCCCACAAAATGGAAAAAATTTCACCGCAATCATAAAAACAAAAAGAAATGCAAGAATCGAATACATTGTTTCCAGGGTTCCCTAATCCCTCAATAAGCCAAGGAGTGCACTAGGTCTGAACCCCATTGGGCTGGGCTGTGGAGGCAGAGATTTTGATGAAAAATTTCAACTTTGAATACACCAATTCTATTTCAGATGAATATAATTGTGAACAAAAATCTTGCTTGATAGCTTACCGATGATGACTTGCCAACCTCGACTACGTAGATTGAGACACGTGGCGCTCTGTAGATTACAGAGAATGTGAAGAAGATTATGAAAATGGTTGAGATGGAAGTAAAATTTTCCAATAAAAAATTATATTGCCTCCATTTCCTCTATTTCTCATTTGATGATCGGTAGTCCATCGATTTAATGTCGCCTCTTAATTTCTCAATTAAGGCTTGCATTTAAACGGTTTAGCCTTTCTGGTGTAAAATTTCATGTTTGTTGACTTTTGGGGAAGGCTATACTAGTGCAAATGCAGGCTCTCTCTTTTTCAATCAGAGCTAAATCGGTTTGGATCCTACTTTTTCGTTCGGTTTCAAAAGAACCAGGTCACGATAGTGTTCAATGGCAGGAAGTGTGAGTGTTCAAAGTGTAAATGGATCATCAGCCAAGAACAGATCACTCAGAGCTCAAGCCTCTGGTTTGTATTTTCTTCAATCTGATTCTTTACTTTTTGGTTGATACCTCGGTTTTAATCGTGATTGTGTTCATTTTGCTGTGATCATGGGTACTTGGGGGCATTAGTATACATAATTTTGAATACACCTTTTTGTTTGATGAATGACTGTGTTGAGTTTGTGGTGAGCACTGCTTATGCTTCCTTATACTTTCCAACTGCTTGATTGAGTTATTAGCATTTTTGTGAGTGACAGAAGGTGATCTTGAAACTGCCAAAATCCAAGTGAAATCATCTGGGAACGTCTATCCATATGTTGGTATTGCTTGTTTAGGGGCCTTTCTGTTTGGATATCATCTGGGGTATGCATTTCATATCTATTTTCACTCTTTTTTTCAATAGTTTTTGGTGAATCGTGTACATTTCTAGTACTCATATAGGCCACAAGACGTTTTCTTTGCTTTTTCGCGTGATTTGGCGATCACCTATTCATGTCATACTGTAACACTTATCTTATTCAGGGTCGTAAATGGAGCTTTAGAGTACCTCTCCAAGGATCTTGGGATTACTGAGAACACAGTGTTACAAGGCAAGTTATTCAAAGTGGGTGCAAATGAACATACCATTTATTTTTTGTTTTTTGGTTAGTATAGAAATGGGAAAAATATAAGATGCATCTATCATGTCATCTAATATTTCCTGGGAAGCCAACCAGGGGGAATGTATCATCAAACATGGTCAATGAATATAATATTTTACATCAAAACATTACGATATTGATCGTATATCTACAAAGGAAAGTTTCTATTTGTGAATACTCTGAATTGTATCTTCTTTTCTAATTAGGAAGTTTCTTATGCTGCCTGTATTTGACACAGGCTGGGTTGTTAGCGCACTGCTTGCTGGTGCAACTATTGGTTCTTTTACTGGAGGTTTGCTGGCTGATAAAATTGGGCGAACTAAAACTTTTATGCTGGATGTAATTCCACTTGCAGCAGGGGTATTTCTTAGGTTTGTATTGTACTAGAATCCATCTTCTGATCTTTGCCGCAGATAACAAAATGATAGTACTATTATCTAAACTTTAATCATGTATCTCAGTGGCATAGCAAAAAGTGTAGAGACAATGATACTTGGTCGTGTGCTTACTGGAGTTGGAATAGGCATATCATCAGCTATTGTGCCGCTTTACATTTCCGAGGTATTCTTTAATGGAGCTGTTTGATATTATTTCCCTAATGATTGTGTCATACATCTGACATTCTTTCATAACCAGATCTCACCCACTGAAATTCGTGGCACTCTTGGATCTGTCAATCAGTTATCCATATGCATTGGGATCCTAGCAGCATTGGTGGCTGGACTGCCTCTGGCAGGGAATCCGTTGTGGTATTTCCTTCTTGCAAATATGGTCTTGTATTGAAATATATTTGTGATACTAAATGTTCTAAATAACTGAGATATGTTTTTGTAACTGAGATATGCTATTGACAGGTATTTTGTAGTTGATAATATCAGACTCCTGACAGAGAAAACAGTCTCATTTCTTAATATTCTGATTTTTAGTATGCCAGAGAACCACCAAGTTTCCAAGTTATAACCGAATGGAATTAATTTTACCACCTCCATTTCTTGTTTATTGTCATTAGCTACCCTCCTTTGATGAGTCGAAATGTATCTATTCTTCATTATATTAATCAGTTTTAAAATATTGAACACTGTAACACAAAACTCATCCGTTTTTCCATGTCTTCGACATCGCCTTCAGTGCAATATTGCTTGGTTGGGTGATGTAACTGAATTTCTTGCAACAATATTTAATTTCTATTAATCGTCTCTATCCCATTCTGCTTTTGGTCTCTGTTATGAAAAGGTGGAGGACAATGTTTACTATTGCACTTGTTCCATCTGTACTATTGGCAGTAGGAATGGCCTTTTCTCCTGAAAGTCCTCGATGGCTTTATCAGGTTACAAATGAACTTCATAACGATGAATTGCTTACTTTTGGTGGGGGGTTCTTGCATGAATTTATATGATATATATGCTAAAAATGAGGCACATTCTACTGAAGCAAGGGAGAATTGCTGAAGCGGAAGTGTCCATAAAGAGGCTATTTGGGAAGGAAAGAGTTGCTGAGGTTATGGGTGATCTGGATGCAGCAGGTCGAGATTCCTCTGAACCAGAAGCTGGATGGCTCGATCTTTTTAGCAACCGCTACCGAAAAGGTATATATGAACTAAAAGATTTTTCATGAGATTGAGATTACATTTATCATTTTAGAAGTACAATAATACACCTCACTCTTTAGCTCATGCATTACATTAGCCTTGGCTAAGCTACTGAATGTGTTGTTGTAGTCTTTATTTTTTAATAATCGCTCCTGCAGTGTTGTGTTGTTGTAGTCTTTATTTTTAATAATCGCTCCTGCAGCGTTTGGCGTGTCCAGGAAATTTATAATATTTCGTGTTGCAGTTGTGAGTGTTGGTGCAGCTCTCTTCTTGTTTCAGCAGTTTGCTGGGATCAATGCTGTTGTTTACTACTCTACTTCGGTATTCCGAACAGCTGGTATTAAATCTGATGTTGCTGCCAGTGCTCTAGTTGGCGTTGCAAATGTTATTGGTTAGTTTTTTTTTCGACTTTCTAGTCGATTGATGAATAAGGCCTTTATGTAGACGTTTTACAGATTGCGTGTGTACATTTTGCCAGGCTCAACTGTTGCAATCTCGTTGATGGATAAACAAGGAAGGAAGAGTCTTTTAATTACAAGTTTTGCAGGAATGGTATGATTCATTATCTAGCAATACCTTAACAGTTATAGTTGCTGTTTTTATTATTAGGTACCCATTATCCTATATTTCTTCTAAATACGTTATGCAGAGGAACTACTGTCGACATTACTCCTATAAGTTTGTTGCATTCTGGTCTCGTAATGTGCTTCATTTATGTGTTTCCGTTTCTCTTCTTTCAAAGGGTGCTTCTATGCTGCTGCTTTCCCTGACTTTCAGTTGGAAGGCTTTGACACCTTACTCGGGCACACTTGCTGTACTTGGCACTGTCCTGTAAGTTTTTGTACCCACATCAATTCGAACATGTAATGTTTTGTATATGAAGTCACTGAAATTTGTTTCCGTGTTTCTTTGTGCAGTTATGTGCTGTCGTTCTCTCTTGGCGCTGGTCCAGTCCCTGCTCTGCTACTTCCTGAGATATTTGCCTCAAGAATCCGAGCAAAAGCAATGGCTTTATCTCTGGGAACGCATTGGGTGAGAAATTATTCTATTTTGGCATTCTTTTCATGGCAATACTGGCCTCGGTGTGTTGGAGTGATTACATTCATCTGTGAACAAAAACTTTCTAAATTCTAGTTGACTATTGAATTGAACTAAGTGCATAACAGTATATGTGTAGATAGAAAATATGATGAAATTCGCTTGGTTGTTGAAGCTGTGTGTTTCTTGGTTGTAACAGATATCGAATTTCGTGATCGGGTTGTACTTCTTGAGCATTGTGAATAGATTCGGCCTGAGTACAGTATACCTGGGATTTGGTAGCGTCTGCATTCTAGCAATTATGTACGTAAGTGGTAACGTGGTGGAAACCAAGGGCCGATCTTTGGAGGAAATAGAACTTGCTCTCGCTTAACCAGCTTCTTGAACATACACTTAATTGAGTGTTCATTGGAATGTAATGAGCTCAGTTCTATGTAGACAATTCTCACAATAATTTGATATGAATATGAGATGGCCTATTTTTATCTGTCACCCCTTAATACAATTATAAAACCATATACACGTGTAGCAAGAGCTTTATGTTTTCAGTTATTTGGTAAATGATCAGTACACCAACTCCTAAAATCATTTCAAGAAAGGTAAAAGCTTGAGCACTAAATTTACAATTTGGCTCTCTATTCCATCTACTGCTGCTGTGGGAAACTGTATATCTTATCCTTAAAACAAAATCAAGCACCAAGGCTTAGTTAACTGCATGCATTGATAGTGTCGGAATATGAGATGAAACGTATGAGTCCGACTCGGATCACGTTCCTTTAGTTAAGGAAAGAATGGTGGAAACCATAAGCTTGCAGTCTATGGGTTTAGTTAGATACGCGTCCATGCCAACTTCAAGGCATTTGGCTTCATCAGAAGACATTGCATGAGCTGTGAGTGCAACTATTGGAATGTGCCAACCACTTCCACATTCCCATCTTCTTATTTCTTTTGTTGCTTCATACCCATCCATTTTTGGCATCTGCAAAATCACAAAAGAATACTATGAGAATCCCTATCTTGTTACTAGTGATGCAGAAATTGTTAACTTACTTGACAGTCCATCAATATCAAGTCATATGGCAATGCTTTGGCATCATTGTGTTCATTAGATTGGCTCTTGTTTTTTAGAGCATCCACTGCCTGAATCCCGTCCCCTACAACTACGATTCTTGCTCCCATTTTCTCCAGCATGATCGTTGCAACTCTCTGGAGGACGATCGTGTCTTCTGCAAGAAGGATGCAGAGGCCCTCAAGAGGCCTTTTCTGCTCATTCACGGCCTTACATGAGCTTGCAGCGCCACCTTCCTTGTCTTCATTATATGATTTAGTGGAAGACTGTTCTTTACTGAGGATAGAGACGTCGTCCTCTAGGTTTACATGGATGTAATCGGCACAGGAGCTGCTCAGCGTGCTTTGACACAGAGGTCCTCTGCTGAAATACTCACTTCCTCTAATCACATTGCAGCTATCATTGTCCAGCTTTTCAGACTCATCCGAGCTGGCTGAAGGGGACTGAAGAGAATCGATTTCATGAAACTCGTGATCTGCTGCTGGAGTTTGTAGGTGCAAGTTTCTGTCTCTTTTGATGACTGCCTCAAAAATCTGAACTAGTTTTGCTTTGTATAAAGGTTTGTTAACCATTAACAGATGCCCTCTTTTTCGGAGTTCAGCCTTGACCACTTTGGAGGTGTCGTGATTCAAGATCCATGCGAAGCTGGCTCTATCAGCGCAGTACTCCTCTAGAAAATTGAGCTGCTGCTTCCACAGCTCAGTGCTCAAGTCGAGCAGTCCAACGTCGATGATTATGATGAAAAAGCTGCTTCCAAAGTTTGATTCTTGAGTTTCTGACTGTGGCATTTGTGAGTTATCATTTGTGAAGAAATCTTGAAGATTTAACGTGAGTTCGTTCCATTCAGATGCTTCGTGTGTTTGAACTCCTTTTTCCCGCAACCATTTTGTCATGATCATTCTGGTCATTCTGCCATTAAGTGCAAGCAACACCTGTATTCAGCTTCAATAATTAATAGTTTCTAAAGCTTTCAAGACCAGCATACTGTCTAAAAAAGGGAACTGAACACTCACAGTTAGATTGTGGTCTTTGAAGTTTAAATGGTAATGCTGCTTCGTCGTCTCAGCAGGTGTGTTGAGAAGCAGATACAGCTGCATCAGAGTTCCCGGCCCACTCTTCTTCACCACTTTGATTTCTCCATTCATCTTGTTCACCTGTCAAAATTTTCACCACCATTAAAGTCCAAGCAAGAGCTACAACATCATCAACTTGAAGTTATTTTTTCAAGAATCCATGTAACTCTCACCAAGGTTCGGACGATGCACAAACCAAGACCAGTTCCGCCATGCCTGAGAGCAGAAGATTTTGTAAGATTCCCTAAATTAAAAACAATAACATTATAACAGGATTGCTGAAAATTATAAGTAGCTTACAGCCTAGTAGTTGACGGATCTGCTTGCTCAAAACTCTCGAAAACTGATTCCCATTTGTCAGGATCAATTCCTGATATAAGAGAATCAAGAAAGGTTAGAATGTGTCGTTGCGTTTCATATGTAAATATATGTATTCTTACCACAGCCAGTGTCATCAACTTCAAACCAAATCATCATTTTGTTGTCTTTCTTGGAGCATATCTTCCCTTGGGCTGCTTCCCGTTTCCGTTTCAACTTCTGTGCACACCACGACTCCTTTGGATGGAGGTAAGACTCTCTTTTCTTACTCTCCGTGTCTACAGTCTCACACCATCCGCGCAAAATGATGTATCCAGCTGTCACAAGCACAGATCACTCATTAATTGTTTGTTTCAATTGTTCTTGTACAAGTTTGATTGTATTTCCTCACTTACAGGTTGTGAACTTGATCGAATTGCTGATTAAATTTGCGAAAATTTGAAGAACTCTTCCAGAGTCTCCTAGGACTACTTTAGGCATATCATCTGCAACGGTATAAATCATTACAAGTTAAGCAAGGGCGAGGTAGTGCAGACAGATGATAGGGTTAAGACCATACCGGAGAGATCAAGAACAGTCTCTACGTTGTGGTTAATCCGCTGCACGGAGAACATATCTGTAAGCCCTTCAAGCTCTCTACCCAACTCAAACTCAGTTTCTTCTAGTATCAGTTTTCCTGACTCAACCTGCACAAAATTTCATATGCCAGTATGAGATCTTGGTTCAAAAATTGTTGCTAAACGACATAAATTGATACGTTGAAAGACGAGTATTTTGTTACAGTACCTTGCTGAGATCCAAAATGTTGTTAAGAAGCCTCAGCAAAGCATTGGAGCATTTGCGAATCTGTATGATCATCGCTTGCTGTTCATTGTTGAGGCAGTCATCGCTCATGAGGATATCCAGCAAGCCAATCACTGCAGCCATAGGCGTGCGGAGCTCGTGGCTATGTCAACAAAAAAATTTGATCAAGGTATATTCTATCAATGCAATCAACAAACATGATCTCAGCTGCTCACCTCATGTTTGCTAGAAACTGACTCTTGTAGTTGTTTGACGCCTCTGCCCTTCTCCTTGCATCGAGATGGCTTATCAACGCAGCGCGCAGCTTCATCTCCTTGGAGACGCCGTTAGTTAAAATGAAGATGCAGAACCACCCAACCAGCAAGATGCACACAGAAGCAGATATCAAAATCATCAAAGTCTTAAAAGCCTTCTCATCCACTTTCCCCATTATATATTGCCTCGGTATCATGATAACTCCAACCTGCAACCGTTTTTTCCCCCGCAAAAATCAGCAAACACTGCTAAATTTCAAGAAAACAGAGTTAAAAACAGGACACAAACCATAGGAAGCCTCTTCAAGTTCAAGAAAAAGGAGTCAATGTAATAAAGATGGTTCCCAAGCCTCGCGCTCTCGATATGAACTTCTTGACTCGGAGGCAGCTTGTTCCCATACGCCCGACTCAAATACTCAGCCCCTGACCTAATCACACTCTCCTGGGAATCCACAGCCATCATAAGCTTAGGCCCGGACGACGAATTCATCAGCAAAGGAGTGTTGGTGGAGGTTGCCAGCAGCCACCCCTCCTGAGAGGTGAGATATATGTGGCCACTATGAAACTCAACCAACTCCTTCATCAACTGGCCAACGCTATACAGAGCAGTGGTAACGCCCACGACAGCGACTATGCTTGTATGGGAAGCATCCCAAACAGGCAATGCTGCTGAGAGCAGAGGCGAGTCGGTGTATTTGCTCACAGCGATATGCCATGTGGCAGTCCCATCAGGAACCTGCGAAATCCCGGCTATGTTGATCAACTCGTCCGGTGGGATTGGGGCGGCCTTTGCAGTCTTATCGCCCGTGGTGGGGTCAAGAGGCTGGCGGTACCAAATTGCAGTCATGTTGGTGTGTATGGACTGGTCATTCCAGCCTTGATGAGAGGAAAGGAGGTTGACAGAAAATGAGGTGGCAATTGAGTAGTTGGTGAGATCAGAGTAGATGTAGTATGTGTTGTTGCTTCTGTGGTTCCGATGGAAGGCCTGCACGAATCCGTTGCGGTAGCTGAGAGTGATGGAGTTGAGAGCTTTCTGGCTGGCGAAGAGGGCCCACGTCAACTCCTTCATCACTTGGTAAAGCTGCTGAGAATGAATGAATCAATACATGATAATATAAATGAGGAAATGTTGGGATGATGATTGATTGATGGAGATTCACCTCGACTTGGTCTGCTTGGGAGGCGGCGGGCTTGTTGTAGCGGCGGATGACAGACTCGGAGAGCTTGACCTGGGCGGTGGCGACCTCGACGGTGGAGTTGAGGATGTTCCACATGCGGAGGAGGGGCCGCTGGAGGAGCTCGTGGCGGAGGCCGTATGCTAAGGTTTTGAGGGATTTGGTGGTGTAGACTCTGGTGATGTGCCATGTTAGTAGAGTTAAAAGGCCAATCAGTATCGCCAGCATTATCTGCACAAACCCGAAAAAAATTGATAAGATGTACTCCATGTATTAGTCGTACAAAGTAGTGATATGGATTGATACCATGATGGCCAGGCGAACGACGAAGACGCTGTAATAGGAGGAGGAGAGGCAGAGGGTGGAGCCGAACTGGGACTCCTCTTCTTCGACATCTCGCTGGAAAGTTGTGGTGCTGTCGGCCATGTTGCTTCGATTATTGGTTCATTGTTTCAATTGGGAGAAGGGAATTGAAGGTAGAGTTGGAAGATAATGTTTTGTGAGCAGTGTGGATTCCCTCTTTATGAATTATCAAGCCATTTCTGCTCATGGTGTGTGTTTCTTCTCTGCCTAGTTTTTCACTTTTTATTACCCTGGTTGACTGTTGCTATGGAAGGAATATGATTGGCTTCAGAATATTGGAGTTGGAGTGAGAGTGATGGAGAGAGGAGAGAGGAGAGAGTGAGAATTCAGTTGAACACTTCTCTGACCTCAAGGAATATATGGTTATAAGTCAAGATTATAGGATAAATTCAAATCTAGGAGCATATTACGCTAACAAACTAGGCAGCCTAATAATTATAAAAAGGTGTTACACCCTATTTTATTTACTAATATTATTACAAATATTATTGGAAACACAAAATTGGGTTTTTCGCTAAATACTTTTCCAGTAGGATAAATTGGATTATATAGGATAAGTGCTAACACAGAGTATTCCTAATATTCATATTTTGGACTTTTTGAAATAATATTGTACTACTAGTAGATATTATTACTATTAGATTAATGTGTTCATTCCCAATTATTCCATTAATACAGCGTTCTCTAAACTATAATATTAATAAAATGTAATACTACTATTTATTCTCGTTAAAATCTTACGATATACACCTCTCAGCAAATCTTAGTGACATAGTATACTAGATAGTAGTGCTTACTAAAGCATATGGATTTGAGATGAGTGTCTTTTTCTTTTTTCTAGTAGTGAGCATAATTGCATATCGTAGGGTTCATTGTTCATGTAACAAGTACATGCACTCATTTTTAGTAAGTCCAAATTGAACCACGTATCATATAACTGAATTGTGATATTATGATGTACATTAGTAAAAGTATAAGGCATGATAAAAATATCGTAACAAGTGATCTTATACTATAATAGCATGTGCAAATAGCAATCGCACTTGAAATTTTTTTTATAGAGTGTGTCGTTCATTTCACACTGTTCAGCACGTTGTATAGTGTAAAAACCCAGCCGCGCATATGACGACTCTACCGCCTCACTTGTCTCCATTCACTCCTCTCGACCAATCGGCATCTCACATATTGCAAAAAGTCAAATTAATTCTAAAAAATGCTTCTATTCATTTTTACCGTTACGATGCCAACAATTCTCACATTTATCGATTGTCATTTCATATTTCTTCCCTCGATAAATATACTTCACTCCCTCACTTCTTCTCACTCTATATTCTTTGTTCTTCTTCAATTTCATCATCACCTTCTTCATATTCTTCTTCTATTTTTATCACAAATGCCATTACGTTGGACTGGCCATTGATAAAGTCGTATTTTGCATAGTTTTAAGAATCATATAATTTGTTTAGTAGGATTCTAGTCTCTCAATTCATTGTTGTTATATTTTTAGTCTCACAATTCATGGGACTAATTATTTAGGATTATAGGATTTTTAAGTAGTTGAATCTAATATATTTTTATTGTTGGTTTAATATTTAGAACTCGCTTTCTTTTAATCATTCAAATGCTTTTAAATACCAATTGGTTAGTACAACTTTATTTTGGTTATGTACATGTCGTTGATGGACAGTCGAGTAGAAGTCGCCTGATTAGAGAAGACGACGAGAAAGCGTCGGGAGAAGACACCAATTGCAAGTGGTGCGACATCAAAAAAATGGACAGCAGAAGGAACGAGAACACTTTGTGAAGTTGAATCACAAAGCATTAAGGAATTCAAAATTACCGATTTCACAATTTTATATAGATTTTATAAGTCTCCCAGGTATTCAAATTATGTCAAAATAAATACATTTGACATTTAATCGTACGTGATCGTGATCGTGATCGTGATCGGGTGCACTATCATTAATCACTATGTAACAAGTTTTGAGCAGACGTTCATTTTATTTCTGAAATTAAATAAAAATATTTGAAAATGAAAGGGTAAAAAAGTGGGCTTCTTTAACTGGTACGCAAATGGAGAAAATGGACCATTAACATAACTCCACTACTTTAATTAGGTGATTCCAAAGCATGAGTGGAATCCAAAGATTGAGATTCTTTAATCTACACATGTCTATCTTAAACACAACCTTAACACAAATAAATGGAGTATTGAAAAGGCTATAGTTTTATTTATTAAAAATCTGCTTATATAAATAGTAGAAGTACCCATTTCCAAAAGCTTCTTTATAATGTCCTCAATCCATTGGTACATGTATCCCCAATTTTTAATCATATGTTTATACTTCATGGTGTTATTTGTTATATTCGAATTAATTGAGCACCACAAATTTGCTGTATAATAGTAGAACTTAATTTACATTTTCAAGTTGCTAGATGTATATAAATATAGTGGGACATCATTGTCTTTGGCCAGCTTGTATTCTGAATAAGACTCAAGTTCATAATAGAATCAAAATCTGATTTGATGTTTGGATTAATAATTCGCAATTAGCACAATGTATTTTGGTACGAGTCTCACATGGAGTATCTTTTATGCTTATAAGAATAGGAATAAATCATAAAAGATGGTCAAATCTGGTCAATCTCACATTTTTCAAAATATGAAAAGTAAATCATAAAACATGAAAATTTTGCAATTGTCTAACCTATCTCATCTCTGGAGACATATACGATGATGTGCTAGCTGAATTTATACACGTCACCCACCACATAGACATGTATCACCTTAACATAGATATGATACTTGCGTGTTTAAAACCGGCCGCCAATCATCCCATCTTTCGTTGATGATGAGACGGATTTGATAATTATGAAATATACATCTTTTGTAATTTAATTTCCAAATTTTGAAATGTATGGAACGGACCAAAATTTAACCTCTTTCATGTTTCATTTGGCAATTTACCATAAAGAATATGAACATCTTTCAAATAACTTGATCGTCTCCATATCGTTCATCTCATATTGATTTTTCACGCCTAATTAAAGCAATCTTTTATAGTAGTTTATAAAATAAAATTAAGTGCGATTTAATTTAAATTTAATCGGACGCCCCATAAAAACAAAAATAAACAAACTAGATATCAACCCTGGAACAAGTAGTGTTATTATATAATTAAAAGAGTACAAACGTTGCTGATATCACAATTCTAGTCTCTTCACTTAGTTTCCCACTAATTGCTAAGACGGCTATAGTTAATCAAACAGTTTAAAAGATGAGTTAATTAATTAAGGTGTGGTTTACTTTTTCTCGTCTTCCACAACTACATACAACATATTTGTCGTAAAATCATGCATGGTCTAACTAGAACCCACTCAATTTTTATTGATTTATTTATTAAATCCCATATTCTTATTATAGTAATACTACTACTATTCTTGCACGGAACATTATAAATTTTAAAGTCATTATTATCTTTCAATAAAATCTAATAAAGATACATTATAAATGTACAATGCTCACACAACATCCTTAATTCTTTAGTAATACTATAACAAAGATGTTAGGTGACTCAAATCCTCCATTCCTCCTTAGTCTATTGGTTAGAGATGAAGAGTTTTTTCGTTTGAGTTGCGATTCGTCATTATTGGTTGCAAATGAAGAGTTTTTTCGTTTGAGTTGCGATTCGTCATTATGGGTTGCAGATGAAGAGTATTTTCATTTGAGTTGTGATTCATCGTCAACAATTGACATTGTGATCCATATCCCATCGTATCATTCATAACGAAACTAAAAACTACTATACCTCCTCTGTCCCATTAGAAATGAAATGTTTTTTTTCGTTTATTCCATTAAAAATGAAACGTTTCTAAAAATAGAAACAATATTCTTTGTACTTTTTCTTCTCTCTTATGTACTTTCTTTTCATTAACTCACAAAATAACACTATATAAAATCTCGTGCTAAAAAACAAATGTTGCATATTTAATGGGACAGAGAGAGTAGCATATAAAAGACAATTGACCGTGTATTTGTCTAATGTCGTTAGTGGCCTCTTTAGGTGTCGAGAAGTCAAAAGATATGTAGGGCGATAAGCATTTCAAATTAAATATGTAAGTTAGATTGATTCAAATTACTATATAAAACTCTAAAGTTGGAAACAATGACAAAGCATTAGAGCTACGATATCTCTGTGATAACTATCAATCCCTTTGATAGTTGATTATGAGCAAATTGCCAATAAGCTGATTATGAAAAAATAACTACACTGATATAAAATGAGTGTGAAATCAAAACAACGTTTTCGATTTTGCCTCTCAAACACAACCATATTAATAGTAGGAGTACCAAAAAGAGTTTAGAGTAATTAACTGTTGTGATCTTGATGCATTTATTATACATGTAGAAATAGAATCGTGAAAATCTTTCGATTTACTCAGTTAGTTAGTAAAAAAGAAATTGATCCCTTTGTTGGAAACGATGCCATCATCACATTGATATATTTAAAGACAAAATACCGAATATATCACGAAATTAGATGATTAAATTTTAGTTCGTTTCACACTTTTTATAATATGAAAAATAAATCATATATAAAAGATGATTTTTTTTTCAAATCTCAATTATCTCATCCTTCCATTTTACGGCGAATCATGTGTTGATGTGAGCAGGTCGGTTTAAAACACATGGAAGTTAAACAACATTGGGATAAACATAATTAAGTTCGAACATGTTTTAAATCGTTGCCTCATTAGTATGTAATTTGTCGAAAAAGAGAAGGATCATGAGATTATTAAATGTTTTGTATATTTTTCATATTTATAAAAGTACTATAGGACAGACCATTAATCATGTTTTGTAATTTATTTAACAATTTATCCTATATTTAGTGTACGGTTATATCATACATTTTGTACCCATATACATAAATGGGTGAATTTACTAAAAATAATAGTACTACATTTTAGTCTTTACCCAACGCTAGCTTTTATTCTTTCAACCGATATTAAGAACCCAAAATTCACAAGTTATACTCTTTACTCTTTAACCCACATTAGCTATTTTAGCCATGAGATGTCGTTTTATGAAGAATGCGAATATTTAATTAATCTGCAACGGACATGGAATCTATTTCGGACATTTATACGCTACCTCCTACGCAAAAATATACTACTAGCATAACTTTTTAATATGCACATGTTTTAAAAAAATATGGTAATATGATTATGATACAAGGAATTGTTTACAAAAGCATTCGCGTCGCTCTTTCCCCCTTCTTTACTTTGCGTTTTCTGATCTTCGAAGTTGGAATCTTTTGGCTGAAATCTATTAAAAAACACTTGGGTCTCTAAGTATATGATTAATGAATATTAGGGGTCGAAATTCGGGTATCCAGACCATGGTACCCGACTCGAAAAAACTGGGTACCCAAACTAAAATATCATCTAAATGCATACTCAATACCTGATTCGATATGTTTTTTCGGATACCCAAATACCTGCTACGGGTATCTAAACCCGATGATTGGGTACCCAAATATCCGACTCTTTACTTATATTAATAATTAATAAAAAAATGAAAAATATGGAGTATTAAATATTTTAAAGCTAAAATTCTCTTTATTCATTGAGAATATTTTATTTTATTTTTATTTTATATGCTAATTATGTCTTTTTATGAACTTAAAAATACCAACAAAATTGCCGAGGGAAGCCAATGACTACTGACATACTTGGATTTTACATCGTTTTAGAGGGTGGTTATGTATGAATTTGATCATATTTTGTCTATTATTGGACGTGTTTATATCTACTTCTCTATTATGTTGGTATGTTGACCATTTTGTTAAGAATGTGTAGAAAAAGGTACAAAATATGTGGATGTGCAGCAGCCTTGGTTTGAGACAATATTTACTTGAGATTTTGAAGTCCAATCAGCCCCTAATGCATACCATTCTCTTCGTCTTCGAAAGAGCTTCGCGTGGGTATCTCACACGCCTCAATCGGAGTTCGGTAGAAGAAGTTATGGCCGTTATACGAACACTGCGCTGTCCAGAAAATCTCACCCGGCCGGGTGAATTATTACCCTATAATTCCACCCGGCCGGGTGGCGTAATTATGCCTGCGAGATTCCAGAGAGTACCAAAGAAGTCCCACCCGGCCGGGTGAATTTTCAGTGGATTAATTCCACCCGGCCGGGTCCGTCATTTTGGCGTTTTTTAGAGCTGAAACGCAATTTTTTGAAGAGAAAATAAGAAGGAAGAATTAGGTCAATTCTATTCATTCTCGACAAGCGACAAAACACACGCTCTCTTTTTGTGAAGAACTCTTGGAAGAAGATTGAAGATTCAAGCTTCAATTCCTCCACCAATTGCGATTCGCATCATGATTTCCACTGTTTTTCCTTGTTTCTATTTGTTTTCTACCATGAACATGAGTAGCTAAACATCTTTTATGTAGAATTCTTGGTGAAGATGCATTGATTTATAGTTTTAATCCAATTGACTTCGTTTTTATCTTGCTCTTGCAATTGTTTGAATTATTCTTGTGCTTTTTCCTAACAATTGCTTGATCACCAATTGGGAGTGTAGGGTTTCTTAGAATAATCGGGAGATGAAATATTTAACCTTGAAAGAAGAATTATTCACACCTTAATTCAATAAAACTCGGGAGAGTTGAGGTTTTGAGTGGGATCTTTAATCTAATCGAACTATTAGGAGTTAGGTCTAAGAATTAGAAGGGGACTTCAATTATTACACCTAATCTACGGATTTCTCACCTCGGGAGGGGGTTTAATCTATATTTGTGATTGATTCAACAATTCTAGAGACTTTAAATGGTAAATCGGTTTCAATTGGGTTAGGCTATGAGTTGTGCATCGGATCCTTGAATTCTGCATATTTCTCTATCATTTTTACAACTTGCTTCTTTATTCTCTAGTTTAAGTGTTTATTTTAATCTTTGAATTTATATGCTTTTCATAGTTGTTAGAAAAAAAACCCAAAACTCTTGATCGTCTGGATAGTAGTTGAAATTTGTTCGTGGTACTTAGGTTTACACTTAATTGTCTCTGTGGGATACGATATACTCTTGCTTGCTATTTGCTACGATAACCCCGTACACTTGCGGGTATTATTTGCGTAAAATAAAGTTGAGTCAACTACCCAAGAGGCAACGACAGAGAATATCTATAGGTGGCAACGTAATAGATACAAAGACTTGAAGAAAGAAAGAGAGGGAATGAGAGTAGGGTCACTTTAATGGAGTCGGGTAATTGACTTATTTATAAATGTTATAGAAAATTAACCTAATTATAATTTAAGTAAATAATGTATCCCATACCCTACAACCCTAAATGGCTAAACCTAATTAAAAATTACAATAAACAGTACATCGGGTATTCGGATAATACCTGATACCCGGCTTATCTTAAATTTCACTACCCGATCCCATACCCAATCCCATTTTATTGGATATCGGGTATTACCCGCCAGATATCGGGTCGGGAATGGATAAACCAAACTCAATACCCAACATCCAAATTCCCACCTCTAATATTCATGAAGCATATCTATTAGTTCATCATCAACTGATTTTTATCCAATACCCGGCGGATATCGGATCGGGAATTGATAAACCCAATACCCAATCCAAATTCCCACCTCTAATCATGAAGTATGATCTATTAGTTCTTCATCAACTGATTTTAGTATCAAATCAATCAAAAACCTTAATTAATGTAGTATAGTCATTGTCCTAATGTTTTGACGGCCCACCATTGAGCCGATGTTGGATAAGGTTCCTCACACCTAGCTCGTTATTGTTTTGTTGTAAATTATAATGCGTTGTGAAAAGCCCATTTATCCTCGTAGTGGATCTCCCCTTTGGATTCATCAAAAACATGAGTGGAACAATATTTTCCACAAACTGGATGAATTCATGTGTGGATATCAATGTATACGTGAGTTTAAACTGAAAATAGCATTCGCCGATTTAAACCAAATTTGATCCACCAATTTCTAATTATTACTACTAAAGAATTGCACATTTGCACGATGGGTCAATAGCAAGAGCGAAACTAGCATCAAAGTCTATTCATGGACCAAACACGATTATTTCAACCTTTTTGTCCCAAAAATATATATTTTCCAAACTTTTAAATAACTAAATAGTGAATTAAATACAAATATCCCTTTTTTATACTACTAATATTGGATCTTGGCTAATTAATTAAAGGAATTTTCTTATAATAGAACTAGAAGAGACTGCCTACATGCTTTAAACAGAATTTCATAAATTTAATTGATTGTTTACTTGTTAGACAATTATGAAAAATAGAATAAAATAGTAGTACTACTCTACATTTTGTCTTTATATTTTCCATTTTTAATGCGTATGCGGTGAAGAAAGAAAAGTAATAAACCATGAGCTTGGCGCCCACAATATCAAACGGCAATTGGATTTTAATTCTAAGAATCTACATATATAGCATGAGCATGAGCAGTTTTGAATGTATACTTGTTTAAAAATGGGTGTGGTTAAGGCTGTTTTGTGCATTGGGTTTTTTCTTCTCATGGCTATTTGCAGTGGTGATGGAGGAGGCAATGTTGATGTCCACGCAGCAAGACGTCTCCTTCATCAAGGCCACACTTATCTTGATGTCAGGTTAAAATCCCCTCGTCTATAATAATTACTACTATATTCTATGATTTGTTATAGTAATTAAGTTGAATGAGAACAGGACTGAAGAAGAATTCGAGAATGGACACGTGAGGAACGCCATCAACATTCCTTACAAGATAATTACTTCCGAAGGTAGCGAGCATTCTGTCTCATAAAAATAGAGAATTTGGGAAAGACACATGTTTTAATACTAATTTGGTAAAATATGAGAGAGATCTTTTTTTGGTTAGTTTATGTTATGACTTATGATAGGAATTTGGGCACATTATATAGGTATGGTGAATAACCCCAAATTTCTGGATCAAGTTCGGGCGCATTTTGATAAGGAAGATCATCTCGTAGTGGTAAGTTTCTTATCAAAACAAATTACTTAGTACTTACTACTTTTTTTATTGGCTAGAACAAATCTCTGATATATGATCTAATTTGATAAAAATGTGGGTGTAAAAGGGTTGCAAAAGTGGAGTCAGATCCTTGTATGCAACAATTGATCTTCTTAAGGCAGTAAGTCCCATTTTCTCAAAATCTAATTTTTGAGTATTGCCATAGCCATTTGCCTGTCTTATTTATTTATCCTATCCCAACTCCCAAGATTATAATTTATACACAAAGTTTTAATTTTCATTCCAGAATTCAACTATTTCAGGTAATTTATCCTTTTAATTTTCAAACTAGTACCAACTCTAACACAAAGTTGTTGTTTTGTGGCAGGAGTTTAAACATGTGTATAATATGGAAGGAGGATATGTAGCTTGGATTGAAAATGGATATGCGGTCTAGATTCATAATTTTCTTTAAGACTAAGCTTCAATGACCAAAGCTTAACGGTTGTACGTTGTAACTAACGATAAAGAAAAATTAGAATCAGATAGCAAAGTTTGGTTATAATATTCTTACAGTAATTATGAATTACAGTATATTAGAAACTGTGTTAACCACACCTATTACTAAATTTTAGTAAGGTTATAACAAATAATGTGTAAAACTGTAAATACAGTAGTATTCTCTTTTCGACGCGCCCAAGGTATTTTTATTTCTTATCTCGATAAGCCCAAGTTTTGTAAACTATGGGCGTTAAGCCCATAAAAGGAGTATTTTATTGGGTCACCCGACCATATTTAATTAATTTTTGCCTATTCCATATCAGTAAAATTATGTCGTCACGTTATAGGCTCTCATATAGTCATATATCAAGAAATTATATGGTCACTTTTTAGTGAATAAACATAAATTCATCATTTCAGTTAATGCTTAAATACTAGTATTTCAATATTTAACGATTTACTAATTATTTAAAATATAAAATTATTCTTTATTATACAAAAATTAAATATAAAACTAATCTAAAATTATTTATTGACAATGAAAATGAGTTTGAAGAACATTAAGGAAGCCAATATCATTGCCCAATTGGTCGACGGTGATATCGCCAAAATTGCATATCTTCCTCCCAACTGTTTCAGCATCATGTTATTGCCGGATAAGTTGAGAAACTATTAATTTACTATCTGCGTCTTTCAAAAATATTTTTTTAAAAAAATAACATGATTTTTAATTCACACTTACTAAAAAATAATTTTTTAAAAAATAACATGATTTTTAACTCACAGTTTGTAACATAAAAGATAGAAAAAGTGAATGAAATTATTATAAGAAAATGAGTGTCACTCCATTAGAGAGAAATTCTTCCTAAAATAGAAAGTTTTTAATTTTAAGAGAAATACCAAAAAAAAAATAATTTTTATTTTTTAAATATAGAAGTAGTATATTATAGTAGTAAAAAAAATGAAAGACTAAAGCGTTTACACTAACATTGATTATTTACAAGGTACTTTACGATATTTAATTCGCAACAGAAAGATAATTAAGTAGTCAACTAAAAATAGCTTTAGATATTTATTATGTTGAGCAGAATTGTGTAACAGTGGATGCACATTTGTTTGCAATAGATATTTTATTAAATTTTAGATAAAGTAGATTGATAGGGCCATATGAGGCTTCATTTATTAGATATAATCACATTATGTGTTCTGATTAGTGAAATAGTGAATACAGGTAGATTTTTTGATATGATTGGTCGGCTGAAATCCCGTCCAGGTGCATCTCGTGAATTGGTAGGATTCATCCCAAAACAAAAACCATCAATTCCACGTGACAAAAATCAAAAATGGATTCCGATTCTCGCTCCCACTTTGAGGATCTAATCGCAATTCGAGAGTGAGATATGATTGAAGAAATCTCTGCTCCACTCCGTAAGTCAGCTCACCTAATGTTGATTGCATATGGATTATTAACCGTAATTCCTAATTGAACTGATTATGTGCAGTTGGGGAGACATCATCCTCCGCCGATGGCGAGAATTCGCCGGTGGAGCAGGTGGCCCTGACGGTCCCACCCACCGACGACCCCTCGCTCCCCGTGGTCACATTCCGGATGTGGATTCTCGGCGCGGCCGCCTGCGTCCTCCTCTCCTTCCTCAACCAGTTCTTCTGGTACCGCCGCGAGCCCCTCTCCATCTCCGCCATCTCCGCCCAGATCGCCGTCGTGCCCCTCGGCCACCTCCTCGCCGCCGCCCTCACGCGCCGCGTCTTCTTCCGTGGCCGCCCCTGGGAGTTCACCCTCAACCCGGGCCGCTTCAACGTCAAGGAGCACGTCCTCATCACCATCTTCGCCAACTCCGGCGCCGCCAACCCTTACTCCATCCACATCGTCAGCGCCGTCAAGCTATTTTATGGCCGGAAGATGACTTTCTGGGTATCGCTCGGGGTCGTTCTCACCACGCAGATTCTCGGATTTGGCTGGGCCGGCCTCCTCCGCCGCTATCTCGTCGAGCCTGCTGCCATGTGGTGGCCGCAGAATCTCGTTCAGGTATCCCTCTTCAGGTGCGTTGACTTACTCATTCATATGGCTATGAGGATTGATTCATAGATTAGTATATACTTCTCCTACTTTTCAATAAAAAAGTGTTCTTGGAGACACGGTTTGATTGCTGTCTTACTCATGTCGAAAAGATGGGATAAAATGCTTGCTAATTTGTTTATAACTCTCAGAACTTGTTTTCTGTTACTGCAAGACCCCAACATGTTTTAAAATGCTTAGTGAAAGTTTGTTGTGCAATTTCAGCTGTTTTGACTCTGTTTCTGTGATTCCAGAAGAAAGAACGCCGTCAAAACATGCCCTCTTTTGCTCTTTGAATTCACAGCTGTTACAGTAATCCAACTTGATAAAATTGAAGTTAGGACAGAGCCATTTTTAAGTTTTTGACTGAAAGTAAGATCTGGATATTCTTTAGGCCAAAATGAGCGGATTTTCGTGTGTTTTTCCTCATGTGGACTAATGAGGATGCATAGTTCGAATATCTTGCCTTGCCTTCGAGAATGCAATTTCATCAATAAGACAATTTCTAGTCTCAGAGAACTCTTATGGATCTATTAAGATATGGCTATGAGGATCGATTCATAGTTGAGTATAAACTAATACATACGTCTACTACTTTTCAAGCAAAAAGCGCTCTTACTAATGTGGATAAAATGCTTGCCAATTTGTTTGCTTATGTTTCATACTCAGTCAACGTCAGCATTAGTAACTCTTAGCATTTATAACTCTTGGCACTAGTGAAAGTTGTGCAATTTTAGCTGAAGATTAGGTTTTGCCTCAGTTTCTATGATTACAGAAGAAAGAATGTCGTCAAAACATGCCCTTTTTTGCTTTTGAGTTCATAGTTGTAACAATAATCCAACTTGATAAAATTGCAGTTTGGACAGAGCCATGAACAGAAAAATTCCAAGTATAGTACTTTGACTGAAAGTAAGAGCTGCAAAATCTTTAGACCGCACGGAGCTGATTTTTATGTGTTTTTCCTGATATGGACTAATGAGGAAGCATAGTTCGAGTATCTTGCCTTGCCTACTAAAATGCAATTTTCATCAATCAGACTAATTTTAGTCTCAGAGAACTCTTATGGAGTTATGGACCTATTAAGATACCTTCTGTTTTAAATTTGTTAAATGAACATAGTATGTGCTATAACAAGTACGTAATCATCAGAGTTTTAAATTGCAGGGCACTTCATGAGAAAGAAGTCAGAGCAAAGGGAGGAGTGACACGGAATCAGTTCTTCCTGATCGCCTTCATTTGCGGCTTTGCTTATTATGTGTTTCCAGGATATCTTTTCCCAAAGCTGACTTCAATCTCCTGGCTTTGCTGGATATTTTCTTCATCCATCATCATTCAACAGCTTGGTTCTGGGCTCCATGGTCTAGGATTAGGGGCTATCGGCCTTGATTGGGCAAGCATATCCTCGTATCTCGGCAGCCCACTAGCTAGCCCGTGGTTTGCTACTGCTAACATTGCCGTTGGATATATTTTCTGCGTGTACATAGTTACGCCTATTATGTACGGGCTCAATGTCTTCAAAGCCAGGACCTTTCCAATTTTCTCTGATGACCTCTTCACATCAGAGGGGCAGGTTTATAACATATCTGCCATAATAGATTCAAACTTCCATGTTGACTTGGACGCATATGAGCGTGAGGGTCATCTCTATCTCACTACATTTTTCGCCACGACCTATGGTTTTAGCTTTGCCTGTCTCACTGCAACCATTGTTCATGTCCTCCTTTTCCATGGCAAGTAAGGTGTACTATAATTGACTCGAATTGCATTCATTCTTTGATTTACTTATATCATACTTGTGTTGCCAAGAAAGATGGACTATATTTGTATTGATGAGGATTCTGTACTAAAACTAAGCTAAGAACACCATTCTATGTTAGAAACTTCACTAATTTGGCAGAAAACATCTAAACTTGTTGAGTTTTTTCTAGAACTTATTTCTTTAAGTATCAAGTTCTGCTCTAAGTTTATATTTTCCTGTCACTGATGCGAACTAGAGAACTAGTTATCAATGGATCGAGGCTGAGATAAAACAAAATATGAAACCATTTGGTTTGCTTTTTACATCACGTTGCAAATAGACAAACTGAACATGTATCTGTTAGATTAGTTGGCCCATGAAAAGTTGTAGCTGTTGGTCTTTAGAACTGCTGCTTTGTTGATTTCTGAAACTGTCCGCTTTTGTGTGCTTAGAGATCTGTGGCTGCTGAGCAAGTCCGCATTCAAGGAGAAGACGATGGATGTACACACCAAGCTCATGCAAAGCTACAAGAAAGTTCCCGAATGGTGGTTCTTATGTATTCTTTTCATAAACATTGCCGTCACCTTACTTCTCTGTCAATTAAACATCGATCAACTTCAGTTGCCGTGGTGGGGCGTCTTATTAGCGTGTGCTCTTGCCTTCTTCTTCACCCTTCCTGTTGGAGTCATTGCTGCCACAACAAACCAAGTGAGACTCTGTAACTGATCCTAAATATGTTTGCACTTTATCCTCCATATTTTTTGCCAATACCAAATGCATCCTCTTGTTTGTTGGCTTTGGATGTCCTTTTGTCTATACATTGTTATCATTAGTTGAAGTTTTGGTGCGAGTAGTTGTTTAGTTATTCCAGATTAGAACAAAACTGTGCAGTTACTCTGCATTCTGCAAGTTTCAGACACATGCTAATCGATAATATATTTGTTATCAGATACCAGGATTGAATGTGATCACAGAATACATTATAGGATTTCTGTATCCCGGTTATCCAGTTGCCAACATGTGCTTCAAGGTGTATGGCTACATCAGCATGAAACAAGCGTTGGTGTTTCTTCAAGACCTCAAACTCGGACATTACATGAAAATACCACCTCGAACGATGTTCATGGCCCAGGTTACTTCATTTTCTTCCAAACATCAGCTGCATTTATCATAATAATCTTGCTCATTCTTGATGTTGATTGATCAGGTAGTTGGCACTCTGATTTCATCAGTGGTGCATCTAGGAACAGCATGGTGGCTCATGGACACCATCCCCAACATCTGTGACCGGTCAGTACTTCCTTCTAGCAGTCCATGGACATGCCCAAGCGACCATGTGTTCTACGATGCCTCGGTCGTGTGGGGATTGATCGGGCCGCAGAGGATATTTGGAAATCTCGGCTTTTACTCTGCCATCAACTGGGCTTTCCTAGCTGGGGCTGTGGCTCCCGTTGTAGTGTGGGTGGCCATCAAGGCCTTCCCCGGGCAGCAGTGGCTTAAGCATGTTTCAGTTCCTGTGATGCTGGTGTCGGTTATTAATATGCCTCCGGCAACTGCTGTGAACTACAACAGCTGGATCATCTTAGGGTTCCTGTCGGGCTATGTTGCATACCGATACTACCGAGAGTGGTGGAGTCGACTCAACTACTTGCTGTCCGGAGCGCTCGATGCAGGGTTGGCCTTCATGGGAGTGTTCCTGTATCTGTGTTTGGGGATGGGGAATGTTAGCCTCGAGTGGTGGGGAAGTGTTACTGATGGATGCCCTCTGGCTTCTTGCCCTACTGCGAAGGGTATTGTTGTTGAAGGATGCCCAATCTTTTGAACTGATTTTCCCCCTTCATTCCACTTTTCAATATATTATGTTGTATTTTAGTAGTGATTGATAGAATATCTTCACTTTTGTATGTTTGTTAGTATAAACTATTACTATAAAGTTATTTCTTCTTTCATGTTAGCAGGTGTTTGGAATATGACTGTCAAATAAGTTTCACTTTCATTTGTGCATAAAAAAACTTGGACTTTACCCAGAAAAAGCTAGAAAAAATTGTTGTGTAGTACACTCTTGTGTCTACAAAATACTAATGTCCAATTTTACTATTTAGATCCGTCCATCCTAGTTACAACGGGACTATAAATGATAGTTGAGCTCATATTCCACTAATTACTTCTATCAACTTTCCTTCACAAAGCTAATCAATGTCTTAAATTTGACGTCGAGTCTAAATGAGACTATAAATGGAGGACGAAGTAACAGTTTAGTAGGCCATGAATTCCTAAATAAATAATCAAAATAAAAGTGAAGCTTGTATAAATTGATATTTAATTATTTTGGGGGTGTAAAATAGCAACATCTAACAACTGGAGGGGCGAAATTAGTTATCTGATCTACAGTTCAATTTCAGTGAACAAAGGGAACGACGTCGCTTGACGTGGCCACGCCATTGATGGAGCCTCATCAGCCACAGTCAACGCCGAAGCCCTCGTCTTTGCGGTGGCAAATCCTACGCCGCGCTCTTCTTCGCCGTCCATCCGATTCCGGTAAGCTTATCTATGCATAAACGAATTTGAATCACTCCTACGCGCCAAAAATCATTTCGTGTAAAGTTGGAAATTCTCGATTTTCTGTCAACAAACAAAGAATTTGCAGGTGATTCCAATGACAATATCAGTTTAGAAAAAGTATCGCGACGAACGAGACGTGGATTCAATCTGATACCGTGCCATGTGGTGAATGACGGCGGCGAAGATCCAGATTCTTTGTCTAAGAGAGATGTTTGTTACCGCTACACATTGCCGCTGCCTAATGCTCCTGAGCTTTTTCTACGGTGAGTTAGGGATGCTAATTTACCGATAGCTGTCCAGTTGTTAGCTCAATTGGTTGTAGCCTTGTGGCTTTTGGCTGGAATTGCTGAAATGCTGCTTCAATTATGGTTTGTTGCGATTGTGTAACTAGTTAAAATATGTTTATGCAGTCAAAGATGGGAAGATCGTGTTGATCTCAATGACTTTGAAGTCTGTAATCGATACAACATAGATAATACGGGACTTGTCTGTAAGTAGCATGTTATTATCTGGTTTATGATGACCTCAGCGTAATTTGACCTCCAGGTCAACCAATGTCTTTTGAAAACTATATGAGTTTGATTTCATTAAATATAAGCTAAAATAACTAGTATTTAGTTGGCTGCTAATTAAAGTTTCTCAGAATTTTATCATGTCATGACAATCAGTGATATTGAACTTGATCAGCATTCTTTAAAATGCCCTTAGTGAAGTTGGCTATATCAGTGAAATTTATTGAAGTGATTGAGCTAGCGAGTGATTTGGAAATATCTCAACTGGTAATTTGTCCCTGTTGACATCAGATTTTTGAAGGATGTTAGATGAAGTTATTTAGGATGTGAAGAGTATTAATTAGCACAAATGGTAGTTTTCTGCTCAAACTCAAGATAGTTTTTCAACTTGGATTGAATCTTAACTTGTGACAGTTTTCATTTTACAATGATTGCTTCTTCAGTTTGAACTAATTTGTTAAGGGGCGTTAGGTTCCGGTGTTCTTCCTATTCTTCCTGCAGAGGTTTCAATATTGAGGAATGGCATTGCTAAAATTAATGTTGGCCTCATTGAAAGATGAAATAGTAGCCAATCCCTCTGGGTCCTTGGCAACCCAGTTCAGGAATTTGAGCATTTCAACTCGTAACCTTCTTGTGGACTGTCTGAACTAGAGCACGATTTTCCTAGAAGTTACTAAACGTGTGATTGATTCTACTTACTGATAGCTACCATCTGGCAGAGGCTCAATTTTTTCAAAGTATTACTGGTCTGAACAATTAAGACTTGATAGAGGAGTGGGAACTTAGATATGAACAGAGATGTGGGCCTTGATCTCTCTTTTACATTCTATAGTATGTTTATTGCTGAAGCAAAATATCCTTTAATAACTCTGATTTTTCAGCTGTTTATCAGGAATGTCAATTTCTCATTACTATCTACTTATTAGATGCCTCAGAGGATTTCTTCAGATATGGGGAGGCTATATGCTACTTAGCATAGTGCAAAATCTACAATAGATAATCTCGTGTTATTCTTGAAGTGTTATGGTGGAATAATTAGCACATTTAAATGATTGATAAAAGAAATTCTAACCAACACTTTGTTCTCTACACTTGGAAAACTCATAGTTCGTCTGTAATGTTAGTATTACAAAAATTCAGTTGTACTCTTGGTTCAAAGTGGTATATAAGGTCAACTAGCCTTCAGAAATTGGAAATACTTCTACATGTTTGTGTCTAGACATTTTTCGATAGTGCTAACAGGGTTATATAAAGCTAGAAGATTGGTAGACAATTATAGAAAAAAATCTTTGAATTTGCAGATGCATATTTTCTTCGCCTGACACGAAATTTATCAAATGCCTTCTGGGAAGCCCTTAATGCTTCTTTAAACATTCGAAATATGAAAAAAATCACATTAGATCATGTATCAAACTATGAATAATGATGAAAAAGTTGACCAATCACAAAAATTTGATCAGTTTTGTTGGCTTGGCTTCAAACCATAGATTTCTAAATATTTGAAACAGTTAAAATGACCTGAAATCTTCCTAAAATGGCTTCAATATAACTTATTTGTAGTCGAATATCAGCAGGTCAGTTAGGCATGTAATAGGACTGCTACTCTAGGACAGATATACTGATCTCTGGCCAGCAATATTGTCTTCAACTCATTATTCATACTGCTGGGATGGCTTGCTCCTAGATTTCATGCCTGATTCAATGGAAATTCTTGCATGACCTGCAGCTGTAGAACCCTTGCCACGTTTACCACTGAGTTTACATCTCTAAATAAGTTCCTTTCCTGGTCGACTTGGGAACATCATGCAGGCTGTATTATGACTGAAATAACATGAGTATCATTTGCATAGAAATGATCAATTTTAGAGCCTAGAGACAAAACTTGATGAAGAAAATGAGCCTTACACATACGAGATTGGAGATGTCAGGGCATGTGGTCCTGTTTCTAGATATGGAAACACCACTGCAACAACCAATAATCTTCTGTTTTTCTACCTGTCTCTTTTCCCTGGGAAAACTTTTTAATGTATGAGAGAACAAAATCAGATGTCATGCTGTAATAGGAATTGACAAATATACTTAAGCTATATTGATATTCTAGCTAAATTTTTGCAGTTCGTATATTTGGTTCAAGAAATGATATTTTCTGCTCAAACCTCTCTCTCTTCTTAATTGCTAACATGACTACATATTCCGATGAACACTTATATTTATAGAATCTTTTCTCTTTAACAGGTCAGTGGCCTTCAGAGGATGTACTTGCTTATTATTGCATGTCACATCTTGATAATTTCAGGTATATTAGTAACCTTGATTCATTGGTTGCTGATGCATTTTTGCTGGATTTATTTCTGAGCCATTCTCTACATTCTTAGGAATAAAAGAGTTATCGAACTTGGATCAGGGTACGGGCTAGCTGGTTTTGTTATTGCTGTGGCTGCAGAAGCATTAGAAGTGGTGATATCAGATGGAAACCCTCAAGTTGTTGATTGTATCCTCTTACTTGTTATAATCAATTGATAAGCTTATGTATAAGGATACACTTCATGTTGTCTACTTGTTGGCTGTTTTATTCTTTTGATTTAGCAGTGTGCAGCATGCTATAGTGACCAATTACGCTGCATTATCAACAATGATGTGCTATGAACTTGTCAAGCTCCTTGGCACATTAAATTGAGATAGGAAACCAGGAAAATAGAGCTCTGAATACTTTTTTTGAAGCCCCACTTTGATTGGTTTGGTGATAAATTATACTCCGATGTAAATATGACAAAGAAACATCATGGCTTCAAGTCTGCAAGAAGTCTAGGCATCTAAGTGATACTAATTGATGCTAGTATTAAACAGAATAATGATGCAGTGGTCTAGGTCAGCTTTTTTGGTAGAGTATGCATAACCAGTAGTATATAGCTTAATGTTGTGTGCTGCCACCAATGGATTAAACATGGTACTGCTTTGATTGATATGTGGAAGTTGATGTTATTGGTTCCCCAATATTTTAGATCTGTTTGTTTCATTAATTGTTCTATGTAAAATGAACATTCTTAACAAGCAGATATACAGCATAACATCAATATCAACTCTGCTGCACTTGGCAGTACAAAGGTGAAGCCATTGATCCTGCACTGGGATCAGCATGATGCATCAAATATTTCTGGATCCTTCGACATCATTGTTGCGAGTGACTGGTAATTGAATTGTATGAATTGATCATATAGAAATAGAACACCTAATTTCCCTGAAGTCAATGTCATCAAATTTGTTATTTTGCTGAGGAACCTGTGGGTGTAGAACTAGTGATCATACATCTAATAGTTTGTAATAGTGCATAACACGATGTTTTCAAATTAGGAAATAGTATGACTTAGTTTTCTCGTGAGCCTTATGCTGAAGATCATCCACTCATATATATTATGCTACATTAGTTGCACATGCAAGAGAATTTCTTATCACCATATCAAAATCATGGTGTTGACTTTAGCTTGTCATTTTGCAGCACTTTTTTCAAGAAATTCCACAAAGGGCTGGCTCGAACAATCAGATGCTTACTTAAAGAGCATGGTCCCTCGGAAGCCCTACTCTTTAGCCCCAAAAGAGATGATTCGTTAGACAAATTTCTGCTGGAAGTTGAGGCTAGTGGGATGCACTTCACTATCACCGAGGCCTACGATGCAGAAATATGGAGACGGCATAAAAGTATCATCAACGGCGATCACTGCTGGCCCAACTATGAGCCGGACCACTGTTACCCTTTATTGGTCAGCATTACACGGTGAACTTCTTTTTGTGTTCTGCTTTTGCCGCTTCTTGTCTACTACCTAGCCTTTGATCTAACCTTTCTCATTGAATATTTCAAGATGGAACCATCTATCATTGTGAAAGTTATGACATAGGAAAGCACTAAGCTTGACATTGATTCCTCGAAATTTGATGCAGATTATTTCTTTATACTAAAATAGTATTCAAAGATTTGTAGTACTAATATATAGTAGTATGATCTACTTGCTAATAAATTGCTTTAAAGTATTAGGGGAAATAATGGATTGTTTAAGGGAGGATTGTTTGGTTATCTTCTTTATAGGTGTGCATAGAAATAGGGTGAGTTGAGGAACTTAAAAAATGCAAAAGATTCCCCCACCCATAAAGATATCATTTTTCACATACTTATATTGCTGTGAAACAATAAGATAGATTCTGCTAAGACGATAGATGCTTTCAAAAGGTGGCAGTGCAATTCCCTTTGGATCAAGTTTATGCTTCTCTTTGCGATTTTATTTATTTAGATATACACATTTTTCTAGCAAGTTGGGATTTTTTCAACTCCTTGGAGACTGTTGTTAAGACCATTTTATGCGTTAGCTTGAAACTTCCATTTATACTATTACTAGTATATTCGCATTCAGTTGGTTAAATCTTCAAATATTGCAAGTTGTATGAATTGGAAAATCAAAATTCTTGGGCATTTAAAACTGTTTCCAAAATTGTTAATTTTATTACTCCCTCCGTCCCACAAGAATATACACTTTTTTCTTTTTAGTCCGTCTCATGAGAATATACACTTTCCAATTTTGAAAAATCTTTTTTTCTCTAATGAGGTGGCATTCCCCACTAACAGTACTTTAATTATTTTTTTTCTCACCATCTCTCTTACTTTACCAAATTTGCATTAAAATTCATGTTGAACTCAAAATGCGTATTCTTTGGGGACGCAGGAAGTATAAATTAAGCGAACTAGTATAATTTTAGGATATTTCTGTGACTGTCGTTAATAGTTATAAAGCCATCTTGTACATAAGGGTTAATTGCATATAAATGTATGAATTATGTATTAACTGTGGTTTTTATTGCATTCATTTTTAGGTCAAGCTGTAAAAAAGAAAAATTATTATTCCTTTTGAATATTTGAGTCCATTTTCTTTGGTCAATAACTCGATTCTTTGGAGCTTGATGGAAAATCTGAAGGCACAATTTGGGAGGCTCTGTGCAGTAGTTTTCTAACTGGAAGTGGTATTAAGAATCCAAAATTCAACATTAACAGAAAAATATAATAATAATATACTGATAATTACTTTTAAGTCCATTTTATGATTATTGACAATGATCAATATCTAACTCGATGGATACCGCCGTAAAAATCACTCTCTCCGTTCCACAGTAGCAGAGTCATTTCATTTTGAGCAATCGTTTTGAAAAAAAATTTATAAATAGTTAAAGTTGAGAAAAAGTAAAGTAAGAAAGAGAATAGTATAGATAAGACTCTACCCTACATTATTCTCTATTTTACTTTACTCACTCTTCACTTTAACTATTTATTATCAATTTTTGAAAACAAGTGCAGAAAATGAAAGGACTCTACTACTGTGGAACAAAGGGAGTACTACACTCACAGCTTTTTAAACATTGCTTCAAAATTCGGATTGCTCACCAAACTTAAAAATTGAGTCAGCTAGCAAATGAGTAAAATTTGGACCCATGCAAAAGTTTACAAAATTAATATTTATGTACTTCTTTAACCAAGAAATAGAGTTAAAATCGTTATTTGGGTACGATGTGTATTTTGTATCTGAAAATCCTCTTAGTTTCCAATTATCCCTCAAAATGATGTTGATAGCAACACAGAAAGACCAAAAAAAAGGTTGCAAAAGCATCTCCATATTATTTTGATACATATTACTATATTATTCTGATACATATGTCCATGCTTGGTAGTCAATGCTACCAAGCATGTAGGAAGCTTCGTCGTGTCTCGTGCATATGGATCAGTTGTTGACAATTTTGGATTGTCGGCAATGTTGAATATTTAGCACTAAATGCATATGGAAAGACGCAACAAAATTGCAATAATCATTCTCAACCTGTCAATTCACCAATGCGTAGGTACTCGCTGAATATAAATAATTCTATGAATCGTGAGTTTTTAGATTGGGTAGGGACTAAGGGTTAACAAAACACTGATATCGAACTGGATTTATTGGTGCGTATGTATCCAATCCATATAAGTATATTTTGCATTTAATACCTAATAGGCCAATACCCGCGGGATCGGCTAATAGAATTTTGGGTATGTGGAGTATAGACAACTTGGACGGATATCTTAAACTGGGACGGAGGGAGTAATACCTAATTACTGTGGTGTTTTTTTATTAGATTTAGGATTGTGGGATTGTGTATTTAGAAATTAATTACTACTAGAGATTTAGCCGTGTAGATATTTTTATTGCGATCGACAGTGTCTCGACTGGTAAGCAAGTGAACAGTGAACAACTGGTAAGCAATCGATAGAGATTTAGAAATAATGAAAGGAACCAAAATGCTTATAATTGTGGTCAAACCATTTTCAACTTTATCATTATGAAGTCTTGATTAAATCACGTAAAGACAAACTTTACATTATAAAATCGTTATGCTTATCTTCAAAGCAATGATTATTACGCCATAGAAACTAGGAACGCACTTCACTATAAACACTTTCAGCTGAAAGCAAAATGACTACTCCATTCCTTTTTTTATCATTTTATCATTAAAATATTTACATAGTGGTATCATATTTCATGAAGTACTAGTATTAAATAAACATAAACTTAATACTATCATAAATTAATTTCCAATTTTTAAAAGTAAATATTCATTCTATACACGAAAAAATTAAATAAGATAAATGAATGGACTAATTTTTACTCCATGATTTGACAAAATAGAGAATAACGTCTCTTTTTTTTTTTTATCTCTGTTTATCACTTTTTTCAAAAGGCAATGTGATTGGCACTTTGGCAGAGACAAACACCTATTTCAGTGTCCCCTCGAAATGCTTTCACACAAATTTTACCTTAAAGCTTACACTTTGGGTCCCAACAAGTAATTTCATTAGAATCAAACAACTCTACTCCTAAAAGGACATCACAAAGTTAAAAATAAAATACCCCCTCCTTTCCCCCTCGATATTTTGCTTCTAATTTTCTTTTGCAATATTCTTACCATTACCCTGAAAAGGATTAAAAAAAAGAAGAGAATAAATAAAGATATTTGTGTAAAGAGATAAGTTGGACGCTCAATTTACAATTATTGGTAGCATTGAATTTTTAACTATAGAATTGTCATCAAAACTAAATAAATTATACTATAAAAAATGTTTGATTTAGTAATTAGACAGATTTACTATCGTGATTGTTTTTTCAATTGAATAATTTTGATCTGCTATTTAATCTCATAATTATACCATGTAGCATGATTTTTGTCATATAAATATTAACCTTTAACGAAATTAATCTCGAAAAAATTAGGTCAAATTTAAATTGAGTGATCTCGGGCAGCTCAAATTGAATTCATACACATAACTTAGGGTGTCTCCAACGGCGCCCTTCCCGTTCGCCCGTCGGGGACGGGCGACCTGACGGGCGCCATAGTGGGCGGGAAGGGCGCCCACGCCCGTCCCGAGTGCCCCTGCGATGGCCTCGCCCCTCCCGTCGACGGGCGAGTGGAACGGGCGCCACTGTGGCGAAGGTCGCCCGTCCCACTCGAACGTCCGACATTTTTTTTATTTTTTTTTTAAACTCTATAAAATGCCCATATTCGACTTCAGAAGGATATCATCGAAGAGGTTTGGACGCGGAGGGTGGACACTGATGTGGTTGTTTTTTTTTATCTACTATGTAATTTTTTTTTTCGAATGATGTATGTTTTTTTTATTGAAATATTCGTATTTCCCGTTCGTATTTGTGTCGAATTTTAATTCCGTAAATTTTAATTTAATTGTGAATTAATTTAATTATGGGAAGGACTAAGGGGAGGAGCGCCGCCGGAGACGCTCTTATAACTATGAAAATAGAAATTTTTGTTTGTGAAATCTACGAGCATTTAATGCTACTCTCAATGTTTTTATGTTTATAAATAATTTTTCATCAGTTTTAATTTTTATGGTTTGGTATAATTTAAGTGTAACAAAATATTGACGCACTAACATTTTGCTTCATTTTGAGAAAATCAAACATGTACACTTAATGCACCGCTTATGTTTCAAAGTGTATATAAATGATAAAATCAAATATAAAGGCGAGTCGTTTTCACATTAAGAATTATTTATAATGACATGAATTTTCAATTGACATAAATCGTAGCTTTCCTTTTCCGATTATGATCACTAACACTAAAAAACAAATGTTACAATTGAAAAAGTACAAGTGAAACAGCTAGATGTACAACAATAAGTGCCAGCAATGCTTGCAGTGTGGCACTAGGACTCGAGTCCCCCGTTGCCAAATCCGCCAACCAAGATCCGTCCGCCAAAATCGCCTCCTGCACCGACCCGGATCCGGTTTCCGACCCGGAATCATCCGTCGTGGTACTGCTACTGGCAGCATCATCCGATTTTGATGATTTTTGGCTGCAGAAACAAAATTCAGAGCCGGATTTCCACACAAACTGCGTTTAATTTATTCAATTTGAGTTTTTACCTGGAGTGGGAGGGGCAGAAGGTGATGACGTAATCCGCGGCGGTGCAGGTGAAGGTGCTGGTGGCGTCGTCGTAGGCGTAGCTGTACGACTTAGGGCACGCGCTCTTGAACGCCTGCGAGTACGCCGACGGCTTGCACGTCGCCGGCGATCCGTACTCGCCCTTGCAGCAGTACTCCGGCGTGTTGAAAACGTCGCACGCGCTCCGGCACGCGCCGCCGCTCCCCGCCCTCAGCTCCGCCGGGCACCTCTGGTTGAGATCCTCGAGGCAGCCGGTGGACGCGCACTGCCCCGATCCGCCGGCGCCGGGCTCGACGAGCATCGGGAGGTTGTAGCCGTCGACGAGGCTGACATCGTAGAAGTCCATGGAGCCGGAGCCGAGGGTGAATTCGGCGAGCGTGGCGGCGGTGGCGCCGGCGCCGTTGCACTCCAATTGGCCGGAGCCGCAGTCGCCGGTTTGGCAGGAGCCGTGGGCGGTTTCATCGAAATTGCAGCCGGTCCGGCCCCAGAAGCGGCCGGACCAGCCGGTTGGTGCCTGGAAGGCGCGCGAACCGGATTTCTGGAGCTCGAAGCCTGTGGTTTCGAGCTGCGGAGCTCCTAGAATTGCTGGCCAAATTGTTTGTGAGCATTTGTTTACAAATGTGAATGTTGCACCTGCAGCATCACACCATCATCCAATTCTGATCTAATTATGCAACTAAAAATAAAATTAAATGATTATACACTATGTTGCTTACCCTTGGCTTGGGAGAGGTGGAGGAGGAGAGTGATGAAGAGGATATTTAAGGAAGAAGCCATTTAATTTTGTAGGATGAGAGCAATAAAATGAATGGCTAATAATAGCTAGGTGAAGGGTGGTGGTGGAGCTGCTCCTCCCCTAAAATTGGGTGGATGAATTGAAGGAGGGAGGGTGGCGATGGCGAAGCTAGTGATGAGTGGAGAGGAGTGAGTGGGACAGGAATCTTAAGCAATCTATCTTGTGTTCGTATATATATATAATCCCACACGCGCACATTCACTCTGCTTTTTCTTTACCAAAAATATACTCTACTGCTGCAAAATTCAATAGTAGCTGTATGCTATGCTTATGCATGTTAATAAAAGTATATTAGTAGGGTGGGACAAATTTTGGTGTTTTTTCTTCCAAAAGGTTAAAAATGGTTTTAAAACTTCACAATTTAATCCTAAATACAATAGATTTTTGCAAATTATTCGCTCCAAACCATATCATATAATTATGCATTGTTAATTTTCATTATTTATCTGTATGGAGTTGTGCATGTTTTGATGTACTGTGATGAGTTTCATTGTTTATCGTTTTTCTTTATAATTACAAACACACGGAGTTTGACCGTGGTATATTTAGTGTTTTTCTTCATTTTGTACTTTGTATATAATCCTTGTATGTTTGGGAATTAGGATCATGTGCATGTGTGTGGGTCATTTGAGTGTGAGGAGGTGGTTGGGTGGCTAAGTCACGACCTCATTCCCTGCCCAAAAATCACATGGAAAAAATGCCGAAAGGGACGCCATTTTGACACGATGATTCCCAGAGAGTCATGTCTCGTGAATCTACAATGTTGAGCCTTCCTTGCAAAATACTGAACATGTAATTGAGTTTCAATTAGTTGTGAGCCGAGATTTTTCAAATTTGATACAAATATCATAGCTAAATAAAAATTACACCACTCTCAAGTTCCTTGAGTCATATTGTGTTTCATTTCGGGTTGTCCCACGTTACTATGAGTCATTTAACTTTGTGGGAAAAAATGACACATTTTCTCTTACTTTATTCTATTTCATGTTGTAGTTGTACTATCTTTTCTCGCGCCTACTTTATTCTCCCTCCTAGTATTTGATTATCTCTAGTGAACTATTCCCGTCCCATAAAAATCGATAAATTTGGAATGTCATGGATTTTAATGCATAATTGGTAAAGTAGAAAAAAAGATAAAAAGAAAAAATTATTGAAGTATGTTAGTGAAGAATGAAGTCTATCTCATTAGAGAGAAACACGTTACTAAAAATAAAAATGTTTAGGAGAACGGAAAAAAAAGAATCTATATTTTTATAGGACAGAGATATTAAATACTACAGTAATATTTTCTTAAATTTCGTATTCAAGGAAAATAACTCAAATAACACGTGAAAGGTAAAATCATAAAATAATAAATTAACAACATTCTGACGGTACATTAGGATCTCAAGCAAGGAATTAACATAGTCTTATCTCAATTCTGTGTTTTTTTACAATAACATGTATTCTTACTTGAGAGGATAAGTTCCTAGCAATCTTGGACTTTTTTGTCATCCTACTTTTCTTTTGCGTCGTCCACAAGACCACAACATGAGTACTACAAATTCTAGATGGTTTACAATATACACATTTAACATTCTCAATTATATGAATGTTTTGATTGCTGTCCCTTCTTTTACCAAAGTTTTTCATGCATCACCCACTACAGAAAAAACATTCCTTTCTGAAAAGCTCTCAACTATCTTAATTTAGAAAATGTCTTTAAAAAAGATGCAGACTTGTTTTATATGGGCAAAATTCTGATGATAAGGGTATTATTCTGCAACTAATAATGCTCCTAAAAGGACAAAAGGGGAAAGGGAAGACTTGCATTCTTGCAATGTAATTCAAATATATATTTTCTTTTTATTTTTCTCTTTTAGGCTAGTGTATGCTTTACATGTTCAGTAGAAAATATTATCTTCAAAGTGCTGCAACAAAATAAGAAAAAAATTAGTGAGTAAAATTAATATTACACCCAATGGAATATAGTCATTCCTCGACAGGATATAATTTTCACCTAACACCTTTCTAATGTTTGGTCTTGCTTTAATTCCTTCTATTCTACTTACTAGTACTTATTTTACATTTCTTCTTTTCTCATCTATTCATAAAGAAAAAGCAACATAAGATTGTAAATGAGTAAAGATACTTTGTGAGTGATTTGAACCTTGATTTATTAAAAGTATGTTCAAGCCTCAAGCTCATTTAGAGTGTTATAACATAAATCCTTTAATTTAAACTTGATATTATATGTATCTTTAATTAATAAGTAATTAATAGTAATACTTAATCCACAGTCATACATACCTGTGTTTGTACATGCATAAGCAAATAAAGAATTATGTAAGATAATATTTTCGTAATGTAAAATAGTTCATTATAAGGTATGTTGAGCATATAAGTTTCATATTTTGTCAAATAATACGCAAATATAATAAACATGAATACATTTCTAGATTCATAAGAAATACTATTATGAATTTTCCACCGACATGAAAACTGTATATAGTTTATTTTTCAACTCAATTTCTGTAGGACAAGCCAATTTCAATGAGAGAAGCCCAATGAATTTTAGGACTGAAACAGGTATAGATTCTGAACGAATTTTATGGCTGATAATCAAGTAAACTCAAATTTAGAGTATGCAAGTAAATCGCCCATAGAAGAATATATTCAAGTGCAATTTATGTATTAAATTAAAAATGTACTACATCTTATGTATTTTTGGTCGAAATTAAATTGGAGCCAACCTCCTTCTATAAATTCCAACAGTCGGCATCTAGCAACCATATTCATTATACAGTAGTATCAAGAAATTGTATTTTCAGTAATATTAATTACTCATAAAGTTGGGAGTTGAATTAATTGCTTCTTAATTAAGAGCACCTAAATCATTTAATGTTTGGGACTTTAGCTTACGAAAAATTTAATATCAGCAATAGTTCAATTCTGTTAACCTTCAATTTTCATTGTAAGTTGAGTATACAAATTTCAATTAGATTAATTTTATTGAGATGACCAATTTTGTCATCAGCATTATATTACGGAAACACACACGGAGGATTATTTAATATACATGCATACTTTTCTAAATTATCTTCTCAAGTTGCAAAAGTTCCTAATTCTCTCCGCCAAATTTCTTCACCAATCAACTGATCCCTTAGAGCATCCGCAATGGTCGGCTAGCGACCGGCTAGCCGATTCATCGCGCTAGCCGAACCATTGCAATCGGCGAGGGCGATTTCGGCGAGTGGATCGGCGTGGGCTGGCCGACGCTCGTCGCTGGCCGAAGCGCTGGCCGATCGGCTAGCCGCCATTGTGGAGGCCCGATCGGCCAGCGCCGATTTTTGATTTTTTTTTTTTTTTAAATCATATATAAACGCGATTTTTGTTTCATTTTCATTTGCACCACTTGTTTTAACGAGTTTTCTCTCTCTAACTTTCTGTACAAGAGCATCATCGAGCGATGGATCACAACAACGAAGGGGTGGTTGGAGGTGTGCGAATCCGCCAAGGCGGTCAGTCCGGCCAGTCGTCAACATGTGGGCGATGATCAGGAGATGCCTGGAGGAGGCACTTCCCGCACGGAAGGACTTCAAAGAACGAGGAGGTCCTAAGGGGCGGGAAGCGCATCAGGGGACATGCGCGGGCCAAGCCATGCGACTTAGTACGCCACCGCCTCCAGTCAATTTCGCGTAAGTGGGCAGATCGAGGACGACGTCTCGAGGATAGTCACAGCCGGCCTTCCTCTTGGAGGGGAAGTATAAGCGAGTTCACCTTCTGGGGAGTGCTTCTTGTTGTTGAAGGACTCGGAGAAGTTCCGGGCGGGATGACGTCGAGGCCGAAGAAGCAATGCGACCGAACTATAGCGGCGACTGGGCAGCCGGCAGTGCAAATGCGGATCCCACGACCTCCCCCCGGATGCCGAGGAGTTTCCATCCCCTCCTTCATTTATTGGTCGCCCCCGCCCCGGCTGGACAGAAGCCCTCGAGTATACTCTCCATTCGCGTAACCAAACGCGGGCTCAGATGTTACAGTCTTCCGGGGAGAGTGGAAGAACGCCACTGACCCCACTGAGAAGAGGTTTCTTTACGAGATGCTCGAGAGCATGCGTGCTCGATTTAGAGATCGCGAGGTCACGGCTGGGGGTTCCGACGTGGGCTCGATACCACGGGTTGCGGCAGCGGCGGCGGCGGCGACGGCGACGACGAGGACGACGACGATGAGGAGTAGAGAGTGGCGGGGCTCGTGTGTTGAAGCCCTTTTTTTTTAAAAAAAAAATCATGTACTTTTTTATTTAAATCTTTGTAATTTTTTTTAATGGAATGGATTATTTTTCCCATATATGTGTCGTAAATTTAATTCCGTATTTTAATCGTAATTTTAATTCCGTAAATGTAGTATATTTTGAATTATTTTTATTGCGGCTGGGCCTATGGCTGGCCTAAATCTGATGTGGCAGGTGGTTTTTTTAGTGTTGCTGACGTGGCAGGAGAGAGAATGGCTGGCCTATGGCTGGCCTAAGCACCATTGCGGATGCTCTTACTATATCAAACATTAATTAGTTTTGCATTTGCGGCACTGACAACTCTCACCGTATCCGTACAACTTTCTGACGTGTATAATAGTAAAATTAGAGCATGACTTTTATTAGTGATTTTGATATCTAATCAGTGACGGATCCAGAAATTTTGGTACGGGGTACGATAAATAATTATATGGACTTAGAGATTGAGAATTGATCTTCTATCTTCTTCTTAATAATATGTCATAATTTTGCAATAAGAAACTTTATTATATACAATAAACGGATTACTTTTTAGTGTTACTACTTGAATAACTTCCACTATCTAAAATAAAATTTCTTACTTTATATAGTACTATTATTGTTAATTTATTTAAGCTTTTGCAGGGAATGTTATTTTTAATGCCTAATCATCATTTGACTTATTTGAGAAAATTTTGAATTATTTTCATAAAAGAATATGCATAAAAAACACAAAAGACATAAATATTAAATGATTTAGAAAAGAATTAAAATCCTTTACAGAAATTATATAAATTAAAGGTATTAAAAAAGTAGGTCTTTTACAAATTAAATGCATTAGAAATTAAAAAATATAGACAGTTAAATATTTAAGAGGATTAAGCTTTATGAGAAAAGAATTATATATAATGCATTATATATTTTAAATTCATCAGTAGTAGTAAAAGCTAAAATACATTTGAATTAAAGAGAGCATGAAAAAAGAAAAGAAGTATGAAAAAGGAGAAACGCCATCAGAGAGGCTCGAACCCGCGCCTGGAAATGGAGAAGGGAACATTCTAGCGCTCGGCCACTAAGCCTCGTCTAAGTCCCTGAATCGGTCGAGTGCTTAGAGAATAGCTTAGCAAGTCAACATACTGATGCCTGACAAAGCAATTGCTCCGGTGAACCCCTATTATGTTCCTGTGTATATCTTAGTTTATATTTCACTTTAAGATATTCCGACGACTGTGCGGTAGTTGTTGTTGTAGTTATTAAAATAACATTTTGCAGTTTCCTTGAGCTCTATGACCAAACACTTTCTATCAACGTATAGTTCTGGTCCTTTGGGATATGGTTTATAAAGATCTAGTACTTATCAAATGAGAAGACAGCTTATTGATAACTGAATGAAATGTGCATAGTTACACCTCTTCATTACTCTTTGATTTAAACGATTTTTGGTTAGGAATTGTGTTGCATTTGTCAAAGATATATTCTGCGGTTTATAGTATTTATATCGTACAATAATATACTCTCTTCGCCCCACCGAAAATGACCCACTTTTCTTTTTCGTCCGTCCAATTGAGATGACCCATTTCTTATTTATGAAATAATTAAAATACTCAATTAAAGAAAAACTAATGGGCCATATCTGAATAGAAAAAAAGTAATAAGTTAAGCATAAGAGAAGCTGGGCCGTAAGAATCCATTATTTTTGGAAAGTAATACTCCTATCTAGAATTCTGATAAGATAATTTTTTGAATAAAAAGAATCCCATTCGGCGCCATTCCAGTTGGTTCCCAAATCAGTTGCATTTGCATATCCCTCCCAACACCTCTCTCGTCGCCCATCTCACACTCACACCCACTCATCCTTTCCCGTTCTCCACCGGCACTCTCTCGCCTCCGTTGTGCCGTCGAATTGCTTCGATTTGGTAATTTGCTTTCAACTTTCTGTTTGTATTCATGTTTTGTGTTCGTTTTCATTTTCTGTTCTTCAGCAATGGCATTGGTATATATGCATGTTCAAAACTTAGTCTATTGGATTCCCACAGCTCTCACTGTTTTCTTCTCTACCAATTTCTCTCTAGGTTTCTACAACACTCTTATGTAGGAGTAATTTTCTCGCGTCTTCCCACAATACATAAACAATAACTACCGTTTTCCAGTATTTTACACTTCCCTACCCAAAACATTTCTAATCACATTTCTGTAAGTATAGATATACTTAGAGATAAACAATTGTATTTACGATATTAAAAGTCAAATTTTGACAAATTTCAAAGTTGCTACGGTATTTGTTTGCTCTCAAGATGATGAAATTAATGTAGGGTTTAGGGTTTAGGTGTGGTTTTGGTATGCTACGGTATTTGTTTGCTCTCAATGTTGACAAACCCCACTCGCAGAGGCAGACAGCTCCTCGTCTCACTCGCATCTCCACAATGATTTCTCTATTTTCCTCTATCCCAATCAACTCTCCACTCCTCACTACAAATAGAGTCTTCCTGCCGAGCAAATGCAAATGCTTCGCTGCCGACCAGCAGCCCCAAGCTCCGCGGAACAGGTCTCAAAGACCGCGTAAAAAACCCGTATCCGACAAAAAAGATGCTTTGGATCCTGCCGGATTCCTCTCCAAACACGGTATCACAAATAAAGCCTTCGCACAGTTCCTGCGCGAAAGGTAAGTTGAAGACTTTCTTTGGTTCAATTTTAATTATGCGCATCAACGTATGGGTTTTGATGCGTACTGCAACTTCCATTGGTGTCGGATTATGGTTTTCACAGGTATAAAGCGTTCAAGGATTTGAAGGAAGAGCTTCTCAAGCAGTATTACGATCTCCAGGAGATGGTTTCTGGGTTGGTGCCTATCTGTCTGTTGAAGCATATGTGCTGATTGGTTGTCGTTTGGAAAAGATTCATAACTTTTCTTTGTTTCACTTTTATCTTATCCTACTTTGTTGTTTTCAAGGTTTGAGTTATTGGGAATGCATCGGAATGTTCAGCATCGTGTGGATTACATGGACTGGGCTCCAGGTTTGACAACTTATTCTTACCGGATATATTGGGCTATTACGGTTTTGAATGTTTGAAAACCTGCTATCTAATTAAATACATATAGATGATATTCCAGTGCGCTGCCATTCATGCCTGGCGGATAAAACTGTATTAAATTAACTGCTGGACCTTTTGGGTTTAGGTGCTCGCTATTGTTCTCTAGTAGGGGATATCAATGGTTGGTCACCGACAACGGATTGTGCCAGGGAAGGTTACTTAGGCCATGATGATTTCGGTTACTGGTTTGTTATCCTTGAAGACAAACTTAGAGATGGAGAAGAACCAGATGATGTATTTTTTCAACAGTATAATTACATTGATGACTATGATAAAGGTGATAGTGGTGTCACAGTTGAACAAGTTTTTCAAAAAGCGAATGAAGAGTACTGGGAACCTGGAGAAGACCGCTTCATAAAATCGCGATATGAGCTTGCAGCTAAACTGTACGAGCAAATATTTGGGCCTAATGGGCCACAAACAGAAGAGGAAATGGAAGAAATACCAGATCCGATGACAAGATATAAGGCCTGGAAAGAGGAACATAAAGATGATCCACCAAGCAACTTACCACCTTGTGATGTGATTATTGAGGAGGATAACGAAAATGATGAATTTCAAATTGTAACTGATCCTGCTTGGAGAGAGAAATTTAAAAATAAGAAGCCTCCTATTCCTTACTGGTTGGAAACACGAAAAGGTCGGAAAGCGTGGTTAAAAAAGTATATACCTGGGATGCCCCATGGGAGCAAGTACAGGGTATACTTTAACACTCCAATGGGTCCTTTAGAGCGTGTTCCTGCATGGGCTACTTATGTTATTCCAGGTCACTTAATGCTATACTTATATGTTGCTTCCTGCCTTTCTAATTTTTCTTCCATTTTCTTTTATTATTTGGATATGTACATATAATATACTTTCTGAAAAATGCATAGGCTCAACTGGGGACTTCTTATGAAATTATTTGCAAGACATTAGATAATAGGGAACCTGAACATGCTATACTATACTCTTTTTTTTTTTTTTTTTTTTTTTTTTTTTTTTTTTTTTTTTTCTGTATAAAACTGAAATAAGTTTAAGATGATCAAGCTCCATGTCCTTGTACTCCTTTTCTATCGCCTTTTTAAATTTTAAAAAAAATAAATTGTCTACTACACTTGTTTTCTTATATCAATCTGTTTTATTTACTTGGAGTCTGATTGATGTACTATATCACATACAGAGGCAGATGGGAATCAAGCTTATGCTGTCCACTGGGAGCCTTCTCCTGAAAGTGCCTACAAATGGAAGCATAAACATCCATCAAAACCTAAATCTTTGCGAATATATGAATGCCATGTTGGAATAAGTGGAGCGGAGCCTAGAGTGTCTACTTTTAATGAGTTCACTGATAATGTAGTGCTCTATTGTTTCCAACATTTCTCCTTTGTTTCATTGAATTGTACTTTATCTTTAACTCCTGATTACCTAGTAGTACTAATCAATTTTCAATACAGGTCCTAGTTCATGTAAAGGAAGCTGGTTACAATGCAATCCAATTGATTGGAGTCCTTGAGCACAAGGATTATTTTACAGTTGGATACAGAGTAAGTGAAATGCAAAAAAAGAAGAATTGCAGCATACGAACATTTTGTAATTCAAAATGCAGCCCCAGCCTATTGATGACCATTGTTGCGCTTTACCATTATAGACTTCTTTGAGTACTTACAGAAACAAAGTGAGACAAAACTGATGATCGTAGTGAATACTAAGGCATTAGTGCATTAAGACATGGTGCATAGTTCTAAATGCACTGCATCAAGCAATGTTAATAATGAACTCAACAGTTCAATTCGCACCTTCTATTTATGATGATTATTTGATGTTAGACTGTTATTGACAATGATGTGATTTCTTTAATTAACAAATAAGTACAAATGATCGTTCCTTCTCAACTTGACACTCCTAGTTTGGTGGGCACTGTTTTTGGATGAGAGTTGACGTTAGGTACATACTTATTTCCTTGCAAATTTCATCCGTGGAATGTTTGTTTGGGGACAGAGAATAGGAAGTCAATATTCTACACAATGGTGATTTAGGAATGAATTTCTGATGTAGAACTAGGGAATTATGTTTGGATTATAAGCATACTCAATTTGGGAAAAGCAATACTGGATATCCACGCTGCTCGAATTGCTTTTTTCACTTCTCGGATTTGACATTTAAAGTAACAGGAATTTAGTTTTATATATTTGTAAGTATATGGAGAAGAGTGGTAGGATGTTAGGGTGAATTGGTCTATTGAAAGAAAGTCTCTGGAAAAGTAGTAGCAAGGCAGGTAAACATTAATCTTTTTACGTTGTAGAAATTATATAACGTTTACATTAATCCTTTTAGTTGGCGTCTATGAACCATATATCTACGCATGTGACTACCTACAATTCAATTATTTGGTCTGCTTCGTATCACAGTATGATCGGTGTAATATATTATTTACGTTTTTTAATTCTCCTATCCTTCTCTTTTTTCTGATATTATTCTTCCTTTCTCTTTTGCAGGTGACAAATTTTTTTGCTGTTAGCAGCCGCTATGGTACCCCTGAAGACTTCAAGCGGTTGGTGGATGAAGCTCATGGTTATATCAAATTTCTTCCAATCAATATCAATTTTTACCATTGCTTTTATTCTGCTATCAATAGAATAATTTGATATCTTAGTATAATGTTCTTTAATTGATTATATAACTTATACTTTAGAACATTGAAACTAGATTCAGATCTTTGTTCGTTTCCTCATGTAGATAGATATTGTACTATACTAAATTCACGCTAGAATTGAATAGCTTTAGATTATTTTGACAAATTGCTGGAAATTTGTATTTCATGTTTCATTTTTTTCCTCTTAGGAACAACCAGTAGGACCTCCAATATTGCTGCGGCTTTTAATATACTTTTGTTTTATTTTATCAGTGTTATGCTTGAGTAGGATTAAACTTCAATCACTAGGAACAACCAGTAGGACCTCCAATATTGCTGCGGCTTTAAATATACTTTTGTTGTATTTTATAAGTGTTATGCTTGAGTATCAATCACTAGCTTGTACTTTTTTCAACATTTTAACTGCTTTAACGTTAGAAGCATACATTCACAAGGTTTATCCGAATCCTTTTAAGCATTCTCAGAACAACTTTTGACAGCTGCAATGTATGGATTTGTTTCACCGTGTTTTGGATTGTTACATGGTTATTGGTTGATGTGTAGGACTTGGCGTGATCGTCCTTTTAGATATTGTTCATTCTTATGCCGCAGCTGACGAAATGGTGGGGTTATCATTTTATGATGGATCGAATGATTGTTACTTCCATTCTGGTAATAATTTTTTGACACTAATTATTTTGATTTACTTGTAGCATTAATATCAAGCAGTGAGCTATATAAGTTGTAGGTAATACTGTAATAGCCACAACAAGATTGGAAATAAACAGATTAATCCTCTGAGAGATGATATTTATACTAAATAGAGTCCCTCTAGCTTTAAATGTTTCTTGGTTGAGATCACTTTTGTTGTCTTCATGCTAATGTTCTTCCTACCTTTCTGCATGGATATTACTTGGTGAAATTCCTAGATTTATTGCTTGCATGCTCCGGAGTCCCAAGCAGGAACAGAGTTAAAGATACTCATCGATTGATTTATTTTTTTATCTTTCTGACAAGGAAAAATTATGTAGCAAGGGATTATGGTGTAAGTAGTGAATTGGTAATCATGATCAAATTGCTTCTCATGCAATTGTTCCGATGGTTCATTTCAGAGTCATTGGCAATATTGCATCTGCAGTTATGGGTTCTGATTCTGTCCCAAAGGTTTTTAGACAAATGAAACAAGAGTTGTGATATGGAACACTTTTTCTCTTCCAGATTCTTACCCATCTTTTACTTTAATTTTTATATTTTTTCTTCTAAATTCTAGGTAAAAGAGGCCAGCACAAATTTTGGGGCACACGGATGTTCAAATATGGTGATCAAGATGTATTGCATTTCCTTCTTTCAAATTTAAATTGGTAATTAAATACAGCATTTTACCGTTTTGAAGCTTCCTATGTTTTTCATGTTCTCTATCTTTCCAAATCTTTTTACAACCTGCCTTACGTTTGACACTAAGGCCCTTCTTGGTATGATGTAATGAGATGTGATTCCTACTTCCATTCTATTCATTTGTTTGGTATGATGGAATGAAAGAGAGAATTTAATGAAATGCAAAGGAAATCCAAAGAAATTGTCATTCCATTCCTACCTTTATTTCATTTAAACCTTCATTCCATTCAACCCTCATTCAATTCCATCATACCAAACAAGGCCTAAGTCTTGTAGGGTCACTTTTAATTTGCCTGACTATTTCTCCTGTTGTTTTTTCCCTCCAACTTTTGGTTTTAACAGGATCTATGACCTTTTCCAGGTGGATGGTGGAGTACCAGATTGATGGCTTCTATTTCCATTCTCTTTCGTCAATGATGTATACACACAATGGATTTGCTACTTTTACTGGTGATGTAGAGGAGTAAGGCTTCTAAGAACTTAACTTTGCGGCAGTTAAATGTCCTTTAATATAGTTGTCACCACTCACCACTCAGCAGTGATGGTATACGGCATTATATTTTATTCCTCAATCTTAGTATAATTTTTCATGCCAAGTTGTGAACCCCCACCTTATCAAGCTTTGCTTGACAGTTGACTTTCCATTCTTACTTGAACACTGTGCTAATGTAATGACAGTGTACGTACGCATGTTTTGTCCTGCTAATTTAAAGTACTACTGAGCTAATTTTATATGTTAGCTGACCACCTAGGTCTGGTTGATATTTGCTGGTTATCAACCTGATGACTTGATACTTTTCTAGTTCTTGCATTCCTTCCATCTGGCAGTACCTAACCTTTATCTGTTTCAGGTATTGTAATCAATATGTGGATAATGATGCTTTGCTGTATCTAATATTAGTTAATGAGATACTCCACTTCCTCCACCCAAATGTACTGACAATTGCTGAAGATGTAAGAAATTGTTATACATTCTCTATCATTAAACTCTTGATTATTGTTTTTTTTTTCTCTTGTTCTTTTGTCTTTCTAATGTTGAATATTAGTGTTATCGTGTCAGCTTCATGCCAACTCATTAACGATATGCTACGATAAACATGAACACGCCACTATAAGGATATGACTGGCACGAACATAAACATAAAATATATTGTTTTGACACAACACAACACCATATAATAAAATTACTGATGCTCATATGCATGTGTATGCTGCAATGTTCTTTTAATAGAAGGTACGGCTTCTTGATCTAATCCCCTTTAGTGGCTTGTTGTTTTTAGGCCACACTTTATCCGGGACTTTGTGAACCAACTTCTCAAGGTGGTTTGGGATTTGATTATTTTGTTAATCTCTCTGCATCAGAATTGTGGTTGTCATTCCTTGAGAATGTTCCTGATCATGAGTGGAGTATGAGTAAGGTTATTTCTACAACCTTAAGTTTACTTACTCTAGACAGTAGACACAGTTTATGTTGTAAGTTAGTTCACTGAAACTATTACCTCATGTTTTTCCTCTAGCTTGTGAGCACATTGGTGGGAGACAAGTGCAGCGTTGATAAGATGCTTTTGTATGCTGAAAACCACAACCAGGTGATCAGTATTTACATTTGTGTACCAAATATGGCCGCTCTCTCCCCCCCCCCCCCCCGCACATGCAACTCTTTACTAGAGTCTCCCCAGAAAGTTGTAACGTGGTTTATTTTTCTTGCTTGCCAGTCAATTTCAGGGGGTCGCTCTTTTGCAGAAATACTTTTTGGTTCCGCTAACACAGAAGTGGCCTTGCTTAGGGGTTGTTCATTGCATAAGGTAAGGCAGTTTCTTCATGCTGCCACTAACTATATCATATCTATACTATATCATATCTATACTCTTTCTGATGAATGTTGACCCACCTAGGCTCCTACCTCTATCTAAGTCTAATTTCACCTATTTCTTATTCCTTTGTCTTGTATTGATATATGCAATAATTATTTAAATATTATTTCAAATATCCATTGTTAACAACTTAACTAGTTGTAAAAAAGATTTTATATGCTTCGATATATAAGCACATTCACAACACCTTTTGTGGTGTTTAAACTTTAACCTCTACTCTTTTGAGTTAAGAAATGCCCTATTGAAGTGGTGGCGTTTTTCAGAAAAACACCTATGAAGAATAGTTGTTAGCTTTTATGGGCGAGTTCATTGAAAAGTACTTGCAAATAGGATGGTTTCCTTATAGTTAGTTGTTGGTCTCTAGTTAATTTCAGACTATGTTACTCTGAAGCTGTTTTTCCATATGTAGTATTAATATAGTATGAGTTACCTGAATTACAGATGATCAGATTAATTACATTTACTATTGGTGGTTCAGCATACCTCAATTTCATGGGCAATGAGTTTGGGCATCCAAAGGTGAATTGCATTAATTTGGCACATATAAAGATTCATTTTTAAGTGATTGACGATTTTTTTATGTTTCAGAGGGTTGAGTTCCCAATGTCAAGCAACAGTTTTTCCTATTCACTTGCTAATCGCTGTTGGGAGCTTTTGGAGGATGAACTTCACAAAAAATTATTTGCCTTTGATAAAGTAAGTTGGAATTTATATATAGTCTAGATTTGATCCAATATTGTTTATTTTCTTAATATAGCTTCACATTGTCACGCATAGTTTTATGTTTATCCAATCAGATTGGTATTGACTAGATATAAGCAGTACACATCACATGAATTTCAGATTTCTTGGTGTTCAAAATTTGTACTTCAGGATATGATGAAACTGGACATAAAAGAGAGAGTACTTCTAAGAGGTTCAAGGGGCCTTCCGAATATTCACCACGTCGATGACACAACGATGGTATCCGCCGTTTACCATACATATAATATATAATTGTTTGTAAATGCATGTGGGACTGAATAGCATCATTGAACCAGGTGATATCTTATTCACGCGGCCCATTTGTCTTTGTCTTCAACTTTCATCCCACAAATTCATATGAAAGGTACAGTATAGGCGTTGAGGAAGCTGGAGAGTATCAAGTAAGTGATGCTTTGATATTATTATTAAATTATCCTCAACCCGAAGTCCTGAATTTTCATTTGAACTGATGCTACTTCTGTAATTCGTGATTAACTTGCAGATCATATTGAATTCTGATGACGAGATTTATGGTGGTCAAGGATTAATTGATCGAGACCAATATGCTCAAAGAACCATTAACAGAAAGTGAGTGATGCTGTTCTATGACTTTCTTCTCTCTGGTGTATGCAGGTCATTGATCGTGACAGTATCTGCTGAGTAGTGTTTTACTTGGTTCTGAAATATTGCCACCTCGAATCAGGTTGAAAGATCAACGAACCGACAGTTCGTACACGCTTCTATATACGGAGTATCTTATATGCACCCATATTCTGATAAATAATCAATTAATAGATAGAGATCGAAAGCAACATGAAAAGACTAAAATTCCTTCTGAACATGTTTGTATAGGTAGTGCAGTCTCTTCCTCTTATCTCATATTTGCATAAACATGTTGTGAATCGTCTTCCTCAACTGCATATCTTTACCATCACCATCTTAGAACATTGACTGATCTTTTATTTTCTTTTCCTAGCAAATCTCTTCCTTTCAGCACAGCTGCTTATAGTTCGATTTTCTGAACATAATTTTGACTAGCATCTATAATGAAAAAATATCTAAATCTTGCATAACAGAGTACATTCTAATCAATTTAAGTATGAACTACATCTTAAATTATGTATTGTGGAACCTTGTGTGATGCTATCTATTACTACTATATCCTACAGCTCACAACGTTAACATATTGCTTGGATTTGCAGAACTGATGGAGCCAGGTATTGCTTGGATGTGCCGCTTCCAAGTAGAACATCTCAGGTTAGTCATGCGAAATATTTAGCATTCACAACTTCTACCCTTTGTCTAGACAATAGAAATACTATCTACAAAGAGAAACACAAAGACTTCAAGATATGGGAGCTGTGATGTAGAACCATTTCATTTGATGCAGGTGTATAAGCTAACTCGGATTCTCAGAGTTTAACTCCAATCTGGTGAAACTCATCTTATTGCCATAGAATGGTGAGACTTCGTGCAGCAGCTGCATCGGTGAATCTTCTTCCTCAGATATTCTACTGATTTATTTTGTGCTATATTCTTAAGTCAAGCTGCTGACTAGCCTCTTGTGTTCGTATTGTGATAGTGAACTCAGGCCTAGTTCTTACACAAAGGAGCTCCTGTACGGATGTCTCGAAACCGAACAAGTTTAGGTTAGTATTGAATTATCCTGAACCTGAAGTCCTGAATTTTTATTTGAACTGATGCCACTTCTGTAATTCGTGATTAACTTGCAGATCATATTGAATTCTGATGAAGAGATTTATGATGGTCAAGGACCAGTCGATCGAGACCAATATGGCTGATAATTAAGCAAACTCAAATTTAGAGCATCGCCCATGGAAGAATATAATATGCAAGTACAATTTATGTAGTACTATTAAATTTAAAATGTACTACTACATTTTATGTATTTTTTTTGGAAATTAACTTGGGCTAACCGACCTCTATAAATTAAAAAATAGTAGCCTTCATTAGTATTTAGTCAGCCCATTTCAAATCCAACTACTGGGCTTCGAGATCTCATCTCTATATGAAATTCTACCCAAACTGATGTTATTTTATGCTACAAAAATGGTTAAGCTAATTTCAATTCTATTATTACATTTCGAAGCTTAAACTTTCCGTCGGAATTTTAATTTCCATTAAATCGAGCGTGAACAAAATTTATTAATCTTGAGAGTTTTTATATGCTTATTTTTCATCCCTAAATTTTTGTATAACTTGTTTAGAATGATTTGTATGCAATCAAATTTTGGTAAATGAATTTTCAAATTGCACTGGGGCTACGACTTTGCATAGGGCATTGTTTGAAATGATGAAACACCCATTGGGTGTACTGGAAAATCAAGTTATTTCTTAAATTGTTTAAAATTTGTATTTGCATATATTGTGTTGACGTGAAAGAGACACTAATGTATGTATGACATCATTTTTCAAAAACCAGATTAAACCAGCTAATTCTATATGTTGAGAAAGAGCCATATCAACTCACCAATAGGTGTTTAGATGTAAAAATGATCAAGCAATCCTATCTACTCCAATATTAAAATATCAATGTGAAAAGACACATATTTTAACATTTAAATAAATGAAATCATTAATATTTTGTTTATATTCTTCAATTTCTTAAGATGAAGAGGGGAATTAAGACAAGATAAGGTACAAGTATATGATAGGGCTACTAGTCGTGAAATTTTGGTAAATAATAAAAATGTAATAATACTAATCCTTAAAAATTTAATTTACTCTTGCAATTGCACTTTCACTATCTTTCACCTATTAATTAAGTACAATTAATTATGCAACTTGCTCTTTCCATTTGATGGTTTGTAGATTGGATTTGGACCCCTCTCTTGGTCACGTACGTCATCAACTCATTTATTCAGTGGATGTCATTAATCAAAATTATCTTTTATTGCATATTTTCAACCATATGTGGATTTTAAACAAGAAAGATGACCACTTGCAGATTATGATGCTTCATTTTCTATTAACATTTTTTCTAAAAGGTCGATTATTATTATTATTACTAATATTATTATTATTATTAGTAGTATTCTTATTTATTATTAATATTCATTATTATTATTATTATTATTATTATTTATTACTACTATTTATTTTCTACTTAGCATCATGTGACAATTAAAACAGTAAATTGACCGTGTCTTTATATCAGCTTGAAAGGTTATTACTTATTATTTGACAACTTTAGTAGTGTGCTTGTTGAGGCTGCGCCACTATATTTAATAGTACTACATGATTATGTTTACGATAAAAGGTAAATTGTTTGCTACTAGTCTAAGTAGATATACCTTATCTCCTAATACATTTGTAACATTTCCTCCTTTTCGGCTGTGGCGACAATATTAGTAAATGTTTGATTTTTTATAGAATAATAATGCTTGAAATTTGTTTGATTGTAAACACGTTACTCATGTTTATGGAGTGGCCGAACGTCAATCAAGCAAAAAGTAGAGTAATAGAATGAGAATGATGTTGTAATTGTAATTTTATGAAATTAAATTTGAAGTTATAATATTTTAAATTAATTTTAAATTTTGTATATATGAATTAATTGATATAAAATTTTCATACACAAAATTTGATCAAAATTGAAATTAATTTTTAATTATGCATATTTTTAGTTTATTTTGTTTATATACATTATGTAGCTCTAAATTGTTTTTCTAGTAGTATTACATTTTATATTGCAGCGACTAGCGAGTGTGTGTGTGATGTGTGTGAATATCATTTTTTTGTGTGTAGTGTGTAACATTATTTTGTGTTCTGCGTGATTAATGTTTGGTGTGTGCAATATTGCGTTTCCTATATGTATGCAATGTGTTGTTGTGTGTATGTGTTTAGTGCTGTGTGTTGTGTGTTTATCTATATATGTGTGCGGTATGTTATCTAGTGTTTATGTGTGCAAGAAGTATATGTTTGAGAGATTATATACATTATAATTATTTTAAATTTTAATTTTGGTTACAAAATTTAATGGTAGAATTAATAAAGTTTAGAATTGAAATTAAAACACACACACGTTCATCAATTTCAAATATAATCCCCAATTTAATATTGTCCAGCACACTCTTGACACAAATTCTTATGATCTTGATGGTTATTCTCTTTAAAAGGAAATTTGGAGGAATAATATTTCGAAAAATGAGTGACGTTAATGTGTTTGGGTTAGGACTATTGTGGGTCTTGAGTTAGATGAAGGCGTAAGAAGATAGGTTGGCCTAAACTATTGTTAAATGTATGATATATGCCCCTTTATTAGTACTCCCTAGTTTAATAATAGTAGTATATATCTTTACGGAGACAAAATCGTTTAAATTAAATAACATTACAGTTTTTTTCAAATTATCATATTACAACTGTCTAAGTTGAATAATTAATGCCTTCATCTGATAGATGAAGGTATTATAGAATTAAAAGTATTATAGTAATCCATTAGTGTGAATAAAGTCTTGCGGCTAGACTCTCACCAACAGCCTTTGAATAATTGATTTTTTCGCAATAAATATATAAAACTAATTAATCAAGTTTTAAACAAAAAATATAATAAAATATCTATTCCCAACGAGATTTAGATTCACATGCTATATTAGTACTTTAGAAGAGATACGTTTATCTTATATTTTCGTGATCAAAGAGCCGACTACATATTCTTAATTATTTCTCATCAATATTTACAATTCTCAGGAACAGGATAGAATAACTCTTTTTTTCTTCTTCGAAATAATTAAAATAATAATAATTAAAACCATTGGACTTTAATTATTGCCACTACCTATATTTTTGGTATTGAATTTTATATTTCCTTGGACATTCCATTCCCTTGTTTGCGAATCAAGACTATCTATTGTATAAACAAATTCTACTAATTAATACTCCGTCCGTCTTGCAATAGGAGGAGTCCTATTTAGTTATGACATTAAAAAAAAATAAAAATAGATTGAATAAATTAATGAAATATTAGTCTCATTTATATATAATATTAATTTGATTGTGATCAAATGAGATTTATTAGGCTAAATGAGAAATGAGATGCAATATCAGCCACTCATTTTTATTAAATGAGTGGTCCAGATTTTGCCACACAAAAAATATTTTTAAATTAATTTATTATGAAAAGGTATAATGGTTTTTTGGTTTGGCATCTTGGGCGGTTTCTGTGATTAATCGTGGTAATTGATCGCGCAGGAAAGGTACTTCGATTTCGACCTCTCGTCGCCGGAATCCAAGTGATGCCGGTAGATTCCGTCGTAGATCTCTTTCAATTTCGCTATGGCTAGCTCAACGACGACGCCGGCGACGGCTCAGTCGTCGGAGAGGTTGAATCGGTTCCAATTGGATTTGAGGATATTCCGGCAATCGCTTAATCGGTTGGTTTCAGAGCAGAGGTCTTCTAATCTTCTAGAACTTTCTTCTTCGGCACATTTTGAAATTGGAACAACGATCGAGCGCGGCAGGAGACTCTGGCTTTGCTGCGGATTCGCTCGGATATGGGCGCTGCTTTTCCAGATTCAAGCCTTAAAGGTCCTTTATCGGAAGAGATTTCAAGGTAATTTGTTTTTTTGATTTGTTTTGAGCATCGATTTTATGTGGAAATGGCGGTTCTAGATCGGAATTCAGCTGAATTGTTGCGGTTTTTTGTCAATTTGTTGTTAATTTTAGCTAAAATTGAAGTTTAAAAGAGTAATCAATTTGATTGTAGTCTTCCTCAGCTACCTAATCTGGATCGTCTCATCTAAATCAGCCTTTATTGATGAGTTTCTGTGATTAATCGATGTGAAAAAGAAAAAGGAATAAGAGAAGTGAATTCGATTTGAATTTGATTGATGAATTTATACTACTACTAAATACCATTTGTTGTTTAATAAAAACATCATAAGGAAGCTATAAGAGCAATTACTATGAAGGTGTTCTTGCATTGCGAACAATAAGAAATGGAAGCACGTCAGAGGCTCTTAATGCACAGAGGTACAAAAATTACAACACATATATCATAGAAATTCATTTGTGAATAATTTGTTTCTGTGAATTCAGATTTGTTTATATGAATCATTTGTTTTTATTTGAAGAAAATTGCTTTATTTGGAAAAAAAAAATTGATTATTTTGTAATCTGTTTGCAATCTCAAGAATGTTGATTATTAGGATGGAGTAAATGTAGATCTATTGACATTTTATATAGCTATTGACATGCTGTTGACATTTTGTTTATGTGATTACTGTGGAAATTGCTAATTAGTTAAATTGGACCGGTCCAATTGTTGCTGTCTATCCATTCAACTCTGTTTTACTGTGATCACTTAGCATCACTTCTCTTTCTATTAGCTTTAATGCAACTTCCAGGGCAAAAGCTTCAGAGTCGAGATATCTTATCTTACTTTCAATATATTTTGGAATCAATCTATGATTTTAATTGGGTTGTTCCTATTGTTTTCGAAATTGTTTGCTTTGTTTGGATGTTCTATTTCTTTTCTCTAATTTTCATTAATTGATGAGTAGCATCTAAAATCAGCAAGAATTCGTGTGAAGCAGAGTATAGCCCACAATAGATATGAGTTTTGCATTCCACCTGTTCGACAAAAGTCCCAATAGATGTTGTATTGAGCCTGTACCTCTAATTCACTCCAAACCTAGTCCCCTGTTTTGCTTTATTTTGCTGTGGATAATAGTTTTTTCCACACCAAACCTAGTTGGATTTAGATACTTAGCATATACTAATAATACTTAGCTATTGTAAGTGTTATTTGTTAGTTGTTGACATTCGATATTCTGGTTATTGATATGTGAATTATAAGTGTTATTTGTTAGTTGTTAACGTTTTAATACGAGTTGTTGACATTCAATATTCTGGCTATTGATATGTCAATTATAAGTGTTATTTGTTAGTTGTTGACATTTTAATATGAGTTGTTGACATTCGATATTCTCGGTATTGATATGTGAATTATAAGTGTTATTTGTTAGTTGTTGACATTTTAATACGAGTTGTTGACATTCGATATTCTCGGTATTGATATGTGAATTATAAGTGTTATTTGTTAGTTGTTGACATTCGATATTCTCGCTATTGATATGTGAATTATAAGTGTTATTTTTTAGTTATTGGCATTCGCTAATCTCGCTATTGATATGTGAATTATAAGTGTTATTTTTTAGTTGTTGACATTCAATAATCTCGCTATTGATATGTGAATTATAAGTGTTATTTTAAGTTGTTGGCATGAAGATGTTTATTTTTTACATGAATTATATAGCTCGTTGACATAATAATGTTTGTTGTTGACATGAATTATATAGGTCGTTGGCATAAATTTTATGAAAAATGTTGTTGACATAAATTATATGTAAAACATTGTTGTTGACATGAATTATATGTAAAACGTTGTTGTTGACATAAATAAAATAGGTCGTTGACATGAAAATATTTGTTATTGACATTAATAATTTGTAAAATGTTGTTGTTGACATAATAGTTGACATAAATAACGTTTGTTGTTGACATCGTAGTTGACATGAATAATGTTTGCTGTTGACATCGTAGTTGACATGAATAATGTTTGCTGTTAACATCGTAGTTGATATGTGAATTATAAGTGTTATTTTTTAGTTGTTGACATTTTAATACGAGTTGTTGACATTGGATATTTTCGGTATTGATATGTGAATTATAAGTGTTATTTTTTAGTTGTTGACATTGGATATTCTCGGTATTGATATGTCAATTGTAAGTGTTATTTTTTAGTTGTTGACATTTTAATACGAGTTGTTGACATTCGATATTTTTGGTATTGATATGTGAATAGTAAGTGTTATTTGTTAGTTGTTGACATTTTAATACGAGTTGTTGACATTCGATATTCTCGGTATTGATATGTGAATAGTAAGTGTTATTTGTTAGTTGTTGACATTTTAATACGAGTTGTTGACATTCGATATTCTCGGTATTGATATGTGAATAGTAAGTGTTATTTGTTAGTTGTTGACATTTTAATACGAGTTGTTGACATTTGATATTCTCGGTATTGATATGTGAATTGTAAGTGTTATTTTAAGTTGTTGACATGAAGATGTTTATTTTTGACATGAATTATATAGCTCGTTGACATAATAATGTTTGTTGTTGACATGAATTATATAGGTCGTTGGCATAAATTTTATGAAAAATGTTGTTGACATAAATTATATGAAACATTGTTGTTGACATGAATTATATGTAAAACGTTATTGTTGACATAAATAAAATAGGTCGTTGACATGAAAATATTTGTTATTGACATTAATAATTTGTAAAATGTTGTTGTTGACATAATAGTTGACATAAATAACGTTTGTTGTTGACATCGTAGTTGACATGAATAATGTTTGCTGTTGACATCGTAGTTGACATGAATAATGTTTGCTGTTGACATCGTAGTTGATATGTGAATTATAAGTGTTATTTTTTAGTTGTTGACATTTTAATACGAGTTGTTGACATTAGATATTCTCGGTATTGATATGTGAATTATAAGTGTTATTTTTTAGTTGTTGACATTGGATATTCTCGGTATTGATATGTCAATTGTAAGTGTTAGTTTTTAGTTGTTGACATTTTAATACGAGTTGTTGACATTCGATATTTTTGGTATTGATATGTGAATAGTAAGTGTTATTTGTTAGTTGTTGACATTTTAATACGAGTTGTTGACATTCGATATTCCGGTATTGATATGTGAATAGTAAGTGTTATTTGTTAGTTGTTGACATTTTAATACGAGTTGTTGACATTCGATATTCTCGGTATTGATATGTGAATAATAAGTGTTATTTTTTAGTTGTTGACATTTTAAAACGTGTTGTTGACATTCGATATTCTCGGTATTGATATGCGAATTGTAAGTGTTATTTGTTAGTTGTTGATAGTTGTTGACATTTTAAAACGTGTTGTTGACATTCGATATTCTCGGTATTGATATGTGAATTGTTAGTGTTATTTGTTAGTTGTTGACATTTTAATACGAGTTGTTGACATTCGATATTCTCGGTATTGATATGTGAATTATAAGTGTTATTTTATTGAATGTTGAAGATTCGAAGATTTGAAGATTTGAATGTTGAAGATTCGAAGATTTGAAGATTTGAATGTTGGAGAGATTTGAAGATTCGAAGATTTGAACATTTGAATGTTGAAGATTTGAAGATTTGAAGATATGAATGTTGAGGATTTGAAGATTTGAAGATATGAATGTTGAAGATTTGAAGATATGAATGTTGAAGATTTGAAGATTTGAAGATTTAAATGTTGAAGATTTGAAGATTTGAATGTTCAAGATTTGAAGATTTGAATGTTGAAGAGATTTGAAGATTTGAAGATTTGAACATTTGAATGTTGAAGATTTGAAGATTTGAAGATATGAATGTTGAAGATTTGAAGATTTGAATGTTGAAGCTAGAGTTTTAGAGAGGATTTTAGAAAATGATTTCAAACACAATTTAATGAAAAGACAATTATACCCCCTTGTTGACATAATGTGGTATTTATTGACATTTTGTTAATCTTGTGGATTAGTGGCCCATATTGCATCTCATTTCTCAATTTAGCTAAATAATCTCAACCTAACAAGACCCATATTAATTTTATAAGAAAATGAGAGTAGAATAAGTTGGTAGAATGTGCGACCTACTTACCATTGAAAAAGTAAAAGTGAAATAAGACTCATATTGTAGGACGAATCGAAATGACAAAATATGATTTTTATTATGGAATGGACTGAAATGACAAAATTAGACTTTTATTGTGGAACGAAGTTAGTAGTAGTATATACACGAATTCAAATCAAATTAAATTAGGTCTAGTATTTTTTTATCCGACGATTTCTATGTTTCAAATTAATTAATCTGTTATATGTCCAACGTAAACTAAGAAAAATAAGAAGGTTCATAGTACATCAAATAAGTGGGCGCAGTAGAATATACTTATACTATTATATTTAGATAGAAGATTTAATTTGATTAATTACATCGAAATCAGGCAAATAAACGCCAGTTGCATACATCTCAGTTTCCAACATAGAACAATTCAACTTCTCTTTTTCCTTGATTCTTCAACCAACTTGCTACATAATCTCAATTCTCACATTCACAAACAATTCCTACAAAAATTTCACTTCACTAAAATTTTTGGTGTATGTTGAATATTGGAGTCGACATATACAAATTCAATGTTGCCACCTCCATAAATATAATTCAAAAATAGCCACCACAAAAATCAACATTCTCCAAGAAATTTGCGTGCTTAAATGACCTCTGCTTGAAACCAATGAAACATTCCCTAATCCCCCTCCTCCTATTGCCTCTCCACTTGATTTCTTGCTGCATATTCACCATCAATAATTTCGTTATTTATTAGTAAAAAAAATCATCATCCAACAATATAATTAGATTAATTGGTCCTTTATTTAAATCCAATTCGCAGAAAAGACACGCAAACAAACGATCTTGGACGGTGCCACTATTTTCAAGAATATTTATTTAAGCCATATAGAAAAATATACATTTGGTTAAAACCCATTTCCGATCTTAGCTAACTGTCCTATTTTGCATTTGAATATTAAACGTCAAACTTCAATTTCAAATTTCGATTTTAATACTATCTTAGATCATTCACACAAGTATAAATGCAAATACCATTTCAATGATTATGATTGTATCCTATTATATTTGACACCAATTAAACTACTATATTAAATCACATGACAACATATGACATATTCATAACCGCCCAAAATTGTGAAGGCATGAAAAGAGCGTGTAAGTAGGATATGTTTGGCAATAGCACATGGTCACAACTTAGATGCCAACATTTTGTTCACTACTTTTTTAAAAGTGAAGAATTTCTAAGTAGGGGTCGACAAAAAAATAGAACCATCGATATTAATTTATGAAAAAACTAATTAATATAGTACTAATTAGCTATTAAGTAGTGTACTATAATAAACAATAGCACATGTTACCCATCCAACACATTCGTCACTTTACGTAGTATCAAGTTTTAATTCATGTGGCAATGTTTGTATTACAAACATTTGCACAAATAAAAGACACTCAAAAGCCACTTTTCTATATGTGGATCAATGCAATTCATGTAGATTTATACTTTGACAAGTTGTTGAGTACTTAAGTTTATATTTGTGTCAAGTAGTGTGATAGTATTGATTAAATACATAAATAAAGGGTAAATTGCGGAAAAAATCATACCTGCGGGAAGGAGTTGGGCAGAAAGTGATAATATAATCGGCAGAAGCACACGTAAAAGTACTGGTTTTATCGTCATAAGCATAGCTATAAGCGCGGGGGCAGGCGTTCTTAAACACATGCGAATACTGGGTGGGCCCACAGGTTTCGGGCGTGGCGTACCCGCCAGAGCAGCAATACTTGGGATCGCCGAACGCCTCGCACGCGCTCCTGCAGGCCACGCATTCCGCTCCGCCGGCACCGCCAACCACCTTCAGCTCGGACGGGCACGACTCGTTGAGGTCGCCCACGCACCCCGTGCTCGAGCAGTTCCCTCCGCCCTGCGGGACCACGAGCATTGGCAGGTTGTACCCGTCCACCAGGCTGACGTCGTAGAAGTCGAGGCCGCCCGCGCCGTTGAGCGTGAACTCGGCCAACGTGGCGGGCGGCACCGCCCCGGCGCCGGAGCACTCCACCGTGCCGGAGCCGCAGTCGGCGGTGGCGCAGGCGAATTTTCCGGTGGCCGGATCCTGAGAACAGAGTGTCCTGCCCCAAATGCGGCCCGACCACGAGGCCGGGACGGACAAGGGGAAGGAGTCGCCGGAGCTGAGGGAGAATCCGGTGGTGGAGAGCGGCGGAGTTCCGGCGCCGGAGAGAATCCCCGGCCAGACTGTGTAGGTGCATTGATTTACCAATGTGAATGTCGCCGATAATGCAATCGGAGCTGTACTTATATTCAAACACACTATTGAATTAGAAAGTTATGTATATAGTAAATATCAAAATTGACAAAATTAAGAATCAAATATGTACCTATAAATATGAATGAAAGGATGAGAATGATGAGAGAAAAATGAGGTGGTCTGCCCATTTTACTAAATTGAAATTGACAAGACATTGAATGTATGATATTCAAATAGTAGTGTGTGTTTGTTTTTGGTAAGGAGGTGAAGAAAAAATGAGAGAACAGTTGGGATTAGGGGATCTACTTCAATTGTTAATGGTTGCAACACAAGTTAGTCAGTTTATATAGGTGAAAGAATGGGGCAGGGTGGTGGGGTGACCCCACATGATACTTATTGGTTATAAAAATCTTTTATTCACACTGCCTAAAATAATAGACAAAATCAACTCAAAAGACTATATATTCTTCAAAGTTGAAACATCATTTATATATATTCACAGTGGACTAATGTTTCTGTTAAATTTTGTTAGAGAAGTTGGTCATTTTTCCATCCTTAATCTACTTTTCATTTGTTTTTATTCTATACATATTTTTTTATATAGTGATGTCGAGGTAACAACATGGGTACTACGAGCTTTGTAAATGTATTGAATTTGTCTTATTTATGATGGTGATTTATGTGAATACGAATATTGGAAAAGCAAAAAAGAATAAAACACAGGTATAATATGGTGGCCCAAATGAAGTTTAGTTGTAGCCTGTAGCTAATGTGGGCCCAACTGTTTGCAATGGTTAAAACCTTTAATCCAATTGCAATGCTTATTTCCTAATTGACTATGTTCATAACTCATAGGAGTAAGTGATAATTTTGTCAAGCCCATTCAGTTCAGCCCTTTTTAATTTTCATAAATTTCCATTTTCATGTACTACTATTCTTTTCTATATCGTGAGTTTCAACTTTCAAGTATCGATTTCCATCAAAAGTTTTTCTTACAAAAATCATGAGTCGTCCTTTTCTATCCCTTTTTTCTAATGAGTTCTAGCACGTACTCCCTCCGTTCCATAGTAGTGGAGTTATTTTGACGTATGTTCCATAGTAGTGAAGTCATTTCTCAAGTCAACACAGTTCTTCTCCCTTACATCATTGTCTCTTCATCTCTCTACATTTTTCATTTTTAATCCACTTAATATAATTTTTCTTAAATCGCGTGCCGAAAAAAATGCCTCCACTACCACTCCTGTACAAAGGAACACTCGTTGCACTTTGAGTAAAGTATAGTTACATGCAATAGTTCGTAAATTATTGCATGTAATGGATAACAATCACGGGCTATGTATGACAGGTAAAGAATGAAAGTGAACCTAGAGTTATTGACTTCAAGCCAAATTTATAGAGTTTTTTTTGGCTCTCATGGACTGCCACCAATCTCACTTGGATCCACAATTGCATGTATGATGTTTGAAAGTGGCACAACATAAAGACAAAAACGGACCAAATTAGCTCCTTAAATCTAACACGTAGCATGAAAAAGCAATCACAAATAATCAAACATGTAAGAATTCAAAAACTTGTGCTCCTTCTGCGAACATATAGGGTTGCTGCCTTAAAGCAAGGTTCGCTTTTTCCGCATAAACTAAAGTTTGGAGCATTAGCCACAACAAATTAATACTGTTGTTAATGTTATTTTAGATTATTCCAAATCTCCCTCATAAAATTTGCCATCTGTCCCAACCCACATTTTTTACTTATGCTACTAATCCCAACTTTATAATTTATGCGGTTCTGAGATTAATTACGTATAAAGAAAATTTAAAGTATGGAGAAATATGACCAATCTGAACCTTCCAGAAATAAATGTGTTTTCTTATTAATAATTTGACATTTGAATAAATAATGCTAGTCAAAAATAAAATGTACTATGTATACTACTTTATGCAAAGCAAATGGGTGAAGTATTTAATAATGAAAACTTATGAGCATAGCATAAGCCCATAACTATTTAAGAATGCAAAACCAGATTTGCATATCCAATTTTGGATGAATAATGCGGTGGTTGGCTTTAAGGGAATTTATTTTGAATAAATAAAACAGTTGAAATTGAATGTGGATAGTCTACATACAGTTTCCTGGGCATTTTGTGAAAGGAATTTGGAAAGGATACCATGAATCTTAACATCTCAAAGACGTGGAAAGAGAGTGTATGATATACTCTTTTTGAGGCAAATAATAAGCAATTTCGCCACCTACTTATCACTGTTATTTACTTTTATCATTTTCAATATATTATCCTATATTTACATCTATTAATTTTCCATTCCAAATTTCCTCTCTTGTCCATCCTGAAATAATATTCAAATCGTTCTACATTATTTCCAACATGTAACGTATTGTTTATATTGAAACTGTAGGAGTATAAAGTGACTATGTACCAAATTTCAAATTATAATTTCCTTATAATTTAAAACGCAAGTCTTGCCGCTAAGCATGCCAACAATTCCTTGTACAAATTAATTTAGATATGCACAATTATACGTAAACACACCACACGATAACAAGGAAGCTTATGTATAACCAAATAATATGTCATGTGATTGGAGGCGAAAAATAGGAGATGTAGTGCTGCACTTAGGGCAAAGGCAGAGTTGCGATGGAGTCCGAGACATTTGGCAACTCTATTCCATGTTATGCAAACCAAACATATTTAACTAAGTTCGAGTACTTTATTCATTATATATCTAATCATTCAAAATTACATACTAGTATACTACTACTAGTTAATAATGAGAATGGATTTACCTTTTTTTTAAATTTTATAAAGAGATCTTCATTTTATTTATGTCTGTAGATTCTTTAATGTTTGGTGAATGATCAATTAGAGTTGATTTTGAATTTGGGCCTTTTCAATCCAGTAGTCATGTTGTATAGGAGCTGTTGGTAGGCTTAGGCCCATAAGTGATTTTCACTTTAATTTCTTTGTTATATTTAACATTTTCAATTAAGCAGGCAAAAAGATCGACAGGTCGACCGTCGATTTCACCGCTGTCCCATACGCCCTATGCATCGGACCGCTGATTGGCGCCATTGCAGGCATCATCCGCCAATCGGATGCCTCACTTTTTTTATTTATTTAAATTTATTCCTACATTTCACACGATAAATACTCTACGTCTCATCTCATTTCATTCACCGCTTCCAATCGTATATCTCTCTTTTTTCCACTCTATGCTCGAAATGAATCCCGACGGCGCCGACGAGCTTGTTGTTGCCGTAGAATGGGCCATGTTAGACTACGGTAAGCGTTATTACCAGCATATGATGTAGCAACAACGAAAACATCAGGAAGAACAGGTACTTAGGTCGATCTTCCATTGGGAGCCGGTCTTCCAAAAGAGCATGCCGTAGTCGCCGAACGGCTGATTGCGGACTACTTTGCCGACGAATCACGGTGGTGCATGACAGTTATTCACGGTGTTTTAGAATGCGGCGAAATCTTTTCTTGCGATTGCTAACACGTTGGAGGCACGTGATGAATACTTCCAGCTGCCTCCCGATGCTAGCGGTGGACCCAGACTGTCAATGCTACATAAGTGCATGGCTGTAATTAGACCGTTGACTTATGGAGGCGCGACAGATATATTTTTAAAAATTAATTCACTTTTATTAGATAAAAAAAATGATTTATTTGAGCGGGAAAAGGATAGTCAAATTTCTGTATGATCGTTGAATGGAAATGGTAATAGTTTGATCAAATCAAACCAATTGAAGTCTATTTACTAATAATGATGGTCAATTGACCGGTTTAGTCCCATTTACGAAACAATTATGCAATGATCCGTCAATAATCCAGTCGATCACATGTCCTATATTTTATGCATCAGAAGTTACAAGTATGAATTTAACCATGTTAAAAAAAAAGGTTATGATGAAAATGAACCTCAACATTTATACCTCCTCAAGTCTAATATGTACCCTTCCTTTTTAGTTCGTCCCACAAGAATATACACTTTTTAATTTTTTAAAAAAAATTTCTCTAATGAGGTGTCACTCATTCTCCACTAATAATACTTTAATTACTTTTTCTCTCTACTTCTATCTTGTTTTACCAATTTTACATTAAAACTTGTGCCGAACCCAAAATGCATATTCTTTGGGGACAGAGGGAGTAATATAAAATTGAGGTTTAAAAAAATTTATATCAAATTATTGAATAGCCTACTAAAAAACTAACAATCCGCAATGAATTGAAATACTATATATAAATTAAATGTTAAAACTAATCATATAAACTAAGGTGGATCAGTATTGAATCTTTAAAAAATACCAGTAATCACACAGTTAAAATGAAGCACTAGAGATTGAAATTGTAGATAGTTACAAACAATACACTACAAAATAATTGACAATGAAATACGAGTGAGACATGACATCAAATAGTGGAATTATTGATCTAATAAGTGGCTAAAAACCATATCAAGTGGTAACTTAGAGTAATAAAGACTTTAATAGGGATGTCAGTTCTATAAACGATTCGTTCCGTTTTGAATCGACCGTTATTATCTCAATTGTTAGTTTTGGGGAACCAATAGATTTGAACAATTTTTGTCCTTTTTTTTTCCAGCGATTTCCATGATTTTTACTCAGAGTTCCATGATATTTTTAGTGTGTCCGATTAATATTTTCGATTTTGGACTAAAAGCGACAGTTATCTATTGATTACTGTATCAAAGTTTTTGGAATCAATCAGATTCATCCCTTAGACAGTTAGAGTTCCAAAACCGAAACTGGCCATTAAATTTTAAACATGAGAACCAATTGTTCTGGTTTAACCTAAGACATGATATAGCATCAATAATCAATACACATTTCTCCCTTGAAGCTCATACTATTAAAATAAATCGCATATGAATACTCTGTATGCAATTATGTAATCCGAGATGAGCGAATATGATGAAATCTGTAATTAATGTGTGTATGTTTAATCTTTGATCAGATATGATAAAGATATAAATATAAATAGAATGAAAAAATTAGTACGTAATTTAAAACGGCCTTGTAATATGCTTGAAATCCGAAGACTCAACACACTCAATCCTACTCCTATACCCATTCAACACCTTCAACAACTCCGTGACCTTCTCCTTGGTCCCCTCATCGCTCCCAATCTGCAACACCAGCAACAGCTTCTGAAACGCCCCCGCTCGAAGCGCCTCCACCGCACTCTCCTCCTCCTCCCTCACAATCTTCAACAGAATCGAAACCGAAAACTCCGTTGCCATCTCCGAAACTCTCAGCACCTTCTTCACCAACAGCGGTATCATCAGCGCATTCTCCCTCGCCCTCTCCCTCACCTCCCCGTGCCCGCACATCCCCTCCAAAACGCCCAGCGCCTTCTCGGTAACGCTTTTATCCGACTCCACCGCCATTTCGAGAAGCTTCTCCACCATCCCCATCTCCATCAGAGCCACCGCGATCGCGCTACAATGTTCATGTGATTTGAGCAGATAGTAAATTGAAAGTAGAGACGCTTTCGTCGTCGTCGGGCAAATCGGCTCTTTGATCAGCCCGATCAACGCCTCTACCACGCCTTCCATCTCGACTGCAATTTGAAACGACAGAATCGATCTCAGCGCCAACACTGCATTTCTCCGCATAGACAAACTGCCAAATCTCATAAACCACACCAATTTCTGAACCGAATTCTCAGAGGAGAGGTTGCGGCTCGTTTCCTCATCCAGAACCGGCGTTAATGTAATCATCGCCGATAAGACCTCCGTTAAAACATCGGCGGATTCATCTGAATTCGAATTCGCTGCAAATGCGGCGGAGAGGATTTTACTGGATCCATTAGCGACGAAGCATCGTTTGTTTCTGTCGCTTTCCTTGGCCGATTGTTTGATTTTAGCGACGAATTCGATGCATCTCTTTTCGTCGGAGACTCTCGATAGCATCTCGGAGGCCTCGGCGGAGGTGATCGGGATGCGCGGGGTGGGGATCCGATCGACGCCGCGGGAGCGATTTTCGACGCACCATTCCTGGATGATTTTCCGGATGGCGTGGTTGGGGATTGGTTCAAGGTCTCTGAGGAGTTGATTCGTGACGGGGCAGGTTTTGTTGCCGGATTCGATCCAGGTCTCGATGCTGTGGCGGTCGTAGGTGGTGCCGGTGGACAATGTGACCGGATCTTTCATGAGGTGGAGAGAGATCGGGCAGAGGAAATGGTTGGGGATGGTGAGCTCCGGCGGCATGGCGACGGAGTTGCGGCGGCAGCGCCTTCTCCATGATTTGAGCATGGTGTTAGGTATTGTTTGGTTGTGTGATTTTGTCAAGAGCGTGTTTATTTATTTGTGTTGAGGGAGGAGACCGAGTCCAAACGCGCCTCAACTTTTTTTTTTTTCCAATGTGTGTTGCGTTTGTGAATGGATTAGAAAGTGTCAACCCAACCCAGGTAAATTATGGTACGAGGAAACATATCTCTCTCTCTATATATAGATTATTATAGAGAGATATTTGAATAATTTGAATGGGAAAGTTGGACTGGAAATCGTCAATGATCCGGCTGACTGCCTGACTGGACATGGAATAAAATATTATATTTATATTATTACAAATATATTTCCAAAAATTTAATGAAAAAAAAGAAGCTATGTTTTTCTATATAAAAATAGGGAGATCATTAATTTGACTAAAGATTGGGTCGCATCTTTTACTTGTATAAATTAGGAGGAGAAAGACCAGTCACTTTTAATGGGAATCAAATAATATGTAGAGTCCAAATTGGGATTATATAATTATAAAAAACGGAATATCTCATTTTGTTTTACTGGAATTAATCTTTAACTCTTTATGTTAGAATTACTTGAATTGCGTTTTTCTTCTTCTTCTTCTATAATTGATGACTTAATTTGATGATTCATTACATTATATAAGTACTAATTTTGTATTATTTTTCTTGTGACGTTTCAAATATTTAATGTTGGTTATTTATATGAAGCGAAGATGATGGGATGCAAAATTAGACATAGTGTGAACAAAACTTGAGTTGAAATGGTAAGTTGGTGAGAGTGACAACATGGAAAAATTGAAGAATGTAGGGCTTTGGTGTTTATTTCGTAGTGGCAAATGTGATGATTTTCATTACTATTAAATCTAACAATAATACAACAAATGAAGGCCAATAAATATTTCTGGAATAGACCGTTAAACATTTTGAATGTGAGCGGTGAATTGGAAATTAATGGATTACGATATTAGAGTAACGCGAATATTTGTAAATTTGATAAAGAGACAAAAGATTATGATTATGAAAGAGGAGAGTGGTATGCTATGACTTGAATATACAATGTGAATATATGTAGACACGTCACACGAGCCTAACGCGGAGGGCCAAGATTTCTAAACATTTTCAACACTATTATATTTTCTAGTTAGAAGCGTGTAACAAAATTTCTGGTGGGACCCCTGGATTTCTTAGCTGCGTTATTGAACAATTTTAGATATGAATAAATTTGACTCAACTCTACATCGTGGGTGGGTGTGGGTCACTCCCTCCTCCAAAACAAATGCAAATGATAAACACAACAAAAACAGGACAATTTTAGTATGTACTTATTCTTTTCTTTTAATTTTTTCATCGCTATGCATACTCTGTAAACTAATAAAAGCAAAATGGCCAGTAAATTACGGGAATTAGGGAACTATGACTGAAAATTAGCAGAAAGAAAGATATACGATTGAAAATCGAATTAAACACTATCTTATAGTAGTAATTCTATTTGCCTAGCTTAAAATTCGTGGGATGATATGAATAAATCGCTAATCTTGAAAGTAAGTGTTGAAATTTTTTAATCCGGTAAAATTTCATGCGCTCAATAAGCTCGTAATGCGAGTAGGGATGACCAAAATCTGATAGGCGATGGGCTAGTCCAATGGATTCCTAGATGCAATTATTATTTGTTCTCCTGTCTTATTTGGCAATTGATTTGAAATTTTAATGGTGATTTTGATAAAATGAATAACTACATAAAAATAAAATAAAATTATCCTTTATTTTATATTTAATATTATATGCTACATATATTTTTATTATTACTCCCTCTGTCTCTTAAAATTAACCTTCATTTTGGAATGCATCTTATACTATTTATTTATTTTAGAAAATAATTTATCCTTTTTTATATACATTCTCCTTTTAAAATTTAGTAGTACTCTTATTACTTTTTGGAAGGGTATATTTCCTTTTTGAGAAGGTAAATAGATCATTATATCTTTTCTATATACCTTATTCCCTTAACGATTCTCAAGTACAGTATATCACAATAAATAATAGTATTCCCTTAACCATGCTCAAGTACAGTATATCACAATAAATAATAGCACTCCCTTCGTCCCCCAATAAGAGTCACATTTTGTCATTTCAGATCATTACACAATAAGAGTCACATTTCATTTTTACAAATGGTAAATAGTTCCTACATTTCACTAACACACTTCACTCACACTTTATTACTATAAAAAAGTGGATCATATATTCAATACATAACTTAAATTTTTTATATTTTTTAAAACATGTGCCCACACCACCATTAAAGAATAATAAACAGAAATACTTAAACCAATCCAAAGATTTTAAAAAAAACATGCAAATAGTTATGAGAAAAAACCATACAAAAAACTAAAAGAATTTCATTTAATTTAGTATAATCAATTGATAGATTCGTATATACATACATGCAAGAGAGAAAAGATGGTCCAACAGCAGCAACAAACAATTTACAGCAAGAAACCACCTGTTGGTGTTAACGAGACCAACGCCCAAAACTATGCTGCAACTTAAGCCGAAACCATGCTCGTCAATACATCTTTTTTCGATGCTGATTACCTCTCGGGGTGACACTGGTCGAGCTCATACTCGCAGTTCTCAACAGCCTGCGGAATTCTGACAAGCTGATCTTCCCATCTTTGTCGATATCCGCTTCTTCTAGAAGCATGTCCATCGAACCCCTTAGCCCCGTGTGCTGTTGACAAACAAAGCAAGGGATCAGCATTATATATTGATTGCATAGGTGTATGGATTTCAACATCAACTAACCATTTTGATTTCCTCTGGTGTTATGTATCCATCTTTGTCAACATCGAATTTTTCAAAAGCGGCCTTGGACCTCATCTGCCATTTCTCTGAGTTGTGTTCCTCCAGCTGATTCACGTGAACGGTTGCAGCAACAAACTCCGAGAAATCTACTAGTCCATCGGTGTTACTATCAATCTGCTCACATCCAACACATGACATTCATCACTAGGAACTCACAACACTGCCACCAAGCAGACCATATGACTAAACATACCGCTTGAAGGATTTCAAGAACACGCGATTCTTTCAACTTCCAAGGGAGATCCTTCGCCAAGGCCTATGCCACGTAATATAAACACAAAAAAATGAATTTCCAACTTCACCAGGAACATTGAATGAAGTAAACACTAATTTATCAGTGAAGCCAAAACCTACCTGTCTCATTTCCTCGAGACTGATAGCTCCATTTTTATCCACATCTATGGCATCGAACTGATCTTGTAGATCAGCCAGCTCTTCCTTGTCAATTGTGCCAGCCAGTGCCTGGAGTATTAAATTAATCACAATGGACTAGTTTGAATAATTAAGGGCATTTACTTCGAGCGATATGATAGATTGATAAAACACAAGATTGGGTATTTTGAAAGAAAAAAAAAAAGAGTTACCCTAAGTGCAAACTGCTTCAATCTGCTGTACGTCACAAAGCGCCGCATGTTGGCTAGAACGGATATGTCTAGTGGAATATCTGAAGCTTCACCTCCTTCTCGTACCCATGGATGAGCTAGACAAGTTTGAAAATGAGTCTACTAATCCCATTATTAAGTATTTATTTCGCTCAAGAATCAGTATACATACATAAAGCTTGGGCGGCAGTAAGTCTTGCATGGGGATCTTTCACGAGCAACTTCCTCACAAAATCTTTAGCAGCATCGCTTATACTTGACCATGGTTTCCGCCGAAAATCAGGCTTGTTTCTGAGAACCTAAAAACATTAAATGAACATGTGTTCAAACCAATGCCGAAGGAAGCAATAAACACATGCATCATCAGTTTAAATAAGACAAATCATCTCTAAACACGCTACAGGGTAGCCAAAGAAAGAAACATCTTAACTCAAATACTACTATTAATTATCGTAAAATCTTTGCTGTGAGAAACTGAAAATCTTAGTATATTATAATAACAAATTATTAATGTAGATAACGGGGATCTAACCTCCTTAAATATGCCATCCTCAGTTTTATCCCAAAAGGGCCGACGGCCACAAAGCAAAATGTAAGTAATCACACCAATGCTCCATACATCTGATTCCGGGCCTGACCTGCGCTTCAATACCTCTGGAGCAACATAATATGCACTCCCAACAATGTCGTGGAACTTCTTTCCTACATTAATAATTAATTAGACAAATTACAAAACAATGAGCTTTGAATGAATGGCACAAGATAAAAGTATTCAACAAACAAAAACAGAGGATGAAATCTGCTAACCTGGTTTTATGAAGTCTGAAAGTCCAAAATCTGTAGCTTTCAATGGTGAATCCTCATTGGCCGACTTAAACAAGAAGTTCTGAGGAGAAGAACGGATCAGAAAATAAAGCAACATAGTACGTTACAATCTTAGCTATTTCCAAATACCTCGGGCTTCAAATCACGGTGTACCAAACCATGTAAGTGGCATTCCGCGGCAACTTTCAGCATCTGCCTTACAACAATAGCTGCATCTTTCTCTGCATAACGGTTATCTTTTCTGTTAAAGAGAATCGGGTTGAGTCTTAGAATAATGCTTTGCCAAGAACTTCCACATAACTCATATAACAACAGTTTAGGGCTTGGCTGTGCTTACTTAGATAATATACGGTCTAGTAACTCTCCACCCTCACATAACCTGAATGTGCAACCGCAAAAAAAAATAAAAATAAAAATTAATATAGTGATAACAAATTGATGCAGCAAAACAGTTATAGTAACAAACAAGCTACGAAAACTTACTCCATCACTATATATACATATGAATCATCGTCGAAAGCATTATGGAACTGAACCACGTTCTCGTGACCGTCTAATGCTTTCAATATCTCGACTTCTCTCTTCACATCCTCAACAGCAATTGGAAGAACCATCTGACATGATAAACATAAGCAAACTATTAACCAATATCAGATCATAACCAAAGCAACAAGTCCAACAAAAAGCTAAACTCTACAATCTTATTTCGAGATCAGCTTTACATAAAGGTGCACATGTCATACCGAGTCATCCATTCGTATCAATAAAAGTACCGTATTCTTGAAGCATGTTTAGAGAGCGCCTGTCCTTAGCTAAAAGGTCTTCTAAAGATGTGATCTTTACAGCCGAAAAATATATCTAAAGAAGCATCTAAACAAGTACATTGCTTGACAATCCACAATTATCAACGCAAAAACAGCACATTGTCGAAAACCTAATCCAACTATCACAATAGGCAAAACTAAACCATCACATTTTGATCAAAAGCATTACCACAAAAAGAATTGAGCATCAACAACAAATTCAGACAATGGGGGGAAAATTTCACCTTGTTCTTCTCTATTCTCTTGACAGCAACACGATCTCCATTGCTGTTATCAACCGCAACATAAGTATAGCCAAATTGGCCATGTCCCAGCAATTTCCCAATCGTATACCTCTCATTAAAATCCTTCTCGTACCCAAAATCGGTTCTTTTCCCACAAGGGATCGACAAATTCTGCCTTCTCGGGTTGTGCTTCACATTGTGCGGAGACTGCTTTTGCTTCTGCTTCTGCTTCTGCTTCTGCTGCTTATTCTTCTGATTATTATTATTATTATTATTATTATTATTATTATTATTATTATTATTATTATTATTATTATTATTATCCTTGGGTTTGTGATTGGAGCCCTCCTGCTTCTTCGACGTGAAGTGGGGGCGTAGCTTGGCGACGGGCCAGGCGGCGCTGCCTTTTTCGTGGTGGGCTTCTGCGGCGGCGGCGCTGCTGGAGGCGCTGTCCTTGGGGGTGGAATTGCAGATACCCATTTACAGATTTCCTATTCTTGGTCGGAAATCGAAGGATTGAAGGGAGATCGGCTGAATCATGTGGGAAAGAGAATGGGAAGAGGCGAAGATATATGAATAGAATAGAAGGGGGAAAAGGTTGTTGAATGATGAATTGAAATGAAATCCAGCGAGATGAGGAAGAAGGGAGGAAGGAGGTGAGGTGATGGTCAAAGAATGTTGTGGTAAAAGGGAGGGCAATTGTAATGAATCTCCTTCTCCGGTTCTTTCTTCCTAGTAATTTCTTTTTTTTTCTTCATTTGTCTTCAAATTTCCATTTTTGACGGCTCTATTTAAAACCTTTTGAGGGCTGTGTTTAATAAATTTTCAATTCGCCTACACCCACTGATTTAACTATGCTATAACAGTAATTTAACCTTTCATTTATTAATATTCATGACCAGTAGTGAGGCCAAGACTTTTACGATCAGAGCCCAATTTACCATTAATAGTAATAGGGTTTATTCGATGTAGGTGACATCGGAAGTTAAAAGAATTAATATTTTAAATTATTACAAAAATATAATGGATGAAAATGAACTTTTATAATGTTTAAATATCCACAATAACAAATTTAAAAATAAATAAAATAGAATATGATGTTTAAATGTCTAGCAAAGAAAATATAAATGAAAACATAAATTTTAACAAATAGAATAAAATACTAATTTTCCTTTAGTGTTTATTATAAGTATAATGATTAGCCAAATATTTTAAATTATCATAATTAATATGTAAAAAAGAACAAATATAAATTATGTTCTAAAAAATAGAAAGCAAAGAGAAACACAATAATGCATAAATAGTAGTAGTACTAGAAAAGTGAGAAAAGTTGCATAAAGCAAAGAGAAACACAATAAACACATTATATTGCATAAATAGTAGGAGCAGTAGAAAAGTTGTATCAAGAAGAATAAGAAGAAGAAGTCGCCAAAGGGATTCAGACTCAAGACATCTGTGTGACAAGACGACATCTGCAACCAACTGCACCACTGAAATCACGTGTAAATCAAAGTTTGCATATAAAATATATAACTAAACGGAAAAATGATGGGGACCATGACCCTTGGCCCAAACGTGGCTTCGTCACTGTTCATTACAATCTTTACAGTATTATAGGAGTATTATATCTGTTCACTATCAATAAATAGTTAAATATTGCATGTAGTAAAATATAAGGAAATGTAGTTCGAATATTATTACTATCTCCGTCCCTGAAAATTTGTCCCAGTTTACTATTTCGGTCCGTCCCTAAAAATTTATCCAATTTCACTTTTATCATTTTTGGTAGTGGACCTCATATTCCACTAATTCATTACTACTCACATTTTATTATAAAACTAATATATAAAAGTAGGACCCACAATCCACTAACTTTTTCAATCCACTTTTCATTACATTTCTTGAAATTCGTGCCCGGTCAAATCGGACGAATTTTCGTGGACGGAGGTAATAGTAAATTGTAGATAAATAGGAGAGGCGAGAAAAAATTACAGTATTAAATTGTGAAAGTGATATGATTCTCGTCTTTTGATTGATGAACAATAAGGAAACAATCTAAAAGTTTTGATACAGATCTTCTAAAACCGCGATTGAAGACTTGAAATGGATGGACGGATGACGCCACAAACAGATGGATGAACAATTTAATAAGTTGATGATAAAATGATTGACGACACAAACAAGTGAGAAAGTTCGTCCGATAAGTCAAGTCTCGATAAATTAAAATTTCAAGAAATAACTCAAAAGAGTATTAAAGATAAAAAGTCTAACTTTCATTCATCATAATGAAGTCTTTGTATAGTCACTAATTTTAAGATATAAGAATATAAAATTTAAAGAAAATAAAGAACCCTAGTATATAGATACAAGGAAATAGAAGTTAAAAGGAATTAATTTAGACAAAAAATTAACTAAAAAAAAATCATAATTGTAAACATAAAATAAAATATCAAAACTAATTAATATATTGGTCAATAGGGATGTGATCAAATGCAAACCATTAATATGATACAAACTCCAAACTCCAATCCTAGCCATTATTTTTTACAGATTTGTGGTTAAGATTGCGTAGATATTTGATGTCAACAAAACTCTTTAATTTGGCAACAAGGGTATTTTTGGGTATTTTTGTGAGATTATTTTTGAACGGTTTATGCTTCCTGATTTCTCTCCCACCTTCCAAAAGTGAAAATATTGAGATCTTAACACATAATTACTGCAAAACTTAAATTGATTTATACGCCAATGAATTGAAGAATTTAGTTTATGACTTTACCATCACCCCCGCCTGAATCTCATAGTATGGAGGTTTCCATAGCTGATAAAGGTAATGACTTCGCCGGATGTGATTTTGATTTTTCATTTCCAGATTCTTGTTTTCCATATGTTGAAGATTCCACATTCGTGATTCAAAATTCCCATACGTTGAAGATTGACACATTCGTGATAACATTGAAGATTGACACATTCGTGATTTCAATATATTGAAGATTTTTCATTTTCAGATCGCGTTTGTTGAAACTGTGTTAATAAAATTTCTGTTGAACCTGTGTTGAAACAACGTTGAAGTTTTTCATATGTTGAAGATTTTTTTAGTTGAACCTGTGTTGAAATTATTGGAATTTTTGTTGATATGTCGTATACTGATCCTATGTTGAAATTTGTAAGCTACGGTTGAATCCGCGTTGCAATTCTATTGACATTTTTGTTGATTCTATATTGATATATATTGTGTGAGTCCAAATTTTTTATTAACTGTTGACATTTGGCTGCTTTGTCTATCAGTCTCAATCATTTCAGAATGTAGATTATTCACAAAGAACTTAGTCGTTCTTTTAATCTTCGAAAGTTTTTTGGTCGGATGGTTTGTAGTGGTTGGGAGACGATCACCCTAATTGCCTTGAAAACGCACAATCTGTTGAAGGGTTTTTTTCATACTTGTCCCACCCGCATCAATAGATTTACCATTTCCTGCCAATATAACCATTTTCACAAAATCAACAAGCAATCAATAGAATTCCAGTACAAACTCAGCAAACCAAATTCAACACAAAATCAACGGGCAAGCAATAGAAATTCAGTACAAACTCAGCAAACCAAATTCAACACAAAATCAACATAAGTAATCCAACATAAAATCAACGGGAAATCAATAGAAATTCAGTACAAACTTAGCAAACCAAATTCAACACTAAATCAACATAAGTAATCCAACACAAAATCAACATAAGAATCAACAAAATTTCAGAAAAACCACACAATCGATTCAACACAATGTCAACAAAAAAAATTTCATAAAACTAAGACAGATTTTTGAATCAATATAGAATCTACAAGATTTCAACCCAAAATTCAACATCAACCCAGAATCAATGCAATTTCGGCGTAAAATTAAAGCAAGTTTTTGCGGAAAAAAAATTTAACTACTTGTTTGAACTAGGGTTTTGGCTGAAAAACTCACTCCTCGAGGACTCCTGCCTAGGTTTTCGTCCACCAGAACTCATTGCAACTTGATGCCGCTGCTGCAGAGACTATTACCACCGTCGTTGCTGCTTCACAAATAATCGTCGACACAGAGAGAACGGAGGGGGAGAATAGTCGAAAAGGATAGGGAATGAAAGGTTGGAATGAGGGAGAGTAATTGAAACGTTTAATTAACGTGAATTGTGGAACGATGAAATCGGAGTGGTGATTCACCCTATTACGAAATTGTCAAATATACCCTTTGTTGCCAAATTCATAGAACTTATTGAAATTTTAATCTAGCAGCTTAATAACTGTTGATCACTAATAATTAGTGGCTAGGATTAGAGTGTGGAGTTTGTATTAGATATATGGTTTTCATTATATCACTACCACCCTTGGTCAATAACTGTAATTCCATCTCTTTATTCGAATTAATTAGGAAAGCGTATAAATACCAAAACAACATACTTTAAAAATTTTAGAAATCAATTCATGGAAGAAAAATAAATCGAAGCTAATTAATGTCCAATCATATTTGCATTAGAAAGAAAGTGATAGTACCATATTACCAAGAATAAAAACAAACTAGTTGGTGAATGGAATAAAATAGAATGTATTAGTATTGGATTAAACGTATACTCTTTGACACGAATAACACGAAATTAGTGGATTTAGCTTAGACCTTACTGTGTCCGCATTCTTAACAGATTGAACCATTAGGTACCTGATAGTTTTGGGTTGAGTTCGAGATGTTTGGGTTGTGGCAGATTACCCATTAAAAGTAATACTACTATAGTTTTAATTATTTCTAAAAAAAATTTAAGTCTACATATATCCTCTAGATTTGTAAAAATAATATTTAAATCGTGTAAATTAGGATTTTTACTGTGATGTGCATGGTTATTATATCGTGTCGTGCGCCTCGTGTTTAGATCTGATGATTCCTAGAGGATAACAATTTTATCTTAAATCCACAAGCCACCTCTTTATAATTATACACAAAAGGGAATATATAAATATAATTTGAAGAAAATATTTCCATTTTAACCTAGAAAAGAGAGAAATTAACTTTGATTTCTTTTATCTTTCTTGATTGTTCACATGCCCAATGAACTTTTTCACACACAAAGTTGGACCACCTCAATTTATAATTAGTATGTGGTGAAAATTGTAAGAAGTAAAATATTAATATATGTTGCATCCACACAGACAGAAACAATAGTCAGTGAATTAATAAATATGTTCAATCACATATTGACTTTGACAAGAAAGTAGAGTCGAAGTGTCGTCTATTTGAATCTGTAATATAAACGCTTTTGGTCAATTCCAGCTGTACTTACGTCACAATAATTCATCGTCACATTTTACAGTTTATACCCTATAGGCTATAGCTTATTGGGCTTGGCTTTGTGGGTGAAAAGGGTTAGGGTTCAGGGTATCATATCAACTAATTGTTTCTTTTCATCATATATGGTGCTGCCATTATTTTATCAATCCAATCGATTTTTTTCGCTTGATACTTTTAGGTGTTATGTGAACATTTAGTTAAGACCGCAAATCGCAACACGACATGCGACTCGTTTGCACGGTGAATCGATTTCTCTGTACGGCTTTTTCCCCATTTTCAATCCCGACTTTTCCTTTTCGCCTTTTAAATTTGTTTTGGACCATTTTTTACATATTTTTCACAAAATGGTTAAAACCAATACTCCATAATACTAATGGAGAAGTAGTCACGCCAAATAATAAACTGAATAGGTTAAAACCATGCAAGACTATCCTCTAAAACCATGCAAATTCCAAGTATATCAGTGCGGCCGTCACATATGTTTTTTAATCTTTTAATATGAATTTGATTAAATTTTAGTGCATAATTTTATCTATATACCCTGACTATTCTCTTCAAGTCTTATTCCATTCCATTCTTACTTTCACTAAAATCTCCATGAGTTCGGACAAGAGCAATTCTACTTTGAAAGCGGAGGATAAGTTCATGGAATAGTATATCCAAAAGTACTACAAGGATACGAAAGTAAGGCTGCCTAGACAATTCCTTCACTGGGTGCGTGCACCGGGAGCATGTTAATTATGCCATTGAACGATTAGTCGCTGATTGTTTTATCGAGAAGCCATGGTGGGGCGCTGCAGTTACAGTATGCGTTCATACCTATTTCTACGCATTGCAAACACGTTGGTGGGACACACTATTCTGGAAGACCCGTGCTTTTGAAGCTGCAAAAGTTCACCGTGATAATTAGGCAGTTGTCTTATGGACGGGTGGCAAATCAATTTAATGAATACCTCCGTATTGCAAAGATCATTGATCGCACACATGTGAAGAAATTAGTTAGCTGCAATGCCAAAATATATTCATCTAAAACCCAGCCCATTATCAAGAAGAACCGATATCATTTTTTATTAAAACAGAATTTCAGATTTATACAGTAATTAGGGATGGGTGAGAGGAACAAGAAAGTATATGACAGGAGAATAGAGAGCACGAACGAAAAGAGATGCATCTATCATACATCCCCTCATCTGTGCTCTCTATCTTCTGTCAACAACACTTAGTCTCTCTCTCTCTCTCAAACACCTATATAAATACTACTTGTTGAAGAAAGCAATGACGACAAATACCAATAATGTACATAAAATATGTTTTGTATGTTAGGGAGTACATAACAATATTAAGAGTGGAATTACTTTGTATCAACATGCAAAAACTCTACGAAAATACACATGAAGGAGATAGAGAAGAATATACAGAAAGGAGACCATCCTTTACATATAAATAAACTAGAAATTGAAGTCCAATAATATAAAAACATGAAGTTTGGGATGGAGTAAGAGGGGTGATGAGAGAAGAATAGAGAGCACAAACGAAAGGCAAGATGCATCCATTATGCATCCCCTCATCTGTGCTCTCTATCTTCTGTCAACAACTCATCTCTTCTCCCTCCTCAAACACACACAAACAAACATTGATTATGTATATAATTTCATACAAAGTAATAGTATTAGATAATAGATTCAAGAGCAAGAATGTGATGGCAGAAGAAAAGAGAGCACAAAGATTGAGATACACCTATTTGTATTCTCATCATCTGTGCTCTCTCTCTTCTGTCAACACATCACCAATGCTATCATCACTCCTAAACAACATATGTTTATACATATAACCAAAAAATATACATAGCATCTTTAAACAAATAGCACTTAAAATATTGGACAAGCTGTTTAATTGGATCATAATAGAAGGGAGAAATGTTGATAGTATAGTAGAAGAAGAAGAGTGAACTAAGTTTGTAGTACGATTTAGAATGTTGAAGAAGCACCTCTATTTATAGTGCAAAACTGTAGCTTTGCTTACGTATGCGAAGATGTGTAGAATCAATCAAGCTCATGCAATTGGAGATTAAACCTTCATTTGTGTTGTATTAGCATTAGAGAAAATCCACTAGTTGCATATGAAATTCGTAGATGATTTGAGAAGAATATTTTGAATGTGGGGTGCGCGGGAAATATAATATAAAATGTATGACAATTGATATTTGGGGGCAGTGAGAATAAGAATAAATAACTTTCAAGTATATATTTTGGTGCATTAAAGAATCAACTTCATTGTGTCGATAGAGTTGGAAGCTTTATTTGTTTTATGTTAGACCACATCACATATTCCACACTTTATTCATTCAAGAGCCCAATGCATGTTACTAATAAATCACAAATACCATTATATATTTTGATTACGTTTAATTATTTTTTACAAGAAAAGTAGAAGCAGATGAAAGCCTTATTAATAACGTATATAGATGTAGTATGATTGAGAGAGGTTACTTGATTCCAAATTGAGGCAGAAAAAAATGTAGAAATGGTATGAGATTGGATTAGTAGTAAATATTTGGTGATGGGCGGAGAAGCACATATTCCTTATCAAGTATGAATGAGAGATGCTTCAATTTGGGGACTCATCTTCCACATGTCATCACCCCATATATTCACTTTAAATTTATTGATTCCATCCTCTATCCATCTTCATCTTACCACATTCAAACATTTTGCAGAATAATAAGATTGGATACTTATAGCTCAATTTGAAACTTGGGTTATGAGTACTACCACTACAAAAAACTGTCAGATTACCAGTGAAAATTAGTACCGGATATAGTATGTTGCTGTTAGTAGCGGATTGGCAGCGGAAGGTCCACTAGTAATTGTACCAGCGGAATTAGTAGCAAATTTATGATGAATTTTGATTTCACAATTACGGGTCATAATTAGCAGCGTATATAGCAACAAATTGATTGTCACCGGTATGTAGCAACGACCTTATGTCGCTAGTAATAAATTACCAACAATATTGCAACGGATTGATATTCACTAGTAAGTAGCAATAGACAAATGTCGTTGGCAATAAATTACCAATGGAATTACAACGAGCTACTTTTCGATGGTAAGTACCAACGAAAAAATGTTGTTGGTAATTTATTACCAACAATGTTGCAGCATATTGATTTTCACTAGTAAGTAGCAACAGACAAACGTCGTTGGTAATAAATTACCAACGGAATTACAACAAACTAATTTTCACTGGTAAGTACCAACGAACAAATATCGCTGGTAATAAATTACTAACAATATTGCAGCATATTGATTTTCATTAGTAAGTAGCAACAGACAAATGTTGTTGGTAATAAATTACCAACGAAATTACAACAGACTAATTTTCACTGGTATGTACCAACGAACAAATGTCGCTGGTAATAAATTACTAACAATATTGCAGTTGATTGATATTCACTAGTAAGTAGCAACAGACAAATTTCGTGGGCAATTTTATTACCAACGAGACTATAGCAGACTACGGGTAAGTAGCAACAGACAATGTCATTGGTAATAAATTACCAACAAATTAGCAACGGCGAATGATCTGCGACTAATTAACAACAAAAAATTCCACAGGTAATAACTATTTTAATAGAAAGTTACAAAATATTACTCCCTCCGTCCCAATAAGTATGAAACGTTTGCTTTTTGGCACGAGTTTTTATTTAGTGTTGTTTTTGTGAGTTTTAAAAAAGAAAGAGTAAAGTAAGAGAGAGGGAAAAGTAGAGATAATGTTATTTGAATTTTAGGAAACGTTTTATTTTTAATGAGACAACTCAAAAAGAAAAACGTTTAATTTTTAATGGGACGGAGGGAGTAATTAATAATAACTCTGACTTATATTATTATTATGTTTGTTCATTTTAATGTAAATTAATAATAATAAGAAGAAGACATTTTCAATCATACTCTCTCATTATACAAGTGATTGATTTCCCTTTTATGTTTGTCTAACCACCAATGATTGATTTTGATATTTCGCAAAAAAAAAAATACATTACTCTCTTTTAGTTATTTTATTCTTTTTTATCTCTACTACTTTTATTTTCTCTCATTTAATTGAATACGATTTTCTAAAATCCAGTCTCGAAGAGAAATCAATCAATTGTAATAGTCACAAGACATTTCTACTGTCGGTAATAAAATAATATTATGAAATCTATTAATACTCCCTTCGTCCTAGCTACTCCCTTCGTCCTAGCTCAAGTGATTGATTTCTTTTTTGCCGTTGTTTTGCGAAAATGATAATAAATAGTTAAAGTGCAGAGAAAGTAAAGCAAGAGAGAGAATAATATAGAAGAGAGTGGTATCTACATTATTCTCTTACTAACTTTACTTTCTCTCCACTTTAACTATTTATATCGTTTTCCCCAAACATGTGCCGAAAAGCAGTTAATCATTTGAGGTGAGACGGAGGGAAGTATTAGTTAATTATGAGTTTCTCTTTTCTTATTCTTTCTAGTTTTTGAAGCTTTTTGAAGCATTGGTAATATAATTAGACACACAAATTAGCATTAAAAAATGTCCTTATCTTATTGTAGTGAATTGATAAAATTTAAATATAATATAATGACAAAATAAACTAAAATCTTTTAATAAACCATTGTAAGGAAGAGAAGTGATTAATGTAATATACTTATAAAAGTAATTCGGTAGAAATTTGCCGGTGGAAATAAAATTGTATTAAAAAAATATTGTTTGCATTAAACTAATGATAGATAAATACAAAAATAATGTAAAATAATTTAGAAGCTAGTGAAAAACATATTTTGCAGAAGAAAACATTTTCTATTAGCTGATAAAAATACAGAAGAAATTTGAAAAATAGCAAAGTTATGTAGGCCTAAACAAAATAAAATAAAGTGTCCAAATTAATAAAATTAAATCCAATCAAGATGAGCCTAAGAGGGAGTATGTCTTGAGCCCAAAGACTCCTAATTATTTTTTATTTTCAGCGCCAGAGATCTTCTTCCTTCTCACGCAAATTTGCAGAATAATTGCCTACAATAGAATAAATCAATTTAAATGAATCAACAATTACTTCCCTAAATCACTCACGCTCCAAAACACGGTTTTGTACCCTAATTTGTTCCGCCTCCCTCACAAACACACACACACATACAATATTCTTTTTGCTTTTCACAATCACAAAAGAAGTAGAGAGAATCAAGATAGAGGCCAGAGAAGAGGAGACACTACTTTCAATTCTTTCTCCTGAAATTTTCAAGTTCCGCCAAAGGTAATCACTATCACACCATTTTTTTTCTCCCTTCCTTTTCACAACAATTAAAGGACTCCCCACTCCTTAGGATTTTCGAGAAGAACAAGCCTACTCCCTTTCGATCCTAAGTTCAATAAACTAGAGAAGGGAGAGAGTAAGAAGAAGATTACACTTTTTTTATACTAGTTAATAACATATGGACACATTGTGCTATAAAAACTACCGTATATCTGTGTTGGTTTGTTCGCATAAACTACAATCAATTTTAACTTTTTTTTGGCTATTATGCATTGATGGAACCAGCAAATAATGTGTATTAATTTTTTGTATTTATAATCGGTATTATGTTTGTATATTAATTACTAAATCTAGTTTATTTTACAATATCCTTGTAATTTATTTGTATTTGTATTAATTTATAAATGTACTAATCTATATTTACTTCGAATCTATAAATTGATAATCTTGAATACCTTTGGATAAAGGATGGCCTCTCCCAAAGATATGAATGCGGCATTTAAGGATGTCAATCTCACGAGTGATGATGGGAGGCTCATCATCTTCCGCAGCAAAAGCTCCGAAGTTGGTAAGTGATATATATAAAAATTCTCATAGTAGATTTATCATTTGTAGTAATGTTAGTCTTATTATATTTTGATAAATAGGCGGCAGAAAAAGGTGTTCCTGTTAGTGGCAGTGTGTATGAATCGTTCATGGCACAACACAAGAAGTGAAGACTATAACAGAGAGGATCGACCAATATATGCCCCAATAGTCCCAACACTCGAGTCACTCTAATGCTCGTCTAGTCGTGTTGATTCTACAGAATTAGAAGATTGATATTTTTTATTTTCACATCGTTACAATTTAAACTCGTAACAACATCAGACATCATGTTTTTTTGAATACATTATTATTTATCAATTACTATATTATTTTTGTCTACAAATTAATTTATTTATTTGATAATTTGTTGGTTTGTTGTAATCATTTTGTTGTAACTGGATTAGAAAGCAAATAATTGTAACAATAATGTGCAACTTAAGCTTTAGATGCCTATTTAGTGCCGAAAATTTTAGGACATATTAAGTGTGCTCCTAATCCGTTGCTAACAATTTTTAACGGAAAAAATTTGTTGCTACAGGTTTCGATCCCTTTTTAATGCCAATAATTTAGGAGCGGATTTGGTGCATTGTTAATCCGCTGCTAACAATTAGTAACAGACTGGATTTGTTGTTAAGTTTTCGATCCCTTTTTAATGCCAATAACTTAGGGGCAGATTAGTTGCGTTGCTAATCTGCTACTAACAATTAGTAACGAAATGGATTTGCTGTTAAATTTACGATCCCTTTTTGATGTCAACAATTTAGCAGCAGAGAAATGGCGTTGCTAATCGGCTACTAACAGTTAGTGATGAACTGAGTTTGTTGGTAAAATTTTTGATCCATTTTCGATGCCAACATTTACTAACGGACCCGTTATGTTGCTAGTTCGTTACTAAAATATTAGCAACACAATTTTGCCATTGCTAAAATTTAGCAGCGAAGTATTTAGCAGCGGGACAGATCTGTTGTTATTCCGTTGCTAATCAATTTTACCAGCGGAATTATGATAATTAACAACAAGATTTTTCGCTAGTAAACCGACAGTTTTTTGTAGTGTACAGACATATGTGTCTTTCTTGTAAGATGACTTTTTAGTTTGAGTCGTATTCAAATTTTGTTAGATAAGTTGTGCGATTATATATAATCTTTACACATTTGCCCACAAATTTTCGATTATATTACTCCCTCTGTATGCCATTTTTAGTCCATTTTGTAATTGGTACGAGTTTTAAGAATTGCAAAAGTGAATTGAAAAAGTTAGTGGAATGTAGGTTTCACTTTTAGGGCGTGTTCACTATAGAACATTTCCATATCTAACATTAGGAAGAATTAAATTTTCCAAGAATTGAGACATAATTAGCCACATAATTGATTCTTTACCCCATTGTTTAGTATCCTAGAATTGGCCCAAATATTCAGAAAAAATAAAGACTTTGACCTTTCTATTATGGAAGGGCAAATATACTCCTCCACTCCCAAAAAGGAGAGAGAAGATAATGAGGTGGAAGGGTGGGACAAATGAGTCATTCCAAGTCCAATTCTCGGTGGAGTCTTCAACGCAAACCCAATTCTTACCTATTTCGAAAGATTCAATTCTCCCCCAATTCTTTTCTACGGTGCGGGCCCTCTGCCATTTGGGAGGCCTCCAACAATTAATTGGTGTATTGTTAACAATCATAATACCAAGAATTGACCAATTGTTCCATAGTGAACACGCCCTTATATTATATTATTTGTATAATAAAATGCGAGTGAAATAAGTTAATAGAATGTGAGATCTATTTACCATTTATAATAAATCGAGCAATAAATGACAAAAGTGAACAATGAGTGAAAGTGAGCAATAAATGAAGGACGGATGAAAATGACAAAAGTGAACAATGAATCGTAAAAGCACCAAACAAACTGCAATTTAAAGAAAAATAAAAATCAACCAACGGGTCGCAGCACAGTTGGCAACGCGGAGCTGTCGTGACCTTATGGTCACGGGTTCAAACCTTGCCACTCGTTGGGAGACTTTTGGCTTTAATCCACAAATCCGGTCAGACAGGATTAGTCAGAATTTGCCAAAGGCGTGTTTGGTACGCCTGTTCAAATATATATATAAAAAAATCACAAATATATAAGTGCACAAATATACCTCATAAAAGTGTCCTTCATTTAGTTAGTTAGATATAGGCTAAGCCAATGTCATTCACAGAAGAGCTAGCTGGTATGTACAACAAAAGAACTAAACCATATCAACTCACAAAATAGTTACCATCAAGGCATCAACAATTTACGAAAGATATATCGTCGACAATTTTGAAACAGGATGTAGCCTACGACCTTTTAAAATGTTTGTATTCACCATGATCATTTTTGTCCGAGAACATAAAAAAATCAACTACTCTATTTTGTTGAAATTATTCATAACCATCTATTAAATTTTAATATTCATATTGAGCATTTTTAGGTTTGCCTCCATATATACATATTTCATATTCGCCTTTTAAAGTTTGTTTAGTATATCTGCGGTTCAAAGTGGAATGATGCTTAGCTTGTGCATAAATTGATGTGTATGTCATCTTTTCTTTGACTTGTATTCAACTCAAATCCAATAATTTAGCGTTAGCATCAATACATGAAAGGATCATGAATTCTGTGGAATATCCCACCTTTTCCCCATACAATTATCTAAGGAATAGAATAAAATTTAACACCACACTTTTAAGTTAATCTATAGATATGAAATAGGATTTGTCATTTCATGTCTATACTTTTTTGAATAATTAGTCATTCATAATTGCATATATGATGTATTCAAAGCAAATGCGATGTCATTGTCATTAATATTTGAAAAGCATGTAGTCTTATTTGTGTGCATCATACACAGGAGTAGTTAATCAAACTCTAAGGTCATTCACAATAAGGACGTGATTCCCGGCCTTCTTGCAAGACTCATTCTTTTCCAGCCGCATTCCCAGTGGTCTGCCCGGTATCTTGGTTGTTTTTCGGACCTTATTGCAAAATCCACAATATTATATATCAAATTAAATATCTTACCATGATATTTAATATACAAGGCATGGTATATTTTATTATGCATCAAATTGCTTGTATTGGAAAAATAAAAGAAAAAATGAATATGAGAAATTTGGATAAAAATTGAATTCCAAAATCTCTGAATAAGCCGCAATAAACTTCATTGAAAATAGAAAAAAAATTAGATAGATGAACTCTAGAAAATTACCATTTTTTTCTTGAATCACTACTTGAATCGTCATTCGTCACAATCTCCATTGTCATCGCTGTTAGTGTTTTTGCTATAGAATGAGAAGAAGTGAAAATTAGGAAGGTGGATTTTCTCACTATTATTTTTTAGATTTTGGCCCTACCCATATTTAATTCAATTGGATCATTTTATGTTTGACAGGAATGCACCTATAATGGGGACTTTGGCGTAAAATTCAATCTTTCGCATCCAATCTATGTACTACTAGTATAATTTCAAAATGGTGTATTAAGTCATTTGGATCTTTATATGTTAAATATAATAGGAAAATAGACTATTTAAGTATAATTAATTGTATGAAATCAGTAGCTTTTACAAAAAAAAGAAAGAAAAAGAAAAAAAGAACTCAGAAATGTTTCTGTAGTGAAATGGGAGCATCAATTTGAGATGCAACACCAATTTTACTAATCCTGTTTTCAAATTTATTAATAAAGCCCACTATGACTTTCGATAAACGGCCTTAAACCTTGTGAATTGTGATTCATGCAACTTAACTATTACCTGGATAAAACTTATTATTCATTACTTAAAAGTATAGTTACCTTCACGATTTCAAAAATAATTTATTAGTAGTAATATCCAAAACACCAGAGCACCCAAAAAATTTAAATAAAATATAGTAGATAAACTTAATGTTTTTCATTTTAAAGGTGTAAACCGCCGACGCTATGGAAATATTAGTGTGGCGGATTTTTTACAGGACTAGTTGCCTCCATTTTCAATTTTCACGCAACCTTCCCATTTCTTTTTATTTTACAATTTTTGGTCTCTGCCACATTAAATTTTAAAGATCTCCATTCTTTCAAAATAGACTACATTTATCAGTTAAAGAATTTTTTTTCTCATTAATGAGATGGATCTCATTCTCGTACTAACAATACTCCAATCACTTTTTCTTTTTCTCTCTTACTTTATCAATTGTGCATTAAATCCGTGTTGTTTAAAATGTTACTTATCTATATCATATTAAACTCGCTTCCATTTTAAATATTCATACTACCTTCCCAATTTTATTACTAGTACTTTATTTTTCAATTATTGGTTTTTGCCATATTAGTAAACTCGAACTTTATCGAGTACACGTTAATATTTTATCACATTTGCAGCAGTTGAATATCCATTAATTCCAGTATTTTTATTACAACGATATCCTTCATGATAAAGATAAAACACTAAGTTATAGATATTGATAAACATTTCACTATCTTGAAATAATAGCAAATCGGAACAGTGAAACATTTAAATTCTGTACAATATTTAAGGCATACCGAAAATAGAATGTCTGCCGTAAATCGTAATATACAAGGTGGTGGGCACATGAATGCATAATTGTGTATCTTGTACGTCATGAAAATAGTAATAAGAAGGAATATGATTTTCAGTTAAATAACAAAATCCCCCGACAGACACACGAGCCTAGTGTCATAATGCCGCAATCACCATCACACAATGCGGCAACAAACAACCATTTATGCAATTTCTCTCTATCTTTATCAAATTTTACTCAACATTCATATATGTCTCCTTCAAGGGATCGATCAACTACTATACATCTACTATAGCAACCAAAAAACAAACATTTTAAAGAATAAACAACTTATTGACAACTCTCACCAATCGCCCATGAAAATCTCAATGCTGCGGAGGTGCCACCATGAGGCGCTCCTCCTCGGTGAGAGAGTGGCGGAAGTGGCAGCGGTGGCCATAGGGGCAGACGTCTCCGGCAAGCACCATGCGACAGACCTCGGTCTTGTAGCGCGGGTGCCTTATCACCGGTCGCAGCTCGTTGATCCCGTGCGCGAATTGGCAGTTCTCTCCGTAGGGGCAGGCACCCGTCTCCTGCCACTTGTTGCAAAGCTCCGTTTTCGTCATTCCTTGGTTGTACACATCCAGCTCCTCCACATTTTCTGCTGTGGACCCACCCACATACACTCTTTGCTGCTCACGCTAATCACAACAACACCAACACCAACACATAGTCATACACTTAACTTAATTTCCGACCCTTAATCAATTTTCAATCTATTTTTCAGTCACAAAGAAATAGGAGATGACTTCAAGTTCAATAACACCGTAGGATTTCCGTAATACCAGCACATCACAAAACAGCTGAAATGATCGGATTTCGGCATTAGATCAGATTCAGCTTACGAGACATTTTAATTCAACACAATGAACATCGTTATACATTAAATTAGCCTGTGCATTTATTGATTTTTGCATATATGCGAAGAAAACGTTCACACATATCAACATTGAAAATATACATATAGAGCATCGATTTGTACCAATTTCGATTCCAATCCACTGTTACCAATCGTTGATTAGGTGTATACACAAAATGTGCCAGGTTTAAGATACTCCAAATCAAATATGAGACGATCGATTTTACACTATTTAACATAATGTGCTATTGATTGCGACTAATCAAAAAGTTGCGATTAATTAAAGTTGATGAGCGACTCACCAATTCAGGAGTGGGTTGACTCACTACTTTGTCGCCAGTTGTGTCTCGACCTGGCCGAGTCATCTTCAGGAAACCACTAGTGCGCACAGAAATGCTCTTCGGAAGCGTGACTCTCTCAATACTCCTCCGCTCGACACGATTGAGTTCGGCGAGAGGCTGAGTCAGGCTCAGATGAGCGGCGGCGGCCGAGGGAGAAGCGACGTTCAGGCGGTTGAAATCGGATAAGAGGCGACCGCGCGAGAATAGCAAGGCAATCCGGTGCGTCAGATCCGCATTGGAGAGGCGGAGAGAGTCGTTGTCGCGGCGGAGCGCGTCGGCCTCCTCGATCGCGTCGTGGAGCTGAGCGAGACAGAGCGTGTAGCGATTGTAGAGCTGCTGATACTCGACGACGCAGCTGGCGTCCTGGATGCGTCGATCGGCGTCGTCGCCGCCGTCGAAGGAGGCGGTATCGGAGGTGGTGCTCGACGAGTGATTCTGGAAGAGCGAGGAGTAGAAGGAGGCGTCTGAGTTCACGTAACTCGGCGACGTCGGAGGAAGGAACGGATTGGTGAAAGAGAATAGCAGCGACGCCGCCGCTGATTTATCGGCGGCGGAGGAGGCGAGAAGAGAATCGTATGAAACATCCTCTCTCTGCATTTTGAATTGAGATTCAAAGAGAAAGGGGAGAAGAGAATTGAAACTGTAGAGGAAACAGAATGCAGTTAAGCAGAAATATAAAGCAGGGGAAGGGAAATACTCGTGTGTGCGCGGGTGCAGGGGGTGTGTTGCGTGGAATTGAATTTTTGGCGGGGAAAAATTGCTGTTAGGAGGAGGGACACAAGGGTAGATGTGGAACCGTTAATAGGAAAAGCGTAACGAAAAGGAAAGGTGGTGACAGTGACATCACTGCCAAACTCTGCAGTTTGTTGGAATGAGTTTTTAACATATAAAACCATTATTTAAGTTCTTTTTTTTAATTTAATTCTATTTATTATTATTATTATTATATTTGAATAATGTGGCGTGGGATATAAGATTAGTAAGGTGAAGAAGCTGCTTTCCGACACTAGTCTTACTTAAATTGACGATAATTATGATTGAGAATATGAGGTTGATAAAAAAAGGCTTTCTTCGCTAATTTAAGCAACCACCTTTCAGTTACCATATTACTCTAATATGATTTTATTCAATTCTCTGTGTATGTACGCAAATGACTATCTTATGTAAAGATAAATTAGTTCGTTTTAAAAAATCAGTAATATTTTGTCTAGTCTAATTTAATTAGTGTTTGGATTTGGTTTTAATATTCATAGCTAAGGCCTAAGGGTATGTTGTGGTATTGACCTATTGTGTGTAGAGAGAGATAGTTGCTTGGTTAATACTACTCTAACTAATTCAACAGATTAACCTCCATATATCCCTATCCATATGCATGTATGAATTTGTGGTAGGGCCTTCTCCTTGTGGGCTTTGTCATGTTTGTTCTAAACTTCTATTAGAAAAAATTATTGTAATTTACTAATACCTCCAAAAGTCAAATCCACCAAATTTAGTTTGTCAAGGCCCCGCTTTTAATTCTCCAACTCCAACTAACTTTGTTCTCAAAGTACTAATCACTTCGTTCATAATAAATCACACAACAAATTTTAAGTTCAAATGTGACTCCTATTTTCATAAATTAATTTATACTATTAAAATAATAAAAGTAACTGAAAATTAATACAAGATGAATCTTACTTTTCTTTCTCTTTCCCAAGCTAAATATGCGTATTTTTTACTATGGCATCAAACTAGATGATACATTTCCACTCTTTGATCCTTAGTGTGGTTCATTTACATCTCATCGATTATAAAATTTCCGGTCATCTTTATCATAAACACTCCTTTATCACATTATTTTTATATCTAAAATGTGTTTTAAAGACTTTGGTACGCGTGGTTCATATATGAAAATTCAAACCACGCATAACAAAGTAGGATGAGCAAGGTCTGGGATGAGCAGGGAAGATTTAGTATGCGTGGTTTGTATCCAATAATTTTAACTTCTACATTTTTGTCCTCTTCACTTTCATCCTTATTTCTTTTTTCTGTACGTTTTAATTTTGTAAAGTTTTACCACTCGCACGTTTAATTACATTTCAATTTATGTTCTACGATTTTTGGTGACATGGAGATTCTTAGTTGCAGCCCAGCCACAATATATCGCAAGAAACCTAGTCCCACAAAAAAGCAGAATAAATAATCAATAATTTTATTGAAAGTTATGACTATTAATTTAACAACGTTGTCGGCTATCTAGGTTCTACTTTTGCACGAAAATTGCGTATATATGTTTTTAAATCATCTTAAGAGTCCCTTCTTTTTTTTATGTAACATATTTAATCTTATATCATTGAAATGCCACGTTGATCTACCTTTTTTTAGAAAAACAATAAACAGAAAAGAAAAGTCAAACAAAATGTTTACATCCTTGGATTAATAATTTGAATGTCTGAAACTTATACTATAAACTAGTCTCAATTTGAAGATCGTATTATTCTTCGAATAAGACATTAAATTTGCGTTACAGTATGATTAAATTTTCTGAACCAAAAAAATAAGTCTCATCATATTCATATTGGCCCAACCAATTTTGACTGTAGTTTAAAATTCACGTGTGGCCCAAAAAGAAAAAAAAAAGGTGCTGCCATCAAATGATTCAAATTCATATGTGGCCCAACCAATTTTGACAACTATACTTCGAAATTCATACGTGCCCAAATCACTAACGAATCTTAACTTCAAAACATATTTTATCTTGATATATACACGACCTCTGTAATTTTTATAGAAAATATATAAATTAAAATATAGGACAGGTGTATGTGCTTGCCCGAAACCATTAGTCCACGACCACAAGTATAGGTGTCAGTGTTTCAGTAACTATAATCATGATTAAAATAAATCTTATGGAATATATGAATCCTGATTAATATTTTCCACTACAAATTAAAGCTTAAAATTATTAACAAAACTATTAAATTTTAATTCTAAAAATAGTCATACATTTGGTTATAATGAATCCTACGTCATAGTTGTTATAGTATTAGACTAAATTCATTCCAGAGTAATAATTTTCGTGGAGCGAGGTGTTTTTTTCTTCATAAAAATTTATTATTGGAAAAAATGTAAAATGAGTCACACATTGATTAAACCTTCTAGGAGCTAGATGAGTAATAGTCAACAATCATAATGAATTTGAAATTAATTCCATGAAAGCAACTATACTCATTTCGATTTGCAACATATCGCAGGCTATGTTTGAAAATTGCATCCTAAAGAAAAAGATAGAAAAGTATATTACATGAAGTGATGAATGAATTCTTACCTTATTTAATAGCGCTAGTTAAACGTTGCTTGAGCATGTGATTAGGTTAGGTAGACTTAGAGTAGTGCCAACACTAATTGAGGTATACATGATAATTGAGTAGATGATAGAGGACTTCTTATTTATCTACTCGGACAAAGGAGATGAGAGATTTTCTACAATCTTCTTAGAAATATTCGGGGCATATGCGACATGAATTGATGTAGTGGTGTGGCATGTGTATATCGAGCCTAATTCGGCCATGAATTATTTGGCAAGATGCAGGTCGTTGGTACAATAGTTGAGACATGATGCAAGCATAAGGAGCCATCATATATCGAGGTAAAAAAATTGTTATTTTATCTAAAATTATATACAATGAATGTCAATGAATATATTGCAATTTATATCTCCAGAACTATAAATATGTTACCTAATGCAATAAGTCACACAATTCCAATATAAAAATACAAAATAAATGTATACCTACAACGGTTGGGTGGCTCCAAGAAACAATACCTTTATTATGAAGAAGCATTAAAAAAACCAATTTAATTATTAATATAACCACTGCACATCCTACCTATAATCAAGTCACTCCAACAATCACATCCCTCAACAAATTAATCAAATCCCCCAACAAAAGTCACTTGCAAGAAAACAGTAAAAATAGTCATATCCATGATACAAATCAGATATTCAATCCCATTAAGATGATAGTAGTAGAAAACATGATTTTAACATGACAAAATATTTGCAAATTAATTAAAGGTAGAAGGTGTGAGTGACTACTTGTTGTAGCCGAGTTCAAGCGAAGCCACCATGGACTTATAAATCTCGAGCACGAGGCGGTTCTCGAACTCGGTCCTCGAATACGCCATGGGAGCATCCCGGATCCGCTTGGCGCCGAAGGCCGTGTCGGCTGCGCCCGAGGTGCCTGCGATGTTGGCGAATTTAAGCATCATCTTCATGTACGCGTTCTTGAATCTGCACCACAGCTTCATCGGCGACGCCAGCCTCACCAGCCGCAGCTTTGGGGTCAGCCGCAGCCGCCATGACCGCTTTGAGCTGTTCAGCCTCACCACTTTCAGGCTTCTCCGGTTTGGCGGGGAGAGCCGGTTGTATCCTCTCTTCCTCCACCTCCTCGTCACCGGGCTCCCGTTGAACGCCGTTATTTCCATTGCTTTAATTTGTTTAGAGAGAGAGAGAGAGAGTTTGGTGAAGATGAAGGTGAAGTTTGAGGAGGGATTTATCTTGTTTATATGGGAAGGGAAATTGTTGTAGGGTTGGTCTAAGGTTTTAAGTCAAATAAAGCCGGTATAATTTATGGCTGAATTATTGTTTTTAATATAGATTATATTTATATTGTTGCGTACCAATATTTGTGGAAGGTCTAATTCTAGAATTGGGTTTACCAATTACATAAAAGTACTTCGTCCTTTTAAGCATGAGGTCCTTCTGTCCATGTGAATGAAGCAAACTATTTGGCCAGTTCCCGACCGCTTATTGCATTGACTGTTGGGATGCGCGAAGAATTAGTCATCTGGTTGTTGGCAAGAGGGTTACTTTGGGGATACCGAAAGATGAAGAATTGGATTCAATATAAAGAATTAAGTTTTCTTACAGTTTTAATTTGGAAAATTATTGGCTTTACAAGTTCAGACTGAATAGGTTTTCTTGAGTCGTTCATTAAGTATTTGCATCTTATTTTAGTCAAGAAACAAAAGCATGATATTTTTTGGTGGCGTGGAGAAGTTGAAGGGTGGAAGTAGAATTTTCAATTATTCTATATTAATTTAGTTCAACTCCTAATAATAAAATTAGAAAGATCGCATAAATTTTGGTTTTAGAAAAATTCAGAAGCCCAGAAAAAATGTAACGGGAACACGTGGGTGTGAAAACTTGCTATGTAAAGTTTTGAGGTTGAATATTTTCTATTCAGCATTTATTTTATTTCTCATTTTGATTTGTACAAGTGCAGTCAAATTAAGCATATAGTATCATCCCCCATTCAAACATTTATACAACGAATCATGAAAAACATAATAAAATAAACAAATTACAAACGGCGAGGATTTTCCGGATGAAATGGGTCGCGATCACCATACGGAAGTCAAGTTACGGTGGTCAGAGCAAATTATTATTGTATTATTGCTTACTTATCCTTTATATATTTTGTTTCTATTGTGTAGTCACCCATGACGTTCTGAAAAACACGTATATATCTACATTATATGGGTCTAGAATAAATTATAATTTTTTGTCAGCATCTTATAATTGAGTGTAATTAAGAAATTAGTTTGATGAATTTAAACTGAAAATAACCAACCACCTAAAGCTTTAGACCACTCTTATTTTAAAGTAATTAACTACAATCAATGACCAAATTTTTTAATAATAACGAGGCACATATTGAATACTTTAATTTCATATGATTATAGAAAGGTTTCAGATACTTAGTACATAAATATAGTTTCAAAAAATTGTTCTAGATGAGATGCAAACGGTACTTCTAGCTAGCCTATTGTTGAGTAGATTAATTCATCTTTACATCATCTAAATTAGTAACTTTTATGATCATATAGCCATTTCTCAATCAGTTTATACCTCCTGAACTATGAACTAGTTTTCTTGTGCAAAATACCTTAAATAATGGAATATGAAGTGTATACAACAAAATATTATTGTTGTTTGCTTTAACATTAATCAAGAACTATTATACTAGGGATAAGATAGTGGTTGTATTCACCTAATATTAGATATATCTATATTTATAGATGGTGGTAAAGCAATAATGAATTACGCGGCTTTATTTTAATTACATGCCCTGCAACTACTAGAAGTTATTATAAGTATAAAAGGAAATAAATGCGGATATATATTTAAATGGAGCTTCTCGAATCTGGAGCATCAAATTAGATACGGAATGAATTACTAGCTGGAGAATAAAATCACAAGTCGGCAAAGAAGTAGGAGCACACCAATAATCAACAATAGTATTATCCCAAAATGAAAATGGCGAATAAAGATTAAAGAGGACAAAATTACTTTTAAAGGTAAGAATGGAAAAGAAATAAGAGTGAGAATTTCTTATCCATCATTATCCCTCATATGTTACTACTAGCTATAACCAAAGTGAATGCAACCTAAGGTTAGTAATTAGTAACATAAGATTATATTTATGTAAAGTGAAGATTTTTAGAGAGAGAGATGATTAAAAGTGAAGATTGGGAAAAGTAGATGAATTAATTCTTATGATGAGAGCCTAAAATATGTACTTAGGCGAAGGAGCTGACAGATTAGTGATGAAGGAAGAAACATATTTTTACGTAATTAGCTGTTAATCTTTGAAATTAGCAGACCGATTAGGAATTTAGGCACTTCCATTGTATTTGATTTGATTCTCGTGCTATCATTATGCCATAGCAAAAGTTAGATAAATCTATAGTATTGGGGAATGGGGATGATGCGCAGTCATGCTTACAAATTTCAAACTATGATTTAGACTATTAAAAAATGTTAATCGATGACAAAATAACAGAAAAAGAAATATCAACACGGTGTTAACATAATGTTAATACAATATCAACCATTAACACTATAATGATATTTTTGTTGATATTATTTGTCATCTATTGACATTTTCTAACAATTCAGATTATAGTTTAGAGTTTGTACAATATTTGAAGTTTGCGTTTGATTACATTCGATAAGATATCTACTTACGCCCAATTAAATACTAAGACATTGCCCAATTAAATACTAAAACATAAAAATGTCTTTTTTCAAGTTTGACTAAAATAATTTTATATATTTGGTAATAACAAAGACTAAGAAACTATTGATTCTTCACCCGCCAAAATGGAATGTGCATCGTCTTTCCCTTGACTTGCAAATATTATACAACAAGAAAAGGAATAAACATCAAAATTAGACATATTAATTGTTCATTTAACATGTCACACTCTATACAAATGTGGTATCAATTTGCATTCAAGCACTCTTCCAAAATAGACAGTGGATACTGCAAGCCATTTTACTCCAAATCCAATATACAGAATTCAAGATCCTTGAGAATTTTTACATACCTGGGAATCTGCAAAATCAAGAATTCAACAACATATTCAATTTCGAGTGCCTGTGTCTTGCTTTGTCAGCTATCTTAAGCCAAACGCCACAAAAATTGGTGGTGAACACCCTTGCAGTGTCAAGGAAGCGAATCTTGCGACTTGGATGTCATGCTACCCTTGAGTAGACCGGCATCGTCATCCATACACAGGTCGACAATTTCCACCTTATGTGCATTCGAGTCTTCGTTTTTGATCCCGTTCAAAGCATCCAGCACTTCTTGCATCGAAGGTCTCATATCCTTCTCCTGCTGCAGACATCTGAAAGCCAATTCTGCAACCAACGTAACCATCCTTCTCACCGAGCCATTCGTGTTGAGTTCCAGGCTTGAATCAACCAGCTCGTGCAATGTGTGGTTTTGAATCTTGTTGATAGCCATGTTTGATAAATTGATGTCATGGCGATGCCTGTTGGTATCTACTGCCGGCAGTGATGATATGAGCTCAATTAGCACAACCCCAAAGCTGTACACGTCGCTCTTCTCTGTGAGTTGGTAGCACTGGTAGTACTCAGGGTCCACATAGCCAGGAGTCCCTTGTGGAGCAGTCGACACATGAGTTACGTCGTTGGGGAATAGCCTCGACAACCCAAAATCAGCAACTTTTACATGGAAATCATTGTCCAGAAGAATGTTGGTGGTTTTCACATCCCGGTGTATGATATCTGATTTATGTAGATAAGCTAATGCATCAGCTGTTTCCACGGCGATTTGCAGCCTAATAGGCCAAGATAGCAAGCCCGATTTGGCACGTTTTCCATGCAGATGATCTGCCACTGTCCCATTCGGTATATATTCATACACAAGCAGTAGCTCCTGGCTTCTCCTAGAAGTGCAACCATAGAGTGTTACAAGGTATTGGTGCCTTAACCGAGTCAGAATCTCAATCTCATTTATGAACTGCTCTGCACGCTTGAAATTGTTCTCGTATAAGCGCTTAACTGCAACTACTCGACCATCAGAAAGCACCCCTGTTTGAAAATTGAAAGTCACATTTTCAGCTTCTGCACTTAACAAAGAGAAGACTATTTTTTTTTATCATGATGATCGCGAAGGATGGGATACGAACCATAGTATACAGTACCAAATCCACCATCTCCAAGTTCTCTAGAACGATCAAATTTGTCAGTGGCTTCTTCAAGTTCGGCACAGCTGAAGACCTGCACCCCAAAATCTGAACTTTCCCTACCGAATTCCGACTTGGTAGATGGATACGAAGGTATGCTCTTGGTGTAATGATTCGAAGGCAAGGAAAGTAGGCCTCTCATGGAAGGAGAAGAACGAATATCCTTGCTTGCAGTCTGAGAGGACATCAATGCAAGCTTCTGCTTCCTCTTTTGCCTACAATGGAAAATCAACCATCCCAGGCCAACACCGGTAAGAATTGCACCAGCTATGAAAAGACCTGCACACGCACATAACGAAAACATATTAAGCTTTTCTATCATTAGACATTTGTGTGAAAGAGAATAAGTTCTACACTTCTGATGGCAGCGTACCTATACTCCTTTCCGTATTTCGGTTTCCTGCAACAACCAAGAACTCACAAAATAAGAGTATGTAAAGAATTCTAAGAACCTCAGGATTATACTACACAACTAGGAACGAAACTGGAAGTTAACCGGCTTATATAGACTATAGAATAATAGAGATGAAGAACATCTATACTCTAACAATTTACATAGCAGCACAAACAATCAACAAGTTTATAATCTATTCCAGAGTCATTACAAACAAACGAATTTTCAAAAAATGGCATTGCTATATAGTATGTACCTATCCCAACTCTGCAACTACGATTCTACTCACATAAACATGTCATTCACAGTGATTCAAATAACAACCATAACATCATGTCATTATCTACAAATTCAATTCAAACAATTCCTCCATGAACATGACCAATCAATGACACAATCTAACTACCTAATTCACCAATTCCAATCAAACACACACATAATTACCGTCTGGAGCATCCTCAGGACTAGGTGCCGGCGGGAGCGTCAAAGGAAAAGGACAAACCCTACCGCCGCAAATGCAAATGAGCTGATCCGTAAACCCGCATTGCCCGCCCAAATTGTTGCATTGGGAGCACAATCTCTCATCCCGCACGCTGTAACTGACGTTGAAACCCTGCATCAACGCCTCCCCAAGGCTCAGCGTCGAGTTCGTCAGCCGATTGCCGGCGATCTTCAACATCGGCACAATCACACTAATGTTACAGGTCATGATTTTCAGAATCGGATCGATGGGAAGTGGGCCGACCCAATAAAACGCGCTGGAGAGATTAGAATTAGTGGAATCGCACTTGATGCGATTGTCTCGCTCGAGGATCAATTCGGTGGTGTTTCTCCCCGTGGAATTGAAGGCGGATGTGTTGCAGCCGTATACCATAGTGAGCTGCTCGTTTTGGGGGAGAGTGGTGTATGTGAAATAAGAGGCGTTTAGGGTTAGGTTGCGGAATTGGGAAGGGCAAGTGTTGTTGTAGAGATCGGAGCGGGCGAGGAGGAGCGATTTCTGATTCTGATCGAGGTGGAGGACGCGGAAGGTGGCGGCGAGCTCGGTGGTGTTTCCGGTGCGGCAGGTGAGGGCGAAATCGGGGATTCCGCAGTGGGAGGGGCGGTCGCCGCCGTGGAAGGGGAATGTAACGTTGGTGATGGAGCCGCAGGAGAAGGTGCGGTCGCAGTTGGGGTAGGTTTCGAGCTGGCAATGCGCCGCGGAGAAGAGGAGGGCGGCGAGAATGAGGAGGGGGGGCATGGCGGCGGTGGAAGAGTGAGAGGGAAGGAGTTGGTGAGTTTTTAGGCATGGTGGGGAGATATTTGAACGTTGAATTTCAAATGGAATCGGAGCTTAGCTGCCTTTTGTTGACTCTCACGTCGTTTTCGGAATCATACGGATTTATTTATCTGTAAATTCGCGACTTTCATTAGTAGCAAATCAATCTCAATCTTACGTCGCTGCCTTTCATATTATTATGTTTTTGTATCTAACGATATCCAACTATTATATGGTTGTGGGGTTCTATTTGTTAGGCAATATAAATATTTAGGTGAAGTAACTTAGCAAATGCAAATCCATAATTGATGGCTTCTTCTTTGACTCATTTGCTGACATAGAAATTGCATTGAATATTTGATTTTACGGTCGGTGGTGGGTGGTGGGGCAGGGGAAAATAATCATGAACAAGGCCTAAATAAATGGTGGTGGAATAATCTAAAAAATAACTATCATTATACTATTCCCTCCGGTCACCAATACTTGTCACAAGTTGACTTGATACAATCATACAGGTTTAAAATATTAGTAGTAGAATAATGATCCTAAATTTAAATATTAATTACTATTTCCGTCTCCCAAATATTTGCGCACTTTGACAAGAGAAATACGACTCAATTTAGTTGAGACGGAGGGAGAAATAAAAAATAAGTGTGACAAATATAAAATATTGGTGGATCGGCTAAAAAGAAAACTAGTGATAAGTATGGCAGACAGAGGGAGTGGTATTTAATATGCATTCTTCTAATATTAGTACAGTATTTTCTAAAATCAAATTCTTATTTAAAATAATAATAATAAAGAATATTATAATTTGTAAAATATTTCTATTAAAAACTATTTTTATTTTGGTCCGTTTTCTTAATATTAGAAATTTCTTTTTAAAAAAATATTTTTTCTCATAAGATGGAATCCATTATCCACAAATAATACTTCAATCATTTTTAATTTTTGTCATTCTCTTAGTGTATCAGTATTATAATTCATAACATTTTAAAAGCTTCAATTTTTTAAGACTAGTAGTATAATTTTTATAAATTTTGGAATATTCATTTCGTCTCCCTCGTTATAGATTCTAAATCCGCTACAACATAAAATACATGGTATACATGATTTATATAGTAAAAAGATGAATATATGTAAGACTATGAAATCAAGTTATTATATAAATGAAAAAGTAGTTACAAAATCAAATAATTATAGGTTGATCCTTAAAACAATGACTTTAAGTTCGAGTCACTCGCTCGGTGTTTATGAATGTAAATGTATACCAATGTAGTATTAAAGTGATCAGAGTGTTAGTGATATGTCGTTTTTGTCCACACGATATCTTTATCCATGTCAATAAAAAAAATGAAAGTACAGATTATATCAATATAAAGACATTAAATTATAAGGTTGATTTAAAAAGTATTCTATTTGAAAAAACTTTTAGAAATTTTTTGTTTGGCATGAAAAATAATACTCTCTCGATTCCATTTTTATCTTTTTAATTCAAATCTAAATACGTAACTTTTACTCATGAATATTTTTTTCTTTTCGATGAGACGAGACCACCTTTATCGGAGCCCTCCCTAGTCACTCCTCACTACTAACTACTACCTCCGTCCCCAAAATTTGCTACACTTTGACCCGACACGGGTTTTAAGAAATGTAACGGAAAGTGAGTTGAAAAAGTTGGTGGGATGTGGGTCCTACTTTTAAAGTATTAGTTTTATAATAAAATGTGAATATGAATGAGTTAGTGGAATATGAGGTCCACTACCAAAAATGGTAAAAATGAAGTGTATCAAATTTTTAGGGACGGAACGAAATGGTAAACTATGTCAAATTTTCAGGAACAGAGGTAGTAAAAAAAAAACAAAATTGAAAACAAGATCTCTCTCTTTGACAATAGTCGACGGGTTGGGTTAAAGAGACCAAATGGTCTCCCAATTAACTTTTTTTTATTGATAAATGAGGTTTGCACCATTTGTTACAATTTATTTGTTAATAAAATTTTATAACAAAAATCATAATTTTTTGTCATCTATAAATAGAGACTAAATTTATTATAGTTCTTTCCACAAACAAAGAGAACTATGCATATCTCTTATCTAAGCTCAAGAGTGTCTATACAAAGCCCTTCTCTTCTTCACTCAAAGAGGCAATGCACCCTTTCTTTGATCTTTGAATGGTACTTGATTCATAAAGAATGAATCTTTTGAAGTTATACGGACTTTCTAAAAAAAATGCTACGCTCCGCGTGTCACGAGATATGGAGCGTTCTAATCGAAGAGTCATACCTCTCGGACTTATTACAGTAAGGCCAATGCACCAGCCAGCCAGTGTGGTGGCGGCGATATTGCTTGTTCCCTTCTAATCAAATCAGATTTGTTTTGATGTCTATCCAACAGATGAGTGTTAGTGGGAGCAACAGTAGTCCTTTAACGGACGGTAGCACACTACTTTAAACTCTTTAATTCACCGTATTGGTATTACCTTGTTCACTTTCATAGCTGCTGTCTGATCCATTGTTGTCTTTTCAGGTACCTTGGATCTATCGAACAGAATGGATAAATGTGACAGGTCGAGGCATTGTTGGTCACCCCGTGAGGAGGCGATCCTTATGACGGCACTGAAGGAGTTGGTGGCAACCGGATGGAAGTCGGACAATGGGTCCCGATCGGGATATCTAACTCGTTGCTTGGAGGCTCTTAAGTGTGAATTTCCAAAAACTGATATTTGTGCTCAACCTCACATCTACTACAATATTACAACCTGAAAAAGGAATTACTACTCGCTAATGATGATCCTTGACCGTAGTGGTGTTAGGTTCAATTCTCACGGTGATTACAAGATCGATATTGACGATGTGCAATGGTCCGAAGTCGTTCAGGTTGGTTGTTGAGTTGTATTCTCATAATGTAGCATATTTTGTAATTAGACTACTGACTGTTTGTTGTTGTTAATGACTTGGACAGAAAGATATCAATGCAAAGTATATGAGGAACAAGTCTTGGCCAATGTTTGAGGACGAGAAGGAGGTCTTTGAAAAAGATCGTGCAGAGGGAGCTCGGAGCGTAGACCTTGGGGATTATGTCAACAAAATATATGGTGCAACGGCTGTCGCGAACGAGGACTCGGGGACTAATGACTACATGACATTTGAAAAACTGTTCCCTGATGAAGTACTGCCCGACGGTATTCTTCCCGAGATGATTGGCGAGAGCCCATCACCATCTGAGCGAGCTACTAATAAGGTGTCACCGAAAGTAATCAAGAAGAGGAAAGTGGAAGACAAGATGGATAGAGTCCTCAATTTGATGAGTCGTATCCACGAAGATACAAACGGGAGCCTAGAGGAAATTTCTTCTAGAATTGGGTATAATTATGATCTTAGCACGAAGAGGACCGAGATTTTCCAACAATTGAAAGGGATACCCGGACTGACCATGAAACAACTGTTTTACTTTTCGAAAAAGCTTGTGAAGGAGCCCGAACTCATGGATCTCTTCAGGGGATTGGATGAGGTTTCTCGTCCAGCCTTTGTTCTAGACCTCCTTGAGGACGATGGGCTGATATGAATGCACTCGCTTCATTCGCTCGTGCCACATTTTGTCTTATATATAAAAATATCGTGTTAGGTGCTCTAATATTTTGCCACTGCACTATGGTTTGTCCAATACAGTTTATGTTGGTGGTCTTATGTAAACTTCTATTCAGGTACGCTAGGCTTTGTGAAGCGAAAAACACTTATGTATTTTGATAAATAGTACCCAAATGTGCCTTCACTGAATTTGCAATACGCAAGTCAGACTTTCTTTTTGGTAAATGCTTTCTTTATGGTTACTTGGTATATTAGGGATTCATTATTCTAGTTCTATTAGTCATTACTCCAATCCATAACCATGCTATTCGGAAGGCACCATGCTTACTGACTTTGTTTATATACTTACAACTTCTTTTTTAATGTGCTTCATGCGAATTGATAAACAAATCAAAGAATAACTTATGCAAAGGTCTATTTTAGTTACTTAATACTTGCTCTTAAAATGCACACCACCAAAATACTTTTACACATACAAACAACGTCCCATTACATAGACAAAAGACAACCGGCCTATGGGGATACTAGCTACCCATTTGTTCCACATCAAAACATATAATGCTACAGTCGATTATATTTCCTACAATACCATCGGTGTGCAAGCCTAATATATAATACTGCATTTGAAATGGGTTGGTGAACTGACGGAGTATTACCATCCCTTTATAGTGCTGTTTTGCGGGACGTCAGAAGTGGACTCCACGAGGCGCATGACGACCCTTTCGGCGACGAACCATGCACTATGTTTTCCCGGATAAAGCGAGAAGGCAACTTGGTGGAAGAGTGTTAGTCGCCGTTGCACTCAACGTCATCAAACAGCTTGCGGCGAACTCGTGTGCCTGCACCCGGTATAGGAGAGGTGACTTCATCCGGATCTACAGGTAAGGCATAACCGCTCCCATCATTAGGAACATTTGGAACAACGGAGTCCGATACCACGATCATCTATGTGTTTTCTGAAAGGTTTATCACTTCGGTAGTTTCCTCGACCTTAACGTCGAAGTACCCAAATATTGTTGGCATAAGGTTAAACACTGGTTCGTCCCGGTGGTAGTGTGCGCCGGCGTAGGGGTTCCGCTGCAAAGTACCCACAACTTGTTAGTTCCACATAATCCAATGGTGGCACCCGTTGTGGAGAGAATTTGGTGAAACGAATGTGTGCAGTATACACACCTCAAATATGCTCTTCCATACTTCATCGTCGGCGATTACTACCTTGTTCACATATTCCCATCTCACTTCGTGCGTGCCAACCATATCCTTGAACGTGGTATACCGATGTTTAAGCAGCTTAATGCGATCACGAATATCACCCAACGTGAGTGCTGATCCAAATCAAGAGTTGATAAGTTTACGAACCTTTTGAAGCACACCCACGAGCATACTAGCATCGTCCCACCCATGCTCATTCCTCTTCTCGATAATAGTTGAAAGCAACAACGAATTCATCATTTGAACCCATTTTCCTTGATAGAAAAATATTGCCTGTTGAGGAATGTGAGAGTTCATTTTTCAGATGGTGTTGTAGTTGAGTTAAACTAATTAACTAAAATGTATAGAACCCTAAATCACAACTACTACTACAAATTATTAAATGGGAACGGCTCAACAATTGCACCTCGGTAGATATTTGTCAAATGTAATAGGGCTTAGTACACAACATCACGTCGACGCCGCCCTACACCTGTGACTCCATCCATGCTTTCATCTTCATATATGTGTTGTGGGACGATGCAGTAATATCACAAACGACACTCTGTTCAATATATGATTTATTTTAATCAATGCTAATCTCCTATGGAATTTTTGTGTCATTTCGTTGGTAATATCAATTCTCTTTTCCTAATAGAATATATTCAGCTACTCATTTATTTATGTTTATTTCATATAGTGACCAACATAATTGATTACCAAAAACTTGGTATATGTGGTTATGAAGAAAAGAGTAGATGCATTTATTTTCAATTAGTTAATAGACCGACAAATTTGCTAATTGATATACACAAATGTGGTCTTATATACATCTACTCATTTTTTTCGTTCAATTCATGTGTTGACCGACTGAATTAGTAGTTGAAATTATTAACTTTTGTCTAATACCCAAATAATAAATAATGTTAGATTCAAAAATTGGCCGACATAATTCATTAATATTTAATTGGAAAATGTGCTTATAAAGTTTTAAAAAAACCTTCTTTTATTGTAAATGCGTTTATTGCCCGACAAACTTTATAATTCATTTTTTGCAAATGGTCTCGTCTGTACTTACACTCATTTTATACCGTTCACTTCATATCATGTCCGACTGAAATCATACAAATATTTGGTAAATTTCCTCATAAGTTAATTTCCCTACTATATTGAACTAATAAAGTATTTATGGTAAACTTATTATGCACTATATTCGGTATATTTGATGTAGCCATTACTTAAAATATGTCAAAGATTCACTTGACCTATTTTTTTTTTCTTTATTAAGCATAAAAATCTCAACATAATATGGACCATGCATCTTCCACGAACGCGTTGGCACTAACATGACTTCGGGTGATTCTAGATCCCTAATATCTTGTATTATCTCTGTGATATACTGCAAAAAAATAAAGGGTCGATTGAAAAGGAGTGAATTCTCAACAGTCGGAGTAGTCAATATTGGATAGGTAACGTATGGTAGCAGCTCAAATACTTATTGCGTAAACCACCTCTTCTGCATTCATCAATTCATCCCACCTTCTCCCCATGCCAAATCTTGTCAACACCAGTGCACTAGAGACATCTACTTGAGCCATTAAATATCACTCTACAAGAACCTTAATTAAGCAACCTCTCTCCATAAAATCTCATACCCGGTACGTATGGCAGTCGACGGTATAAACCCCAATCCAGACGACGGTGGCAATTATCTCCGACTCATCTCCTTTATGAAGGTGATCTCCGGTGAACGCATCATGGAGGAGATGGTATGAAACGTTTTATCTCAAAGACTGGATGCCCCCCGGATGGATACCGAAGGTCAGCTTCTATTCAACTCTCTTGTCCTACCATCTAGCATTTGTTAACATACTTGAATACACGCATAACTATTTGACATCGACGAAGCAGATAGTTACCCTGACGTCGACACATCCAATGGCTATGAGCCCTCGGAGACTGAAACTGACTCGCCGGGCGACGAAAACAAGGGTGTGCTAGGTACCGACGGGTATCTAGAGTTTGTTGTGAAGCTCACAAGGTCGCACCTGCATCGCACTCTAGAATTACTTTTTCGGTTTTGACAACGCTATATTCGCATGGGGGCTCTTCAAGCCCCTGTGTATTTCTTGGCCGATGGGAAAACATGGAAGATTGTCCTCAGCCACAGCTTATCCAAGATATGGGTCAAGCGGGGATGGAGCCGTTTCAGAGATGACAATCGTCTAGCCGTGGGAGTTCGTTGCCATTTCATGTTGGTTGATGCCGACGATGTCCAGGTCTATGTTTGGTTTGATCGTGCACAGGGGGTCCATAATTAGCTTAGTTATAGTTCGTCCTACTAATCTGTTGAAATTCCTATATTATATCTTAACTTGATAGTTGTTGTATTTTGTATCCCCAAAGTTATGTGCCAAATTTTCAGCCTCAATTGTCATGGTCACACAAAAGCATATTAGTAAGCAATTTCCACTTTTGTTGGAATATGGAAGTATATTATTATGGCATTGCAATAGCTTAATTATTTGGTTTGCAAGATTTATGTCGGTGGTAAGAGCAAGAGTAATCATATTTCGTATGCAAACATATCAACCACCAAGAACTCCTTTAAATAAACCAAACACAATTTGTTACAAAATATTCCAGGCAAGATGGCAAGAGATCTATGTTCAGAAGGTCATTTTTTTATCGAATTTTAATTATTATGCAGACAATTTACTTTTGTGGACATAAAAAATGTGTTTGTAAATCACAAATATATAATTTAGGCTATTATTTCAATCAAGTAACAAGGTTGAAGCTAACAAAAATAAAATACGACAGCATTGTGCCAACATTTGATAAAAATATATAGTTCGCCCAAAAATGTCACAACACTAATGAAATCATATCAATCAGTGAATAAAAAAGTTATAGTCGTACGTAGACAATAACATAAGTTCAAATGTTTCAACGTGGAAATCATGGCAACCAGTTTAAGCATTAGTCAAGCATTATTTTTCTCTGCCACATAACCTCGGCGAGACCATCCATCATCTTGTTCCAAGATGCTGTTGGGTTGACACTGCTGATGTGATCAACAACTGCTTCATCATTTTCACTCCCATAACCTTCCTCATTTTGACCACCCAACGATAGGATCTACCTCCATTTGACTCCGGATAAAATTGTGAAGCGGGAAACAAGCGATAATTAAACCTGTTTGAATGTCGATTGGGTAGAAGTTGGGACTGCGAAGAATTTCCCAACGCATCTTCAACACTGCAAATGACCGTTCAATTACATTCCTGGCTTTCGTGTGCTTCAAGTTGAATAGTTCTTCGTGGGTTTGGGGCACTTGGGTTTCAGGTCCCCACTTCTTAAGATGATATTGAACTCTTTTGAACGGTGTGACAAATCTCTCACTACTTTAGTAACCGTTGTCACAAAGGTAGTAGCAACCTAAAAAATATAGAAATAATTCAACAAACTGCAAACTTGGAACTATGATATATGTTTTACTTTTAGGCACTTTAAGTCCAAGTGGCCTGCTAATTGCATCACGTAATATCCTCAAGTCACCTATAGATCTTTCCCAACCAGACAACACATAAACAAAGCGAAGATGTCGATTACACACAGCAAGTGTGTTTATCGTGATATGTCCTTTCCTATTTCTGTAGCGGGGTGCGTCGGCAAGAGGGACCTGTACATTGATATAGGTGTCATTCAAAGCCCCTAGACAACCCTGCATCATCATCATTGATGAGGTGTAATGAGCATGTTCATTAGAATACAAAAAAATACAACACAAAAAGATAACATATGACTTCTATACTACCTTGAACCACTTCCACCTTGAATCATTGCAATCATCATCAATCGGAGTAGGTTTCACTAAAAACAAATCATGGAGACTAAGCACACCACGAAGAACTGTATGCATGTATTTCGACATAGTATGTGAAGATCGCATGAAATCATAACCGATAATTTGTGTCTTTTTATGGTGGGATAGAATGCACAGAAACATGGAAACTTGTTCCTCGATGGTAACAAATTTCTGGTCAATTAAACTTACCCGGTCTCGCATAATGCGAAATAATTGACCAAATGTGTTTCTATCCATCCTTAAATTGTCTACACATGATTGATCTGAGATGCACACTAGCCTATCTAACTGCTTCACATGAGCAAGAATTGTATCCATCAAGGGCTCGGCTGTACCTCTACCACCTCGTTTCCTTTTACCGCCTTTTGGTCGTATCAATATGAGTAACAAGCTTATAAGAAGGATGTTTATTCGATGGTTTCTTAGAATTTCCTCAAGCAAAATCAGTGTCGTCGTCAATGCATGACGTTTCTGTTCAACCTATATGGACAAGCAACAGAAAAGTGCTGAATATGTACAGTTTAGAGGTAATATGCATTCATTCAGTTATCATAGATCAACAAATCAAGGGTTGTGCATGTTATTGCAATGAAACACAAGTTATGTACACCATTTTAATCAATTCCCCTTTCTGTAAAGCGGTGCATGAGCATTAAAATCGTTTGTGCAGTTACAGACACCACTTCCTTCAAATTACCAAAAAAAATTGGAATGAAACCAACCTTCTCATGCACAATCTTCCACCCAATTTCTAAGATTGCATAAGAAAAAACTTTCTTAATTGGATTTCCACGATTCACATCCATATAAAGCAAGAAAACCTAACAAATTGGGAAAGCAACTAACAAAAAATTACACATAATTCGGTATATTTGCTTCATCGAAACCCAATTTCACTCGTTACAAATAGCATTACCTTGCTAATTTCATCTTCTTTGTCCATGGCGCCTCCTCCCAAAACGACGGTCCTTCCAACTGGACTAAACCTGAAAACCTAAGAAATGTGAAACGCAATTAGCCCAATGTTCTAGAAACTATACCCAGCAAGAATCGGCTGATTTCAATTGTTCTTCGAATTTAGAATGAGCGTTGTTCGTCGTTCAATTGATTTTGGGATCTTTCGGATTTGATTTTGTGTAGTTGTTGGTTTGTGGAGGCAATAATTGCAGGGATAATTTAGTATGTACAAGTAGAATCGTATATCATGAATTTAGAGATATTGGACAATCGGTGGCTTTTGGGGGTTAGTCATATGCGAATTTTTTGGGCTAAACAATGTGAACAGTTCCAGGTTTGCTTGTTTATACCAGGTCATAGTGCTAGATTCTCATGGAAAACAAACGCTCAACAACCCATGGATAAGATGAGATATCTAGGATTATATAAGCAAACAAACCAGCCCTTAGTGGTCTGAGGAGGGAAGGCTAGCAAAGTTTAGCAATGTTGCTATCGCCGAATTAGAAGCAGTTGCTCGCTAATGAGTTCAAGGCTGGTGTTATTTAAGAAGATATAATTACCTTTTTAAGAAAATAAATGAGAAATATATTTTTTTCAATTACTTTTCTCCTTTAGAGATCCTCTTAAATAGAGAGGTAAATGAAGAAATAAAGCCTTATAACTGCCATATTTATATATTTTTTGTTAAAAATCATTCTTCAAGGAGAAAGGAACGTATTTGAGAATTATATTTTCCTTCTATAACTATCATATTCATATTTGCCTTCTTTTCATGAAAAATCATTCTCAAAAGAAAAAAAATATTTGAGAATGTATTATACTCACCTTTTGTTTTGGAATGCATCTTATACTGTTTATTTATTTTAGAAAATAATTTATATTTTTTATATATTCCTTTTTCTTTGGAAATTTGTTACTTTTTGGTAATTTACATTTTGTATAAAAAATCTTTTAAAATTTATTACTTTTTAAAAGAATATATGCCTCTTCTATATATGTTGCCTAAATCTAATCCTTGGATATGCTCTAAAAGGTTATGATGTGATTTGGGGTCAAAATAATTAAGTAGGTCTCGTTAAATTGAATAAATCGTGGGGTTTGTATGTAAGTCGATAATGTGCTGATTCATTAAAATATACTAACTAAATTATGGGCTTTGTATGCTAAGTCCAGAATGTGCTGATTCATTAAAATAGCTTTTTCCTTATAGTATTATTTTCACTTGGCCTATATATTAATTTGCTCATTAAACTTAATTTACAGTTAAGCTTGATTAATAATCCATATTTTAATTTAATAAAGATATTTCAAGTTAATCAGTTTGAATTCTTCTTCTTTCGATTAATTTTTTAGTAGTTTAATCGCAAGTAAACTATATTATATCAGAATATACAATTTGAGAATCATGCGAATTTAAAATTGGTCATATTTAGCCAATTCATAATATATGATAGGCATATTCAATCTGATTTTTTTCTAGAATTTGTTTGTTTAGCAGAAATATTTTTTATAAGAAATATAATCTTTGCGAATATGATATCTATGGAAAATGATTTATGATGATTGCAAATAATATGTTTAAGAAACTAAGAAAATGTTTTCAGGATTCTGAATTTTATATTATTAGCGAACAATAATTAAATATAAGTGCTAATTTAATATGCATTTTTTCTGATATACGGATAGTATTTTCTAAAATGAAACTCCTAACTGAAAATAATCATAATAAATATTATAATTTGTAATTTAATAATTAATGTAATAAAAATATAGTAATAATTTGAAATAAAGTAATGCAGAATGTGTAAGTAATTAAAAAAATCAACTAAACACAAAATCAACTAAAATCCTTGCCAAATAAATATGCCCATTAAAATTTGTGTTCAGTACATAATAACATAAATACTCCCTCCATCGCCCAGTAGAAGTCACATTTTATAATTGAATGTGAAACCTACTTATTGTTTATGGTAAAAATGAAATGTAACTCTTATTCTGAGACGAATTGAAATGGCAAATGTGATTTTTATTATAAGATGAATGACTATATATAATGACGAAGCTGGAATTTTTATAATGTGGCCCAATGTTAATAATTCCAATGTATTTTTATAATGTGTCCCAATGCTAACAATTCCAATGGATTTTTGGCACTACGGTTAATATTTAAGAGATATTTTTCGGTATAGTAATAAAGGTAAGAGATAAAGCGCATTATGAAATAATGATTTTTTAATTTGCATCTTTACGCGAATTTATAACAAAAATGTCTTATTTTCCATAAACACGCATCATACTCCCTTTAAGTAAATTATAGACGGCGATCTCATATATTGTGAATCAAAATTCAAATCTTCTAGTTAAAAAAATTCATAAACCATAACAGAGTTTGCAAAAATCAGTGTCAAAATTGAAACTATGATTTAACATTTAAGAACAACTGAAAAGAGAAATGGATCATATGGAGTAGTATATAAATATGTTAGCAAACTTGGCTTGGCAATAGAAGATGAAGAGTAAGAGAAAAGTGAAAAGTGAAAAGTGAATTTTCATTACCAAACTGCAACTTGGATTCTAACAATGATGTGAACAAAAGTGAGAAGGCAAACTCAACCCAACCCCATGCATGATACCCGTGTGTCTCCCCACCAACACAATATACAAATAGCAACATCACAAGTTGACAATGCCCTGCACCTTCGTCTCCAACACCTCCGAGCATATCTTCCCCATCATATGGTAGAACGCCGTCAGATCCGACAACTGCTCCACCGACATCTTCCCTATCACATTCCGAGCCTGCTTCTCCCTCTCCTCGCTCAGCCTCAGCCTCTCCAAGTACGACGATGCATTCCTCACCGTCGCCCCCATCTGCTTCAGCCTCGTCTCCTGCTGCACGCTCAACGCCCTATTCGACTGCATCCAATTTTTCCAATATTAGCTACTACATATAAACACAATAAGACAGACAATCTAAAAAGGAATACGACTGACTATACCTCAAGAAACTCTGCTCCCGCCTCGAGGTCTGATTCCTTGGCCCCACCCCCACCTTGATATAAGTTCCTTGCAAGTGAAAAGCTCCTCACAATAATGTTCCTTTTCTTCTCCATCTCCACATCAAGCTTAGGAGCACTTGTCATGCTATTCAGCTTCTTCTGATAAGCCAAAACCGCCTTCGCAAACTCCTGCAAATGCAATACCATTTTAATCACTCAAATCATCATATATACCAACAATCAAAAGTAGATGACACACACCTTATAAGCAAAAGGGCAGCCAGGGTAGTCGAATTCATCGGAATCCGGCTTCCTCATCCTCTCGGGATGAAACTGCAGCCCCATTATAAACTTCCCATCCTCCGGATTATAAGCATCCGGATCGTAAAACCCTTCGATCAAGCCATCCGGAGCAAACGCCATCGGCACAAACCTCTGCGCCAGCTTCTTCACCCCTTGATGGTGGTAGCTATTCACCCAAATCTCCTTCTCACCATCCAAAGAGTCATTAAACCATTGATGCAGAGGGGTTCCGTCCACGATCCTCACCGGATGGCGGTGGCCATCGTAGTTGTCATAGTCCATGTGCACAACCCTCTCATCCTGCGCCACATTTCTCGACACCTCCTTCCCAATGTCTTGATACAAGGTGCCGCCGCAGGCCACGTTGAGGATCTGAGATCCCCTGCAGATTCCCAAGTAGGGAATGTTCCTCTCGAGGCAGAGCTTGGCTAATCCGAGCTCGATTGCGTCCTTCTCTTTGTCAATTGCGGTGTCGCTGGTGTGTAGTCTCCGGATTTCCTCCAATTCCTCCGGGGAGAGGTTGGATGCGTCGGCTTCGTAGTGAGAGGGATCGATGTCCTCGCCTTCGCAGAGGAGGACGCCATGGATGGGCTCGAAGCTCTCCAGAAGCATGTTCACCCCCGTCACTCGCGGCACGATCACCGGAACCGCGCCATAGCTCACTATCAGATCTAGATGGTATTCCCCTGCGATTTGGGGGAAAAATTGAATTCAGCAAATTCATTCCGCCCTAATTTTGATTTCAATTTCGAATTGAAGAAATTGTGCATGCATGTTACACGATTCGAGAATGAGAGAAGCGGATTCATACCGACGAAATCGACGAACTTGTTTTTACGAACGCTGCGTCTGGAGACGATGAGAACGCGAGGCAGGATGACAGAGAGATCAGCAGCAGCCATGCGCAGAAGGAAAATACGCCGAGCAAAATCAAATCAAATGGAGAAAATGTGAGAGAAGATTTTGTGAAAATCGGAAAAGGGTATAATTGGAAGAAAAAAAAGGGGAAGGTGCGGATTTGAATTTATTTATGGAGAAGATGAAGAAGAAGAAGGCGATAGTGATGAGTGTGGAGAATTGGAGGCGGTATTTATAGGGAGCAGCGAATTGGGATGCTATTCAAACGGTAAGTCGGACACGTGGCAAGAGGCGGCAAAATGAAATCGGTTGCGACTGAGGTGGGTCAATCCGAGGCTATACTGACCTGGATTGTATGGATTAAATGCTAATTTGGTGGAGGTCTTATCTAAAATTATACAACCAAATTCGCTTTTATTTTTTCTTTCCTTACTTAGCAATAGCATTCCAATTTGCATGCATATGGATCTACACACATTTTCGTTTCCTCACCACTTAAAACCTGTTTCTTATTTTACATATTTTCTTTTTCTATTTTACATATTTTTTCATAATTAATTATGACATGCTTTCTCTGCTTTGGCCTTTGAGTAACAATGAATTAGAAGTCGACCGCGGGACACGTGATCTATGTTTTTTTTTTTTTTTTTTAATTTTATCATATGTAACTTTGGTTATTTTTCATAAAATGTTAGTAGTACAGTACTACCTACGTGCCTCACATGTTATACGAGTTATTTTAGAGTTGGAAACATGATTTAAGAAAGTGATTTAATGATTAAATAAATAATAGAATAAAGTATTAAATGAAGAGATAGCAAAATGGATTGATACGATAACAACAAACGTTTGATATTACTCAAGTCAACTAAATTCGATTTACACAATAAAAACCTAATATATACAATTAAAATACATTATTATATGATTAAACCTGATGTTTAAACTTAATTACATTATGAAAACCTAATTTACATAGTAAAAACGGATTCACAATTAAAAAAATGATATTATATGATTAAATCTCATGTTTATACTTGATTTATATAATAAAAACCTGATCTATACGATGTAATCACATTTTTCACGAATCTAGAGAATAAATTAAAGTATAACTTTTTTTTCCAAAAATTATAGAAAAATATTTTTAAACGGATTATCCGAAATCAACCCAAAAATTATTAGGTAAAATTTGATCCAAACTTATTATTTTACGCTTATTGATGACAAGTTTTCATGTGTCAAAACTTCCATCTTTGTCCCGATATATACTTAAATGGCAGAGATTGACAAAACATAATACTAATAAGATTGAGTATTTCAAAGATAACATGATCAATAAGTTTAAGAACAACCACATTAAAGTTAATGATGAATTATTAGATTTTTTTTTATCAATTCATCAATCAAAGCTAACTCCGCTTAAAAATATTTATGTTGGAAAATATTTTTCTCTGTAATGGGATGATGAGCTCGATTATCCACTAACAATACTATAATCCTTTGTTTTAATCTCTCTTTATTTTATAATTGTACACTAAAATTCGTAATTTCTAAAGTTTTAATTTTTGAAGAAAATTGCATTTGAATTTCGATATGCAGTACATGACACATCAAACTGCAAATTCTTGATATGGTATATACTATATCATATTCATCCTTTACCAAATAATTTATTCAATGAACAGTGGGCAGCCACCAATTTTGGCATGCGTTTAGCATATACTATATCCGAGTTAATTATTCCAAATATAATTAGGTATGCAAATGGCAAGTCATGTTGGTCAAGAAGGATGAGTTGTACATATATATCCAAATTCAAAGAGAATTAAGTATGATGAAGATATTGTATTAGGACTTAATGATAACATTTTTAAATATGTTACTCTTAATAAAAAAACATTTTAAATTATAGAGGAAAACTGTTTGGATACGTTTATCTACTAATTAATAAAAGTTAATGATAATTACGAACTTCTTAGTTTGATATTCGCAAATAACAGTGCACAAACGACTCATGACATAACCGAAACAAACTATCACATCTATACCAAGGTCGAATATCATCATAAATTAGGGAAAATAAACATGCAATCCAAATTGAAGATATTAACCTTAATTAGTTGTATTTTTTTCTCTTCACTTATTTATTTATTGGAAAAAAGTAGGTGGTTACTTCTAAAAAACTAATGGATCGGATATGGTTGACAACTAATTAGGAGTACTATTTAATACGGAGTTCTCCATAAAATTAATAATTTTGAAATTGAAAGAGAATAAAGGGATGTTTATATCGGATACCACATTTCTGATTTCCAATTAATGCATTATTAACATCCCTAACCACTACTTGGTAGTATTGAACAGTACAAAATCTATAATATACTACAGGATTAGATGAAATGAAGGAGCCATGTGCACAGGATTTGGGTTAGGATGATTACCGCATACCACGAATTAAGCTTTAATTATATCCCAAATAGAAACAAATCATTGTTAACGAATGTTTCAAATAAAAACATAACATTATTAATAGGACGAAATGATACTATAATTAGGCCTTTTCAAATAAAGCGTGCGACTATTACAATTAAAATAATGGGAACTAGAGCGAAATTGTAACATCATTGCCTTTTAGTCAAAAGAGCGTTTCTAATGTGTCACACATTAAATATCGATAATGTATTTAAGGTAGCCTAGGGATGAAAGTGAGAAGTTTTTTTTTTTTTTTTTTTTTTTTTTTTTTTTTTTTTTTTTTTTTTTGAAAGTGAGAGGATCCTCGCGTTACACATTTGACATTTAAAACGTAGGCCATGAGGTGCACAAATATGCAAATAATTCAAAGTAGTGCACATTTTATTTTATATAAGAGCACGTTTTATTAAAAATAAGATGTCAACATTTATAGAATTTTGAGGCAGGGAGCAAAGTTAGTGGAGAAAGCTTTTTCTTCGATAATTACTTTTGTTAATTTAATTAATAAATGATTACCAAATTATAACAATATTATACTGTATCAAATTTAGTTATTAAATTTTAATTTGTATAAAATAAGTATTAAATTTATAGTACGGAGTATATATGATTTGAGAGTTTAATTTAGTTTGAAAATTGCTTATCTTGAGAGAGTATGCGATTTTAACATGATCGTCCCAATAAATAAACGTCCCAATAAAAATGGGTTTTTGAACATTAACCAGCGGTTGTAGTTTAAAGCCGTCGTTTTTAGGTGATTTTTGCTGATTTTTTAATTACTAGTTGTAGTATTTCCTATGAATTTTTTTTTTTTATGGTTAAATTGAGGTATAATTCAATGTAACAGTTTAAAAAATTCCATATTGGAACCGAAAATGATATTGCAGTTTTGATTCAATCCATGAATGAGAGACGGTTTCGAGTTTCGACCAGACAATTCCTATCTAGCTACCATCCAACTTTGTTTAAATGATGATTTTTAAAAGAAGATATGTATCATTTTAGATCTTTTTACATCTTCTCTTTTATCTTGCATGTTTTGAAAATTTAGCAATATTTGTTTATTGGAAGTTTGTAAGTATACCCCCAATACTTAAAAAAAAAAAATTATCTTTATTGTTTTGGTGCAACTAAAATTAGGAGATACAAATAGAATTGTCATAGAAAAAGCGAAAGAGTAAAATTATTTGTCCTCAACTTAGTGATGCATCCTAAATTCTAGGAGTAGTTATATTTCTAAAATTTGCCAACACAAGTAATTACATACCTGTTTTTATGCAAGTTTAGTGCAAAACTGATAAATATATAAGAATAAAATTAAGCATTTGAACGATAGCATGAAAAATAAACATTATTCACACTGGGAGTTTATCTATGCCAGGTTCATTGTATTTTATGCCTTTAGTTAAGTGTCATCATAATTATGTTGCATTTGAATTTCGAGTTGCAGATAAGATACATCAAATTGGAATTTATTTTAAGTCCTAGTATTTTTGGAGCAAAATTATTTATTTGATGAACAGTCGGCAACCACGATCTTGGCACACGTTTACCAAATATTACTGATTTTCGATTTAATCATTTCAAATATAATTAGCCAGGGTAGTGATAAAATGCAAACTCGTATATTGTACAAACTCAAAACTCCTCAACACAATTTCAACATAACTCTTTGACATTTTCAACACAATTTCAATACAATATCAACACAGTGTAAAATTTTAAGATTTTAATGTCAACACAGCATCAATCATTGACTACCGTTGAAATTCTGTTGACATTTTCATATTGATATTTTTTTGTGATCCGTTGACATTTTTCAATAATTCAGATCATAGTTTTGAGTTTGTACAATATTTAGAATTTTCATTTGATCACATCCGTAGCAATGCAAATAGCCAGTCACGTTAGTCTTCGAAGAATGGTTACATATCCATATCCAAATCCAAAGAGAATATGTACGCATGATGAATATATCGTATTAGTATATAATGAGAGGAGTAACATTTTTAAATATTGTTCTCTTAAAATAACATAAGTATATATTTAATTATGCCCCAAAACTGTTTGGCTACGCTTTTCTACTTATAATTTTTTTAATACAAATACGAACTTGTTAGTTTGATATATGATGTATCTACGCAACTCTTTGTTATTGTTTAACAATCAATAACAGTGCACAAACTACTCACATAATCCAAACAACTTATATAACAAGGTCGAATATCAACATAAAATTGGGGGAATATATGCAGTCCAAACTTAAGTAATTAGTTGCATTTTTTATCTTCACTTATTCATCTATTGAAAATAGATAGCTGACTCAACTTTATTTTACCCAAATAATATCCGCAAGTGTATGGGGTTATCGTAGCAAATAGCAAACAAGAGTATATCGTATCCCACAGAGACAATTAAGTGTAAACCTAAGTACCACGAACAAATTTCAACTACTATCCAGATGATCAAAAGTTTTGGGTTTTTTTCTAACAACTACTAAAAGCAAATAAAAACAGAGATTAAAATAAGAATTTAAACAAGAAAACAATTAAGCAAGTTGTAGAAAATGATAGAGAAATATGCAGAATTCAAGGATCCGATGCACAACTCATAGCCTAACCCAATTGAAACCGATTTACCATTTAAAGTCTCCAGAATTGTTGAATCAATCACAAATATAGATTAAACCCCCTCCCGAGGTGAGAAATCCGTAGATTAGGTGTAATAATTGAAGTCCCCTTCTTATTCTTAGACCTAACTCCTAATAGTTCGATTAGATTAAAGATCTCACTCAAAACCTCAACTCTCCCGAGTTTTATTGAATTAAGGTGTGAATTATTCTTCTTTCAAGGTTAAATATTTCATCTCCCGATTATTCTAAGAAACCTTACACTCCCAATTGGTGATCAAGCAATTGACAGGAAAAAGCACAAGAATAATTCAAACAATTGCAAGAGCAAGATAAAAATGAAGTCAATTGGATTAAAACTATAAATCAATGCATCTTCACCAAGAATTCTACATGAAAAGGTTAGTTACTCATGTTCATGGTAGAAAACAAAAAGAAACTAAGCAAAACAATGGAAATCATGATCCGAATTGCAATTGGCGGAAGAATTGAAGCTTGAATCTTCAATCTTCTTCCAAGAGTTCTTCACAAAGAGAGAGATGTGTTTTGTCGCTTGTAGAGAATGCCTAGAATTGACCTAATTCTTCCTTCTTATTCCCCTCTTCAAAAATAGCGTTTCTGCTTTGAAAAACGTCAGATTGACGGACCCGGCCGGGTGGGAATTCTTCGGTACTCTCTGGAGTCTCGCAAGCTTAATTACGCCACCCGGCCGGGTGCCGGGTGGAATTATAGGGTAATAATTCACCCGGCCGGGTGGGAATTTCTGGATAGCGCAGTGTTCGTATAACGGCCATAACTTCTTCTACCGAACTCCGATTGAGGCGTGCGAGATACCCACGCGAAGCTCTTTCGAAGACGAAGAGATTGATATGCATTAGTGGCTGATTGGACTTCAAAATATCCAGTAAATATTGTCTCAAACCAAGGCTGCTGCACATCCACATATTTTGTACTACATTTTTCTTCACATTCTTAACAAAATGGTCAACATACCAACATAATAGAGAAGTAGATATAAACACGTCCAATAATAGACAAAATATGATCAAATTCATACATAACCACCCTCTAAAACCATGTAAAATCCAAATATGTCAATAGCTGATTTTATATCGCATACACATTTTCGATTAATACAATATTAATACTCTAACCATTAGCTACTTGGGATTGACCAGTACTAAATCTATAATAGTGCTGTAAATATACAGGCTTAGATGAAAATGATGGAACCATGGGTTGGGATGTTAATCGTATACCACTAATCAAACATTAATTATTTCCCCAAATAGAAACAAATCATTGTTAATAAATAATTCATATAAAAAACATGTCATTATTAATAGGACGAATTGAATCAATTAGGCCTTTTCAAATAAAGCGTGCGACTATTACAACTAAAATAATTGGGACTAAAGCGAAATTGTAACATCATTAGTTTGTGTAGAATTGGGATGAAAGTGAGAATTTAAGTAGTGTAACACTAATTAATACTCGAGTTCCAAAATTTTTGATATTGAAAAGGAAAGGTTATTTATTCAAGGTAGCCCTTGGTGTTAAGGAAGGGGCATATGACTTCAAAGACTGATATGCGTGGCAATTTTGTTGTGCCACCGCGTGATTGAGAATCCGACGTCAGCAGCTAGTATACCATATTTTACCATCAAAAGGAATGAAAACATAAATTAGTGTTCTACTTTCATCATATGCTCTACTTTTATATGGTTAGGAAGGTAATACAAATGCTCTACTTTTATATGGTTAGGAGGGGGAGAATGCTTCTCTGAATTCTTCTTGTCAAAATGGCAAAAATGGTTAGGAAGTAAATAGAAAGCTTCTTCTTTGGTTGTTGCTAGCTTCTCGGAAGTTCTTGTCGAAAGGGCAAAAGTTCCTTCTTTATCAATATAATTGTTTAAATGAGAAGAAATAGTTTAAAGGGATATGATTGTTTATAACGAGAGTAATGAAATTTTAACGATTCAAACCCTAATAGTGTGCTTCCAAAGATACCAATTAAGCAACATAATTAGCCCAGATACACTCGTGTTGTATTTGAGCTTATAATTTCTATCAAACACCTCCTTAAAAATAAGTAAATACTAATATTCAAACTAATAGGACAAGTATTAACAGTATTAAAAAGTAAAGTTAAAAAAATAGAAGTACTGTAGTAAAAAGTTCAATTATTAAGAAAGTGAAATCATTGAGAATTGAACACGTAAATTTGTTGAAAAATCACTCATGATTAGAAGTAAATTAAAATAAAATAATCATATTATGCGAGTTCGATTAAAAAGATAAAGAGAAGTATTATACGGAGTAGTGAAAGTTCAATTCTAATTAAAAAAATATAATTTTACTGTTTATTTATTTTAGTACAAAAAATAAGATGTATTATGAATAAACATAAAATAAAAAAAATAAAGGAAAATGATACATTTAGTCTATAGATTTAGTATTCACATTTAAACAAAATAAAATAATGTCACGAAAAATTAGGAAAATCACTCCTTATTTGAAGAAAATTAAATTTAAAATATGCATGCAAATTATGTGGATGTTTGATAAGAGTTTATTTAGCTAAAATATGGATCCGTAATAAATATAAAGTATAAATAGAAGTAATTTAGTTAAAGTTCAATTCTCATAAAATACAGTTTTTATTGCAAATTATGTGGAAGCTTGTTAAGATTTTATTTAGCTAACGTATGAGATCCGTAAAAAAAGTATAGATAGAAATAATTTATTTAAAGTTCAAATATTCTGATAAAATACAAATTTTATTTATTTTAGTGTATATATAAGATGTAGTGTGATGAATCAACATAAAAATAAAATAAAGAAAGTTGATACACACTAAGGGCCATGCATGCATTAAAGTCCAACATCTTGTCGACTGAATAACTCTACTATTATTTTTGTGTTATTTATTGAACAACAACATATTTATAGAAATGGAGAGGCGGAAGTATTTGTTGGCTCGATAATAAGCTCTCTGAAAGGACAGGGGACTCAAAATAAAGGTCAAGGTCAAGGTCAAGAGTCATAAAACATAAGCTAGACAACCTCGATGCAATATGAGCGAAAATAAAAGAAAACAATCAGAGTCATGTAATGGCACAATTATTGTTAGAAATAATGGGATAAAATTCTCAAGCCGTGTACAGGCGGTACTCTAACTATTACAATCGAAGGAAGATAACAACAATAAAAGTGGAATGAAAATTACAACGGAATTAATAAAACAAACCGAACTATAAGTCGAGTCGAGGGAAGCCCTCTTTCCGCAAGACAAATTACGCCCCGGCTAGTGCTCACGGAATGGCGTATTGCCCCCAAAGATAAAACGACTTCCTTCTAGCGTGAAGAAGCACCTCAAACCCGCTAGGCACCGGCGAACTTGATGGAGTTCTGAGAATCGAGATATGCAATGCTCCTAAGATGCACACTATGATGTAGAGCTTGAGAGAAGATGTAATGCTTTTGTTGGTGTATTTCTAATCTCTCAAACCCACCTATTTATAGGATATTAGAGACCACTCCAAAAGTCTCGGCATTAAGGATCCTCATAAACCACTTGGGGGTTACCTTAACTTGAAAAGCCAAAAGACTTTAGAAAATGAAAGGTTTGAAATCCTTCCAAATTCTCACATTTCCAACAATCCCCCACATTGGTTAGAGCAAAGTTATCCAGGGGCCTTCCCTGGTAAACTCGATAACCCCCTTGTGATCAACGCCTCACGGTTTTATGTCGCCCGAATGTGTGAGACTTACCATTGTATAAGCCACTATGTGCCCCGCTATGGGCCGTTGGCTATCAGGGTTGATCCTCCCGCCCCTTTTTCCTTAAACATGGAATATCTTTGGGAAGTTTCTAAGCCCCCGGGCCTTCTTCCCCCCCCTTTTAAAAAAGCGATAAACTGGGAATTCCATGGTGGATCGAGCTATACACGTAGGCTTTGACTTCCAAAACACCCTCCACCCCCACGGGAAAAATCCCCATTTTTTAAAACGAGTCTTTTGAATGGGAAGATCCTTTTTGAATAAAAGGTTCCCTTCAAGTACTTGGGGATAGTTTGTGTTTGCAACTCAAAGTTAAGAGAAACTTCAAGTATCTCAAAACCCTACGCAGAGTTTTCCCAATGTTCCTTGTTTAATTTTGCCCCGAAATGGGCCGTTTTATTCACCGTCCCAGAAGGAGGGGGGTGCGGGGATAAACATCACAACCCCATGACCCTTGATATTCTTTTTTTAAAAGCGGGGGCTCACCCGTGTGCTTACTCAAATGCACGTTGGGTTCCAATGGAGTTTTTCCCCGGCCAAAAATAAAGGGTGAAACTTTTAAGCACTTTCTCAATGTAATGAGATTTTTTAAAATTTTTTCCCCTCGGGATTCCTTTTAATCTTGATTGAGAATCACTGGGCCTAGACCCATATCTTTCATGTAAATTTCTATTCAACATATTTTTGGGCTCGTTGGGTAAGACACTATTGTTGCCCATAATCAACATATCCCACATAAAGAACCCCCAAAAAACGAAGCCATTATTTGTGTTCTTAATATAAACACACTTATCCCCTCGTTTATAGGAAACCCCCTTGACAACATCACTTTCCCAAAATTCAATGCCATTGCAAAGGGGCTTTTTTTTTAATCCATATAGAGACCTCACTAGTTTCATTTCCTTCCTTTCTTTGGGCCCGGGACTTTCAAACCCCGGTTGCTCCATATAAAAATTTTTTCCCCCTTTCCCCTTGAAAAGGTTTTTTTAAACCTTTGGGAATTTCAAGATTTGAAAAATAGAATCCCGGCCCCGAATGGAAGTGATTCTCGTAACGGTGAATACGTGTCGAAGAAGTCAACCCCTTTTTTCCGCTTAAAGCCTTTTTCAACTAAAAGGGGAGCTTTGTACTTTTTAATGTAATTTTGGTTTTTTATTTCCCTTTCGGATCCATTTGCACCCTAAGGTCTTACAACCTTTTCCGGGAAGTCTACTAACACCCCTTTTGTTATTTCTCATAATTGATTCAATTTCACTATTGATTGCCCTTTCCCGGGGAAAGGCGCATTTGGGGCAAAAAGGGGCCCTTTGCCCCCAAAATTTTTTGGGTTAAAACATCCCCATAAAGGTTATGAAGTCGGGGCCAAAGTTTAGCAATTTTAACTCTTTTACCAAGCCCTTTGGGTTTTACATCCTCGGGGCTTAACCTCGTCCTTTTTGGAGGATTAGAACTGGGGGTTCATCCATCATTCTTTCACTAGAAAGATCTTCCCGCCTCTTTGCAAAGGGGAAACATTCTCAAAGAATATAGCATTCCCTTTTCCCATCGTTGATCCTTAAAACCCCGCCGGGCACAACTGACTTATGGACTAGGGGGAAAAATTTGAAAACTATTAAGGGCCAATAAAGATGCAATCGACTGTTTTAGGGCCAATAGCAACTTGTTTCGGAGGCGGCACTTCTACCTTTGCTAAACACCCCCACACTTTGAGGTATGAATACGAAGGTTTCTTGCCTTTCCACAACTCATAGGGAGTCACATCCCTGCTTTTTAGTGGAATCTTATTCAGGATATAATTTGCCGTTAACACGGCCTCCCCCCACATGTTCTGGGGTAAACCTGAATTAATCAACAGAGCATTCATCATCTCTTTGAGTGTTCGATTTTTGCGTTCAGCAACACCATTCGATTGAGGAGAATATGGAGCCGTGGTTTGGTGAATTATATCACTTGCATGACATAATTCTGCAAACGGCGCCACATATTCACCACCTCTATCACTTCGAACACACTTAATTCGACAATTAAGTTGGTTTTCGGCTTCATTTTTGAAGTCTTTAAACGCTTCAATTGCCTCATCTTTACTTCTTAATAAGTAAAGGTAACAATACCTTGTGCAATCATCTATAAATGTGATGAAATACTTTTTACCACCTCTTGTTTGCACAAATTTCAAATCACATACGTCTGTATGGATCAACTCAAGAGGTTTTGTGCTCCGCTCTACCGAATGGAACGGCAGCTTAGCCATTTTGGCTTCAACACACACTTCACATCTTTCTTGTGAGTTAAACTTATCAACTTTTAGTAAATTAAGATTTACTAATCTTTTTATAACATGATTTACATGTCCCAATCTATTATGCCATAAATCAGAGCTCTCAAGCAAATAAGAGGATGTGTCATCTTCCTTATTGCATTTTCCTTTTCCACGGTGAATGACTGTAACATTCAGCTCAAAAAGCCCATTCACTAGGTGGCCTTCACCTATGAATTTTCTATTCTTGGTCAATATAACCTTTTCACACTCAAATTCTAGTGAAAATCCATGATTTACTAGAAGTGAGCCTGACACCAAATTATTTCGGATGTCTGGGACATGCAGCACATCCTTAAGGGTAAGAACCTTTCCACATCCTAGTTTTAGGAACACATTACCCACACCAACTACCTCAGAAGGGGCTTGGTTTCCCATGCGTACTTTTCTACCTCCAACAGATCTGTAAGTAGAAAAAATGCTTCTCTCGGAGCACACATGACATGTGGCACCCGTATCAATAAACCATTCATTTGGATTATTACCATGGTCCACGTCGGAGACCATTGCGACCACCTCGTGATCTTTGTTGTTTATAACAACACGTTCAAATAATTTACACAATATTGTCTCCATCAATAAGCACCTCAAACCCGCTAGGCACCGGCGAACTTGATGGTCTGAGAATCGAGCTATGCAATGCTCCTAAGATGCACACTATGATGTAGAGCTTGAGAGAAGATGTAATGCTTTTGTTGGTGTATTTCTAATCTCTCAAACCCACCTATTTATAGGATATGAGAGACCACTCCAAAAATCTCGGCATTAAGGATCCTCATAAACCACTTGGGGGTTACCTTAACTTGAAAAGCCAAAAGACTTTAGAAAATGAAAGGTTTGAAATCCTTCCAAATTCTCACATTTCCAACAATTATCATAAAAGAAATTCCCAAAATATAATTATATTGATATCTAGTAGAAATGTCAATAGTGATCTACAAAAACACTATGCAACATGTTCGAAGGTCTAAAATAATGGAGTAATGTACAATATGAAAGTCGTGGATCCAAAAAAATATATATGAACTCAAATTCAATGATCAAAACGCTCAAATTCATAATCAATGCATCACAAATGATCACGGAATCAATGACGTCAGAAGCAAAGGTAAAATAAACGAGTCCAAACTATCATATGAAACAATATTGAATTAAAGTCTCAATAATTTGTGTTACATTTTACAAAGTTTGGCACTTTGCAGAGTGACTCAAAAGTCTCAATTGTCGAGGCATTGAAAGATTTTCGGATGGAGGAATAGCCTCCAACACATAGGAATAAAGAAGAATACAACATTTAATAAATTCGATATTTACTATCGGAGGTGCAAAATGTATGAAGGAATCACCAAACCAGATCATTTTTTACACAAACATGTGCAGTTTCTGGCTTTGAACAGTCAAGGATAGCCATTCAGGCCGATGATCAATAAAAGTGTGAGACAAAAAAGTACTCACTTCGTCCCACTCAAAATGTCCACATTCTTGAGTAGCACAAGATTTTAGGAGAGTTGTTAGGTGAGTAAGTAGAGGAAAAAGAAAGTTAAATACTTTAATGAAGAGAGATGCGAGAAATTTATTTTCAAATATAGAAAGTAAACATTTTAAATATGACAAATTAAAAAAGAAAGATAGACATCTTAAATGAGACAAAGAGAGTACAGATTAAACTCTGCAAATGAAAATAAACTGAAGAGTAAGTGCAAGATAATTCGAATTCACGTGCAATCTCATCAAGAGAAATATAAGCAGATTTCCAACTCCCATGTGGCATGTTTCTATACACATCTCAATGACCGACTAGACCTAGGCTCTGATACCAAAACATGTAAAACACCTTACCCGATTAATTTAATATAGTCGACTTTCATTGCATTTTAACTAATTATAAATTTATGTAATTTCGGTCCGTTACATGGTTACTAGAGCTAATTAAGACATGGATTTTGAAATCCAAATTGTATGTTGCATGTGTGGCTCCTTCTCTTATTCCCATGTCAACTCTCTTGCTTTACTTATCCCTGTTTGGAAAAGGATTTCAGATCATAGATATAAATATATAGTACTCAAAATAGGAGTAATATAATGGAGAAGTAGTATGTGAAATAAAACATGAAAAGTCATCAAGTGTGATAAACACAAGTTTATTTATTTACTTATTACATTCATAGTAGTAGTAATAGTAGTAAAAAAGGAATGATGCACATGCACATGAGCATAGTCCCTTTAGTTTATTTAAGAGATGGAACAATTGGTGGGAATGGTGACATTGCAGTAGGAGGCTACTCTGGGGACGTTGGGAGATTCGAGGTATTTCTTGTAGTCTGGGTTGTTGATGAAAGTGCAGGCGCAGGGCTCCTGCTCCTTGAGCCTACTGCAGCAGTCAGCCGTCGGAGGATATGGAATCCCCGTCAATATCGACGTCGCGCACGGCGTGAGCCTGGTGGCGTTGCACACCACGGCCGCCGTCTCATGCACCACCATTGCCATCACAACCACCACAAACAAGGCCGCCGCCGCAACACTCTTCTTCATCTTAAATACTACGTTTGTATGTATGTATAAGTGTGTATTTTAAGTGGGGAGAAGTGAACTTATTTATAGGCGATTCAAATCAAATCTTGTCTTCATTGTTTTTTATTGATTTGCCATAGACATTTCAGCAACTCCATGACTTGATTGAATTTCTTTGTTCAAATGAATTATTCAATTACTACATACTCCCTCCGTCCCGGATAATTTGACTCACTTTGACCTGGCACGGGTTTTAAGAAATGTAATGAAAAGTGAGTTGAAAAAGTTAGTGGGATGTGAGTCCTACTTTTATATATTAGTTTTATAATAAAATGTGAGTAGGAATGAGTTAGTGGAATATGAGGTGAAATGGGTCAAATTATCTGGGACGGACCGAAATGGAATACTGGGTCAAATTATATGGGACGAGGTAGTATTACGTGTCATACCATTCTGTATTTAATCTTCTCTTTAATGGAATTAAATATGTCAATGGTGATATATCCCCAGATGTATAAGCATAATATATGAAACTACACTCCTATAGTCCTATTCCCTGAAGGAATGAAAGATAACAAATTTGCTAGCCTAACAGCAGATTTGTCAAATCAAATGGTTTTCAAATAAAAGTTAGGTGAGAGTTTGATTTATGAAGGGGCAGTTAAGAGGGAAAAATAATTTTTTTTAATAATCGATAATAAGTGAGATAATTTCTTAGTAACTTAAAGGTAATTATCTTCTTAAAAAGGAAAAATTAATCATCAATTAATCCTGTGAAAGAAAAGCATGGACATGAGAGGAAGTAATACTCACCCTGTCCCATTAAAAATAAAACGTTTTCCTTTTTAGATTGTCCCATTAAAAATGAAACGTTTTCCTTTTTAGATTGTCCCATTAGAAATGAAACGTTTCTAAAATAAAAATAACTTTATCACTACTTTTCTTTCTCTCTTACTTTTCTCTCTTCTTTAACTCACAAAACAACACTACATAAAATCACATGCCGAAAAGTAAATGTTTTATATTTATTGGGACGGAGGGAGTACTTTGTTCACAGACATTATCATGTGAGATCAAATTATAGGCTTCGTAATCGTATCATTAGTCATGCATTTAGAATTACACTACAAAAAAATTTATTTTTTAAGGACACAGAAATTGAGATGCAATTACTTGCATTGGAAAGTTCTAAAAAATAACAACAATTTAGGACGCAAAAGAAAGAATCCCGACAAATTAAAATAATCTTTTTTCAGGACACTTCCATTTGCGTTCTCTAATTTTAGTTGGGAACTTACGGTAAGGACATTTTTTGAAGCGTTTGTGGTATATTTAGAAACACGAATTAGCCACCTTAATTGCATTAAAATATGTCCATTTGTTTGTTGTAGTGTTATCATGGTTTCTAAAATAGATAGAGTTGTTTGATGTTACTGATTCTAAGTCATAATTTAAGGAGATGTAATTGATTTCAAAATAGAGATATTCTGTTTTAAGTCATAATTTTATTAGGAGATACTCCCTCCGTCCCTGATTAAGAGTCACATTTTTCCATTTCGGTCCGTCCCCAATTAAGAGTCACACTTCATTTTTACCATAAATAGTAGTAGGTCCCACATTCCACTAACTCACTTCACTCACATTTTTTTATAAAATCAATATACAAAAGTGGGTCCCACATTCCACTAACTTTTCAACTAACTTTTCTTTACATTTCTTAAAACTCGTGCCCGGTCAAACTGTGACTGCTAATGGGGGACGGAGGGAGTAGAAAATACAGACGCATAACCACTTTTTGGTAGTATATGAAAGAGTAAAGGCCAAAACTGGTCCTGAACATATGACCATTTTACGATTTTGGTCCTAAACTTTATCTTTTAGATTTTTTTGTCCTGCACATTTCAAATCGGATCACAATTGGTCCTCCGTCGATATTTCCGTTAATTTTATAACAGTCAACGGATTTAACCCAATTTTGACCAAATTAGATTTGTAATTCTAATTTTTAAGTCACTAATTAATTCCCTAATTTCTTTTATAAATATTCAATTAATTCACACGCCTTCTTCACCTTATCTCCTTCGCATCTCTCTCCATCTGCGTCTGTCTTTGTCTCCTCCGCCGCCATCACTCCCCTCCCCCACCCCAATCCCAATCCCAATTTCTCTTCCACTCCCCGCCCCAAACACCTCCAATTCCCCCCTCCTTCTTCAACCAAAACCATCTCCATCCCTCCCCCAATCAAGTCTCCTGCTAATCCCATTTCTCCCCCGACGCCTCAAACCTCCCAAATCCAAGAAATCATCCTCTACCTCGACTCCCTCGGCGTCGACTCCTTCCACTGCCTCCACTCCCACCCTCCCCTCCTCTCCACCCCCGTCTCCCAAATCCAATCCACCGTCGTCTTCCTCCTCTCCCTCGGCCTCACCATCCCCGACCTCCGCCGCATCATCCCTATGTGCCCCGACCTCCTCTCCTCTCCCACCTCCGCCACCGTCATCCGCGCCACCACCTTCCTCCTCCGCGAGGCCCGCGTCGCCGCCCCCGACCTCCACCGCGTCATCCACCGCCGCCGCCGCCCCCGCCTCCTCACCTGCTGCGTCGACCGCCAGCTCCGCCTCGCACTCTACTTCCTCCAGGGGATTTAATGTACTATTCATTAACTAAGAAATAATTGAATATTTACTAAAGTCTAATTTGGTCAAAATTAGTTAAACCCTTTGACTGTTATACAATTAACGGAACTATTGACGGATGATCAATTGTGATCCGATTTGAAATGTGCATGACCAAAATATTCAAAAGATAAAGTTTAGGACAAAAATCGTAAAATGACCATATATTCAGGACCAGTTTTGGTCTTTACTCTATATGAAAATATATATCCAATTTTATGTTACACTTCTATCTTGTATTTTAAGCACAGTTAATATTTTCATCAAAGTTGTTTACATATAAGTTGTCTAAAATTTATGAATTACAATTATTTTGTAATTTTCATTCAAAGTTTTATTTTTCTTAATTTAGTGTATTTTACTACTGATTGTATATGCTTTATTATAAAATAATTCAAATGTGTTTTGTACGGGTGGGTCGCTAGTTGTGGATAACTAAAATTTGACAATTACTAGCTAGTAATATTTATAGGCTAGTTTTAATATTTTTGATGCATTAACAATATGATAAATGGGTCGTGTATTGAACGGGTGAGACCCGTTGTGGATAGCTAAATATCGCACCATGGATAAATATCCCTGTGAAAATTGAAATCCATGATCTCGTATTTTTCCTCTCGTTTCTCCTCATTCCTAGCAACTTCACAAAAGTTTTTTTATGATCTAATGATAATACTGGAATTCACATACCGCCCAGAAAATTTGATGAAGAAGATGAATTGTCAAATGGGCTTAACTTATTATCTTTCTGCCCTGCCTTTAATTTATTTAGTTGGGCCATTTTATCTTTAGACTATTGTGGAGATAATAGAGCATTTTCGAGCCCAACTTTATAAAGAGCTGTACGACAATTTGTGTAAGTGATGACAAATTCCCTTTAACCAATTTTGCTCTCTTCTTTTAAATGATTTATTAGGGTTTTATGACACTGAATTTGATGCGACTTGATTTAATTTGATAATTATAGTGTATGTTTATAATTTATAGTAATATAGTACTTAACAAAACATCTGAATATAGTACTCATAATTCATCATCATTATTATTATTATTATTAGTAAAGAAGGAATCAAAGTGAATTTGATGCCCTTTACATTATTTGGAAATTAGGAAAATCAGCAAGTGGTGGGAATGGTGACGTTGCAGACGGAGGTGAATTTGGCGGAGTTGGAAGAGACGAGGAATTGCTTAAACTGTGGGTCCCTGATGTAGGTGCAGAAGCAGGGCTGCTGCACCCTCAGCTTACTGCAGCACTCCGCCGTCGGCCTTAGCCCAAAAAATACCGTCCCCGCGCACGACGCCAGCTCTGTCGGGTTGCACACCACGGGGGGCGGTGGTGCAGCCATCGTCGTCTCATGCACCAACACCGCCATCACAACCACCGCAAACAAGGCCGCAACAAAACCCTTCTTCATCTTAAAAATACTAGTACTAATTTGTATGTATGTATGTATTTTGTATGTATGTTGAGAAATGTGTATTTTAAGAGCGGTATTTATAGGAGTGGGGATCGGAATTGGCATTTACTTTTATAGACTAATTCACCTGCCTATGTACGTACTCAATTAAATTTTTTAAAAAGACTCTTATAATTAACTAAAGCAATTTAAGGTATACGTTCTAATTTGTGGTTGGATAGTGATTTAGAGACATAATGTCTCTATGCCATAATACCTCTATGTCACTTTGCCATAAGTGTAATTTATATTTTGACTTATATACCCTAATGTTATTTTAGAAAGATAGCTTAGATTATGAAAATTAAATTAGCTACTTTATTGATCTATAGTTGTAATTAGAGTATTTTAATCTTAATTATAATTTTATGGAAAAAGGTATTGCTTTTAAAAGATCAATAGTCATTTTGCATTTATCATGTGATGACTCAAACACTTAATTCGACCAATTGGATGGAAGCATGTTATCAATTAAGTTGCACTTCATCATCGTATAAAAATTACTCCAAAATTTAATATTTTTGTTCTTTGACTAATAGATACATTCATTTGCAATGTTATACTAAAAAATAAGAATTAAATGAAATTAGAAATTAAAAAAGTAAATAGTTAAATAAAAATTATGAAATGTTTGAAAAATAATACATAAACATAGTCGGTATTAATATATCATTTATCAAATTTTTGTTTCATATTATTAAAAAATGACTTAAAAACTATAATATTTTAATAGCATGAAAGACAAAATACTAACTATATGGCTTAAAATATTAAATAAATAAGTTAAAAATATGTGATTATTTTTTTTTATCAAAGTTCGACCGTAACGCTCTAAAAAGACTTTACAGAAATTAAACTTTTAAAAAGTAAAGAATTCGAATCAAAATTGTAAACTCAATTAATATAACTAAAGTCCTTAATCAAATTTTAATTTATTTCATAGCAATTGAGCTTAAAACTCTAATACTCCTCTATAAAATAAAGGAGAAAATAAACTACTTATAAAATTTAATCATGATAGAGTTAGTTTGAAAGATATATCCCGGACTAAATAATACAATAATTTTGATTTTAAAAAATCCGTGTATGACTTTATTAATTTATTATATTTTGCATGGTATATCTTCAATTAACTTATTATTAAATGTTTGTTATTTATTTTGTATTTATATTTTTTAATATTAGTATTGGTTTTATTAATTATACTAAACCAAAATTAATCACTTTAACTTATCAACATTTTCGAATTTTAAATGAATCACAATCAACTTTTAACCAATAAAATTATTAAATAGAGATTTGTTGTAACTAATTAGTTAATTTAGAAAGTATTAGAAGAATTCCATAATTATAGGAATAGCAAATCTCATTCATCTTAATTAGAAGAGATATAACGGTTATAGACTTATAGGGACATGAATGTATATTTACAAAATATTAATTTAATAAGAAATGAAATCCTATTTAAAATGACTATTTTAACCTCTTTATGGCATTATGGCTTGGAGACATTATGTCTCTAAAACATTTTTCCTTGTGGTTTTAGTCATTCAAATTTCAATTGCTTCGGTGTCACGGTGTGTTTACAATTTATTGTACCAGAATTGTGATTTATTGGCACCTATCCATGGATTCACGTAAATCTTTTGAGATGATGCGGATTTTAATGCATAGTTGGTAAACTAAGAGAGAGATAAAAAAAAATAGTTGGAGTATTGTTTGTTAGCGCAGAACATGACTCAAGAGAGAAAGAAGTCCAAACTACAAATAGAAGTTAACCGTTTTTATGAAACAAACAAAGCTGGAAAGAATTTCTATTTCTATGGGACAAAGAGCAAAATTTATAATGAGAATCTCTATATTCCCCTGTTATGCTATGGTATACTATGTGTTTGTTATTTCCATATTTGGACTTTAAAATTTCTAGAGAAAATTTATTGTTTGGGAAAACCATAAACTCTCAAAAGTTCAAAGGAAGTCTTAAATATATGTAAAATGTTAGTGGGAAAACCATCAAATCTATAGAAAGTTCATGTAATTTAGAAACAAATTACCTTATTCTATTAAAATCGACATCGTTTTAATAATCGTTGATTTTTGTCACACGCTAACATTTGTGAAGACAGATGAACACGTTTACTTCAGTTTAGGAAAAAAAATCAATGGAAAAATTAAAACAATTCATGTATTTAAATTATAAAAATGAATTAAAAACATAAAAATATCCAAATTCATTTATTTACAAACAAATAACCATATTTTCAAATTCATTTTACGATGTCTCTGTTAAATGCAATACTTAAAAAATCAATTGTCTGAATAAAAAATTTTACGATATGAAATGTAGTGACATTCTTATTTTTTAAATGAAAATTTACGTGTATCGTAGAAAAAATCTTTAAAGAACAAGATACTGCATTACATCAACAGAATATTAATATTTTTTTTATAGGTATTCAACGAATTATATCCTTCTTTCATTGTGAAATTTTTGCCTTGCCACAGCCAAATTTAGATAGGAGTGTTGAATTGGGCTAATAATTTTCCCGTCTAGAGTACCAACTAAGGATTTTCGTAGTATTATTATTTTGTAAATCATAGTAGAACTGCATTATGATGAATTAATTGAAACAGTTATGTCATATTCTAAAGTCCAATTTCGATTAATTTCTACACTCTTTTTTTTCTCAGTACATACCAAATCAAGGTTTGCCCACCCTAGCTAGTAACAGGCAATATTTAAATATGTTGACGTCTGACAATTATCTAATATTCGTGTCCACCTTTCTAAATTTGTGTTAAAGATATTTGACGTAAAAGAATTTAATATCACATAGAGATGATCCAAGTAATTAATTTTAGATGCATAACTAGAAAATTTGAATTTAGTTTATTACAAGAGTAATTTAGTTCACTATAATTTATAGTGGAATTACTTCGGAAAGATTCACGTCACTAATAACATTTTGGTTATCTCCGTGTTTTTATATTCATTTTGTGAACTTACCAACAGTGAACTAAAATAGCTCTTATAGTAAACTAAATTTGTATTATCTAGTACTTATGTCTTTAAGTAGTGGTTGTCTTATATCACTACTCTTATATCAAGTCTATCTATCAATAACGGAAAACATTGTTTATTGAGCACTTTATCTAGGGTGGCAAAATGGGTAGCGGGTAGTGGGTAATTCCCATCTCGACCCGCTACCCACCGGGTATTGGGTACCCGCTATCCGACAATAACGGGAAACAGGACGGGATCGGATAGTGTGTTTTAGAATTTTGCGGGTAGCGGGTATACCCGTTAGTCCCGATAATACCCGTTATTATTAGTATTAGCCATATTTCATCTTTTAATACTCCCTCCGTTCCATATTAATAGAGGTGTTTCAAATAGTTAAAGTGAAGAAAAAAAATTAAATAGTTAGATAATAATAGCCGTATACACACTCATTTTAAAAAATTAAAAATAAATAGTTAGAATAGAGAAAAAATAAATTAAGAGAGATAATAATGTAGATAAGAGTGTTTATATTATTATATTTCCAAAATTAAGAGTTTTTTTAAAACATTTTTATATTCTAACGGACATACAATTGAAAACTCACCGGAATTAGCTATAGAGTGTCTCCTCACTTTTATACTCAATCTATTCAACGTTTACCATCGATATTAATAAAGTAAATTAGGGAACATTGACGGTTATTATAATTTTTAAATTTTTTATTAGGATTTCGGGTCGGGTACGGGTACCCGCAATGTCGGGTACGGGATACCCGACACGGGTATCAGATAATCCCGGTATGTCGCGGGGCAGGTATTGGGACAATAAATTTGACTAAAATCGGGTACGGGTACGGGTACCTGACTTATCGGGTGCGGGTACCCGCGGATAACCCGTTTCGCCACCCCTAACTTTATCTATCAACTATCCAACGCCCTCATGATTTTTCAAGTACCTTAGTGCGCTCGCAATATCGATCACCTTGACCACTGTGCACAGAAATTCTAAGCAGCTACATGTGCTCGCAATATTATGGATTATGTATGAGCACCTTGGGTGCTCGGAAACTGTCCGCATCAGCCTTGCTGTGTGTTCCGAGCACAAATTTTCAAAACCTATAAAGTACTAATACTATTTTGTACTCCATCCCTCCCTCATTAATTGACAGTGGTTGATTTGATACAGGTTTAAAAAAATATAGTGAAAAGTGGGTGAAATAAAGTTAATGGTAGGTGGGTCCAACGTTTATATATTAATTTTATAGTAATAAAAAGTGAGTGAAATAAGGGTGTCCACTATAGTTGGCCGGGACACAAAACGTGGCCAGGCCACAAAATCGTGGCCGGGCCACCAATGCCCATGTTTTACACTATAGTGGACATGCCCAAGCCACCAAATAATTTATTTTTTTCATTTTGAAAATGGTAAAAAATGAAACAGAACAAATTTTGGGTGACGGATGAAAATGGAGAAATGAGACAAATTTTCAGGGGCAGAGATAGTAGTAAAAAGTAATGGTGTAAATTAATTGGGAATGGAAAGAACAATTTTCATGCTAAGTTTTATTTTTATATTCTTTTATTTCTTGGTGGTGTTTCGCTATTGAATTGTATATGTTTCATTATATACTCTGGTCGCATAAAAAAAGTTCACTTCTATTTTATAGTACTCTATTCGTCCCATTCAATATGATCACTTTTTTGTTTTTTTTGTCCCAATCAAGATAGTCATTTTTCAATTTTAGAAATAACCTCCTTTCTCCTCTCTCCTCATTAAAATATTCAACTACTTTTTTTCTTTCTATTTTATTCCACCTAACAACATTTCTCAAAATCTCGTGCCACTCAAGATGTGGTCATCTTGAGTAGGACGGAGGGAGTACAATTTGTATCTCTCTAATGAGGGTGAATTCTCCACCAACAAAACTTCATCATTTTTATTTATATCTCTCTTATACTTAACCAATATTTTACTAAACTCGTAAAGTTTCGAAAATAGTCTATTTTAAGGGCTGGAAGGAGTACTATTTCGTACGTGTGTTTGCATTTATATTAGACATGCATATGATTTTAACTAATATTTATGGACCTATTTTAATAAATTATTTTTTTGTTTTCTATTTTTGATGATATATGGAGTATTTGATACTTCTATATAGTAGTACAAGTATTTTTTAAGGAATAACAATGTGTGTCTTGCGTAATAGGAATAACAAGGATCCTAGTATTCCCTCCGTCTACCGATATAAGACCAAGTTTGATTGGGCACGAATTTTAAGAAATGTAATTAAAAATGAATAGAAATAGCTAGTAGAATGTGAATCCAACTTTTTATATATTGATTTTATAATAAAATAGTATGAGCGAAATAAAGTTAGTGTAATATGAGATCCATTAGTAAGTAGTGGAGTAATACAAAAATAAATGAGATATTCATTTGTATACGGAGGGAGTATAAAATTTTTAATGTAAAATCACAAATGTTTTTTTCAAAGTGATTTGATAAAAAAAACAGTACTATGAATTTTCGTATGGGCTTAACTTATTACTTTTATGTTGAGCCTTCATTTATTTTAGTTAGGCTGTTTAATCATGTTATACCTGAATTCTCTGTTAAATGCAATACTGAAAAATTCTATCGTCTACATAAAAGCTAGTGACAAGGTTTGCGATCGATTGCTAATTAAATAATAATTCAAAACTAAAACCAATTATTAATCTTTAGATGGATCGATTGCTAATTAAATAATAATTCAAAATTAAAACCAATTATTAATCTTTAGATGGGTAGATCAGTTTTTGAAACAATGTCAAGTGGATTATAATATAAATTTAAATAATAATTAAATAAATTTGATCTCAATTGCATATGTTTTGACGACATTCGAATGATGAAATTGATCATTTTTATTTCAGTGTTCGTATATGTTGATAAGCAGATTTTTATCAATAAATGTATCAAACAATCTCATAATATCAATAAAACTGTGTTGATATTTTCATATCACTGTGTTGATATTTGTAATACATTATGTTGATATAAAAAAATCACGAAAATTATAATATGTTAACTAAATGACGATCTTACCCCTTTGTTGATATTTTATCTACTACTCCCTCCGTCCCAAGGTAGATGTCACACTTGGGAGATGACACGAGATTTTAGGAGATGTTATTTTGTGTGTTAAGTGGTGAGAGAAAATATAATTTTATAATTGTTGTGAGAGGAAACTTTTTCCAAAAGAGGAAATGTGTCATCTTTTGTGGGACAAACTAAAAGGGATAGTGCGACATCAACTATGGGACGGAAGGAGTACTATTTATTGAAATTCGTGAGATTTAATCTCATCCATTCATTTTAATATCCAAGGATGTCGAATTGGTCTTAATTTTGGATTTTGATGCTATAAGTAATATAAGAGCATTCGCAATAGTGGACAAGAGGTAGGACTAGCGGTTAGTCCGTGGGAGGTGTCCGTCTGCAATAGCGGACAAGAGGTAGGACGTCCCGAAGTAGGACGATCTCTTGTCCACGTCCGAAACTGGATGTCCTATTTTGATGCGTAATAATTTAATTCTCTCCGCGTCCCGGCGATGACACGTTTCTCATTCGGCACGAGATTTTAAGAGTTGTTGGTTAATGTGTTTAATTCGAGAGATAAAAAGTGGGTGTGAGTATTAAATGGAGATAGAAAAATAGTTGAATATTTTAATTGGAGTGAGAAAAAGTGATTGAGTGTATTAATTGGAGAGAGAAGGTTACCAAAAATAGAAAAAGAAGGTTACCAAAAATAGAAAAGAAGATTACCAAAAATAGAAATGTGTCATCTTATTTGAGACAAAAAAAAATGTGTCATTTTAACTGAGATGGAGAGAGTGTTAGTATTAATTTTTTGAGTGAATTACATAAATGGTACATGATCTTTCACTTTCGCACGTAAATGGTACATGATATTTATTTTATATCGTTTTTGGTACTTATAAATCACATTTTTGGTACCTGATGCAATTTTCTTCCGAAAATGCCCTTTAAACAAATATATTTTCTCATTTATGTCATAGAAGGTATTTTGGGCAAACATAAAATTAGTACCAAAAGTGATATTATAATATCTTCTCTCATTCTCCTAATTCTTTATACTATTATAATTAATCAATATTAATATTAATTTTTTTTTAATATCATTCAAATATACTTAAATATAACTATAGTTATAATTATATTTAATTATTATTGTTATAATACTAAAAATTGATAGTAATTAATAAATAATTGTAGTATAATTATATAAATTATGAATCACATAATATTATATAATAATAATTATTATTATTTTACATTAAATAGTAACTAATCAATATAGATTATTATTGTTATAATACTAAAAACTGATAGTAATTAATAAATAATTGTAGTATAATTATATAAATTATGAATCACATAATAATAATTATTATTATTTTACATTAAATTAGTAACTAATCAATATAGATTATTATTGTTATAATACTAAAAACTGATAGTGATTAATAAATAATTGTAGTATAATTATATAAATTATGAATCACATAATATTATGTAATAATAATTATTATTATTTTACATTAAATTAGTAACTAATCAATATAGCCTTAATAAAAATATAACATTGTGAATTGTATTTTTAGTTAGGTGTTTCAACCTTAAAATGAGTATAAAATAATTTAATAAAAAATATTCAATTGTGGTTGCAAAAATTAGAGATCATCTCAATCTGTATTCTTGAGCTCGCCGTCAGCGGCTCGGGAGCTCAATCATTGAGTGGCAAGGGCGTCGGGGCCAGAGCCGAGGCAGCGAGGATGTTCGCTGTGCAGCGGAGATGTCTATGTTCTTGCTTTGGTATTACTTGGTGATTTTGAGAATATTGGAAGAAAAGTTGATGTTGCTTGCAACTTGATTTCGAATTCTAGCACAACAATTAAAGTGTGGTTTCATAAATTCATGTTGCCTACAATACGACGACAAGGTAAAAGTGTGGAAATTTGAAAAACTTGGAGGGGTCTTTTGGTCCAAACATATGAAATGGAGAAATCAGTTCCCTGGAATCTATATACTCATATAAAGGGAGACTTGTTTGCAAAATTTATAGAACTGCCACTGGGCCCCATTTTGGCGGGAAACGTTATGAAATTTGGGCAGCATCTTGGATTAAATTTTATTATCTTATTGTAAAATGCAGTTTATTTAATATAGATCTTATGTCTGATTAGTTGATATGGAACGAGAATTTAAGTGTATAGCAGCAGCCTTCCTGCGGCCTATTCATGTTAACTTTGCATAGGCTTTATAAAAAATATTCTATTCTATTTATTCCACTCTTCCAAAGCTGTCTGATTTACTCCTGTTTTCAATGCATTTTGTCTCTGAAAAAGAAATATTTCATATGTTAAATGCATATTTAAAACCTTTCATGAAAATAAGTATTTAAAACATTTCATAAATATCTGCCATAAAAATAAGTATTCCAAGCCCCCATAACGGTAGCGTATAAACTTAATATGTTTCATAAGAGATTAATTGATAACATACATATTAATTATTACATGGGCATAATTCTAAAACTAATCGAACTGTCAATTTCTGAAAACCAAGATTACTAACACTGTTTTGAACTGGCAATCATATATTCTGCATTTTTCTTTTCTGAAATCATAACTTAAAACGAAAATAAATTACATACACACTTTTACAATCTTTCTATTTCATAAAAAAAAGCTATTGACAAAGTATGATACTGTATGGATGCAATTTTTGGAGGGGTGCTATTCTTAAATTTTTTTTTGCAGAAAGTATCGAGTCTTAGGAAGCATAAAACCCTAATAGCATATATAACATATACTCACACTATATGCTATTAGGGTTCTGTTTTAAACAAAGTATATCCAATTATAGAAAAAGTTGAGCATATTATATTCGAAGAATTAGTGAATGAAGTTTTAATAGTTGTACCTTTTTATCTTCTTTTGTCCTACTTCCTGAACCAGTCTAGGCTATAATGGACTACTACAAAGAAGGTGGTTGCTACTATCTTTTTAGGCAATGCTAGCCCTATTTATAAAATGCAATGTTTTTGTAATTGACATGTGGCAGCTACTCCTTAATCTATTGTTTGGTGAATCTTTTTATACGTTTGTTTATTTGTTATGAAAGTTAAACATGTATACTAAGATTTACTTAACCTAATAAATTGATCATTTATACTTGACTAACCGTAATATTATGTTTGCAGGTGGTTATAATAAATTCTATTTATTAAATGCAATGGGTTTCCAGATTAACAGGCTATACCAAACTCTATTTATTTTAAGATTTACTAAACCTAATTATATAGTATACATATTTAATATTTTTCAGGGATGATAATTCTGATACTTTTTTATTGTTTTATTTGGAAGGTCCTTTCTATGATTATGTTTTTAACTTTTTATGGGGAACATGCATACTTTTGGATTACACAACAGGCCCATCTTTTATCACGTAAGCTCGCGTTTTTTTCTCTATAAAACCTACTCCATTCTTCCAAAATTACTATCAACTGAAACAAGCAACTGAATATTAGGTAGTTCAGTCTTTTTAACTCCACATTCTTTCTTCCCAAATTTGTTCTCTTTTAACCTGCATTCCATATCTTTAGTTGCTTCCTTTCAAATCTGCAATATTCAAGCAGTAGCATAATAGAATATTTATCTATTTCATTGCCAACATTCATATAAACTCAATCGTGCAACTGTATATTGATCTTAGCTTCAGATTCTTTACCTTACTGTTTTATGCTTTCTGAAAAACTCTCTTGATCATCTGCAGTGGATGTTTTTCATTCTATGTTTTTAAATTTTCTTCTCAAACCTGCAAGATACAAGAAAAGTTAACTGCAGGTAACATATTTGCCATTTGTGTTTGTTTTCTACATGTTTCAGCTTAGTGATTCTTTCCTTTTTTTTTCTTGATCTGTGATGCTTAGATTTCAGTTTGAATACTCATTTATTGCTCTTCTAAACACATTTAGAACTGAATATTGATCTTGCCTTAAGCGTCTTAACCTTATTATTCCTGAGACAGACTCTGATCCCTCTTTAATGGATGTTGTTCATCCTATATACAAACAGAAATTTTGCTTCTCAAACCTGCAAGATATAAGAAAAGTTAACTGCATAGATAACATATCTATCTTATTTTGTTTTCTCTATGTTTGAGGGTTTGCAATGAAACCAGATGTTGTGCAATATTACAGTACCTTTCATATCCTTGCCATTAAATTAAGAATTTATTAGAACTCACTTTTTACCTGAATGCATATCATATCACATGTCAATATTTGTTCATCAATCTGCATTCCATCAGGAAATATAAATGTCATCACTGCAAAAACTCAAGCTAGGATTGTTAGGGACACGGAAATGGACAACCATTACCTGATGGCCAGTGGCAGAAACAGGTGAGTTTTTTTACGGTATCATCTTGCTTCTACATATTCTTTCATTCTCCTTCTTCTTCTTCTTCTTCATCAGCAACTAGAGGTGTTTGCCAATTTCTAAAATAAGTGGTTGAAGTAGTTAGTTTCACACAAAGGAGAAGGTTGCAATAAGAACATCTGCAGGTAGCTTTATCATTTTCCTACACATTACCAACTACTAATATCTTTACTGAATATCAATTCCAGAAAATGTTGCGAGTACAAATTAGGTAAACAAGTCACTAAAATACGAAAAAATCATTATGCAAGGTCTACTGTCTTACAGTTTTGTCATGGAAACAATTCCTTGAAGGGCACAAGAAACTACCACCAAGGATAGGGAGAAGAGCACATAGCAAACCAACAGTACAGTCCTGTCAAAAACGGGTCTTTATTTATTAACTGTAGTTGATCATATATAGATATAAAGCTTGCAGTATAGTATAATCTCCTTTCACAACATCTATAGAATGTATACACTAGAAAAAGCATTTGAATCATGTAAATTGTCATAAAACCTTTAATTTCTAACAGACAGCAAGTCCTATACAGATTCTGAAATTCTATAAAATGCTCTTCTATACAATAGTGTTGCATCAAAATGAAATCTCAAAGTGATATAAAATTTTTCTATATTTGGTCACAACTGTGGATCTCTGCCTAATAGAGTCTATCAACAACATTCCAACATGTAATTGCTCAAAATACTGATGAAACGAACTTAGTGTGAGAAACTTATCTGAATAGCCATGTAATTATAGGGTTTTTCGAATTTTTTGGGTCTTTTTTCCCAATATTTTCGATCAATTTATTGAATCATAGAAAGTCTTCTACTACTTCTCCGAATCTGAAAAAGACACCAAAATGAAAAGAGTCGGAATAGATCTATTGTTCGACATTTTTAAATATTCAATGGATTTTCTCACGAATATGCCTTAAACCGAAACCGATTTCGATGTAATTGCTGAAATATCAATGGATTTTTGCTGTATTGAAACGGATTTTACACCACCCTCCGTCGTCTTCGTTAAACCGATGATGGAGGCCTCGATAAGCTTTGGGCGAATAGAATTTAGTCGGGCATCTAAATCGGCGAATTTGTAGGTTTTGAGATTGTTTTGGTAGTCATTTAGGTTCAAATCTTTGGATTAACAGTGGTAAGGAGTTGTAAGGTGTGCGGTGTCGTCTCCGGCGGCGATTCGGTGGTAGACGACAGATTTTCCGGCTAATTGTAATGGAGAAAGTTTAGGGTTTGCGCTGACAAGGAGGGAGGAGAGAGAGGAGTGAATGGCTTATATATGGTGTATAAATTATGGTTTTGTTTCCTAAGTGTGTTAATTATATTTGATGTAGTCTAATTAAGTTAATTAGTTCCAACTAATGATAATATTGTTATTGGACTTTTGATTTTCTGGGCCTGCATTATTTAGATGCATGGGACAATTTAAAAGATCGAATTGGGCTTATTCCATTCTTTTTTTGGTGTGTGTTTTAATGTGTTGGGCCATTTAATTGTGTAATTAGAGATTTATAATGATTGTATAATAATTGTTTTTAATATTTATATGTAAATATGAGAATTTTATTTTTATTATATATTGTTGTTTTTATTTATTTAATAAATTCTGTATTTATCAAAAAATCTGTTTCATTTGTTTTATTCATAATTATTGAATTAGTTATAACATGTACCATGAGATTAAACTATTCACATTTTTTTTCCCTTCTTTAATTATTTTATTAATTAATATGTATTCTACAAAATTTAATTTTATACTATTAAATTTTTTTATAATAGGATTGGATTTTGGGCTTGAATTAATTGGGTTTTGGCTTATGAATGATGTTGATAGTGATGAACTTGATACGTCTAATATGGAAGGGAGCACTATTGCATCATCATCTTTGTTTCAATCTGAAGGTATTTTTCTATCTATATTCAGATTGAATTATATCAATTTTATAACTTTTTTTATTTAGATTGAGTTCGAAGGAGTACGTTTTCCTTTTTTAATTCTTGATATTGTTATTAAATATTTATACTTATTGTAATTAAAACATTTTTCTAATTATAGACGCCATTGTTATTCTCTCTTTTTTTCTTTATTATTCAACATTATTTTTTTAAAATCGTTTGGCCCGTGTATAGCACGGGTGTTAACACTAGTATATCCAAATTAGACACACTGAACGCAGAGATTTCAATTAAGAATTGGTGGGCCATACCAATTTAAATCTGGACAAGTTTTATATCTATTGTTTCCATAACAGATTAAGTGAAATATTTACTCCTTTAGTCCATCATATAAAAAATCATTTTGACTTAGATGGTCTCAACATGTTAGCAACATCCAATGCGTCATTGTCTTGTGTCAACCTCACGTAAGCATTTCTCGTACTTGTGATTTAGAGATAAATGAAAGTATGAAAGAAGTAAATGAAGAACGTTAATTAAGATTATAGTTGGGTTGTAAAACCTATCAAACAAACACAAGGACAGACGCAGTATTGGCCAGCGCTCCAGCGCCCGGGGACCAGAAAAATTGATGTAGAAGATGAATTGTCAAATGGGCTTAACTTATTACTTTTCTGCTGGGCCTTTTATTATTTTAGTTGGGCCATTTTTTCTTATGATTTTTGTGGTCGCATTTCAGAGCCCATATCGTCCAAATTTTGACTCTTCAAAGTATATAAAGACTTCAATTTCTTAATTTTCAATATTGGGACAATAATTTCAATCTCCTCACCTTTTGTTTATTACTCCCTCTTGATCATAAAAATAGGGAATTAGGATGGAATAAGTTTCATTGCGGAATTAGAAAAAAATTATTAGAGTATTGCTAATGAAAAATAAAGTCCAACTCATAAGAGTATAAAAACATGGCAAAAATAGAGTGTACTAATTATATGGAATAGGCCAAAAAAAAAATAAAAAAATAAAACTATTGTTTTGGAATAGATGAGTATTTCATAGATAAAATATTTCAAGAACAGCACTAGAATTAGTTTGGAAACAATCTCAGTCCATCTAATCACGAATTCCATATATTTTGCGATTTAAATTATTTTCAATTACTATAAACTTTAATCAATAAAGTATTAGCATTTGTTCCATGCTTTAACAACCTGAAAACAAGACACTAAAAATTATTTTCTCTTTCAAAATCTGCCAAACTAATTTAATTTCCATAATTTGGGAAATGGTTTGAAAAATAAAAGTCGTCACTAGGCCATGTTGTTTACGTTAGAATTTTGCTATCAAATTTAGTTTAATTTTATTATTTTTCCAAATTTATCAATATTTAATATTAATTTATTTAACTATTTCTCTTTTTAGATTACTAGGGTTTCTAGGCCACTTATAAATAAGAGTTTCATTGTTTTACAAGGATTTTTTATATTATTAATAAATTTAATTTCAAAAAGTAAGATTTATGTGTTTTCTCTATCAGTTCGGTTATTTTTGTAGCACGTTTGCATGTCACATGCTAGATGAGTGTCGTGACTGAAAGGTCGTTCATCGTCCCTGGCCTTTAATCACTGGCGGATCTACATGGGAGCAGGGGGTACAGTTGTACCCCCAAAAATTTGGAATAATACTATATAGGATTTAGAGGTGCCCACGGTTCAGGAACCTTCGGAACCGCCGGTTCCGGTTTTAGAAATTGTTGAACCGGAACCGAACCGCGAGGGTGTTTCACGGTTACGGTTCCGGTTCCAAAACCGCCGGTTTCGAAACCGAAACCGGCGGTTTTTTACGGTTCCGAACCGTCGGTTTTTTTGCGGTTCCAGCTTGATTTCATGGTTTTTCGGCGATTTTTCGCGGTTCCGGTTTTGAACCGTCCGGAACCGACAGTTCCGGCACGGTTTCGGTTCGAAAATTTTTGAACCTGAACCGAACCACGGTTCAAAAATCGACGGTTTCGGTTTGAAACCGTAACCGACGGTTACGTTTTCGGTTTTAACCACCGGTTCGGTAAACTTTGGGCAGGTCTAATAGGATTCAATAAAATATAAATATCATTGGCCCGGTTGAATGCTCCGGATTTCTCCTGCTAGTCCCAAGTTCGACACCCCTTGAGTGCTTTTTCATATTTTTCTGTTCTCCTTTTTGATTTGCCCCCTTTTTTTTACCTTTTATTATTCCTAATGCATTAAAATATTTAAAGCCTTTAATTTTTCTTATATAACATTTTTTTAATTTCCTACTAATATATTTATTTTCCTTATCTTTTCACTATTCTCGAGCAGTCGAGCTTAATTCCTTTCAATTTTTTGTATTTTTAAACTTTTTTTTTGTAATGCATTTAGTTTTTATTACATGTATTTATTGTCCTTTTTAATATATTTAGATTATTTTAATAATTAACCAAATGTTTTGCAAAGTAAGTATCTTAATTCTGTAACACATTTCATATTTTTATCTTTTGCATTTCTAATGCATATCTTTTTTATTATTTTTAAAATTATTGAATTTTTATTAAATAAGCCAAAAGATGTATTGTCATTAAAAATAACGCACTTTGCAAAAGTTTAAATAAATTATCCCTGATATATAAATATAAGAATTTTTATATTTGACGGTGGAAGTCATCCAAATAAAAGATAATGAAGCATCAAAAAAGACAATGACATGGGAAAGAAAAGATAATTAACCGATTATGAAACTCGAAAATATAATTATTTATCGTGCCCCCAAATCAAAATTCTGGATTCGTCACCGCCTTTAATGCTTGTGTATTCATCTACCTTATTTTAATAAAACTGAACTATTTTGATAGAAATGAAAATACTGTTTGTAAAATTATCACGTACATCGTTTTTGGCACGTGAAAATAGAAGCAACATTCGGGCAGTCAAAAACATTAATGAGAACCTTTTTTTTATTAAACTGTGAATAATTCAGGGTAGTTTAATTATTAATGTTTTATGACATTGATGGGCTTTATTTAATCTGATAATCACCCTGTATGTTTATAATTTATAGTACTATACCATAAGCTATGAACATATTTTGGACATAGAATTTCAGATCATAGACAGAAGCATACATATAATCGGGAAGTGTCGTCAAAACAACTTATTATTACCAGTAGTATTTAGTTTATCATTATAATTATAGTAATTATTACATTCCAATAGTAGTAGGAGTAGTAAAGAAGGAATCAAAGTAAATTTGATCCGTTTTATATTTGGAAATTTAGAAAATCAGCAATTTGTGGGAATGGTGACGTTGCAGGCACGGGCTAATTTGGCAGCGTTGGGAGATTGCAGGAATTGCTTATAGTCTGGGTTCCTGATGAACTCGCAGAAGCAACGCTCCTGCTCCTTGAGCCTGCTGCAGCATTCCCTCGATGGAGCACTCCCCAAAACTATCGGCAATGTGCACGACGAGATCCTCATCGGGTCGCAGGGCGGCGGTGGCAGTGGGGCCGCCGTGTCTCATGTAGCAGCACCACCATCACGAACAAGGCCGCAACCAAACCCTTCTTCATCTTAAATAATTCACACTATATGTATGTATGTTGAGAATTGTGTATTTTAAGTGGGGAGAAATAACCGTATTTATAGGAGTGAGAGGATTGGAATTGGCATTTAATTTTGTGGTATAATTCACCTTGCATGAAAACGCAGCTATGCTTATCCGCGCCCAAACGATGTCGTTTCAATAATCGTTCAATTTTGTCACGTTGACATTCTGAGAACACGTTAACTTCAATTTAAAACAAAAAATCAGGGGAGAAATAATTCATATGTATATATTTGAAAGTTCAGTTAAAAACATAAAATCAACCAAAGCTCATTTATTTATGAACAAATTGCACTATTTTGAAATTCATTTTACGAATTTATATATCTTTTAAATGCAATAAAGAAATATTCTATGGGACATACCCTTTTGAAAGCAATACCACGCCCTGTACATTCCTAATTTCTCCTAACAACTTACCGGGCAAAAATATTTCCAAATTAACAGTTACAAGGGTTTTTTAAAGAAAAGGTAACCAAAAAACTAGTAGTAGTATCAACTATATAAGGATTTTCACTTTTCAGTATTATTTTTATTTATGCGCATACAAAACTATACAAACCATACTATAACAACAATTTATGATAAATTTAATGATACAATTATGTCATGTTCTCAAAGTCCAATTTCTATTGAATTCTGCACTCCTTTTTCCCAATACGTACGAAATCAAGGTTTGTCAACCTTGTAGTAATTTAGAAAAACCATATTTAACTACTCACTCCGTCCACCGTTAATTGACACCATTTGACATGACACGGATTATAAGAAATGCAGTGAAAAATGAAAATATGAGTCCTACTTTTATATGTTAATTTTATACTGTGAGTGAGATGATTTAGTGGAATGTGGTTATGTGAGGTCGATTACCAAAAATAGTAAGAGGGTCAATTAATTGGGACAGCCGAAAAATGAAATTGGTGTCAATTAATGGGGGATGGAGGAAGCATTTCGAAATATAAACGCCTTTGTAGTCAAGTTTTGCCAACCCTAGTAACAAGTAGTAATATCCAAATATCTTGACATTTGACAATTATCTATTATTTCCCCATCCTAAAGTCGTGTTAAAGATAATGGATGTAAAAGGATTTAATATGATATTAATGTTAAAAATTCGTCTCTTATCTAATGAAAGCGCAGCAGAAAAATAAATATGAATATTGATCAAGATGCATATTCAATTATGTAAATTGAGCAACTGAAAACAAATACTAATAAAGTACTAATAAACTAGTACTACTTACTTTGTTATATTGGTTGAATTCAGTGCTATCGTACGTAGTCCATGCATATTATGGTACGGAACAATTTTGATATAAACATTTGTACAGTAGAAAGCTAAAAAGAACTTTATATGATGTGGGTTTTCTTTGTCCCACTTCACTGAAAAGCATAAGTAGATTAATTTGCTATATGGGCCCTTGGCCATGGGCTCATTACCTATTGCATGAAATAATTCAATCAAAGCTCAATTATAATTATTAATTAATTTGTATTAATCTAACCTAGCGCATTTTTTTCTTTTAATGGGTATATATATTATACTCCTTCCGCCCCAATAAATATGAAACGTTTGCTTTTCGGTACAAGATTTTATGTAGTGTTGTTTTGTGAGTTAAAGAAGAGAGAATAAAGTAAGAGAGAGAGAAAAGTAGAGATAAAGTTATTTCTATTTTAAGAAAAAGGAAAACATTTCATTTCTAGCGGGACAGAGGGAGTATTACTAATCAAATTATATAATAAGAGTCACATTTCACTTTTACCATAAATGATAAGTAGACCCCACATTTCACCAACCAATTATACTCATATTTTATTATAAAACTAATATATATAAGTGAGACTCATAATCCACTAACTTATTCAACCCACTTTTCTTTACATTTCTTAAAATCCGTACCCACGCTAAATGTGACACGTAATGTGGGATGGAGGTAGTATAAAAATAATAGTATGAGACCCTTTCTTCCTTATAAAACTCATTTTCTGTTATTTTTTCCGTGTTTCTATTTTACCTAAATTTTCTTTATTTTTACTGTGATTTATGGTGCAATTTTATTTTTTTTATGAAAATATCCTAATTTTGCGATATTAATTTATAAATTTACATTCTCTTAATTTCAAATACTATTATTGATAAAAAAAATTTATCAAATGACTAAATAGCTAATATCACATGCTTGAATATTTTTAAATATTATTCATGTTTCAATTTTATCATGAATGACAACAAACTATGCGAATTTCTATCTTGAGATTGAATTTTCATATGGGGCTAAAAATTTCAGTTTGAGCTAAATTAAAATTCTTGGTAAAATACCAATCATAAAAATCATTTTAAAGTTAAGCCTAGAGTAACAAATTAGCTTGATAATATATAATGAAATAATATTTTAAACGTTAGTGTTTTTATGAAAATAATTACTATATCATTTAACCAAATGTGAAATATTTGTTATTATATGTACTATAGATTCAGATTTTATTGCATAAATAACTTCACTTTTCCATGTTTTTATTGTTTCTCAATAAAAAATTAAAAATCATACTAACTCTGTCCCACATTAAGTATCACATTTAGTGTGGTCACGAATTTTAAGAAATGTACAAAAAAGTAGGTTGAATAAGTTAGTGGATTATGAGTCCCAGCGTCCCACTTATATATATTAGTTTTATAATAAAATGTGAGTAAAATTGGTTGGTGGAATGTGGGGTCTACTTACCATTTATGGTAAAAGTGAAATGTAACTCTTATTGTGAGACGAAAGTAGTACATGATACAACTAGTATATTGTTACCACTAACTCGAAATAGATGGATATGAGAAATGTTTTCTGTGCAAATAATGACAAAACTTTAATCACCTACTATGAAGTACCTGATGAACTTATTAGGAAATCACATAAGAAGTTACTGAAAGAAATATGATAGAATTCATATGTGAGCGAATTTAGGTATTGCCATAAAATATCCTTCAAGCCATTTTGACATTTTCTTCCGAAGAGTGGCTCAATGCATTGCATTTGGTCCTCTGGTGCAATTTTTTTTGTTAAAGGTATGTTGTCACGACCCAAAATGTTAGAGACTTATACGCAGTCTACTTATAAAGAGTATATATATGAAAAAATAGTTACTAATATCTTAATACTCCTACTTAGAATTTTGAGGGTATTTGTTTTGCACACGAATGATAAAAGCTGTAAAAACAATGTGCGAACTTTATATTTATATTTTCACTATGTCTAATGGTTACCCATCCACACCAGATAACTGATAGTTACAGATTACTAAAATTTTCGGTGTCAGTTCGATTTCCTAGAATGAATATCAGTTATAGTCAATAACAATAATCGCTAAAAAATAAAATTCACTAAGGATATTTTTTTCAATATAGTTAAGGAGGTATCTATGTTTCTAAATATTAAATACAATTATAATGGTTTTTTAAGACGCTTCCGTTCGAAGAGTCCTAAACAATAAAAAAAAATTAGTTAATTTATCCTTCGTTTAGAAACTATTTTTTTTTTCGTTATAAATTATTATTATTTTTAAAAAAATTCTAATCTAAATAATTGCGTCTCAATTTTTGTATTCTTAAAGTACAGTAGTAAGTATTTTTGTAGTGAATAACCTAAAAATCGGTTAAATTTTTTTTCAAATTTAATAACTCTGATAAATATATCTCATAGACATAAGTGAATGAAGTTAATTGAGGGGTTCTCTGTTACGGTTTGTTTCTTTTTCTCTCTTTCATTCCTTCAGTGTCTGTTTTTCTGTTGTTGGTGTCTTGTTCTTGGTTGAGCTGGTGGTGTGGCTTTTCAAGTGGAGGAAGGCAGTTTGCTGGTCGTGGTCGGGTTGCTGCTGACTTGTAGTGTTTATTTGCTTAGCTTAATGGTTTATTAATTCAGTGACAGGTAAATGGGGGGTTTGCATGATTTTTGGTTGTCTTTTTTTATTTTGTTCGTTTGTTTATTGTCGATTGTTTTGTTTACTGCGCATTCAGCTTGAGCATTTCTCTTGAAAAGTGAATGAAGTTAATTGGTTGCATTGCCTTTGACCATTTAGTCTTGCTTTCAAATCTTGGCTCAGTTACTTTTATTTGACACTTCTACCTTTCTTCCTTTCCATCGCCTTCATTTTTATTTTTTTTCTCCTCCTAGTAACAAAGTTCTTATTTTTGCACTTTTCCTGCTTCAATCTTCTTCAACCTTTCTTCTTTAATATCGAATCTTCTTTAATTTAAATTCTCACTAACTCTTGCGCGCAGTGGCGGAACCAGAAATACAAACAAGTTGGTGCTGAAATATTAATAATAATAAAATAATTTAAAAAATGATACTACCTCCGTCCACCAAAATTTGTTCCAGTTTTTCATTTCCGTCCGTCCCCCAAAATTTGTCCCATTTCACTTTTATCATTTTTGGTAATGGGCCCCATATTCCACTAACTCATTCCAACTCATTTTTTTATTATAAAACTAATATAAAAGTAGGACCCACAATCTACTAATTTTTTCAACTCACTTTCCATTACCTTTCTTAAAACCCGTGCCGGGTCAGAGTGGGACGAATTTTAGTGGAAGGAGGTAGTAATATATTATACTAGTACTAATATTTACTCTTACATATAACCTTTTTACAAAAGTTAAAGAGAACATTTTTTCAAGTTAAATCATACGCCAAAATTCTAGGACACTTAGATATAAAAAAATATAATAATTCAAAATAAAACTATAAAAATTATAAATTTATGAAATATTACCATTTTTTCATATTAAATCATATCCCTAAACTCTTGCTCTCATTAGTAATTAATATATTACATTTAAATAAAGTAAATAAATCAAAATAAAGAGAACATAATCTAATAAGGAGTAATATACATAATAAATATATTAATTATTGATGGTACAAGGAATTATAAATTCATACACCATACATATTGATAGTACATGAATTAGAATTAACAAATTGATAGTATAATTTTGTAGGCAAATTAATGGAAAAGGAATTAAATATATGAGTTAGAGTTAATAAAACTAATGGCTTCGATTTGATCAATCAAAATATCAGTAGTACTACTTCTTGAAAAAAAAAATACTAATAAATGAGTAGTTATCTGTCAAAAAGAGAAGTGAGATGTTGGTCCAAGAATTAAATAGGAGTATGAGTATTATTTAATAGCTGGGCTAATATTAAAAACGGGCCAATTAATTCTATTTTGAAGTTACAGCCCAATATCAAAAAACCTAAATCTGTAACTTTCTTCTTCCTCGGCACTTCACGGAGCTTCTGCAACTGGCGGCGCCCTTAAAGTTTCCGGTGATATTTAGTGATCAGGAACCGGCCAAGCCCCTGCTGGCGCGGGGGCTTGTCCTACGCTGGTTCCGCCACTGCTTGCGCGTATAAAAATTCACAAAACTCTTATATAGATTTCTATTGGCCAAAGTTTTATTGAAAAAATTAAATTATACTCTCTTTGTTCTAAGATAGTTGGACATTCCTTGTGAACACGAGATTTAAAAAATTAATTTATTAAGGATTAAAATCGAGAGAGTAAAGTAAGAGAGATGAAAAAATAGTGAGTATGAGAAAATATAAAGTTTTGCCAAAAATGAAAATGATTCAACTACTTTAAGACAACCCCTAAAAGGAATACGACTCAATTACTTTGGGATGGAAGGAGTATGTTTTACGAAAAAATATAAAACTTTATACTTCAAAAAAATATTACTACTCCATTTTGTTGGCTAATTAAATTCAAAATATATACTCCCTCCGTCCCGCTTTAGCAGTCCCATTGACTTTTCTGCACTCGTTTTGTAAAAATGATAATAAATAGTTAAAGTGGAGAAATAATAAAATAAAAATGAGAATAATGTGGATAAGACTCTTCTCTACATTATTCTTTTTTTTACTTTATTATTTCTCCATTTTAACTATTTATTATCATTTTTATAAAACGAGCGCAGAAAAGTCAATGGGACTGCTAAAGCAGGACGGAGGGAGTATATTTTTGTTATACTTTTCTGTATAAAACACACCTATACATTTATTGTAAATAGTAAGTCAAAGTGAATAGCATTATTAAATTGTAACTATGATTCTCATAATTTTATTTTAACTATGGAGAGAATTCACTTAATAGCCGACCAATTAAACGAGAGTAATAAAAACCGAAAAAAATAGGAAAAATAAAACATCCAATGAAACCAAAAATGCAGTATAATAATCATCCAAAAAAATCAAATGCTGTCGACCTGTCCTATTTTGGCACAACACCATATTTTGATTATTCTCCACTTCGTAATCTTAAATGATTATTATGAATGAATTGAATTAGTGGAATATGCGACCTTTTTGTCATTTACAGTAATTATAAACCAGTATTTTATTCATATCTAAAATGGATAAATAAAATTTGTATTTGAAGACAGAGGGAAGGGAGTACTAATTAATGTAATTTTGACCAGAAAATTTACGCGTTGAACAAATTGGCAAATTTGAAGAGTCAAACTGACCTTAATTTCCATATACTCCATGTATAGACATTATGACGCGTTTGCTTAATTATATTTTCCAAGATTGTACAAAGACTATACTCCAAAGTTTCCATCTTGAGTATTATGAATTTATCATTAGCAAACAGCCAAACCTATATAATCAGAATATGAAGATGGAATAATAACAAACTCATTCAATTCCAATGGCAGCATTTCTCTCTCTAATAAGTCTCCTCTTTGTCCTCATCGCCCAGCACTCCTCGTGTAGCATAATCCACGACGCCTGCACAGCCTCACGTGACCCTCCCGAATGCGAAGACTGGCTCTCCCGCTTCACTCACGTGCCTCCCAACGCCACCGCGTTGCAGCTCATCCAATCATCGCTCCACCTCATCTCCGGCGAACTCGAAAAGGGCCGCGTCTTAGTCCAAGACATCCTCAACGACCCCAACCGCACCGTCAAAGCCCAAAACTGTCTTGAAGGAGTGGATTCCAGCTTGTACCGCGCCGATCTCGTCTTCGGGGCTCTGCGCCGCCGCCAGACCAAGGAGGCGCGGGCGTGGATGAGCAGCTCGCTTGGGGCCAAGTACGACTGCTGGACGGAGCTCATCAATGAAACGTCGAATGCCAATGAAACGACGCCGTTCTTCAATTCTACTCCGATCAGTGGGGGCGGCCACACTCTGGCGATGCTGGTGAACTATGATTTGTATGATGAGAAAACCGGTTCTTGGGGCCCGGTCCGGACCGAGCGGGATGGCTTCTGGGAACCGGTTTCCCGGTCTAAATCCTTTTCGGGTGCTGGCGTGCCTCGGGGGTTGCAGGCTGACGTGGTGGTGTGCAAGGACGGAGGCGGGTGCCACTACGACACGGTGCAGAAGGCGGTCGACAACGCGCCTTCCGGTTCGGATAAGCGGTTCGTGGTATGGATAAAAACCGGGGTTTATGAGGAGACGGTTGTGGTGGGATTGGATAAGAGGAATGTGGTTTTCTTAGGAGATGGGATGGGCAAAACCGTCATTACCGGGTCAAAGAATGTTGGCCAGCCCGGGGTGTCAACATTTCGGTCTGCTACTGTTGGTATGTTTAAATTAAGTTTCTTTACATATGTTGGATTCCAAATATTTTATCATAAATTTGAACCGTTTAACAATAATTGACTAATTGAGGGATGGTGACGTTATCCATAAGCAATGCATCACATTCGTAGTCACTGATCTTGACCTATTACATGTACAGATAATGATTGGGATTGGATATTATAAAATTACAATTATCTAGTGAATATGTTGCATCCAAATATTTGATCGATTGTTTTTAAAATTGAACTATCCAAAAATTAAGGTTTGTGAAAATTTGTAAGCCTCTCCTTGCGTCTTCTCTACAGGAATTCTTGGAGATGGATTCATGGCAAGTAACATAACCTTCCAAAACACGGCTGGCCCGAAAACTTATCAAGCTGTGGCATTCCGATCAGACAGCGACCGCTCCATTATCGAAAATTGCGAATTCCTCGGCAATCAAGACACTCTGTACCCACATGGCATGCGGCAGTACTACAAATCCTGCCGCATCCAAGGGAACGTCGACTTCATCTTTGGTAACGCAGCCGCATTCTTCGAGGACTGCCACATCCTCGTTGCTCCGCGTCAGCAGAACCCTGAGAAAGGCGAGAAAAATGCTGTCACGGCCCACGGGAGGACGGACCCTGCCATGTCAACAGGGTTCGTCTTCCAAAATTGCGTGGTCAATGGAACAGAGGCCTATTTGGCTCTGTTCCGCCAAAATCCAAAGGTGCACACTAATTTCTTGGGTAGGCCATGGAAGGCCTACTCAAGGACTGTTTTTATCTCGTGTGAATTGGAGGATATTGTTACGTCAGATGGATGGATGCCGTGGGACGGGGATTTTGCGTTGGAGACTTTGTACTATGGAGAGTACAAGAATGCCGGTGCCGGATCGGACACATCGGGAAGAGTACGGTGGAGTAGCCGGATTCCGGCGGAGCATGTTGCGTCTTATTCTCTCGCAAATTTCATTCAAGGTGATCGGTGGATTAATGGCGTCTAAGTATCTAACGTATTGTTTCATTATTGCTTTAGTCAATACGTATTAATTTTAAATGCACCTCTCTCCAATCTTCATCGTTATTGATGTTGACCTATTTGTTACGGGGTATATAGATAATGACCATATTCAATAGGGTATTAGTAAAATTACAAATATCTAGTTAAATATGTTTGTGAATCCAAATATTCCCTCCGTCCCATTAAATATGCAACATTTGAGAATCGACACGAGTTTTTATATAGTGTTGTTTTGTGAGTTAATGAAGAAAGAGTAAAGTAAGATAGATGAAAAAGTAGAGATGTAGATATTTCCATTTTAGGAAACGTTTCATTTTTAATGAGACAAACTTAAAAGGAAAACGTTTCATTTCTAATGACACAGATAGAGTATTTGATGGATTATGTCCAATTGCCACTTAAAATCGGATTATCCAAAAATTTGGGTCTGTGAATATTTCTCATCTTCTTCTCTCTCTATATTGGAGTGTTTGGAGATGATTCAAGACATAGGTAACATGACCTTAAAAACCCTGCAGCCTCGTGTGGTGAATTTTGAGGTATGAAATATAAGCATCAATATACAAACAAACAATTACTTTCTCCGGTCTCCATTAAACGTCTCAAATTTTCTTATTAATTTGAACATTCCTTAATAAATGTCTTATTTCACTAGATCATACATTCTACTAACTCATTTTCACTCACATTTTATTATAAAACTAATATATAAAAGTAAAACTCACATTCAACTAATTTTTTCTATCTACTTTTACTAATAAAGTCAAACAATTTATTAAACCTTGCACCAGTGAAATATGAGATATTTAATGGGGACCAAGAGGGAGTAATAAAATTCCCTAAAATTACTTCTAATTGCAATAGAACATGATCAGAACATACACTGAAACAATTTAACTAAAACGATTTGAAACTAAAGTAATTTAATTGTTTTGAATTATCTTGGAAACTAAAGCTGAAAACAAACGCAGGAAGAAAACTAAAAAACTTATTAAGTCACGGAACTATGTTGATTTTATTAAACTCAATGAAAAAACTTCAAAGTAAAGAATAGCTCAAGTTGGAAGTGAAGCAAGCATCATCCTAAAGCTTTTGTTGGGAGTTTCTTCATGAATAGAAAAGAGGTCACAATCACACTACATAATCATGTGGTGAAGCTAGTGACTTGTATTTGATGTCTTAATAATTAAGGAAATGATTTCAAGAATGATAAGAGAAAGTGACGTAGAGAAATTACGTACTTTACCTAGCAATAGTTGACCACTTTTCATCTTTGAATATCTATAAATAGGTTAGGTAATGTTCAAATATAATGCAAAACATAAAAAATTAGAATAGAAAGTGGGTTAGAGAAAGCTAAAGCACATAGATAGCAAGAAAGAAAGAAAAGTTGCAGTGCCGAAGCACACCTCTGTTTGTTTTGCATTTAGAAATCTAATTTTCACTTGTCCTCAATAATTCATTTTTCAGAGTACTATATTGTGTATAAAAATATCCTAAACTACTCTCAATATAAATGCTCTGATAGTACATATTACTAGTTCCCTCCATGCTACCAAATGTTATTTCTTCACTAAATCTTGACTCAAAAGTTTAATTAAAGTGAACTCACTTCCTACACTAACCAAGGCTCACACCTTGAAACCAAAATAGAGTTGTATGCTAGTGATAGTCCACCTATAGTAAAAGGAATTTGATCCATCTAATCCCAGAAAATCTATATAAGATTTCATCTTGTTGAGATATTCCTTAAATTCATTGACATATTTGCTTTCTTGATGTTTTGAAGTTGTTTTAGATGGCCTTCGAGTGGCTAGCATAATTAGTGTGCAAAGCTTTTCAGATATCGTTTGTGGTTTTCAACCCTTGGATGAAAGATGCCTCTGATAAAGAAGACAATAGCCAAGCTGCTAATCGTTGGTCTTGACATTTCCAAGCCAGTGTGCCTCGGGAGTCGTCTGTGTGGTTGATGCACCAAGTGTAGTTGATGTTTGCTAAGACATACCTTCTTCGAGATGAAGGATTCTAGGCCATATCCCCATATGGATTCTTCGGTGAGTCAAACGCCAATGTCAGTTCATCACCGTCGACACGCTCAAGAACATTAGGTACTATTTCATTGGGTACCATAGCTGACGAGGCAGACTGATCTACCTCACCATGTTTGTTGATATCCAGTCTTCCTACCAGCGGAACCACTAAAGAACAAAGGGGTAAATTGTACCCCAAAAATCGATAACATTGTTATGCACTCCTACCCATTTTATTCATCCAAGTTCGACTCCCAGTTGCATTCATAGTGACACTCATAATAATCTCTTTTCACTTTATTAAGTGTTTGATACCCATGTCGAGAAAATAGCATATAAGAAAATAATCAAGATAATTGATCAGAAATTATTTTCTTACTTGTATGTTTGTTACGCTGCTGAGATTAACCCAGAAACATGATGTGTCAATTAGAATTACATTTGCACCCATTTTATATTTTTAATCTCATTAATGTTCATTTCTTTGCAACGACCTTAAAACCTGCCCACTGTCATCAATGGCAGCCAAATTTTTTTATTCAGAATTCATCCTCAACTGAATCAATAGCAGCAAAAAAACCTTATCAAAGTTCTTCGCACTCCCATCAATAGCCCCTAAAAAATCAAAATCATAACCCATGTGATTAAAAAAGAAATTTTTAGCTGCTTCACCTCTTCAAATCTTAACAGCCTTCAAATGGCTATTGATTTTCACCAATTGCAGCTTCATCTTCAAGATCCGCCTTAGATATTAGTAAGTTATTTCCTTTCTTTGTCGATTTTCTCATTCGCGAATCTGATGAAAAATAATCACAATTCAACGAACTACAACGCTGGCGACATTTTGGGCTATCACGTGCAGCGGTCCCACGTTTTTTTTGTCAAACAAATTCCAAATATTTCAATGTAACTTCATAGCAAAATAACCAGTGAAATCTCCCTACATGAAAACTATGGATTCATTGGAGAAAGTTGTGGTGATAAGAAATATAGAATGCAGAAGAGAAATAGAGATCATTAGAAGGACAAATGTTGGAAAGAATTTTTTTTCTTGACACGGCAGAAAAAAGGTAACTGCTGTAAGTGGGAATAGATACATACATCAAGTGTTTGACCAGAAACAGGCTGTTTTCTGGGCGGCTATCAAACGAACCATAAGTGTTTTCTGTTTTAAATGCTTTTAGTTTTTTTTCTTAATCTTTACAGCTTTTCTAATTTTTGTTTCATAAATTTCAGATTATTAGGTATTTTCTTTTGATTTTTTCTTAGTTTGTTCTCTTTGAATGTATCTGTTTTTGTATTTATTAATTAGGTGGTCGCATGGACGCGTCCACACTAACAATCCCTTCAAGGAACAGGTAATCGACAGTCAGTTATCAATTAATCGATAATCGAACTAAATAAATTCCATTACTGATTAATTGATAACTTAAACTCTTGGTGTCCGTTCGGTTTCCCATGAAAAATTCGGCTAAATACCCGATTAAAATTCTAATAAATACGTATATAACTTTGTGGAATACATCACAAAAGTGCTATGTAGTAGTTGTCGTGTCCGTTTTTCATTTTGGACCCGTGTTTGAATCTTGACTCAGTTACTTTTATTTGACTCTCTTTTACATTTTCTCTTTCCAAGCACCTTCTTTTTACTTTTTTTTTTGTCCCCCAGCAACAAATGAATCTTTTGAGAATGCATCAGCTGCCGCGATCACAATTGACCTTCTGTTGCACCGGAATTGCTAGAAACTTTAGAAATGTATCTGCAAATTCAAAAAAAAGAAATGCTAGCAGTGCCTCTCATCATAAATTGAAATACCCCTAAGAGCATCTCCAACAAGAAAAGGTAAATGGAATAGGTATATTATCAATTTACCTTCTCAAAAAGTGAAATATACCCTTTCAAAAAGTAACACATTCCAAAGAAAAAAGGTATATAGAAAGGTATATGATTTTTAAAAAATAAAATAATACTACAAAATGCATTAAAAAATATAGAGCGTAATACCTTCTCAAATACCTTCTCCCTTGGAGAATGATTTTTTATGAAAAGAAGGCAAATATGGTAGTTATAAGATTTTACCTCTCCACTGATGGATAGGTAAAGATACCTATTCAAAATGGGAAAAAAGGTATAATACTTTCTCAAATACCTCTCCACTTGGAGAATTATTTTTCATGCAAAAAAGGTAAATATGGTAGTTATCTAACTTTACTTCTCCATTTACCTCTCCCCTTGGAGATGCTCTAAAGGACCGAAGGGTATTTTGGACTAAAAAAGGTATAAAAAGTGCAAAAGTCCCTCCAACAATATTACATCAAAGTCTAAGGTTGTGTGGAAGTATTTTTGTAGTGAGGGGTGTCCATGGAAATATTTAAACTATGAGGGACTACATATGCAATATTGGAAAAGCATAATAAATTGGAGAATAAATTGGTTGTAACGTTCATAGCTAACATTTTGTAACTGATTTGGAGCTAACGGTTTAGCTCAAGTAGATGATACAAAAGAAGAGAGTGAGGAGCTCACTTGGTAGAGAGATCATCTGGAAGAGTTTTCTTCGTGAGTTCAGAGAGATTAGAGAAGCCAAGTGTGTGGTGTTCTTTTGTGATACTCTCTGTATAATTCAATAGTGTATCCCCTACATACTATCTTGAAATAAAATCATTCAAGCCGTTTATGCCCGTGGATGTAGACATTTACGTCGAACCACGTAATTCTTTGTGTGTTGTTCTTCGTTTCACTTTCAATTCTTTACAATTGGCGCCGTCTGTGGGAATGAAGATTGTTGATGGCGATGGCACGGTTTGAAGCTGAGAAATTCACCGGAAAAAATGATTTTGGGTTATGGCGCTTGAAGATGAAAGCGCTCCTCATTCAGCATGGATTGGCTGATGCCCTGACACCGGATAAAGATGGAGCCGAAGAACCCTCGGCTAAGCAGGTTGAGATCGCGGAAAAGGCACACAGCGCGATTATTCTGAGTCTTGACGACAAGGTGTTGCGCGAGGTCTCGAAAGAGACGACGGCAGCTGGGATCTGGAATAAATTGGAAGAGCTCTACATGGTGAAATCTTTAGCCAATCGCCTGTACTTGAAACAGAGGCTGTACGCGTTTAGGTTCAGCGAGGATCGATCGATTGGAGAGCAATTGGATCAATTTAACAAGTATGTTGACGATTTGGAAAACATCGACGTGGAGCTCGATGATGAGGACAAAACGATTATCCTACTCGCCGCTTTGCCAAGATCTTTTGAGCAATTGGAGGACGCTATGTTGTATGGCAGAGAGAAGAGCATCACCTTCGTGGAGGTGCAATCAGCGCTCAAAACCAAAGAATTCCAGAAATCAAATGGTGGCCAAGAAGTTGCAACGGAAGTTTTGAACGTCAAGAAGTCCAAGCAATCGAGTACGAAGGGGAAGAATGTATTTCCCAAGCCTCAACCTCATAAAGGGAAGGAGAAATTCGAGGGTAAAGAGACCCGATCCTGCCACTATTGCAAGAAACCCGGACATATTAAGAAAAATTGTTTTGCTTGGAAAAGAAAACAGAAGGAGGAGGGTATGAATCAAGGGACATCTGATGTGATCCAAGAGGCTGATCCAACAGAGATATTGAACGTTGGTGAGAGAGATATAGAAGAAGAGCGGATCCTTGATTTAGGGTGTAGCTTCCACATCAGCTCTCATAAGGAATGGTTCGAACAACTAGAGCCTGCTCGAGGATCGGTCCTGCTAGGAAATAACCAAGTATGCACTATTCATGGCATTGGTAATATTAGAATGAAATTACATGATGAGAGCATTAGAGTACTAGGAGAAGTTCGATTTATACCTGAGGTTAAAAGAAATCTTATCTCGCTGGGTATGTTGGAGCGCAGAGGTTTTGGTTTTATGTCTGAACAAGGAATTCTCAAAGTGTACAAGGAGTCATAGGTGGTGATGAGTACAGTCAGGAAAGGCAGCTTGTATTACTTGAATGGAGAAGTGATTGTAGGGGGTTCAAATGCAGTCCAACATCTTGATCTTGATGTATGGCATAGGAGACGGGGACATATTGGTCAGAAGGGTTTGCGGCAGCTCCTAGGAAAGGGATTGATCCTAAGTACAGGTGATGCAAAAGAGATCAAGAAATGTGAAGAGTGCATTATGGGGAAGGGAAAGAAACTTCCGTTCCCTAAGGGCAAGCACACCTCCACCGCAGTCTTGGATTATGCCCATAGCGATTTGTGGGGTCCTTGTAATCCGGCCACTGCCAGCGGAGGAAGATATTTCATGACAATAATCGATGATTATTCCAGGAAACTTTGGGTGAAAATTCTCAAGGAAAAGTCAGAGGCCTTTAGTTTCTTTAAGGAGTGGCAGCTGCAGGTAGAGAGGGGGAAGGGAGTCAGCCTAAAGTGCTTAAGAACTGACAACGGATTGGAGTTCCTATCAGCAGAATTTGAAGGATTTTGCAAGATGAAAGGAATAAAGAGACACAAGACTGCTCCTAGAAACCCTCAACAAAATGGAGTGGCGGAAAGAATGAATAGGTCCATTCTTGAAAGAGTCAGGTGCATGCTGCTGTCTTCTGGAATGCCAAAGTGTTTTTGGGGAGAAGCTGTTCTTACTGCATCAAAATTGATAAATAAATCACCATCCTCGGCTATTGATAATCAGACACCAGATTCAAGATGGTATGGGAGGGAGTCAGATTATTCCACTTTGAGGCCTTTCGGCTGCAGAGCTTATGCTCATGTTAAACAGGGCAAGCTGGATAGTAGGGCCATAAAATGTGTCTTACTTGGGTATCAGGACGGAGTGAAGGGATTCAGACTTTGGTGTCCTACAGCTGAAGGTCAGAAATTGATCATTAGCATGGATGTGTATTTTGATGAGACACAAATGCCTTTTCTCATCAAGGAGAAGGATGGTACAAGATTTGAGGTGGAGCCTCATGTTGAGCAGAATGACTCAAGTATCAGAACTCAAAGTGATGAAGAAGAGGTTGATGGGAGAGAAGAGAGAGTCACTGAAATTCCAAGTCAGGAAGCACAACAGCATGATGATCATAATAGGCCAACTTTGGATAAACCTAGAAGAGAGAGGAGACTTCCAAAGAAATTTAGTGATTATGAGATGGTATTCTATGCTCTATGTGTAGCTAAAAACATAGAGTATTACGAGCCTAGCAGCTACCAAGAAGCCATGAGATCAAAGGAATGGAAGCAATGGCTGACAGGAAATGGAGGAAGAAATTGTTTCCTTGCTTAAAATGGAACTTGGATCTTGGTGGATGCATCTGCATATCAGAAAGCTATAGGGTGCAAGTGGATATTCAAGAAAAAGATAGAAATGACTCAAGCAAACAAAATCAGATTCAAAGCTAGGTTGGTGGCTAAGGGCTATAATCAGAAGGAGGGGATTGATTTTAATGAGGTATTCTCACCCGTAGTTAAGCATAGCTCCATACGAATTTTGTTGGCTGTTGTTGTTCACAGAGGATGGGAATTACACCAAATGGATGTGAAGACAACGTTTTTGCATGGAGAACTTGAAGAAACAATAGTGATGGTTCAACCTGAAGGCTTTGAAGTGAAGGGGTCAGAGGATAAAGTTTGTCTACTTAAAAGAAGTATCTATGGCCTGAAACAAAGTAGTTGGCAATGGTATAGAAAATTTGATACTCACATGTCAGATATTGGGTTCAAAAAATCTGCATATGATGGATGTGTGTACATCAAATATAACAGTGAGGGTGTTGGCATTACATACTTGGTTCTATACGTAGATGACATGCTTGTAGCAGCTGAGAACTTGAAGGAAATTCAGAATGTGAAAGAGCAGTTAAAGAAGGAATTTGAGATGAAGGACTTGGGTGAAGCAAAGAGAATTCTTGGCATGGATATTCAGAGAGATAGAGCTAAAGGATCGTTGTGGCTGAATCAATCTGAGTATATTAGCAAAGTCATAGCCAAGTTCAAAATGCAAGATTCCAGAGATGTCTCTACTCCTCTAGCACAACATTTCAAGCTGTCGCTGGACCAGGCTCCAAAGACCGAAGAAGAAAGAGATCAAATGTCAAAGATACCATATGCCAACATAGTTGGAAGTATTATGTACAGCATGATTTGTACACGGCCTGATTTAGCACACGCGATAAGTGTTGCTAGTAGATACATGCAGGATCATGGGAAGGAGCATTGGTCTGCACTGAAGTGGATCTTGAGATACATGAAGGGCTCCAAAAATGTTGGATTACTGTATAAGCAGAAGATGGAAAGGGGGAATGAGGTATTAGTAGGGTATATCTTGAAATAAAATCATTCAAGCCGTTTATGCCCGTGGATGTAGACATTTACGTCGAACCACGTAATTCTTTGTGTGTTGGTTCTTCATTTCACTTTCAATTCTTTACAATTTTAAAAGTTTGACTACCACGTTTGATACAATTTTAAAGTTTATATACGAAAAATGTTCCACTCAATTATTAAATTAAAAGATCAAACCTCACTCACTATTTACTTTCTCTCTCTCTAGAAAAAATGTACTCCCTTCCTCAATCATTAGGAGTCTTATTTGAGTTCGACACGAGTTTAAGAAATATAAAAAAAAGTTTTTTTATATATTAGTTTTATAATAAAAATATGAGTGAAAAGTGAGGTGTACCTGCTATTAATATTTTATTACTTTAATATAATATATTATATTTTATTATATATTAATAGAATATAAATATAATATATATAATGTAATATAATGTATTATACTAGTATTTAATTAATAGAAAATATATAGTATATTATATAGTATATAGAGTACATTATATCTAGTATATTTTTTTTGGTTTTATGGTTTTTTGAAATTTTACACTATAATATCGTATTTTACGGTTTAGTTCAGTTTCTTAAGTTGGGTTTTTTCAATGTTTTCGGTTTCGATTTTTCGGATTCGGTTCTTTTATATTCATTAATTTATTTAAGGGAATTTTTGTCATATTATACTCACTCTGTTTTTTAAAAATAAGGACATTTGAAATGGTACGGGTTTTAATGCACAATTTGGTAAAGTAAGAGAGAGATACATAAAAAATGGTAATGTTAGAGAGAGGACGAAAAAAATTGGTAAAGTAGGAGAGGGGGGAGAAAAAAGTAATAGAATTAATGTTAGTGTATTATGAGGCCCACTTTATTAGGGAGGTGTAAATGGCATAACTAGTAAATAAATTGATGTATAAGGGTGTAAAGATTTCCAAAAATAGAAAGTTTGAAAGTTGTTATTTTAAAGAACGGACTAAAATGGAAAGAGTTGTTATTTATAAAAAACGGAGGGAGTACATGACTATTTTCATGATTCTCGAGATTTCAACACGATATTGTAATAATGTCAACTCAATACCTAGAATATGTCAACTAAATTTGTTAATATTGGACATGCATATGATTGACATAATATAATGTTGTTGACACGAATCTGACTGCTGAAAATATTGAAAATTTAAATAAAATTATCAAATTTTATCATCAAAACTTATGCAATTATGATCTTGTTATAATCATTAAAAATTACCTTTGATTTGATACTCCCTCCGTCTTATTGAAATAGGCTAATTGGGGACGACACGAGTTTTAATGTGTAATTGGTAATGAAGAGAAAGAGAAAAAGTAGTTGAAATAATGTAGTGGATGGTGAGACTGAGACCCATAAATGATTAAGTAAAAGAGAAGGAGAAAATGTTTCCATAAATGGATATGGATTATTTATATGGGAACGACGAAAAGAAAATCTAGCCTATTTCTATATGACGAAGAGAGTATATATTTTGTGAAAAAATAATTTAAATCGAGATAGTTGTATTAGTTTGAAGCTTTGAGATATTTTCTAAAATTAGTTATAGCTACCCAAATTTATTTTACTACCCCCTTATTGACATTAGTTACACACAAATTGACATCAGTAAACCATAGTTGACATCATTACAATAGCTTCTGAAAATAGATCTTAGCAGTTTGTTTTCAAATTAGATGAACTACTTTAGGGTGTATTTAAAATCCTAACTGGATGACTAAATAATTAGTGAGATTAATTTTTAATCATTATATTTGTAGATCTAATGATTAAAATAATATTATATAAATTATATTTTAAAATTAAAAAATATTTAATAAATAAAAAAATGTAACAATGTCTACATATAATTATGAAAACTAACAATTATCCTTCTCTAAATACTACCTCAAAACTTTCAATTCCTATATATATCTTCAGCTTAAATATATATTTGTAACAGAAAACTAATTAATGTGATTTTGACAAGAAAATTGAGTTAATGAGCTACTCCAAATAAAGCATACAAAATTTGCCAAATTGAAAAGTCAAACTGACCTTAATTGTCGTCATTATGATTGCTTGCGTGATTGCTTAATTATTTTTAAAAGATTATACAAATATTCCATCTTGAATAGGAGAGAAAAATGACATTATCATTGCAGCAAAGCTATATAATGAGGATTCGAAGATCAAATCGAATAACAATACGGTAATACCTCATTCATTCAAATCAAATGGCAGCATTTGTCTCTCTGAGTCTCCTCTTTCTCTTCCTCATCGCCCACTCCTCGTGTTCGTGTAGCATCATCCACGACGCTTGCAAGGCCTCACGTGACCCTCCCGCGTGCGAGGATTGGCTCACCCGCTTCGGTCACGTGCCTCCCAACGCCACCGCGTTGCAGCTCATCCAATCGTCGCTCCGCCTCATCTCCAGCGATCTCAAAAAGGGCCGTGTTTTGGTCCAAGACATCCTCAAATCCTCCGTCGGAGATCCCAACCGCACCGCCGCCGCCCAGAGCTGCCTTGAGGATGTGACTTCCTTCGCGTACCGGGCCGATCTCGTCGCCGGAGCTCTGAGCCGCCGCCAGAACAGGGAGGCGCGCGCATGGATGAGCTGTACCCTGGGGTACAAGTACGACTGCTGGTCGGCGCTCCTGACCAACACGTCGAAAGTGGATAAAACGATGTCGGTTTTCAATTCTACTCTGATCGGCGGCGGCAGCGCCACTCTGGCGATGCTGGTCAACTATGATTTGTATGGTGAGAAAACCGGTTCTTGGGGCCCGGTCCGGACCGAGCGGGATGGCTTCTGGGAACCGGTTTCCGGTTCTAAACCCGGTTCCGGTGGTGGCGTGCCGCGGGGGTTGAAGGCCGATGTGGTGGTGTGCAAGGGCGGAGGCGGGTGCGACTTTGATACGGTGCAGAAGGCGGTCGACAAGGCGCCATCCGGTTCGGATAAGCGGTTCGTGATATGGATAAAAGCCGGGGTGTATGAGGAGACGGTTGTGGTGGGATTGGATAAGAGGAATGTGGTTTTCTTAGGAGATGGGATGGGCAAAACGGTCATTACCGGCTCCAAGAATGCTGGCCAGCCTTGGGTGGGTACATACCGGTCCGCCACCGTTGGTAAGTTTAATTTTAATGAAATTTGCTTAAAACAAAATAGTGGAATGTCTCATTAACTGAATTTCTTATCTTTCTTTCCCATTCTATAAATCTTAATAATTTAAATTAAATTTGTTCTTATGTGTCTGCCTTGAAAAAAATGGTTGAATAAGTCATTAACTGAAGTATTTATCTTTACCACTCTATAGATCTTCATTTTCTCAACATACGTTCTGCCAATTGTTAGATGATACTTGTTGGCAATTGAAACTGGATAGTATAAAATTATAACTATCCCAAATCGGTGTTCACATAGACCTGAAATCAATATATAATTCTCATGGGTCACATGTAATCTATCATGGTATCAGAATCGCCGATTGTGGGCCAAATTTAACTGATCCAGCAGTATATCTGGGCCGAAACCGAAAAAATGACTGACCCAGAAGTTTATCTGGCCCACCACTCCTAAGAGTAGATTTATTTAGATTAATACTACAAACTTACAAATATGCTGTACATTTTAGTCTTTATGTTTTTTCTAGTATTTTATTTTGCTGCATATACTCCCTACGTCCATAAATAGAAGTCTTGTTTTTTCATTTCAGTTCGTCCATAAATAGGAGTCACAGCTCAATTTTATTATAAATAGTACATCATATTCTAATAACTCACTCAACTCATATTTCATTAACTTTTTTTCATCCACTTTTTTAACTTTTCTTACCATTTCTTATCTGTACAGGAGTTAATGGAGATGGATTCATGGCAAGCAACATAACCTTCCAAAACACAGCAGGCCCCGAAACTTACCAAGCTGTAGCATTCCGATCCAACAGCGATCGCTCCATCATTGAAAACTGCGAATTCCTCAGCAATCAAGACACTCTCTACCCACACAGCATGCGCCAGTACTACAAATCCTGCCGCATCCAGGGGAACATCGACTTCATCTTCGGCAACGCTGCAGCAGTCTTTGAGAACTGCCACATCCTCGTTGCTCCCCGGCAACAAAACCCCGAGAAAGGCGAGAAAAATGCCATTACTGCCCAAGGGAGGACGGACCCTGCCATGTCAACAGGGTTCGTCTTCCAAAATTGTGTGGTCAACGGAACAGAGGCCTACATGGCTCTGTTCCGCAGCAATCCGAAGGTGCACACTAATTTCTTGGGGAGGCCGTGGAAGCCCTACTCGAGGACTGTTTTTATCGCGTGTAATTTGGAAGCTATTGTTACATCAGATGGATGGATGCCGTGGGACGGGGATTCTGGGTTGAAGACTTTGTACTATGGAGAGTACAAGAATGCCGGTGCCAGATCGGGCACGTCAGGAAGAGTACAGTGGAGCAGCCAGATTCCGGCGGAACATGTTGCGTCTTATTCTGTTGGAAATTTCATTCAAGGAGATCAGTGGATTCACTGATGGGCCACTGGTAAATTTTACTTGGAATGAAATAAGAATGTTGTTAGTGTTTCCTATAATAAAATAAAATTGGATGTGTTATTCATTGAATAAATAGTGGAATGTGGCATTAGTTGAACTGGCTATCTTTGCAAACATGGGATGATGATAAAATATAAAGGAAAATGAGATATCAATTAATACATTAGTATTATCTTCGTATTCGAACCTGGGTCTTGGAGCATTCTACCACTGGGCTATTTCGAGTTTTTGGGGTTCAATCGTACCTCCTTGTTTTTAACTCAGTCCACTAAGCTATCACATAGTTTGCGTCCATGCTTTTCAAAAGTAATAATCATAATAAAAATGTGTTAATCATATTTAACACCAAAATGTCTACATGTCATACTAGAGAATGACGTGAGTTTGCTTAGGGCATCTCGACTAATTAAAATGCAAAAAAAACAAAAAAACAATGCACTTCAATATTAAAAATTTAAACAATGTTCTTACGGAAACTACATCAACTGCTCACTTTTAACTACAGTAGGTATTTTTGAGTGAATGGGATGAAATGCATTTGGAATTCCTATTAATTAAATTATACTCTTTTTAACCAATTTCATTATCACTATAATACATAGTTGCAATGATTTAATGTAAATATTGAATGAAATTTAGTTATATATATTGTGGATGACATAAATTTTAATGGGTTATTGATTAAGTAGAAGAGAGAAAGAGAAAATATGGGTATAGTTAAAAAGAAATTATTTGAACTGATTTGCCACAGTTAGCAATAAAGTTATCAAAACTTTTCTTCAATGTCAAATTCTTTTGCAGCTCCAACCATAATGACACTTTTTCTCAAAATTTTTGAAACTGAACTAAATTATTACGCTTTACTCCAAATTCCAAACATGATCTATCTTCAATGAATATCACCTCAAACGTCTCCCGACAAAACTCATGCCTTCCGATCGATGATAATTTAGTTTTGAAGAAAATAATAGTGCACTTTCAACAGCCTATATTCATGAAACTAATTTTAAAATAATACTTTTACACATTGATAATTAAAATTTTCAAATTTGTGGGACCTGCCTCGCTCCATCAATGATTGTATCTGAAGAATTCCAGTATAAATACAGTTGACTGCATTTAAATCAACACAAAAATGGGGTCTCTGCAGAAGTTAAAATTCTTAGCAACCCAATGTGGCGTCGCTGGAAGCCCTACCCGGAGCCCCGTAATCCACCTCCGCCGCCCACGTCACTGCGATCGCAACGACGAAGAGCGCCCCGTCAGGGTCAGCCGCCACAAGCTGAAGGACTTGTTCGTGTCATCGCCGCCGTCATTCAGCGAGAGGGCGTCGGAGAATGTTGGGGAGAGACTGATGCCGGCGGCCGGAGGTAGAAGAGGTGGGGCCCGCTCGCTGTCGACGGCGTTTCGGCAACGGTTGCTGTTGAGGAGGGCTTGGCGGCCGGTACTTGTAGCCATACCTGAGTGATCATTTTTGGTTGGTTTCAGTGGTTTTGAGGGATCATAAATAAATATTTTGATTATATTGATCATTTAATATCTTATAAACTTCAGATATAATTGTAATGCGTTTTATGGATCTTATTCTCTGCTCTAGTTAATCTAACTATTTAGATTTAATCCCTGATTCGAAGTAGTATTTGTTTTGATAACGTGAAAAAACAAATTTTCTAGAGTATAATTAGACTTATATAAAAGTGAATTCTTTGACTAAAAAGCATTTGTGTTCACTCTAATTAGTTATCTTAACCTCGGCATCATGATGATGGCAAAATGTAGGTTGTCTACATATTTCTAGATAGCCAGAGAGTCATCGAAGGTATTTATTGTTAATATACATTTTTAATCAGTCAGTTAATCATACAAATTAATGATAAAATCATACTATATTTTAGATCATTAAGAAGTGGGTCGGTCTTTTGTGTGGAGGACTAACGGCGGCCTCTTTCCTAGTAGTATTAAATTACTTAATTTTTTACACTAGTTAAATCCTTAATTGTTTCCTAATTGGTAATTAATTATTCAATAATACTGAAAATGCAGCAAAAGTGTGCCATACTAAAAACTGTTGGTATTTCACTAAAAAAAATTCACGTTTATCTAGCACCGAAATGCTAGGAGAAACCCAAAGTACTAGGAAAAATAGAGGTTTCCGATCACATAAGGTGCTAGCCACTTGCTTCCTCGAGATTATTCCCGAGCAAAACTCTAGCTAGTTTCCGAGCACCTTTCATTGTCAACTCCTTTATGAGATTCCTATCACATGCGTGTTCTCAAGGAACGGACATTTCGGCCATGTAATATTCCGAGCACATAAGTGTTCGGAATTCTATGACTTTTTCATATTTTTTATTATTTTTTTTATTATTATTTCAGCTTCATTTAAAATTGTTAATTCAGTGAAATTAAAATGACATTAAACTAAAAATAGGAATAAAACAAACAAAAGAAAAGAATAACATAAACAAATTTTAAAAAATGCCCAATGGATTGAGAGAATTAAATTGTTTCACAAAGTCATGAGTTCAAAATGCTCAAGTCTAAATTTATAGTTCACCAAATTTTTCACTAAATAGGATCTTCATGTGTTCTTTCATCTATTCCTTCATCTGTTCCATTTTCTTATCCGACGCTTCCTCTATTTTCTAACTTTCTCTTCCATATGGGCTTTCATTTACTCACATGCTCTTCTTGAAGTCGTTGCTCGAAGAGCTCATCCATCTTGCTAGGGTCGTTGCCGGTCAAGTGTATAGATGCATATGATGAAATAGCTAATGGAAAGTATAATTTTGGCATAGAATAAAAAAGCAGCTACCTTTGAACATATAAGTTTAGATTGTCAATAACAAGAGTAGTATATAATCACCTCATTATCTCACATGGTTGTTCAATATGGTAGAGGTACATGTTTGCTCGTTGTCTATGTAACCATAAATTAATTTAAATCTTGATTGTTGTTTACTTGATTTTGTATAGATCTATTAAGCATAAAATTCTTTTGATAAATACTGAAAGAGCTCTTTATATATACTTCACCTTATATTTTATGTTTGCAATATAGTATATTGGAAATGCATCTACAATTTGCTAGGCTCGTGGGCAATTTATGATAGTTTGCTAATCTAACGTTTTCATGGGTAAGTCTACTATATATTAGTCATTAGATCCAAAAATAAATCAACATAACTTACTCATTTTATTATCTTATAGCATAAAATTAACGTAAATTAAAACAGATATAATAATATTATCAATTAATTAACATAGAAGTTAGAGAGAATAACTAATAAGTAAAAATTGTACCTTTAGATAATAAAAAGATAAAGAGGCGAGGGCCGAGGTGGCTACGGGTAAAGAGACTACTTCGATTCGAAGAAATAATAGGGTAAGATTGAAAAAAATGTAGGAAGAGATTGAAGAAATCGAGTTGAAGAGAAAATGAAAGAAGTAAAATTAGAGAAGTGAGATTCAGATATGATCTGAAATAATATCCTCATTTTTCCGAGCACCTTGCAAGTGCTAGGAATTTTTCCAAGCACATTCAATTTGTTCTAGGAATTTTCCGAGCACATTAAAGTTGTGCAAGGATATATTTCGAGCACTTTTAGCGCGCTCGCAAAATGTGGGTGGAAAGCATACCTCATGTCAAAGTCGTGACATTGATTTCGAGCACGTAGTAGGTGCTCGAATTTATCCTAGCACGTTCTAATGGTGCTCGGAATATGCTCGCAATTTGCAATAGGTATTCTTAGTACGTTGACCATGTTGGGAATGTGGTAGGATTGTGCACATTTTCTTTAACATTCTGACAACCAAGCTCGTGTGCTAAGTGAACACCCTTTTTTTTAGTGTTTATTAAAAAAATTATGCGAATCTTTGTAAATTTGATAGATTATAGTAGTACTCCATATACGTACAACTTATGTTTTAAACACATGACTTTTAATAATTTGATAAACACAAATAAAATCTGCTGCATTTAAAAATATGAATGGAGGGAGTGATTAATTGCTAACTAATTAGCAATCATAAATTAAGAATAAATTTTAGCCATTAGATTAGAAGATCTAGTGGTTGAAATAATGTCAATGGATTATATTCTAAATTAAATAATTATTAAATAAATTTAAAGGATATTAATGTCAATTCTCTCTCATCAAAATCATCTTAAAATTTTAAATTTATGTAACTCTCTAGATTTAAATTATTTTTTCACAAAAAATATAACAAATTAAAGATAATTTTATAAGGATTCCAACGAGATCTCAATTGCATATGTTCCGATGATGTTCGGGTGATGAAATTTGATAAATTATATTTCACTTTTTCGTACATGTTGATAAGCAGATTTTATCAACAAATTCAAAAAAAAATCTCAATATAGTGTATGCAAAATCTCAATATTATGTAGGTAAAATATCAATAACAGTATGTTGATATAAAAAAACACCCACGAAAATTATTATGATAACATAATGACGATATTACCATTTTGTTGATATTTTGTCTACTATTTATTGATATTTTTTTTATTCAATCTCAACCTTTGATTTTTGGATCAAAGAGCCCATATTCAGTTTCAATTTGGAATTAAGGTGATAAACTCGATAGAAGACGACTATTCAGAAATGCAATTTATATAGTACTATGAGTTAATATTACTCCATCCGTCCCGCTTAAGATGACACGTTTTCCTTTTTAGTTTGTCCCAACTAAGATGACACATTTCCTTTTTTGGAAACTTTCTCTCTCCAATTAATACACCCAACTACTTTTTCTCATTCCTACTAAAATATTTATCTTTCTTTCTCTCTCTATTTTAATAATCACACCCACCATTTCTCTTTTCAATTAAACACTTTAACTAATAACTCTTAAAATCTCGTGCCGGCTAAGAAATGTGTCATTTTAATCGGGATAGAGGGAGTAACATGCAATTCAAATAAAATGAAATTCCTAAAAAAATGCCCAAAAAATGTTGGCCCATAATCACGACAGTCAAGGCCCAATACGACTATATGCCAAATATCCAAAAATAAAGTCCAAAAACTATTCTGAAAATTTTAGATTATACTTGGATCCAGCCCATTGATAAAAGGAGATAATACTCCCCCCGTCCCAAGGAAGATGACCCCTTCCTTGGACGGCACGGGATTTTATGCAACTTTATTTTGTGTGTTGAGAGGAGAGAGTAAAGTAAGAGAGAGAGAATAAAGTGAGACAAAAGTAATTTCATTTTAAGTAATGGGTCATCTTGGTTGGGATAAACTAAAAAGGAAAGTGGATCATCTTCAATGGGACGGAGGGAGTATGAGTTTTCCATCCAACCATTTCAAGCTGCATCGACCCTATCCAAGGAACATCAGAAAGCCCACTCTCAACATTAAAAAGTTCTGCCTCAATTACGAGGGCATAGAGGAGTATGGTAATAGAAGGTATGGACATTTGGCACATGTTTTATATATGCTATAAAATTATAAATTGATCGAATACATACTACCCATTACCAAATTTGCGTCCACACATAGTATATTGTATAAATTGACCAGAAAAATTACCTAGTGCATTAAATAGTATTACAATTTGTAGAAACAAATGAAATACAATAATGCGTGTATGCCATAAATCTCATCCCAGCATCCTGACATGTTTCAAAATCCACCTTGATTGCTTAATTGTCTTTTTCAGATAAATTTTCATAATTGTAAAGAGAGTACATTCGTTTATGAATTACTACTAAAGAAAAAGGATACGACTCATTGTAGGATACCTATATAATCAAATATTGAAGATCATATAACAATAACTCAGTGTTTCAAATCAAATGGCAGCATTTCTCTCCCTAACCCTCCTCTTTCTCCTCATCGCCCACTCCTCGTGTAGCATCATCCACGACGCCTGCAAAGCCTCACGTGACCCTCTCCGATGCCAGGACTGGCTCTCCCTCTCCGGTCACGTGCCTCCCAACGCCACCGCTTTGCAGCTCATCCAATCATCGCTCCAAGCCATCTCCACCGATGTCAAAAAGGGCGGAGCAATGCTCCAAGACATCCTCGCCTCCTCCGCCGGCAACCCCAACCGCACCGCCGCCGCCCAGAGCTGCCTCGAGATGGTGCGTTACGCTGAATACCGAGCCGACCTCGTCGCCCGGGCCCTGCACCGCGGCGAGACCAAGGAGGCGCGCGCCTGGATGAGCGGCTCGCTCGGGTACAAGTACGACTGCTGGTCGGCGCTCAAGTACGTCAACGACACGTCCCAGGTGGTCAAAACGATGTCGTTCTTCGATTCTACCTTGATCTGCTGCAGCAGCGCCACTCTGGCGATGCTGGTCAACTATGATTTGTATGGTGAGAAAACCGGTTCTTGGGGCCCGGTCCGGACCGAGCGGGATGGCTTCTGGGAACCGGTTTCCGGTTCTAAACCCGGTTCCGGTGGTGGCGTGCCGCGGGGGTTGAAGGCTGATGTGGTGGTGTGCAAGGGCGGAGGCAGGTGCGACTACGACACGGTGCAGAATGCGGTCGACAGGGCGCCTTCCGGTTCGGATAAGCGGTTCGTGATTTGGATAAAAACCGGGGTTTATGAGGAGACGGTTTTGGTGGGATTGGATAAGAGGAATGTGTTTTTCTTGGGAGATGGGATGGGCAAAACGGTCATTACCGGGTCGAAAAATGCTGGCCAGCCCGGGATGTCCACATACCGGTCCTTCACTGTTGGTAAGGTTACTTGAATGAAATCTATTGTTTTGTGTATTTGCCTTCAAAAAAAGTAGTGGAATGTGTCATTAATTGAATTGGTTTTCTTTCCCACTCTATAAATCTTCATTTGGATTCCGATATAAAGGAGTATTATTGTTGCATTCCATTTATTGTACTAGTATAAACATTTTTAAATTGCAACCATTCAACCATTAATAAGGCACGATGACTAATTGGCTATAATTCTAATTTTCTTTAATCCAAATATATGATCCATTACTGACTACCAATATATCATGTTATATTTTGAAACCGAATTATTCAAAAATTAGGGTTTATGAAACTTATTCTTGTCTATACAGGAGTTCTTGGAGATGGATTCATGGCAAGTAACATTACCTTCCAAAACACAGCTGGCCCGAAAACTTATCAAGCTGTGGCATTCCGATCCGACAGCGACCGCTCCATCATCGAAAACTGCGAATTCCTCGGCAATCAAGACACTCTCTACGCACACAGCATGCGACAGTACTACAAATCCTGCCGCATCCAAGGGAACGTCGACTTCATCTTCGGTAATGCAGCCGCATTCTTCAAGGACTGCCACATCCTCGTTGCTCCGCGCCAGCAAAAGCCCGAGAAAGGCGAGAAAAATGCTGTCACGGCCCACGGGAGGACGGACCCTGCCCAGTCAATAGGGTTCGTCTTCCAAAATTGTGTGGTCAACGGAACAGAGGCCTACATGGCTCTGTTCCGCAGCAATCCGAAGGTGCACACTAATTTCTTGGGGAGGCCGTGGAAGGCCTACTCGAGGACTGTTTTTATCTCGTGTGATTTGGAAGCTATTGTTACATCAGATGGATGGATGCCGTGGGACGGGGATTCTGGGTTGAAGACTTTGTACTATGGAGAGTACAAGAATGCCGGAGCCGGATCGGGCACGTCGGGAAGAGTACGGTGGAGCAGCCAGATTCCGGCGGAGCATGTTGCGTCTTATTCCGTTGGAAATTTCGTTCAAGGAGATCAGTGGATTCATGGCATATAAGTTCTAACGTGTTGTTCGAACGTTCAAATGTAGGAATAATTGAAAAAATAATTAACATTACTTGGTAATAAGCAGTAAAAACTCTCGGTTATATTGGTTAAATGCACCTGTAAATTGCACCCATCATAATCACCCATGTGTATGCCATCATTTTCATCCTAGTATTTTACTGGCCTGTCTATTTATCAAAAGTTGATTTATGGAAGGATTATTAAATTAATTAATATATTTACTAAAAATTTGATCATTTTCTAAGTATTAATGAAACGATCCTCGTTCTTGATATAAGATCTAACAACGAATCAAACTGATACAGTGAATGAATAAAGCCACAAACGGGATATATGGACCATTTGATAAGTTGTGATATGGAGTATATGAAGCCACAGACGAATATGAAATTCGTTTAATAAGTCAGATAAAGATCTCAGTGAATTGGAAATTTGTATACTAACTCAAGAGAAGTAAAACTCATAAAATATGATTCAAAAATAGGTGTGAAATTCATCCAACATACGGGGGCCTTTTATAAGCGTTAGTTGTGTGTTTGAATTGAAGTTTATCTTTCATCAGATAAGAATACAACCATTTTGTAGTAATGCTTTTCTTGGTTTTTCATTTCTATATATATGTGGTGTTTGAATTGATGCTATATATCTATAGTCCTTAATAATCACATGTTTGGTTTATTAAAGTCACATAATAGTAGGAAATTACAACATTATCCTCTGACTTTTTCTATATTTTCAAGACTGAGGGCTATATTAATAATTTTAGGTAATCTAAGATTGAAATAATGTTGCATGTATTATTATCACTCAATTTTTCATGATAATAAAACACCATTTTCCAGTCTTGATTCAACGGACTCTTCTCCATTGAACGGGCCACATAAAAAATTTAACTAACATATCAAATAGTACTAGATTGAATCATTAAATACACTTTAAATGTGTCTACCTATTCAAACATAATAAAATATAAAGGAAATAGGCTAGTAGAAGATAAACATGAATGAAAACTTTAATTTGGTTGAAGAAAAGACAATTAATACAATTTCACATATCTATGAACTAGGAAACAAATAAATATGGAGTACTAAAACAATTCAGTAGCTTTCAAGATACGTAAATATTGAGATTATTATGAACTCTTGGACTCTTTTATTCACATGTCAGTCTACAGTCTACTTGCTTCGATCTTTGATCCATTCACACGTACATCTTGGATAGCTTAAGGACATCCCTAACCTCGTCCCCAATTTAGGCCTTAAGTCCTCTCCACGTCATTATTTTTCTAAATTTAAGTCCCAGGCCACAATTGCTCTAACCTTGCAGGTCCATCCCAGCCACAACTATTAAATTGCACTATTCACAATTTCAACATATTTTACGCATGAATTAAAAAATGCCGAACAATTAAAACCGGGAAAATTCATTGTTCAGTCGAAAAAAGAAAATTACAAATTCTAGAAAAAAAAAAATTACAAATCCTAGAAAAAAAATTTATTAAGACCTAAAAAATAAAAATTACAAGTCCTAGAAAAATATTGAAATAACATAGAGGATAGAAATGAAGAAATTGGTGGAAAAATGTTGAATAAATTGGTATAAATAGGCAAAAAAATAAAAATAAAAAAATTGGGGGTTTGCAGCCCGTCCCGTCGCGCGTAACCCTGAGCCGGGCCGGACCCCGGGAACGGCCAGGGACGCAACTGCGGCCCCGGGACCGGCCCAGGCTGTGACTCTCCACCGTCTAACCCTGATCCCGGGCTGGGACTCGCGATTTGCGGCCCGACCTCTAGCGTTGGGATGCACTAAACATTCATTGTTAATGGGCCTTTAATAATTATTGAGTTAATTTATTTTGAATTTTGGCTCTGCTTTTAGCGTGACCACTGTAATTTGCTATCCTTAAGCTATATCACCTAAGTAATGAGGAAAAGTTTATTTAATTTGGTGAATCTATTTAATTTTTAAACTTGGTAGTTGCGTCGAATTTTCAAAGGAAATACCCCTCATTTCAGTAATTATTCATTTACTGGATGCATGGACTTAGTAAATAGTTGACTGGAAAGTGTGAAATAGGAATCGGCAATAACTGACAACGAAACATCGGAGTATCAACGTGGCCTCAGCCTCTCGCTCACACGCACTCTGAAGATCTTCAAAGCCACCGATCAACCAAACCTTAAACCTCCTCTCGCTTTGAACATCGAATTTCTCAATTAATTGAAAAGGTGAATGTGTGTTCTTCCTCCCGTCATCTTTCTACTAATTCTCATGTCAATTTTTATATTACTACTAATTAAATTAAGAATTATAATTCCGTTAAAGTAGCCTTCCGCCCAATTATTGATTCGCTGGAATTCATGTGGACCCTTTGATTCTTGCAAATTGTAGTATCTACTTTGCTTTCATGAATAGTGCCATTTTTTCTACTTATAAAAGCAGTCTTTCAACTGCAACCTTTATTCCTTTGTAATTTCATTTTTTTGCATTTTTACCACCAATTCATCTCCAAACATGCCGTCGCTGGATTCCGAATCCAACTATTGTTCTAGAATTTTCCGAGCTTCTTTCAAGTCTCAGGTCTCTGGGATTTCTAGTGATGATAATCAATTCGTTTTGTGTGATAAATTCACGAATTTTGTGCTTCTCGATTCGGGTGGTTTCAATGTTTCTCTTTTTTGCTGTTTGATTGACAAGTAAATCGTTGGCAGATTTTAAGAAAAAAGATGACTAATTTGACTTATGTTTTTCGAATTCAGAGGCGCAATTCCGGTGATAGGTTTTCTCAACTAGATTCTCCTTTGATCGGCTCCAACCCCCACCAGGTCCGGATCTTTTGAATATTGAGGATCTCCTTAGAATATGAATGGCATTCACACTTACTTCAGTTTTATCATTATGTAACTGAAACCTATAAGCAGTTAGCAGTAGTCAACAATGTTATTCTTGCTATACTCACATATCATCATTTTTGGCAGTTTGTCAATGTGTATGTACTAATCAGTAATTAGATATATCTCGAGTTTTATCTCATCGATTGTTGAACAGATTTTTAGTTTTGTTTGCTTTGTCCTCCCTGAGGAGGGTAGCAGTATCACGAATCTCCCCTCGGTTGATGTCGCAAATCAAGGTCAAAGCATGTTTCATCTTTATTGGCAATTATCTAACTATGGCTCAACCTATTGAAGCTATCATTAGAAGTGATATTTACATCATCCCTATTTTAATTGGCACTAAAGCCTGCAGCTCTGATAGGATTAGATCAAGTGCAGTATAATTAGAGTGTTACTGAGGTTTAAGTACAACACCATTAGTCTGTTTACTACTCAATTAAATTGTCATCATGCTAATCTCTAGACCAAAACTAAGGCTAGAATATAGTAACCATTTCAAATAAAGGCATAGAAAATAAATGGAGGTAGATGCTGTACATATTCAAACAAAATATACAACCATATGCACTTATTTCTGATTTCTGAACGAAGACTGCACAGCTGATTCCATCGAACTTTCCATTTATCAATTTTTCTCTTTATGCATTTATATGAAGTGAGTAAATCCATATTTGCCTAAAGTAGATATTTGAAGATGAAGAAAGTTACTTATTTAATTTTTGTTATTTCTCTGAAATGTGAAGTTTCACAGAGGTGTGAAATTGAAGTATGTGTCATATTGTGCAGAGTGAAATGTGGCAAGCGAGGGATGGAGCTCATACCGTGAGGTCTCATGGAGTCAGAGTAGCAAAGATACATATGCATGATTGGCTAATACTTGTGTTGCTTGGTTTTCTTATACTTAGTCTGAATGTCATCCATCCCTTTTATCGCTTTGTTGGGAAGGATATGATGTCCGATCTCAAATATCCTCATAAGAACAACACAGTTCCTTTTTGGGCTGTAGTGGTAAGTTAATACTTTTCCTTAAGAAATCTCGAGTTTTCCTAATAGTTAGCACTGTAAGTTGATTTTCTTGGTTTTTTCTAGCTAGCTGCAGTTCCATTGCCGATTTTCATTTTCCTACTATTCTATCTTCGCCAAAGAGATGTATATGATCTTCATGCTTCCATTCTAGGTATTATGATACTTTCAGATCTCTGGCCTTTGATAGCACATCATATTCTAATATGCAGTAAGGATGACTTGACAATTGTTTGTAAAGTTTAATGCTATTGTCTATGTATAGGACTCCTATTTTCTGACCTCATAACGGGGGTCATAACTGATGCGATAAAAAATGCGGTTGGCCGCCCTCGGCCTGACTTCTTTTGGCGATGCTTTCCAGATGGACAGGATGTACGTGGCCTCAATATTTGATTGTATTTCCTTTTTTCTGGTTAACCTTGTTTCTTTTTTTAAGACATCGATTCACCTAATTAATTTTCAATAGCTCTTCAGGCATACGATCGATGGGGAAATGTAATCTGCCATGGTGACAAACATCTCATAATGCATGGGCATAAGAGTTTTCCCAGTGGGCATACTTCATGTAAGACTGAGATCTCATTCGGACGTCATTATAGTTTTCAATGAAAGAAACTCTCACCTGTTCACCATTTTAAGAATATCTTGTTCTATCAATTAAAAGACTAATCAAACCGACACACAGGGGCATTTGCTGGCTTGGGCTTCTTGTCTCTATATTTATCAGGGAAGATAAAGGTGTTTGATCGCAGAGGCCATGTTGCCAAACTGTGCCTGGTTGTGCTCCCTCTACTCATTGCGTCTCTGGTTGCCGTTTCTCGTGTGGATGACTATCGGCACCACTGGCAGGATGTGTTCGCAGGAGGTTTGATAGGTTGGTCTATTGCAGTTACAGTAACTGATAGCTAAATTGTAAGTTTCCGAAACCAAGTTTAATGGAAGTTTCTCTTGGCAGGTCTAGTAGTTGCTACTGTCTGCTATTTGCAGTTCTTTCCACCTCCATATCATGTCAATGGTATCTTCTAATCTTCCTATATAAATAGTTGTATTCTTTATTACAACTTGGGCGTCTATCAGAGTGCCTCCGGATAGGCTAAAATCGGCCGCTTTAAAATGCAAGAGAAATGTTGTTGAGTTAGATTTGGTTGCTTCCGCGCAGGTTGGATGACTTACGCCTACTTGCGCGTGTTGGAGGAGCTGAGAGCCAATATGGACAATGGTCAGGTCAACGGGCAGGCTGCCGAGGTCGAAATCCAGCCAAATCAAATGAACAACAATTCTGCCAAGGCTGGTACATCCAGCTTGCCAGATGAAGATATCGAATCTGGAAGAAGATAGTTTCAAAGGTTGGCAGTTTAGTGGAGCTAATGTGCATATGAGTTAGGACATTTTTTCTTTCTTGAAGAGAGAAATCTCACTGTAGTTAATGATGTTGGAGCTATTATGATTAGGAATATTTTATGTATAACAAGAATTGTTTCTTCATATGTGCTTATACATTCATGTCACAAAATCCCTTTTTTTGTCAGGTTTATGGATTTGACTTAGAAATAGAGAAATCAATTCCTAATCATTATTGTGCTATCACATAAATGTTTGGATTTCGAATTAAATTTCAATTTCATATCCTTCCAACACCACAGTTTCAATCTATATCTATCAAACGTTATAAAAGCTAGGGGTGGGGAAACGGTTCTCGGTTCTTGGTTAACCGAGAATCGAACCATATTTTTTCGGTTGTCGGTTAGTGTTAGGATTTGGACGGTTCTCGGACCAAGAACCGAAAGGTTAGAACCGAAGAACCGATTAGTAGATTTAATTTTGATTTTATATAGATTCACTTTAATTTCATAAACCCTACAACTTTCAATTTTCAAAGAACAACGCTGCGATAGAAATCAAACTCTATGTCCCTATAATTTGTCAGCATTTCAAACAAGAGAAAACACAAATAATCTCTCTGATTCAATAACCAATCTCATGACAGCTACTTTGTTTATTAAATTTGGAACTTCAACGTATTCGATAATTATGGAACGTTAGCAAATAACTTATAAATCCCATACTTCCGTGAAAAAATTACCGAGTGTTTACAATGAAGTCAATTCAAATAATCTCCCATGCCGACAATGGCGAGGCTGCTGCTTTTTCCTCGCTGCGCTGCTCTCTCTGACGAGGCAATAAGAGGTTGTTGATCTCTCTCACCCCGGCGACGACGAGGCTGCTGTCTAACTCTCCACGCCGCTACTCTCTCCTTCAGTTCCTTTGGTGGAACCGAAGAACCTGTCGGTTAGGACCGATCGGTTCCTCAAGGAACGGTTCATGTATTTGGAAAAAATGAGAGTCGGTTAACCGACTAATCGGTTCAATTCTAATCGAACCGACTGTTTCCCCACCCCTAATAAAAGCATGTATTCTTAAAAATAATAAGCATTTATAGTATCTTTATTTATTTTAGAGTGTATGAATAACATAGTAATTTAGATCGTATATGTATTATGTATTATGTATTTTGTTTATTTTAGCAGTTAAGGCTAGCTTACTAATTTCGTTGGTAATATGCAACACCTAATTTAGATAGTGTTGAAAATGACGAAAACCTTAGTGAAAATACATATGTGTATATGTAGTAGGGACATAGGAATCCAAGTCCAATAAAATGGTGGGTGAGAAATTAAATGGAAAATTGTGTTTAGATATGAAGCAAAGCCCGCCTCAGATTTTCTTGTCTCAAACAAATCACCAACTGCACCTCATACCCATATATGGATGTATACCACCGACTTTATCTTAAATCAATTTTTAAACCTAATGTTTGAATCTGAGATATTTGGCCTCAAATATTAATCATTTTATCACCCGATCAATTCATATTTTCACTTGCACTGAATTGTTATATTTTATTTTAATGTAAGTGGGATGTTTTTTTTATAACTGATCTTGGATAGAACCTCATGGCTTTGATGGTTCTAAGATAATTTCTTAATAATCTTATTATTCTTTATTTTCTTTGCATACAATAACATTCTATAAAAATCTTGAACAAGCCCTCCTGTTACAGTTTGGTACATACGAATATTGCTGTAAAGAAAAATGGAGTACTACTAATAGCTATAGCCTATATGTAATCTTGAGCAAATTTATTAATCAAAATATCAAATCCTTTTAAGGTATAACGTTTAGACTTTTGTCTTTATATTAAATATGTTTATTTGCCATTTATACTAATATGACAATTATTTTTAGTACAGCATTGTCATATAAACTTGTTTTGTTGTCATTGGCACATATGTTTACTCAAAACCATAACGTTTGTAAGACCATCCACAGCGGTAACGTTGTCCGTCCTTGTCGCTGGCAAGGACGCCGCTGCTCACCAATGCACGTTATCCGTCCTTGCCAGCGGCAGGGCGGTGCTGCTTACGTGGCGGGCTGCGATTGGCCAACGGCATAGATATATTTTTTTTAAAAAAATTGAAATTAATTTAAAAAGTTGTTTTTAAATAAAAAAAATATTTTTTCCACTTCCCAATAAATTATATCCATTTTCTACCCACTTTAATTTATTTTTCAATTTTCCCATTTATACGGGTCTCCGAAGAATATTGGGGATAGAGGATTAGTCTTCCACGTGGTATTTTTTAGTCTTTAATTATGTAATTTTTAATTTGTAGGATTTAATTATGTATTTTTTTATTTTCTAGGATTTTAATTATGTATTTTTATTTTTTAGGATTTTAATTATGTAATTTTTATTTTTTAGGATTTAATTATGTAATTTTTATATTTTAATGTATTTTTATATTGTAGAAATATTTTTTGCAATTGAAGTATTTAAATTGAATAATAGAATGGTGGGACCAAGCTTGTCCTTGTGGAAGAGCATGGATGTGAGTGTTGTGCCTCTTGCCTAAGGACAAGGAGTAAAAGTGGGTCCGGGCCCACCTCCGTGCTCTTATTTAAGAGCACGGATGGGGATGCTCTAACTAATTAGAACCAAATATGTATTACTACGTCTTTCATACTCATATCATTCATCTGATTATTTATCATGTACGTACAATTTCTCAACTACAAACTTATAACGTCGTTAGATTTTCTATGAAGTTGACTTTTTTTTATTAAAATAAGAGTGAACTGTCTAATTGGGCTCTAGACTTGTATGCTCTCACTTTTGCGGTGCCTGAACAAAAATAATATCACCAGCGGAACCCGGACTTATAGTTACGCACGTTTGAAGGTTTTTTGCACTTTTTGATATTTTTTCTGGACATTATAACCCTCAAAGGGGTGAAGGGCTAATTCGTCCACACAATATCTTTCTCTGTCCACAAGCTATAAATTGCGACATCTTAATTTCCCAAGATTTGTCAATTGTCATTATTCTTTGAAATACCTTGTCCCCTTTTCACTATATATCAAGTCATCCTTTTCACTATATATCAAGTCATCTTCTTTCTTTTCTTCTTCCCAAGATTGAATTTGTTTTGTGCATCTCTTCCTCCCTCTCTTGTTCTTTTTTTTCGTCTTGGATTTGTATATTTTGGAGTTGTACAACCGCCACCATACAAATGTCGAAGTGGTGCATGAGCTGGTGCTTGAGCTTGTCTTCCCCGTTTTCTCTGCAGAGGCATCTCTTGACGAAAACGAAATGGGGTGTGGATTGTTAGGGAGGGTGAAATGGTTGTAATGGTATAGGCGGTGGAAATGGGTGAAGTGGAAGAGGGGGGCTGTGATTTGAGCTTCCGAAAATGAAATGGTAGGAATGGGAATGTTGTTGTTGGTCAATTTTTTCGTGTTTAGGAAGACAGACGTACACTTCTTTGTCCTATTCTACTGACTATCTGAACATGAATTGATATTAAATCATTTCAAACTTGTCCAAAATCCACTCAAATCTAAATGCAAATGAAAAGGCGACAGACTTGTAGACAAGAAAGATATTGTGCGGACGAATTAGCCTTTCACCCCTTCAATGATTATAATGTCTAGAAAAAGTATCAAAAAGTGCAAAAAACCTTCAAACGTGCATAACTACAAGTCCGAGTACCGCTGATGATATTATTTTTGTTCAGGCACCGCAAAAGTGAGAGTATACAAGTCTAGGGCCCAATTAGGCAGTTCACTCTAAAAATAAAAGGCTCATGTCATGAGTGATGGGCATGAGTTCACAATTGCTATTCAAGCAAACTCCCTTAGTTTTAACAACAAAAGATAATCAACGGGCACCCAAATAGGGGTGGGTAGGTAAGGTATACCTTACCGAAACCACCATACCGTATACCTTACCGTAAATACGGTATGCGAAAAAGTCATACCTTTACCTTACCAAAGTTTTCGGTATACCGAACTTCGGTATACCTTATATTCGGTATGACAAATTTCATACCGATACCGTACCTCATTTTCGGTATACCGTACCGAAGTTCGGTATACCTTATTTTTGCGGTATACCTGACTTTCAACATCAATTAAAATAGAAAATTAGAGTTTTTAAAATATTATTTATAATTTATAATTTTAAAAATAAATTAAATATAATTTATTCATAATTATATTTATATTTCACAATAGATTTATAATTTAAAAATATATAAAATATATTTTATATACAATTGTGTTTATATTATTGTGGCATATACCTTAATTTACGGTATATACCGTAAACTAAGGTATATACCGAATTTCGGTATGCAGCGGTATACCGCGGTATTTGAAAATTCATATCGTTACCTTACCGCAATCTTTCGGTAAGGTATCATACCATACCAAAAGTCACGGTATACCAAAAAAACGGTATTTTCGATATTTTTTCGGTACGATAAGACCGATTTTTCGATATTTCGGTATTTTTCCCCAGCCCTACACCCAAAAGCTAACAAGACCGTTAAATTAAGACAAAAGAAACTAGGAAAAAGCCAACCAAACATCATTATTTATTATCATTAATATCTTATATAGTGATAGAAAGCACTTCTAACTATATTCAGACAAAGTTTTATCTAAAATTCGTTGTTTCAATCCATACCATCAGCTATTTTACCATTATCATTGTCAATATTGTTATCTATAATTCTAGTGTGAAAATCTTGCATAGTATTGCTAAAAGTCATAAACTTCAAGATATAAACTATAACTAATCCTTACATGTCCATTGAGCACACTCATTAAATCTATAACTGCATAACATATGGTTTTTAGTAGTATCACATAAAATATTCATGCATTTTATCCTATAACTTACGTCTAGTACTTAATTATTTATTGTATAGTTATCTTTGATGAGTTGTGCTAAATGAATGATTACACACACATTATTAAAGTACGAAAAAGAAGAACCCCAAAGATTCAAATGAGTAATGTGTCGTCTTATGTGACACTATCATAGTTTGGTGCGTGTCTTACTAATAAATAGACAACCATTTCCAATAAAGATATCATTAGTTTCCCTCTCTGCCTTCCAGTGGCGGGGGGGGGGGTCGCCCCTTCCGTGCGACTAATTTCTTCTTATCTAGACGTAAAATTATCATGTCCGGCCCCTCCGTTTGTCCCGACATCGCCCCAAATATCGAAAAAAATTATCATTTTCGCCCTAAACCAACTTACTAATATATATTTTGCCCCCTCCATTTATTAATCCTGGATCCACCACTGCTGCCTTCGTTCCGTTAGGCATTTTTAATGGGAAAGAGGGGTACGGCACCACGGTCGGGTAGGGGTGCGGGGCGATGACTATGCTCATTTCTCGGGAGTCGTTGCACTGTTAGGGTGAGGAGAAGGGCGGGCGAAAAATTATTATTTTAATTCAAATTTATAACTCAATAAATACAGTTATTTTTAAATCATTTTTAAATTTTCAGAAATTGTAGTTTTGATTAAAAAAAATTAATTGGAGTAGTTTTTTTTTTATTATAGTACTCCTGTTATTTAATTTTTACAAAATTAATTATAATTAAAAAATAAAAATGAAACTTTACTGTACAAGATAAGTTTTCGTTATTTTATTATTCAATCCAAATTTAATACTCTAGAAATGAATTTTTGGAATACAGTGGACTTTTTTATTTGGAAGGTTGAATAATATTTCTGAAACTTAAAGTTAAAATATTGTGAAAATTTTAAATTTATTAAAGGCCATGAACCATTTTCTGCAATGCTCCGTCAATGATTGCACGGTGATTTTTCCGTTTCTTATAATCAATCAATGAAAACTAGTACTCCTTCCGTTCCATAGTAATAGGGGCATTTTTTCATTTCCGTCCGTTTTAAAATAATAGACTCATTTTCCTTTTTAGTAAAAGTCAACACATTTTTCCATACCTACTTTACTCTCTCTTACTTTTTTCTATCTTCATCTCTCTGCCTTTTTCATTTTCCACTTTATTCTGTCTTAACTTAACTCACTTAACACAATTTTTCTTAATCTCCGTGCCGAAAAGTTTTCCTCCAATACTATAGAACGGAGGGAGTACAAATTTTGGAATATTATGTACAATTTTTTTTTGTTCTTTTGGCGTCGTGGATGGAGAAATAAATGAATAATGGAGGAGACTAAATTCGAATAATACTCATAATTCTTCACATAGAACTTTATTTTTGAGATAAAATTATCAAACTTTGAATAATATTATCGAATACACAAAATCCTAGTAATCAAATTTTGGATATATATTAATTCATTCTACGAATATACATGGTATTGTGTATGTATATTTATGGGGAAATCTTATAAAAACACAATACTCCATTATTAAAGGGTGCATCATACATACATAAGTAGATCTCAGTTTACCACCTGAATATTCCCCAATCCCCAAATTGGTTTCTTTTCTATGCAGAAATTCAAGTTCTTAGCAACGCAATGCGCCGTCGCCGGAAGCCCTACCCGGAGCCCGACCACCAGCCCGGTAATCCACCTCCGCCGCCGCACAACCCTCCGTATGCTTCTCAGCCGCAGGCGCTGCGATCCCGATCGCTCGCCGGAGAAGGCCTCCGTCGCCGTCAGCCACAAGCTCAAGGATTTGTTCGTGTCGTCGCCGCCGTCGTTCAGCGAGAGGGCTCCGGAGAGGGTTGGAGGGAGGAGAGGTGGTGGGGCCCGCGCGCTGTCGGTGACGTTTCGGCAACGGTTGTTGAGGAGGGCTTGGCGGCCGGCACTTGTCGCCATACCTGAGTGACCATTTGTTTAATTTCTATGGAAAATTTTTAGTGCTTTTTGCGTTTTATTAATTATTACTCCATGTTTTGAGCGACCATAATTAAATATTTTGACCCTTTCATTTCTTGGAAAAATCGGATTATTGAAATGCTATGCTCTGATTTAAATAATTTTGAAATTGTTTAGATATGTGAAGGTTTAATCCCTGATTCGTCAATAATTTTAAAAACCTTACATAAAAAAAATATTTATAGAGTATAACCAGACTTGGATAAAAGTGAATTCATAATTTGTATTCCCCAGGCTAATTAAAGTTATCACATATTCATACTCCTACATTTGATAATGTTTTGTTTTGGGAGTATGATGTATATTTTCAACCAAATACAAAAACAAATATCTAAATACACATCAACATTATTGCCCAAATTCATTTCAATACCTCAACATCTATTTATTTCAGTTCTTAATTTAATCAGAAGCGAATTCAAATCTGTCTCATACCTCCGTTCTTAATGTGATGGTTGGAGAGACACAACGGAACCTGATTGTTTGTCGGAGTTTCGTGTCGAGGGATTTAGAGGAAGGATAATAGAAGAGTTCTGAAACCTTACTTTCAACACATCACGTCTTCTAGAATGACATCAGGCAGATGGAGAAACAAATGAAGAGTGTTAAATGTGCATTTTTTAGCATTCATCTTGAGCATTGGACAAACCCAAAGATTTTGAGCTTTAAATTAATGTATAGTATTTTTTTAGAGTGTTAAGCATGCTTGCTCTTTTATATTGTGCCTTGGATTCTACTTTGACGTTGCCATTTTTGTGCTAAAAACTTGAACATGATATTATGCCATTCTTTGATTCGCCGGATGATAACATGTATTGAAGAGCATGAGTATCACTCTACTTAGTTAAGTTACATGTCATCATATGTGTATTGATGTACATCTAGCTAAACTATATTAATGATGAGAACAGTCCTTTGTGATAATGATTCTAACATCAAGTGACAGAGAAGTTATTCATTTGGCAAGAATATAGCAAGATTGCAAAAGCATCATTCTTATTGTATTGATTGATAATAAAAAGTTATTTTTAGTAAGCTTTGGGGTTAGTATAGTTTTTCGAGCTCCATACCTTTATTTTTCTAAGTGTCTAGTGGGATATGATGGGGTGGATCAATATTTTTTCTTATTTTGTTTGATCACAATTTAATTTTCGTTTCAATCTCAAATGTTGCCTAGGAGCGTGTTCCCAATTGGGGGAATTATGATTGTTCACCTTCCAATAATTAATTGGAGGAAGCCCTAGAATTGGGCAAAGGCCCGCACTGTTCAAAGAAATGGGCAAGAATTGAAATCTTGGACAATAGGTAATATTTGTTTATGTATTGGGCTCTCTACCAAGAATGAACTTGATTTTACATATTTGTCCCACCTTTCCACCTTATTACCTTCTCTTTCACTCATCATTTGGGGTTAAATTTGTCAACCAATAATTCCATTAGGTCAAAGTCAGCATTTAGGTTACTATTTGGGCGATATTTGAAATCAAATCTTGTACACTGAATAATGGAGCCTTAAATTATATAAGTGCCTAATTCTCCCTCAATTCTTGAAAATGTTAGAATTAGAATTCTTATAAAGTGAACACACCCTAAACCATCACATTCTTTCTGCCAGATAACAACCACATTCTTATTGAAGAGATTTCAAATATACGGACATGCTAGAATTAGATTTGTTGCTAGACAATACAGACTTCGGCAATGACCATTTAGACATGTTTCAAGAAAGTTCCATTTGGATTTCCTAATCTACAAAATGCTCAAACGATTTCTTCTTCCGTTCTTCGAGAAAGTTCCATTTGGACTTCCTAATCTACGAAAATGCTCAAACAATTTCTCGAAACCTACGGTGTGGACATGGATTATAGTGAACCACATTTTTCTGATCTAGAACAGAACTTTTTTGACGACAATATGGTATTCTAGTTTTATCTTCATTTGTTTCATTACATTCTTCCATGTGTTCATTCTCATTTTCAAATTCTCGGCCTCTGCTGAATGATGGGGCATCGCTGAAAATGTACTTGACACAAGCCTTGATACAACTACCACGGCGGAGGAAAAACCAAATGAGTCTTCGTACCCAGAGCATGATCACATCGCCTCAACAAAAAACCTAGGCATAAGCGCAATATCGTCAAGCTGGCCCGATCCTGGGACTCTGACTTGTTATCAAATTGATTTGATATCAATGTGACACCATCTTTGTTATTGCTACATTTATTCTATATTTTGTTATCTAATTTTCTTATGCGCTAACTATCTATTTCATGTGTTCCACGTTGAGGTCAGCAATCTGTGTCTATAATTTAGATTAAGTGTAAAAGTTATATCTAAAATCAACTTTCAATGTGATTTCGCTTTTTTATTCCTATTATAACAAATTATTGTCCGTGATTTGTTTGTGAGATTAGGTAGGGAATGTGCATAGCCACAGATGATAGATGGCACATTGGTAGTGGGTTTCCCTTCTAACTTGGGAAATGATCAAACAATTTTATCGTCTCTTTAATATGATACTCTCTCTAAAGTTCCGATTTACTATTTTTGAATGTCTCACTTTAGGAGTTCCGGTTAAATTATTTCATAAATGGTATTAGAGTTCCGGTTGAAATATTCCATAAATGGTATTAAGGCCCCACATTCCACTTAACTTTTTTTCACTCACATTTTATTATAAAACTAATATAAAAAAATATGACTCACATTTCAGTATATATTTTTTACCAACTTTTCTTTACCTTTCTTAAAATTCGTGTCGAACTCAAGTATGATACCTAAAGTGGAACGGAGGGAGTAGTTATTAGTGTTTAGAACATTAGCTTAATAGTTTTGTTCGCATAAATTTAAAGTAGCACATATTTTAAATATGCCTACATTTAATATGAGTCAGAGTCGCCTTCAAAGACACATTCTAAATTAATTTTTGATGGAAAGCAATTAATGAAAATATTTAATTTTATTTTCTTCCTTTCGTTAGATATATCAACACACTTGACGTAGTAAAACATTTCCCCTCTATCAAAATTTTTTTGTAATTAACATACTTCTGTGGATGTAATTCGAATTTTTTTGCTACTAATTGACTATTGTGCCTTTTTTTAATTCTTTTTTCCTTTTATATTTCCATATTCAAAAAAATTCTAATATACTAATTACTACTGTCGAATCAATAAATAGTTTATTAGTATTAGATCACTTTACTTCATTTTTATATCATTGTACTTTATTTTTTTAAAAATAAAATAAAACCGTATTAAAATGAATATCGTATAAAATAAACTAAAAATAACCCTAAAAAACACTTTCTAATTTAACGAACATTACTGTATTCTGAATTTACTAGTGTAAATTTAATTTTTCCAACGTTCGAAAATCCCCATAAAACTACCCTCCTTTGAAATTCAGCTTACTTTTTTCTTCGCTCGGCCCTTTTCCACACGCGCCACCACCTCCCCGCGCCGGCCGCCTTCATTCACTGAAAGGAGATCTCAATACGACTGCGGTAGCTGCTACAGTGAGAAAGTTGAGCTTGATTTATGAACTGTGCAAGTCAATTCAGTCAGCTGCCACAGAAAAAAGGGGAATAGTTTGACGAGGACAAAAAGGTATGGGCGGGGTGACGTCATCGATCGCGGCTAAGTTTGCCTTCTTCCCTCCGACTCCGCCTTCATACACGGTCGTGGCCGACGACTCTCGCGGCGGAGCGCTTTGCATACCGGAGGTTCCGCAGAGGGAAGGCGTCGACGTCTTGAAGCTGAGGACGCGCCGCGGTAACGATGTGGTCGCGGTGTACATCACCCACCCCAAGGCCACTGCTACGATGCTCTATTCACACGGAAACGCCGCCGATTTAGGTCAGATGTATGAGCTGTTCGTGGAGATTACCCTCCGCCTTCGCATCAATCTGATGGGGTAATTTTTTGATTTATTTACATTTATCAATTACTATTTGGTAGTATTAATTCAAGTAACGCTTGTAAACTTGGAAAGGTCAAAATTAGGGAAGAGATTTGTAGTGAAATTTACATTAATCAATTAGTATTACTATTTGGTAGTATTTGGTCATACTTGTCGAGCAGATTTCCATATCAGACTAGTTGGAATGAGAGGATAAAACCGTTGAGCTGCAGGTAGCAGAATCTACTGAGAATACAGTGTTTAAATCTGGACAGATTTCAAAATTTTCTCAATGAAGAATACTTAGGATAAGTATATGCTAGGATAATCATCTATAATTGATTACAATAAGAAATACCTTAAGAGATCCTCCAAGCATTGCAAAATGTAGTCGTTACCTTCCGTCTCGGCTGTTAAAATTAGTTACCTATAATGGTATCAGTGGTTATTTTCCTTACTTGCTTATTCTGTTTTTTCAGGTATGACTACTCAGGTTATGGTCAGTCGTCCGGAAAGGTAGCTTCCTACTTTGAACAGCAACACATTTTTCCAACTTAGAAGGTTATAGTTAGTGGGACCGTCAGACTGCTTGCTAGTAAAATCGGTTATTCCTTTTGAAATCAGTTTTTCTCGAAACCTTAGGAAGGTTATATATCATGATAAAATGGTATTGCATCTTTCACTTGTTTTCTGCTAGCTTAAGCTTGACCGTGATGATAACAATGACAAATGTACTGTTTCATTATCAAGAAAGCATGATACAAGTTACTAAAAAGTGATGGATGAAAAAAATCGGGGGAAATATCGGCCATTGACATGGTTCTTCATTCTTTCCTATAGTGTATAATAAACGACAAGGTTTTAGATGGTTGTTGTTCAGAAATGTAACTGTATACGTAAGAACCCAGATACCACCTCGCAGAAGCTCAAATTTGAGATGATTCGTTAATCACACGGCCGCGCAAAAGTTTTTGTGAAGAATCCATAGTTCCAACATGATGAGTTGTGTATTGTCCTTGCCCTTGTTGATTTATTTTCTGAATATGCATTCAACTTGGAAATGAAAACCGGCAATAGGTTTCCTCTTTTCCCAAATATCACATCTCGTCAGTTGCTATTCCCTTTCACTAGGCAATCACCAACTCATAATTTCAATAATCTAGTGACAAGAAAATCGGTCCAAGCTATCAAGGTTAGGGTGAGAATATAAATTATGAGTAGTGATAATTGTGTATTTTAGTTAATTTTACACTGCAAAAAGCATCAGCTTACCTTTGTTCAGAATTGGAATTGGCATCTCGGTTGGATATGTGCACTTTCAGTAAGGCAAAATCTGCTCAAGATTACATTAAATTTTAAGCTGTTTTTTTAAAGTAGTATAACTACTTTTTTAAGATATGCTCCATATTTATTGCCACCTTAGTCATGCCATCACGTGCTAAGTGGTTATAATTTCACAGGGAAAAGCAATTTCTGGATTTATACAAGTGACTATGTATTAAGTGTGCTTCAATTTTTTTTATTAGATTTCATGCTATTTGAATCTCCTAGTATATCTTGGAAGATTCATGGGGCACTTTCCTTGCTCCTTGTATCTGCAAAAGTCTGTTCATTCTTTGATCTGAATAAGCATTATGGATAATAAAGTTTATCGAATAGCTTTATCAGAAATTCTGAATTTCCCTATAAGTGCTTATGCCACTAGTTCTTGTCACGGTATGACACAACCCTCTGCTTTCTGTGAAACAGCCGTCAGAGTGTAACACATACACAGACATTGATGCTGTATATAAATGCCTGAAGGAGAAGTATGGAGTGAAAGACGAACAGTTAATACTTTATGGGCAGTCTGTTGGTAGTGGTCCCACTATTGATCTAGCATCACGGTCACCAAACTTGAGAGGTGTTGTTTTACATAGCCCGATATTATCTGGTTTAAGAGTATTGTACCCTGTAAAGCGGACATATTGGTTTGATATCTACAAGGTGATCATTGATCTTACAGCTCATTCATTGTCTCTTTCGTTGTATTGGTAATTGGACATTTCAACGATTAACGCTCAGTTATTTCTTTCTAACTGCAGAATATTGACAAAATTGGTGCTATAGAATGTCCAGTTCTTGTTATCCATGTAAGTTGCTTTTCTTTGTATGTTTATTTTTGCCTTTTCCCTGTTTTCTGAACATTTATTGCACATAATTAATTGATCAATGAAACTATGTCTATTAATAGTAAGAAATTGCTTGTTAATTCTTGGTTATTAGCAACCCCACCAGACCTCCCTCGTTTTGTGTGTAGGTTGCAATTGAGATGCATTGATTAGCACTGGTTTAATACTCCCTCCGTTCCATACTAATGGAGGCGTTTCTTTTCAGCACGCTATTTAAGAAAAATTTTATTAAGTGAGTTAAGTAAAGGAAGAATAAAGTAGGAAATGGAAAAAGGTAGAGAGATGAAGAGAGAAGTAAGAGAGAGTAAAGTAAGTGAAAAGAAATGTGTTGACTTGTACAGAAAAGGGAAATGACTCCACTACTATGGAACGTACCAAAATGACTCCACTACTACGGAACGGAGGGAGTATTGCTTATGTCCAAGGGTTACTTCCTATTATTGTTGGCTGGCTGATACATCTGGAGTAACTTCGTAAAAATAATATTCTTATCTGCATCATAGTTAAGAAGTACATGAGGTTCTTATTTGGGACCAGAAATGAGGACCTTGTATGACTCCTTTCCTACGAAAAGCTCGAACACAAAACAATTGCACAATTCTTATGTATTCTGCACAACTTTTATATGTGACAAATGCATACTTCTGACTTCTATTTTGCATATCTAATAACTTGGGCTGTTATGTGTAGCCTCTCTCTCTCTCTATCAGAAGAGGGTCCAGGAGTAAAGTGGAGTTGAGTTTTTCAAGTGAATTCATAAAACTTTGAATTGACTGAAGTGGGATCTGAATAGGACTAGAGAGATAAACAAATGAAGAAGTAGAACAGAAGATTAGGGAACGAGATGAAATTTTAGTGTCTTGATGAGATAAAACAAATTGGCTGTAGTCTCTCTCTCTCTCTCTATTAGGGAACGAGATAAACAATATTTCTAGGAACACAATCAAGGCATCAGCTACTAGACAAGCCCAAGGGTGCTGAATTTATGAGATGCCTGGAAGGTATTTAGAGATCATATGAAATTTTAGTGTCTTGATGTAAGTGGTAAAGATGATATATAGAAGAATAAACAAAAAGTAAAAAAGGTAGGGGAAGCTTTACTATTCTTTCTTTGAATATGCATAAACAACTATGTTATTGAAGTGGAATCCTTTCCAGAGGAATTAGTTCTCCCTCGAGACTTGTTTTGATCTTTTAGCTCTGATGGAATAGTGACCATTAATAAACTGTACAATTTTAAGTATGAGGAAACTACTAAAAGTCTAAAACACTAGCCATGAAGTCTTAACTTGTGAAATGTTAAGCTAGCATATAATTCACATTATTTCATTTTTTGGCTCATTTCACTCAGATTGAGTTTAGTGTGGGCCAAAGAATCCAGAATGACTCTGAGTATGTAAATTCCGAATGACAAAATACCTGATGAATTAAACGGACTGAGGGGAAGAGAGACATGTAATCCAGAAACCTTACAATTAGACATTTCTTGACATATATAGCTTACATGGTCAGACTAAGTTATACGCTTGCATGATTAAGTTTTACTTAACACTGAGATTTATAGCAGACCTAATTGGCTGGTCTGCCACAATGAGTATTTGCCTTGGTGTAACATTATTTTTACTTGGGATATGATGGACGTTGTGCATAACTATTTCATGTTAGACATTTACTTAACATGAAATTCCAATAGTTTAAGGTGATTTTAGCTTTCTCTTGCATTGGGGAGAATGTCTCTAAATATTGGTTCTATAATAGGGTACTGCTGATGAAGTTGTCGATTGCTCCCATGGGAAGCAGCTTTGGGAGCTTTGCAAGGTAAAATATGAACCTTTATGGATAAATGGAGGTGGGCACTGCAATCTTGAACTATATCCCGAGTTCATCAAACATTTAAAAAGGTTTGTTCTGGCTCTTGGGAGAGCAAAGCCAGCTGTGAATGGTGTGGTAACACCATCACTTAGTTCAGACATTAAGCTTACAACATCAGTTAGTTCAGACAGTAAGCTTACAGCTGGTGAAAGCAGCGGCACAGAGTCATTTGATTTGCAACCAGATGTTCCAGACATTTCTAGAAATAGTTTGGATAGCCGACTTGACAAGTCCAAGAAGACGAGCAAGCCTGAAAAGTCTAGAATGAGCACAGATCGTGTCGAAAGATTCCGGAGAAGAAAAGGGTTGATCTGGTAGTAGACATCAGGTTCTGTTCAACCTGAGTTTCTCACTCAGCTGGGAAGGTTTCTGTGAGCTGATTTAGTAACTTAACTCAAATCATATTTGATCTGATCTTGTCAAAATAATTTGTTTTAAATTGTAAAATTTTGTGTTGATTAGATGCGAGCAGTTTACTGTTATTTTTTAACTGCAATTCTGTATATTATATCTGTGGTTTGTAGGAAAGAAGTTGCTATGAGATCTCCAGCATGTCACCATATTTCTCACTGCAAAAATTGCGTGTTGATTTGAGTTGCCATTTAACTCCAATCATATATATCCACTAAATAGTTTAATGAATTAAATTGTTTCTAATTAGTAGTATATGTTAACAAGATCATATGATTCAATCTTCCAAGAACTGTGAGACTCCACCAAAAAACCCTTCAAATGGTGGCAACCAACTCTCAAAATCTCCGCCACAAAAAATTCTTCAAAATGCATCCTTCATATCTCCCTCAGCAGTAGAGCACCTCCCCTCCTCCAAACGATGAAACTGATTCACATCCATCACCACAATCTCTCCCTCTCATACGCCTTCAACACCAATTTGAACGCGTTGGTGGTGGTCCCCTAAGGTTCTACGTTACGCGCAAAACTGCCCTGGGCGCTTGTTTAATATCCCAGTACATCGTGCTAGAAAAAGGCAAATCAAATCTCTACTGTTTGAGGATTTGATGAAATATCATCGCCACCAAGAAAAATAATAGCATTCCCGTCATTCTCAACCCAACTGCATCCGGGATTCTTCCTCACATTCTGCGATTTCTGCAGAGCCCTCAACGCCTTCGCCTCATCCCACATTGCAGCTTCTGCATACATATTCGCAAGTATCACATAGTTCCCACTATTCTCCTTCTCCAACTCGAATAGCTTCTTGGCTGACAGCTCAGATATCTCAAGATTGCGATGGCTTCTCCCTGCAGCCAGCAATGACCCCCACACGCTTGCCCCAGCCGGCATTGGCATTTTGGAGATGACCTCATAGGCCTCGACTAATCTCCCAGCGCGCCCCAACAAGTCCACAATGCATGCATAGTGCTCGTGCCTTTTCTCCACTTGATAGTCCGAGCTCATGGAATCGAAGAATCTCAACCCTAATTCCACTAAACCGGAATGACTGCAACCCGATAGAAGCCCTGTGAACGTAATGCTATCCGGGCGAAAACCTTCTTGAACCATGAGGTCGAATGTGTGGACTGCCTCTTCGCCTCGCCCATGAGAAGCATAAGCACTGATCATCGAGTTCCAGGCGACTAAACTCCTCGATCTTGGATTGATTCGATCAAAGCACAGCTTGGCATCGGGAAGGCTCCCACATTTCGCATACATTCCTACTAACGCAGTCTGCACTGACGGATGACCGTCCAAGCCCTCCTCTCGTGCGAAGCCGTGGATCCTCCTGCCTTGCTCTAACGCAGACGAATGGGCACAAGCGGGGAGAACGCTCATGATCGTCACCCAATTCGGCTTCAAATCCGAGCCTCTCCCCAACATTTTATCAAACAGTTGGAGAGCGTTAGCTGCAAGGCCGTTTTGGGTGTAACCTGATATCATACTCGTCCACGACACAATGTTCTTCGTTGGCATTTCTTCAAACAGCTCTCGTGCTGAATCAACCGCGCCTTCTTTCATATAACCCGAGATCAATGAGTTCCAAGACGAGACGTCTCTCACAGGCATTTCGTCGAAAAGCCTGCGCGCATCGGCGAGCTTCCCACATTTCACATACATGACGATCAGCGATGTCGCCACGTATAAATCGAATTCCAGCCCGTCTCTCATGCTCATCGAATGTATGCATTTGCCGATGCGGAGAAGCTCCAGATTCGCGACTGATTTCAACACGAAAGGGTAGGTGAAATAATCGCCGCGAAGATTCAAGGAATGCAATTTCGTAAAAATCTGCAGAGTCTCTTCGGAGTATTTATACAGACTGTAAGCTCGAACTATGGAATTGAAGAGGAGAAGAGAGGGGTTTTGGACGGAGTGGAAGATCCTGGCGGCGGAAGTGATGTCGCCGGAGCTGGCGTACATTGCAACCATTTTGGCGGCGAGGAAGGGCGTGGGGCGGAGGCCGCGGATTTCGATGTGTGCGTGGAGCTGTTGACCTAATTTGAGGAGGTTTTTGCCGGTGAAAGCTTGGAATACGGTGGCGTAGGAGGAGGGTGGGTGTTGGAACTGGGATGAATTGAGGAGGGGATCTAGAAGTATGGCCATTGCTGGTCTCATAGAAGCTTGGTGGTTCCATTTCATGAAGAATTTGCGGCGAGAAATGGTGGCGGCGGAGGGGTGCAGACGGTGGCTGGGATTTTGGGGTTTATGTTTTCAAATACGAAAAATTCATGTCTCAAAATGGATACTGATAAAATTTATGGAATTCAAGACTTTACCGCGTAAATTTTAGTTATTTAAACTTTTAGCACCCAAAAATAATTTTTTTTTAAATTGCTAGTATTAGTCCAAAAAATCATAAATTTAAATCGATATTGGGTACTTTTCAGTTTTCACAACCTTAAATTTTGGCTAAATTTATGATTTATTTCTACCAAAATTTGGGTTGTAAGAAAAGTAGTTGAAGTTTAGTACTCCTACTAGTACTCTCTGTTCCATAGTAATAGAATTATTTTGTCATTTTGGTACGTTGCATAGTAATAGAGTCATTTTCCTTTTCAGTAAAAGTTAACACATTTTTGCACACCTATTTTACTTTCTTTTACTTTTTTCTATCTTCATCTCTCTACCTTTTTCATTTTCTACTTTATTCTCCTTTTACTTAACTCATCTAACACAATTTTTCTTAATCTTCGTGTCCAAAAGAAATGCCTCAATTACTATGGAACGGAGGGCGTATTATTTTAGAGACCAAAATCTTTTATTTAATCGTACTTTTCCAATCATTAATACATTTCTTTATATGTTCTTGGACATGGCGATCCATTGAAAATAATTTATATATTTAATGGGACGGAGGGAGTATTTGATTATTTATTATTAAAATTAAGCACCGATTTCTCCATATTTTCTAATTAGTCACTAATTGGTGTTGGATAGAGTAAGCGGGTGTTGAGAAACATGAGAGAATCAGAAATTGAATAAAGAAAATCGCATGCAAGGAATAAATTAGTTTGAAAATTAAGAGATGCTGGATTCTTTACTTTTCTTGTGTTGATCCAATATAAATATTCATGACTTGTTCTCCAAATTTCTTGTGAGAAGGGAACCATCCATTTATTTATAGTGGTGGGGATTTTGTTTGACAGAAAAAGTCATTAAGTTGGAACTGAAATGGCAGAGAGAGAGTATTCAAAGCAGATGGAGAGGGCGCGAAGGGACCTAAGAGCCCTCATCTCTTCCAACAACTGTGCCCCCATCATGCTTCGCTTGGCGTAAGTCTAATACAATTATACACTCCGTTCGTCCCAAGTTAGTTGAGGCTCTTCCTTTCACTTTGGAGTAATAAACATGTGTTTGTAGGTGGCATGATGCAGGCACATATGATGCAAAAACAAAGACTGGAGGTCCCAATGCTTCTATTAGGAACCAAGCTGAGCTCAATCATGCTGCTAATGCTGGTCTCAATATTGCCATTCAACTTTGTGGTCCTTCTCTAATCTCAATCTATTCTTTTTTCTCAATACCAAACAATACTTATTTTCTTTCTCATTAAATACCATTTTTTTTTGTTTTGACTACAGAGGAAGTAAAAGCTAAAAATCCAAGAATCTCATATGCAGATCTTTACCAGGTAGCATAAGTATATGATTTGCAGAATGTGATGAGCTTTGTACTTATTTAATCCTTTCCTGAGTCTTCAGCTTGCTGGCGTCGTTGCTGTTGAGGTAACCGGAGGCCCCACCATCGACTTTGTTCCAGGCCGAAAGGTAGAGATATCTTGACATAATTTGGTAAAGACTGTTTGGAACATTCCAACATCGTTGCTTCTATTTGACAGGATTCCATGGCCTCCCCGGAAGAAGGGCGCCTTCCCGATGCCAAACAAGGTTAGGAATCGATCAATCTCTCTGACACTAGAATCTTTATTTGTCATCCTTTTGTGCTTCAATAATTCAAGTGACTTGCATTCATCATCAACTTAGAAGTTGATGTAAAAGAACTTGGTCCTACCAATTCCCATCCTATACCTTATACTAAAGTCTAAAGTCTTCCATTCATCTTCTATTTTGTGAACATTAACTTGAATAGATACTGGATATAATATGTTGATTTTGGATAGTCCAAAAGTAACAGGAAAATTAAATGGAATGATTCCTTCCTCTTGGTTCAAGCAACTTTTTTCACTGATCTATACAATCTTCCTTTGAGTGTTGGTGCAGCTTATGGTTCTACAACTGATCTCTCCTCTCTCTTTCACACTCATATTTGTAGGTGCTTCCCACCTAAGGAATGTTTTTAATCGAATGGGCCTCTCCGACCAAGATATTGTAGCACTATCCGGGGGGCATACACTGGTAACTCTTACATCTCGAATTTCGCAATCTTGGATGAAATGCATGTAATGTAACTTTGTATATCGATCAGGGAAGAGCACATCGTGAGAGGTCAGGATTTGAAGGCCCTTGGACACAAGATCCTCTCAAATTTGACAATTCTTACTTTGTGTAAGATATTACTATTAAACAACAAACTACTGATATTTCATAATCAACTTGTATCTCATATCTAAAATGGACAGGGAGCTTCTTAAAGGAGATTCAAAAGGTCTGCTAAAACTACCGACTGATAAAGTTCTCGTAGAGGATCCCGAGTTCAGGAAATACGTGATCTTGTATGCTGAGGTACACTCATGACTATAATACATTCTTCTAAATAACCATTGTCGTAGTCATTACTCGTTATCATTAGTGTGTATGTTGTATTTAAGGATGAAGAAGCATTCTTCAGAGACTATGCTGCTTCGCACAAAAGGCTGTCGGAGCTAGGATTCAGTCCACCGTCGTCTTTGGGATTAGTTATCAAGAAGACAATGATCGCGGCTGCTGTAGCTGTGACAGTGGCACTTCTGAGTTACTTCTATGAAATGAACAAAAGAGACTTGTTTAAGTGATGAGCATTGTTGCCTTGTAATTACATTTCTCACCAAATTGAAAATTTCATTTAATCCATTTCAAACAAACCGTGTAACCCCAAAATCATTAGAATTAGAGTCAATAAATTACTGTACAAAAAAGGTTGTAACAAGAAGACAATTATTACTCCCTCCGTTCCATAGTAATGGAGGCGTTTCTTTTCGGCACGGAGATTAAGAAAAGTTGTGTTAGATGAGTTAAATAAAGAGAGAATAAAGTAGAAAATGAAAAAAGTAGAGAAAAGAAGAGAGAAAAAAAGTAAGAGAGGGTGAAGTAAGCGTGGAAAAATGTGTTAACTTTCATTAAAAAGGAAAATGACTCTATTACTATGGAACGTACCAAAATGGCAAAATGACTCTATTACTATGGAACGAAGGGAGTAATATATAGAACCAATTTCAAACCCTCAAAATTGCATCTACCACATAATATGGCATCGAACTATCCTCATATCAAACCACAAAACTCATAAATAACTTCGTTCAATATCTTTATCAAACTCATCAAACAAGGCAATAAATATGTAGCCATTCTCACAAACCAAACATGTCAGAAGATTAAACCTCCTCAAACCAAAACACATGTATGAACTATTTCGAGACTTTTTCACCCCTTGCCAAGATGAATGCAGTTTGAGTTAACAATTCCTCAATATGAAGGTTTTAAGTAATATTTTGACTAAAGATAAGAAACCTCCTAAATTAGAACTGATATATGTACATCATTTACAATTCACAAAAATAGAACGCTGCAGTAAAGCAACAAAAGCTACCACTCTTCTATTTCATCATCATCAACCTCGCCGTCTACACTCATACCATTGCAGTCATCTTCATCAAAGCTAACTTCAGCTAGGACTTGATGGTCTGCTGAAACTCTATGTCCAAGCCATTTGAGTGCAGGATTAAATTCAGTTGCTAAAGTAGAATGGCTGTACAAACTTGCACTAGTAGGATCATCTACCCTTCGACTCAGTATTCGACTCTGCAAGTGCATTCACAAGAGAAGAAAACAGTATGAATAAGAAACAAACCATAACGGGAAGTACATGTCTGTCCTGCACCAGGCCCCTAAACACTACCAACAAGCAATGGATCATTGCAGAGTAAAGATAGTTTGATGACACAAGATGTAGATGTGTGGGTATGAGTAAAGGGTACCATCACAAGACGAAGAGAGAGATAGATTGATACTTAAAAAGATCCTGAATGGATGTGGAACTAAAAGGTTACCAAAATAAAGGATATTTTCTTAGCCAAAAGAAGAAGCTGGTTCCAAGAGTGTTATTGACTCCAAAAGTAAAATAAAAACAAACTATGAGTAAGCCTCGGAATGGTTCTTTTCATAAGCGATTAACTCATAACAAAAGGATGCATTAGGTACATTTGAAAATCTTATTATGTTATGCGGAAGATGGTTATCTGACTTACCTTATTGTGCTTCAGAGATTGATCAATCTGCCAGAGCACAGGACGGCGAATTGCATGCCACCTGCATATTCAGAATACCATTAGCATCTGGTTCACAAAAAACAAAGAACAGATTTCTCAGGAACTATACCGAGAAGATAGGGGACTGGTATTCCCAAATAAAACTCCACGGACAGCAACTGAAGCAGCAGCAGATTGTAAGACATTCTCAGCTTCCCAGGTTTTACTGGATGGGGTGAGAAGCAAGTCGGCATCGCTTAAGTATGCTCCTACAACCCATGCATCCTCGATTGCTTCCTCATTCACAAAATCTAAAACTGTAATTGCAATCATCAAACAAAATAAAATCACCAATGGCCCATCTCTTACTTGAACAATCCCATAGCAAATAACAAAAGTGCAATCTGGAACACATATTTGATACCACAGGGTAACAGTACAAACAATGGGGTAACATGCCTTCTCACAAGATTTAAGACAATAGTACAATACTAAACATTCAAATGCAAAAGAAGCTACCATTTTATAGGATAAGATAGCATATAATAGTATGGATTACCATTTTCATGGAGAAAATCAGTAACAAGCCGTGCCTGCCCATGTGCTTGACAAAGTACCAGCTCTGGATCATCCATTTTGATCTGACACCTGGAAAATTTTTCCTTTAAAAGAATCACATCTGTATCTACAGAACAATGTAAAAAAATCAGTATAGCAGCCACAAATTTATAAATTTCCTTATTCTGCATGAATATAAAATTATGAATGGGAATTTCAAATACACATCTGAAGATGACTGTTGAAGGATTATCTTTTCAAGAGTTTGGCTCGTTTTACGAAAGAAACAAGTTGTTATGTCCTACTCCATCCATCCCACTATAGTAGAGGGCAATTGTTTTGGCCACAGAAATTAAGAAATGGATGTTTAATGAGTCGAGTGGAGAGAGATAAAGTAGATAAGTGAATACAAAATAAAGTAAGAGAGATCAAATGTGTTGATTTTTGCCAAAAAGGAAATGGCTCAACTACAGTGGGAGTGTGGGACAGCCAAAATAGGATCTCAATTACAATTAGACGGAGGAAGTAATATTTATGTGTATTTAGGTAAAGCAGGTGGGTCTAGCTCACACCATCATGGTGGTGGTCGAACACCAAAATTAAGTTTGAGCTCACATTTCGCATAAAATCCAGATTATAATTTCATGCACCACATTTGCATTCAATATATCTCCATCAGTATCCAACACTTGAAGTGTATGATATACAAAAAGCCAATTGCATGAATATACCTGATGGAACTGCACTTCCAGTCTCTCTCTTGTTGTGCAAAAATTTTCCAAGTGCATGAAATAGTGACAGAGTCGGATCTTTGCCAAATGGCAGAAGAACTCTATCATACAACCTGTTAGTCTCAGTCTGTTTTTCTTCTCGATATGTCTTTACCGAATTCAGAACAGATAAAGTATCAAGGGGATGTGGTTTCAACGAGAAGTACTGCAAAGATGTAATAGCACTTCTTATATCTCCTTCACTGGCTTTTGCTATAAAATCAACATATTCATCATTCACTTTGAGCCTTTCCAATCTGCAAATTCTTGTAAGTGCTCTTTTGATGGAATTGGCAGTGATTGGATTGAACGTCACCTGATAGATTGAGTTTGATGCTAAAACATCAGCAAACCCAAGTTGTAGCTCTGGAATATGACAAGGTAAGAAACAAAACCTTATAAGCCCCTGCATTTTGAAGAGATGACTGGAGCTCTTCCCAATACCAGCTATGCTGTTCTGCAGATTCAGACCGGCCATAGTCATTGATCAATATGGCTGTGGGAAGGCGGACAGATTGCAGAAGAAGATACAAGCACCTCTGAAGTCTTCCATAAGAGACCTTTCCATTCACCATAGGGAGATCATCAATTAACAGTACAACAGATGCTGGAGATACTCTGGTTAAGGATGAAGAAACTAATCCATATTTTCGTATCCGTTCAACAAAACTTTCAAACTCATCCAACTTTGACATATACTGGATCCCTATATCACATATTCACAAACCAGAGACACGTGAATATAGAAAATAGAAATAAATTGAATAGAACATTATCAAATGACAATTTTGGACCTGAATTAGAATAAATTTGGAGACTAGAAGAGACACTGTGAGTACCTGAATTGGAATTATGCACATGTTCCTGCCAAATTGTTGGGGTAGGTGTTCTCCATTCATACACTTCCATTCCAAGATGACATGCAACAGCATAGATGGTTGCCTACAATATTATGCCATTCAATGGATGGATAATGCAATATTGAAACATCAGCAGAAATTATCTTAACAGACAATGTCTATTTTTCACTTTTCACAATGCTAATAATTTTCAGTGCTAAGAACCATAGAGCGTACAGATTTTCCAACTCCAGCTTGACCAGAGATGAGGATCACATTACTGAATGAATTATCCTGCAGATAGTAAGAAACAAAACCTATTACTTAAAAGGTGGCAGAAGAACAATATATTTTCAATGGTAACCAATCAACTTATGTCCAGTACTGGTTTTTTTGTAAATAGTTAAAATGAAATGGAAAGAAGTCAATTATTTAGTGACCATTACATTTAGAGAATATAAAATACTCTTGCTTAGTTATGCAATAACATAAAAGGTATAACTACCGTCCAGTTATCCATAAAGAGTTATCTTGGTTGTTATAGTTTCTGTCACTTGGGGCATTTTGAAAATATGATACCCTAAATTACCAAGTAACCATATTCAGTATTATGTATCTTTATTGATGTGAAAGATGCATTTAGGATTGCAACAAATAACTAACATATTGAACATCTTGATTATTCTGTATTCTGGGCTTTGCTATGAACTATTCAATTTATTCTGGCAAAGTGGCAATAGCACACATCAAACTCAAACAGTTACAAAAGTCATTGTAGGACTAAGTCGCCAATCAGATGAGAGATATACCTAGTTTTCATTTGTTAATGACATGGTAACATTAGCCTTTAGGTTACACTAAGTCAAAAAATGCCAACTAAGATAATAGACCCCGCAAAAAAAACTAAAAGGTAAATTCTTAAAAGTTGATAGGACTGTGAAATAATAAGCAAGAAACAATGATGACAGAATGGTTGATGCATTTTTTGGTAGTAGGAAAACGAACAAGAAGAGTCAGGCAGGTTTGTTAGAAGAGTACCGCACTACTTTTGAGTTTCTCCTCAAACCATGATTTAACTTCTTCAACCTGCCAACCACGACGGAACCATGAACATTACATGACTTAGGTATGGATGAGTTAGGAACAGCAATCATAAAGCGGTTTGTACCTTCTTCTTATGAACGGCCAGATCCCCTAAGCAACTCGGCATATACTTTTCGACCCACATATCCTTGTTACCACTGGAATCTGCGCAAAAACCGTAGGTACAGAAGATCAGATGGAAATCAATTTAAATTACACATCCCTCAAATGTTAGAAGACAAACCAGCCTATTTGGGAGAAGGAAGTGACATGTATTCAATACTTCAAAACAGAACATTTTAGCAACTGCAGATGAATCAAGATTAAGTTCTCTCATACAACAAGCCAACATGAATCTACAGAGAATGTGAAATATTCAGAGTACTCAACAAGCAAGACAAAATGAACAATGAAGACCAATTTCTACAACAGCATGGTCGTGAATTCATGATAGCAAACATGAGTATATTAGTAATAATTCAACAACAAAGAGCCATTAGTCATGAAGGTCAAATCCTATACACTCCAGAAAAAATAGGAAAGGAAATCTCAATATAAAGAGTGAGAAAATGCAACAAATGCATAAAATTATAATAATGGCATACCAGATGTTACCTTGAACTGAGGGAACCCTTGATCAAATTCCTGACAAATCTGTTTGACCTGCATTGAGAAATAGCATGAGAAAATGTGTAGGGTTTCAATAAGAAACTGAGAGATTAAGTAATTAATGGAATGAGATCCAGAGTAACGTTAACTAGGTCTAGTCAACCAATGCACTGGTTTTAAGAAATCTTTCTTACTCACCAGAAACAGGATTGGAAACCTCGTACATGATTTTCCAAAAATAGAAGATTAGATGTGTTTGAAATTTGATGTTTCATAAGAAACCTTTAGTGGTTATTCTGATTAGGATTTAGGAAACAATATTTTCACACAGTCTTCAGCTTTACTTCATCTAGTATTCTAGTTCAACTAACATCATCAAATGATATATAACTTCAATAATCACAATAAGATATCATTCTTGAGTAAGATCTAGTTTCCAACAAACCCATCAATTTCCAACATAACAGGAAAATTATGCATTATTCATGCAGCTCATCAAGACTCAGAATGAGGCCAACAATGTCATCATGCAAAAAATTGACGGCAAACTACATGCTCCCTTGGGCCAATGAGAGACCCAACAGCTCCAGTGGCTACTGCCTCCACTTTAACAGACAAATCAACTCAAGGATCAAACAGATTTTATGAATTTTATGCTTCATAATATGTAATTTTTCAGGAATATCTCAAAATGCATTTGCCTAATGAGTAATGAAAAAGGAGTAAGAATCTATCTTATCACTACAATTGCAGTTTTCTCAGTCTTACTTCCATCCACTTGTCAAGACCAAGACTCAGGCTAGTATGATTTTCCATGGTCTTCTTAGTTCGTCGTGGAGCAATGTATCAGTCGGTTAAAGTCAATATATCAGAATAGGAGTAACCATATGATAACCCACTGATAAGTAGCATCAAATTTATATTCAGCTTCGTTACATAAAATAGCCTGCATAAACTGCCAAAGCTAAAATTTCTACTGCACCAACTTGAAATCAAGTACTAGTATTACTGAATGCTAAATTAATTTGGTCGAAAATAAAATCTTCAACTTCCCTATAGCCCTCCACTAATACTACTAGTATAAAACTAGTTCGACAAAATTACCCCAAATCTCCATCACAAAATAAAAATTCCGAGCCATGGTTAACCACAAATTCGCTAAGCCAGTAATTTCATTTAGATTGAATGAAAACAGTCGTAGAAAGGTAAATGAAATTGTAAGAGATGTGAGAATGTACCTCATCGAAATCAATGGCGCTGGAGTTGTGAAATGGCGATGAGTAAGAGCTGGAGACTGAAAGCTTCTTAGCTCTTTTAGGGTTTTTCCGAGGTGGAGCTGATTTCGAGAATCTGACACCAGTTTTAGATGATAAGTGTTTATCTTTAACTTCATCGTCATCGGATGATGAAATTACAATGGCTGAACTCCTTTTCCCCTTCCCCATCGAAGGCCAACCGTAGTTTGGCTCCTCCGCAAAATTTCCAAATTATCAGTAAGATTTTGGAACCCTAGCGAAATGGCAATCCTGCGCGGGTTTTCTCTGAAGAAAATAATAATAATCAAATAAAATTGAAGCGTACCGCATACGTTTAACTGATGAATATGATTTCAAGTATTCCAAAATTCGTTAAAATTGATATTCTCAAATCCTATTAATTTAATTTATAAATATTACTCCTACTAAATTTTAACCCATTTAAATGGCGTGCCCAAAAGTTTGTAAGTAAAATTAAAGGAGTAAAAATTTAGAGGTGGAGAGCGAGAAAAATGGTGGAGAGAGGAAGAGAGTAGAGCGGTTCAATGGCAGCGTTTCCCGGCTAAATAAGGTATTATGCGTCATAGCCACTCGATCTCAACCACACCAATCAATTAACCTTATTATTCTTGTTTCTCTCTCTAGATTCTGATCCCACATTCTTCTTCTGTACATTCTGCTCAAGGGTTAGGGTCCGAATTGGCTGATTATCTAGTTGTCCTAGCTTTGATAGGGAGGAACAATGAGAAATCTAGAAACTGTCTGTGCTCCTTTTACCTGTGTGTTGTGCATTTCTGCTAATTAGGTGTAGAGAGAGAAAGAGAGATAGTTTTATTCGGGAAGAATGAGCGCTTCAAGATTCATCAAATGTGTGACGGTGGGCGATGGTGCTGTTGGAAAGACATGTCTCTTGATTTCATACACCAGCAACACCTTCCCCACGGTCTGACATTTTTATTCCTAAATTTTGTCTGAACTGCCATTTTAATTGGTGGCATGCTACAATTATTCACATCACATGAAATTTCCCCTTTTTGGTTGTATGCCTATTATTGTGAAATACTAGGAAATAGATCATATGGATCTCGTTGTGAAGGATTGAGGAGATTGTCTTGGCTTTAGTGAATGAAAAGAACCAAATATGCATGGAGGCACCTTATTTTGTTTCCATATTGTTACTGATCATGTGGGCATTGAGATTTTGAGAAAAACCGGTATTCGTTTATTGATTTTAACTTTTTGTTTCGTTATTGTTAGAATCACATCGAGATAGAGAACAGTTATTTCTCATCGAAATTTGCATATTTCATATTGCATAGGTGATATTTGCTCTAAATAATGGCCAAGTATTTTACTATATGTGGCAAGAGAATCGATTCTACACTTTTGTGTTCATCTGGACCTTCTTCCCTTGACAAGTCAACCATAATATTGGTGCTACTTGTTCAGTAATTGTGCTGCAAATTTCGGGGCAATTTACTTTTGTTGCCAGTTCAATCATAACATTTCTTTCTGATTTATTCTTATGTTATTTCATTTTGTTTTAGCTTTAATAGTCCTGAAAGCAAAATGTTGTGGTGGTTATTTGCATCTTATATGATTCTACACTTCATTCTTTGAAAAGTGATCTATTATTCCATCATGTGTCTTTAACTTTTTTGTTTTGCTTTTTATGCGGAACAGGATTATGTGCCTACTGTGTTTGATAATTTCAGTGCCAATGTCGTTGTCAATGGAGCCACTGTTAACCTTGGCCTGTGGGATACTGCTGGTAAGTAATAGAGATAATTTCCATGTACTTCCGTAGGTGATTACACCTGGGATAAATTTAGTTATATGATAGTACTTCTTATAGTTCAAACATGTGAGCCTATGGTTATTGTTCTGTGGAACAGGGCAGGAAGATTACAACAGATTAAGGCCTTTGAGTTATCGTGGAGCTGATGTTTTTATTCTGGCATTTTCTCTTATCAGCAAGGCAAGCTATGAAAATGTTTCCAAGAAGGTAAGGATTTGATTGCCATACAGTATGTATAATTGTATATTCATCACTTTTCTACTCTCTTTTTTTGCACCAATTTGTTTTTTGTTAATTGTCCTTTTTTTCTGTTTTGGGCTCTGGTGTATTTCTGATTCAGTGGATTCCTGAATTGAAGCATTACGCTCCTGGTGTCCCTATAGTTCTTGTTGGCACAAAACTTGGTGAGATATCAAATTTAAAAGTGCATTAAATAGTCAGTTTCCTTATTTAAGTTTCTTATGATGATATTGTGTTTACTGGTATTGGGAATATTATGATTGCTTTCTTTAGAGCATGAAAGATATATTTGTGTCAGCTTCAAGCTTTCTGCAACCACCCTAATGCTTCTGTCGGAAGGGTAGTAAATATACTGGAATAATATACAAGAACCAAGAGTGAGGGGACTCTTTTTGTTTAGTTTGTATGAATACAAACATCCATTTTGCAATTATCATGCTATCATAATGTAGGATAAAAATGTTTTTAAGCAAATCCTTGCCCATATTTTTAGCTGATGATAGCTTAATATATTTCCAATAGTAAATTTTAGGTGAAGTGATAAGCATTTGAAATCACCATCCTTTCTTTCTCACCTCTAGAAGCTGTGATGTGATAGTCTTAAGAGTTCACCTTCCTTTGGTCATCTCACAGACTATATTCATTTAAGCGCACTGGCTGCTTCATAGGACTTTTTCCGTGTATATCAAGTTACATATCAAACAAGTAGCATGATTAAACTTGGAATTCCAAGGTCTTTCTTAATTGTATTGATCTGTCTACCTTGTACTGGTGTCATTGTATGATTCTAGAGTTCCTTTCTAGATGGTCATTTTATAATTCTTTAACATAGAATATTGGTCTGTCACTTGTTGAAATTTTGTGTGATTTGTTCACATATTTAAAAGATGGAAAATTTGTTCGAGATTTGTTCACTCTGTTTTCTTACTTAGATTTAAAAGTTAAAATTGGCATAATCCATTGGGTGAAAGTTTTATTTGTTGTTTGTTTACGACTTGTGTTTGATTCAGATCTTCGTGATGATAAGGAGTTCTTCGAAAATCATCCAGGCTCTGTACCAATCACTAACGCACAGGTGAAACTATGTGACCCCGGGTTATACCAGCCTTATTTTTGTTTTTCTTTCTAGTATGTGGTGCTGGTTTTTGTGATGGCTAAGCCCTATTGCTGTAGATTTCATTCTTGTCACTCTAAACCTACAGGGAGAGGAGCTGAGGAAATTGATTACGTCTCCATCTTATGTTGAATGTAGTTCAAAAACACAAGAGGTATGATCCTATTGAGTTGCCACTTTTATTAAAACAAAGCCATTTCCATCACGATATCGAGATATAAAAATGAACATGTTTGGTGACATAATATATGAAAACAGAATGTGAAAGCAGTTTTTGATGCTGCCATTAAAGTTGTTCTCCAGCCACCCAAGCAAAAGAAAAAGAAGGGAAAGGCTCAAAAAGCTTGCTCCATATTGTGATCAGCTTGAGGTGAAGATATACGTCCACCTCCCGCCCTTCCACCCATCTATGTCCGTTTCTATTCTTTTTGCATAACAAGTAGGAGATCACACTTTTAGGCCTTCATTGTGCCCTTTATGTTTTCCTTTGTTTTTTTTATGTATCGATCAGACATAAAACTGTGATTTTGGCTAATGGTTCTTGAATTTGTTTTCTTCTACTTATTTTGTGTATTGTAATCATGAGTTTTAAATCTATAAAGTGTGAATGTGGGCTTCTATTTGGTTACTTTCAAGGTAATTCATCTCAAGAACTAGAGAATTGCAGTAATATTTTTTTAGAATTGCACTAATGTTTTTATATATCTCTAAATCCATCACACTTCATTTTTCAATTGTCGGTTTAGATTATTGCACATAAACATACTTGCTCTATATAAAAGTAGAAGTATACTTGATAGTACATTCTTATTATGTCTGTCATGTTTTTATGAAGAACAAAACAAGATAGATTAAGAACTAGAAACACCCTATCAGAAGGGGCAAGAGCACGAGCTACGAAATTAACCTCGCACATCGAAGAATTTCGCCGGATTCATAAAAGCGTGACAGTTGTTTCGGACCATCAACTGCGACCTTGCTATCTAGTTGAAAAACCATGCTAAGTCGAGTGGCCCGGGATACAGAGAGTGAACATGCATAAACTGCCCTTCCTCACCCCTTACAGGTCATTCATGTACATGTCTATCAATATTATAAATCAAATTACGCGTTAGATGATGAGACCGAATGACATGTAGGAATCTAAGCCCGGTCAAATTATGTGTTAGATGCTGAGAAGTGAATGAGATGTTGAAATTTAGCCCAACCAATGTAGATTGACATATTTAATTTTTTAAAATCAAATAATTTAGATGATTGTGGTAAGTATATCATTTTCTCTAGACCACTTCTTGATAGTGAAATAAATTTAATTAAGATTTGTCACTTAATTATGAAGTTATTAAATTAATTAATGTGTTAATGAATCCACATGATAAAATGAACTTTCAATACTACATGTCTACATTTAAGATGCTCTATTACTACGTGAAATAATCGTGTTCACAGACACAAATGATGGGTTGTGAAACACATACATGCACACATGCACGAGCCGTCTTGCCTCATGCAATCGTCATGGCACTCTTGGTTTGGGACCAACTCACGTTTATCACACTTGGGCATAGTGGGATAATTATCAGTAGTTTAAAATTAACAATATCAAATTTCATTTCAAAATGTCGTGAAATTAACCAGAATTATAACAATTTGGAAACATAAATGACAACTTCCATTGTAATTTTTTAGGATTAATAATTATTTAAATCGCGAAGTTTGGTCAAATTCTAATTTATCCCATGAACTTCGAAATTGAAATATGAAATCACAAAGTTTCAATTTTTCTCAATGGTCTCATTCACATATAAAATATCTGTCTTTTAACGATATTCAAATCGATATGTTTAATTAAAATAAGTATTTGACAAATAAGAAAAGGCGAAATGTAAATTGCTATTATTCCATTTTTTTTATTTTAATTGAATAATCGTAGCTGCTTTTGAATGCATATGATGATAATAACATTGAAATTTTTTAAGCAAAGGTTATCATGCAAGAAAAGAAAATATTAAGGGCTGATGAAATGAAACAAAATTTTGGAAAAGATTTGTTAGTATAGACTTAGAATTCGTATTAGCTCCGATTTTGAGGGATTGTATACATTTTAATTGGATCAAATTTCATAGGGGAAAATTAATAATGTGGGTGAAAACCTACAGTAATTTTTTCATTTCATAGTTTCTCTCAGAAAACTAGCTTGGGAGGGAAAGGTGTAATACCTGATTTTCACAATTGTGTGATCGAAACCCCATTTTTGGAATCAATTTCCTTGTTCTTTCAATTTTTTCTCGAAATTGGATTCGCATACTGCTGCTTGAGGAGTTTGATTTCGTAAAAGCATCGAAAAACCCTAAATTTGATTTGGATGGCAGCGTCGTTGGAGCCTCCGTCTACTTTCTTTGATGAGGATCATTATCGCATGTTCGTGGAGTCCATGGAGGCGCAAGGCGCGTATTCGCCTCCTGGCCCTTCATCTGTGGGCATTGTTGATTACGAACGGCCTGATTCGCGCTATTATTTGACTGCGTATGAATCTGCTGCTGGTGCGCCGAAGAAGACGGTCTGGAACAAGTCTTCGAGTGGGGCAGCTGGCAAGGTTGGTGCGGTGATGGGGGCGGAGGCTTGGCCTGCTCTCTCGGACACTGCTCGTGGATCCCCCAAGTCTCCGCTAGTTTCGTCAAATGGAGAGGTTTCATCATCTCAATTTTATGTTTCTGTTGTTTATAATGCTTTTTTTGCCTTTCTTGTTCGTTTCATGTTGTTAACAAAATATCTGTAGAATCTATAATTCTTTTATAGGGAGTAGTAGTATCAGACACTAGCATCTCTCCTCAAAACCACACGGCTACGAGTGGCAGTTACAGTATGAAACACATCAGATTTGAGGCTGATGGCACCATATCTCAAGCTCCTTGCATCATAGGAGCTTTAGCTGAATCACAGAAGCAGAATGCTGGAAATTCTGGGCAGAGAGAGAGATCATTTGGTGGTAATGAACAGCAGTCACAGCATCGTTCTTTTAGGGGTAATAATAATGGGCCACAAGCTCGACCTGATGGTTCCTACCATCATAGACACGGTGGAAGACGTGATCATAATCGGAGGGAAAGCTTTGCATCTCAGAAGAGAGATGGTTCTAGGCCCTTTGTACGCGGCCCAGCCCCAAGTTGGCCTTTTGTACCTCCTCCAGTAGTTATGCGACCTTTTGTAAATCCCATGGTTTACCACGGTATGTTTATGTGACCTTTTTGTGAATCCCATGGTTTACCAAGGTAGAATAGTGTTTCATGTAATTACGATGCAGATGTTTTGATGAATCTTGCAGAGATGCCACAGGTATTTTTTGTCCCTGGCCCCCACCTAGATTCACCAAGGCCGCCACCTATGGTCTCATATACGCCACTTTTGTTTCCTGTGCCCGATCCTCACTTACTTAACAAGATTTTGAACCAGATAAACTATTATTTTAGGTATTTGTTACTTGTGTTTGGCCTTCATTTCCTGGTTTCTTCTAAGTGGAGCCTCTTATTTATTTGTTCTCACTATTGTCTTGTAGTAATGAGAACCTGGTCAAGGACATACATTTGCGCAGGAACATGGACCGTGAAGGATGGGTGTCTGTTCACCTTATTGCTGGGTTCAATAAAGTAAGTTGCCTACAAGATATTGTTATTAGTTTGATGTTTGAGTTCTGGCAAACTTCAATGGTGAATACTCCCTCCGTCCCAGGGAAGATGACCCCTTGGGCGGCACGGGATTTTATGCTATTTTATTTCGTGTGTTAGGTGGAGAGAATAAAGTAAGGGAGAAGGAATAAAGTAGAGATAAATGTGTTTCTATTTATTAAAAAAGTTGTGACACAGGTGAAATCCTTAACTATTTACTCTGGTTCTTCAAAAAATCAGTTTTTGAATTGTTGGAAAAAATGTGATAAGATACTTTTGGTTCTTAATAAGTATTCCCTCCGTCCCATTCAATACCTCCACAATCTTGAATGGCACGGGATTTTAGGTGAAGTAGTTGTGTGATAAAATAGAGTGGAAAAGATGATTGAATATTTTAATGAGGAGAGAGAAGAGATGGATTTATTTCCAAACATAGAAAGTGGACATCTTTAGTGGGACAAACAAAAGGAAAGGTGGATATCTTGAGTGGGACGGAGGGAGTACTATATTTATTCATAAAGAAAATAAAACTAACTAATTATAGACAGTAAATATGTTAACTTTTTAAAAATATGTCTTTTGGATTGTACTTCTGTAATCATATATTCATATTTATACATAAGAATTATGGTATGCCCTAGTTAGAGTACTTACTGTTACATATTCAGCTCCTGATGTGCTTATGAGTTGATATCTTGAGTGGGGGTCAAAGTAGATGTCTGTTTTGCTTATGTGGATCGTAGTCTTAATTATATCAATGGATTATGTTCATTTATTCATTGTGATGTTGGAAGTTTATAGTCCTTTGACAAACTATGGGATATGTTGCATCTCCTTTTCTTTTATTGGTTCACAATGTCTGAATTTGCTCTCTGGGATATCCATATAAACTCACTTGTCTGATGGGATGGTTTTTAGCCTTTGCTGTAAATTTCAGTTTACATTTCATCAATTTTACAGGTCAGGCAGCTGACAAACAATATTCACCTTATATTAGATGCCTTACAAGCTTCCTCTATCATCGAAGTGCAGGTAAATATATGACCTTTAGTCTTTATCCACTACTTCCAACATACCTATTATACATACATATTAGTCCAAATCATATTGGCGTAATGCTAGTTGTGCTATAAGTCTGCGAGATCAATGTTTTTTCATAAAATCTTTGGGACCTTAGTTATGTTGGTCTGTCGCTTAATGCATTTTCCCCCTTTCCATTTGCCTGCAGGGTGATAAAGTGAGACGCAGAGGTGATTGGCTTAAATGGTTGATGCCGCCTACTCAAAATCCTACCACAAGCCCTGCAGTTTATGCTTCTAGTCAGAATAACTATTTAGAAGATATTGGCTAGAGACCTGCCCTGCTTAACGCCGTATGGGAACTCAAGCCACCCAAACTGCGTAGCGTGCATTTATCCAAGATGCATTTGAATGGAAAACAATCCCCATGTCTCCCCCCTTGGCACAATTTTGTTTGCTTTTATTTTAGGAGAAAACAGGAAAAAAAGAACCCTGGCAGCATATGCCGGAACGATTATTTTAAGCAGCAGGCATCTGATTTTGATCACAAATGTGTGACGGAATGATGTCTTTCTCCTTACTGACAGCGGCTTCACTTCTTGGTTAATCACAAATAAGAGAACAATTGGTAGAAAATTATTTGTAGTTGGAATTTTGTGACTTTATAGCCTGATTTTTCAGGTTCAATTTTTGTTTCCAACTTTCCGATGAGTTTTTTCTTTACTTTCTTCTTGCCTAGCTTTATAATTCATAGAAATGAGATATGTACAGAATAAGTCCAATTTGTGAGCCAATGCTTGGATTTGTTGAAGGTGTTTCATGTTTTCTTCATTTATGGCTGATTTCTTGTTTATTTGTTTTCCTTTTTGTTCCATCATTTTAATAATGTGTTTAGCTTTTCTCTTAGTTAATACTTTATGTATAAATAAATATAAAAGGCAGCTCAAAATCATTCTAAGTAAATAAAAACTTTAAAGAATGGGATGTGTCCATCTTTGGGAAGATTGATTTTCAACATAGCATTGTGGAATAATATCTCTTTGTTTTAATTTATCTAGCTCCTCCTACTTTTGTAGTCAAATTCATGAATTACTCTCAATTAACCAAGATTATTTATGGACATGATCTCGATCAATTAAAAAACTGTAGCCTTTAGGTACATGCCCCTAATAAAATCTATGGTTTTAACTTTTAACTAATTACAATTTGTCGGATATTGCGACCAGGGGAATTAGCTCTTTATTTGCCCTTCTAGCTTAATAAATTGATATATAGTATGCTTATATTTTATAATGTGTATAGCACATTGAGCCGTTATTTTGTAAAAGATCTAAAGAAACAAACAACGATTGAATTGAAGAGAAGAAAAAAAATAAATGATTATCAATGGGAAAAACATGGCAAAGAAAATAAAGGGACTCATTAAATTATTTATATTCCAACCTAACATATCAAATAATAATGACAATGACATTCCACCCTTTGCCCTTCACTTTTTCTTTTATCTATAACCAAACACCCTTAAACAAATTATCATGTTATATACCTAAGTTTCACGTTGTAAATCGTATGTGAGAAACTAGTAAAATCGAGCCTATTTTCATAGAAATTCCTCCTCGCGTAGTCTTAAAATTCATTGGATGATTTTTCTTCTTCCTCTGTTTTGACCAACAATAATATATTAATTGAATAAGAAGATTTAAGCTGCACAATTTGACCGAGACGATTTTTTCAACCAGTATATGATTCTTGATTTCTTTCTTTATAAGACGATCACTTTATGATTTAGATCCACCAAAAAGATTTGTTAGTTCCACCATTTATATTTTCTAAACTACAGTTTTTGTAATATAATAATACGCCATTTTTATAATCAAAATTATTAGTTGACAACTAATTTTATTTTCACATTGTGTAGCCAAATTTTGAGATATAGAAATATAAATGCTCTTAACTCATTCATTTTAACTTTTCTCTCTTTATTTGGTCTTTCTCGACAATTCTCTTTAACTAGTCTCCTCCCCTCTCTCTCTCGACTGCATTAACGGTATAAAAAAGTACCAAGCTTTCTTACATTTAACTTTGATAGTTATTCAAAAGTTTATTTGACCACTAATGTATACTCCCTTAATCTCTTAAAATTATATTTATGCACTTTTTATTTTTGTCCATCTCATAAAAATATGAGCATTTCACTTTATGGAAAGTTCTCCCCACTCGTTACCAATATATATCAATTTATTTACAATTTATACTACTATAACCCACCATTACAACTGAATAAATTAACACTAATAATAATATAGATCCCACTAACCACTAACCACTAACACTAGTTTAACTATCATTTATGCTTAATTTTTGTGCCATTTCATATGCCTATATTTTTATAGGATAGAGAGAGTATTACAGAAAACAACGACTACTCAGAGTACGATAGGCTATCACTCAAAGTCATCAAATTTAAAACATACAATATTTCACTTTGGGATGAAGTTTCCGATCATCTCTCCAAATAACCATGCAGTGCCGATGCCCATTACACACAGGTTGTATGCGTGTAAGTCTGGTATTCATGGTTTGAATTAGTGAATTCATACCATGCATACCAAACTTTCACCTTCCAATGCATAGGATGACCTAGATACTAATTCAAATTATGCATACCAATCTATACGTACTTCACAAATGTACTAACATTTTGATATCATAAGAATGAATGCATTGGAAGGTGAATAACATACCTTATCACTCCATTATTCCTCAAGAGTTTTCCTTCGTCTTCTTGTCATTTGGAAATTGCTTTGTTACAATGAACATGTTAAAAGAGAAAATGTAAAAAAATGAAAACGTTTGATCGTAATGTTATAGGAGTACATAAGAAATTAAATTTAGCTTTTCATTTACCTGGTTTTTTCTTCTTGCACGAGAATCTACAACAATAATACAGTATATTCAAAATGCAATTTTATCCGAAAATACAATCAATTAATTAAAATTAAATTGATGACTAATTATTGATATTATAATTCTATATTACTACTCTTACACGTTTTGAATCTGTTGTGTATGCGTGTAGTGTCCTGTCTACTAGCATCAAGAGTCCCATCAAGCCACTTGAATTAGGCTATCTTCTAAAAAACGATTTAAAACAATTGCGACAATTTCTTTTAATTGTCCTTTCTAGACAAATTATTTTTACCACTTTGTAAATTAATTACAATAAACCTAAAACGGAATCGAATAAAGATCTAAATTATAGGAGTACTAATAGAATCGAATAAATATCTAAATTATAGAAGTACAATTTTTTACATATTTCTAACTCTATCATTCCTTTCTATATTTACACTACATATTTCTATGCATAGTATGCACGTTCTATCCCGATTTAAGTTTAATTTTTTTTTTTTTACTTTGTTAATACTGCTCTAGTATTTCAGTTAGTTTATAGACTCATTAAAACAAATTACTATAAAATCTGGAATTTTTTTGGTGAGAGTCAGGACAGTTTAAGGCGTGAAAATAAATTCTAATTCTTTTGCTTGATTTCACTGGCATTAAATAATCCTACTATAATTAATATTTTCATATATACATTCAACGTAGTAATTGTGAAACTGAAGTGTACATCCTACTTACTTAACTTGCCGAAAATTTAATGGAGGAAATCACATTTATTTTTTCACACCTATTTATAGAGATGGACCTAAGTACTTTAAATTTTAAATCATGATTATTTAGTTACTACTAATACACTTGTTTGATACGTACAATTGGACAACATACGTTATTTTATTATACTTTTACTCAAAATTAAATAAAAAGAAATTGCGGTGGTAATATTTAGTGCTAAGCAAAGAATAAAAGACAAAGCTAGTAAGAGAGAGAGAAGAGCGAGAGTCGAGGTTTGTTTCTCTGTAGAAGAAAAAAAAAAGAAGGAAACTTCAGTGACGAGAAAAATCTCTCCGTCTCCGCTCTTTCCTTCGATTCTGATCGATTTTTGGAATGTTCGTTGATTGATTCGATTGGATTCGATTCGATTTTTTTTTTCTTTCTCATTTCTATTCCTTCGATTTTTTTTTCTTTTGGTTTCAATTGATCGGCTTTAATCCAAGTGATGTCTTGAGTTTTGATCCACTGAAATTTCGCTAACCCAATCAAGTATTGGAATCAGATTCCAAAAGCTACTACTAATTCTTCGAATTTGCTGAGTTGTTGAATTGGGGAGTACCAAAACCCTCATTTGGTGGAGGAAGAAAACCCTAATTTTGGGATGTCGACGGCCTTTGACGCTTCCTCCGATCCTATCCAAGCTCAGAATTCTCCCAGGGGCCGCCAATCAAGGAGGTCGTCGGCGGCGCGCGGCGTGCCTTCCCCCTCCGCCTCTCCTCCGTCTATGCCGATTTCGGGAATCGTTGATCAGGAACACTTTTTGACTTCCTCTTCTTCAACGTCTTCGGATTCCTTACCTGTCAAAGAAGTCAACACGGTGGTGGATGATGGTATTGCCGCGGCGGCGGGTGAAGATTTTCAGCTGGAAAATGGGGAGGCCGGAAAGAAGCCAGTGTGGAACAAGCCATCCAATGGGGCAGCTGCCAAGGCGGTGGGTGCTGTCATGGGTGCTGAGTTGTGGCCAGCTCTGTCCGAGTCTGCTCGTGCATCCCCTAAATCTCCTACATATTCTCTCAAGCCTCTCTCTCATGGATCAGTCAGTATCTCACAGGTTTTTGGTCGTTGTGCATTGATTTCAATTTAATCTGATTCGTTATATTCGTATTCATCTAGATTATTATGAGCTTGAATGATTTTTATTACTAATCTATTTTTCAGGATCGATGTTTTTTCCTTGCATATTGATTTTATTATGTCTGTTATTACTACTACTATATATAGAATTATGTACTATTTGATTTGTTGAACTTGAATGTTATGCCTATATTATTTTACACTTTGAAAGAAATGAATGTATATTAGTGTTAATTTAGTTCTGAATGTTTGTTGAAAATGAAAATATTATCTGTAAATTTGTGTTTGTGTTTGTGTTGTGATGTATAGGAGGATTTGACTGGAGGATCTGTGTCTTCACCAAAAGAAGTTGGTAGTAGTGTCTCAAGTCCAAAATCAGTTTCGAACCATGTTAACTCCTCTCGCCCCAAGCGAGAGTCAGCTAAGCATAGCAGTGGCAGCTCTAGTCCGCACATGCCATCTACGGACAATATTTCTCAAGCTCCTCTTCCACAACATGGTTCAACGGTTGATGCTCTGACTCATAGTACAGGTAAACTTTCAGTCGGAGAACCTTCTAGGGATAACAACACAAAAAATAAGGACAATGCACAAAGAGGAGGATCTTATAGTGCGAATGAGACACAACCACAACAACAACGTACTTATAGAAGGAATAATAGTGGGCCACTTACTCGAGGTGATGGTTCTTATCACCATGGAGGACGACGTGATCAAGAACGTGGTGGAAAACAAGATTGGGGTCATCGAAGTTTTAACCATAATAGAGAAAGTCATGGATCCCAACAGCGAACGGGCTCTAGGCCTTTTCTACGTGGACCAGCTCCTAACACGCCTTTTGTTCCCCCACCTCCGGTTGCTGTACGACCTTTTGTTGCACCTGTGGTTTATACCGGTGAGTTTGCTCTTTTGAATTAATCTTTTGAGTGTGTAGAATGTATTTGTGGAGCTTATATAACATAATGTTTCTTCTTACAATTGTTTGGTGAATATACAGAAATGCCATCTCCTGTGTTTTATGTCCCTGGACCTCATCCAGATTCACTTACTCCTATGTCTATGGTTCCAATGCCATCCATGTTTTTCCCCATGCCTGATCCTCACTTGCCTACCAAGATAGTGAATCAGATTGATTATTATTTTAGGTACCGTTTGGTGGTTTCTTTTGTCTTTTGCATTTAGGTCTTATTTCTTTAGCTCATATCTACTGTATTTAATGTCTTGTAGTAACGAGAACTTGGTAAAAGACACATTCTTGCGTCAGAATATGGATGGCGAGGGATGGGTTCCTATTAAGTTAATAGCAGGCTTCAAGAAAGTAAGAAAACCACAATCGATTTTCAAATTTTAATTGTTTTTTCTCTTTCCTTGTCTTTTATATTGAATTTTATGGGCCTTCAAGTTATTGAGTGGCCCCAAAAATAATCAAAATTGGGAAATTAAATTGTGTGATTATAACTTTTGGTGGAACTAGTTGATTCAATATATAATGAATGAGAATGGAAAGAATCTTTTTGGTGAGATTTGGTACCTTCATAAAAGGGATCAATGTCCTTAAGAATGTCAATAGCACAAGATTTGTGCATAGTGTATACTGAGTTAATCTAAACCACAAGTTGGTTAGAAGATTATGTTCTAGGCCTAGGTTGCTAGAAATCTTTTATGAAGGGTCATATGGAGTATTATATTGGAGGATTTTAAAATGTTTGGAAATACCATTTATAATTTTTTCATGTGCCTTCCAAAGCTCTCACTTCCAATTCACCATCAGAAAAAAAATCTAGTTTCAGTAGGCGGCTTGCAAATTCTGCTGTGAATTGCTCCCTCCGTCCATGAATAGGGTTACCGTTTTTCCAATTTAGTCCGTTCGCGAATAGGAGTCCGGTTCACTTTTACCATAAATGGTAATAGGGTCCCACATTCCACTAACTAATCCAACTCACAGTTCATTTAAAACTAATATATACAAGTGGGAGTGTGGGACCCATATTCCACTTACTTTTTTCCACCCATGTTTCTTAACATTTCTTAAAACCCGTGCTGCCAAGAAATGGGCCTTCTAATCGGACGGGGGGAGTATTTAGCACCACCTGTAACTAATCTAATTTGTTATAAAGCTGAGATATATGAAGATTTTTCTGTCAAATATTTGTAAATTGACTCTGTAACAATATTAGGCTGGATACTCTTAGTTGTCAGAACAGTACTCACTGATCCTGTACTGTATTTGCCATTATTCAATTATTTTTATTTTATTTTTGTTTGATATAAGCTTTAACATCACCACAATCTTCTCCTTATATGTTTTGTTTATTGTAACTCATGCTTACAGGTCATGCAGCTGACAGACAATATTCAGCTTATCTTGGATGTTATAAAATCTTCGAATGCTGTGGAAGTGCAGGTGAGTTAATAAGATAGTACTTTGTATCCGTCACCATGATGTCTCCCATGTGAGGCAGGGCAGTTCTAATTACATTGGATAATCAACTTCAGTCAAATTCTGTTTATATTGGATTTAGTATTTAGCACTATATTGATCTTGAATGGTTTGGTCCTTTTTTATTTGGTTTATATTGAATTTCTAGTCCCACTGCACTACTATAGTATTTTATGCTAGGATGGATAACATTTTAGCTACTTTTCGAGTTAGCTTAAGTGAGAATTTCTTTGCTTTGCAGGGTGATAAAGTGAGGCGCAAAGGAGATTGGATGAAATGGATAATGCCACCCTCTCAAGCCACTGTAATGAGTCCTCAATCAATTAACGGATTCAGTCCGAATATGCTTGCAACACTGGATGAGAAACCAGCCAAATAGAGAGGCATATCCCACGCCTTCCTCTAGAAATGTGGAATCACTGGCACAATCTTTTACGACAGACCAAGCTGTTCAGATGACGCACACCGCACCCACAGTGCTGAACTTTTGTTTCTCTCTCTCTCTCTCTCTCTCTCTCTCTCTATCTATCACTCTCTGTCTCTTCCTTCTTCTGTGATTTTTTTGGAGAGAACCTGATGAAAGATCGACCAGCCGTTTATGCTGGATATTTATTTACCGGGAGATAGTTGATTTTGATCTTAATATATGTGATGGGATGATTTCTATAGACAAATAAAAACACTAAGCTTGGTGAAGAACAAAGGAGGATAGAAAATAATGGACAGTTTGTTTTAAAATATTGGGTTCGACTTTTGTATGCCATTGTTCGCTATTTCGTGGCTGATGTTTTTGCTGCGTGGGCATTTGTGGATGCTTTATGGTTATAAATTACTTATTTCTTCGCCTGAAGGTTGTGTTGCATTTTTTAGTACTGAGAAGGTGATGATCCTTTGTTTTCGGTTATATTTGAATTTGTCTACGTTTTCATATATTTTGTTTGACAGGAAGTTTCATTCAACACCTTGAGAAAGATAAAAGTAGTTTTATATAGTGTGGGTATGAATCTAATTTTTTTACAAGTGGCTGGGCAGAGGCCAAATAGTATTAAATGCATTGTATTGAACGATATAATAGTGTCAAAAGCATTGATGCGAGATTATGAAATATCACGTGAATTATTGGTTGAGATATAAGTCCATGCCTTTAACTGTACTACTAATTATGCTCAGGTAATGAAATTATAAACTTGGATATAAATACTAGTGAAAGTTCTGGTTTCAACCACCCTTCTCAAGAATAGTTTGGATCCATAGTGGGTCGCATCATTATTGGATCCATAGGTTCACTCTCTAAGAGCATCTCCGTTGGCGTCTCTCCCACTAGGACTTCCCACAAAAACTTCATGCCACGTCATCACTAGGACTTCCCATTTTACTGCCACATCACTAGGACTTTCCACTAGGACATCCATTAATTAAGACTTCCCGCAATAAAATTAAAATTCACAATTATTCAATTTACGGAATTAAAATTTCAACACGAATACGAACGGGGAAATGCGAATATTTCATTAAAAAAAAGCATACATTATTCGGAAAAAAAAATTACATAGTCAATAAAAAAAAGCAACCACATCAACGTCCACCCCTCCGCGTCCAAACCTCTTCGATGATATCCTCCTCAAGTCGAATATGGGCATCTCTTTGCCGCATGTCGGCAAATGCGCGCAACCGCTCAACCTCTCCATGAGGTACCCCCATGTTCACATTCGTGCTGGCCACGCCGTGGCTTGGACCGGCTCCCGTATCATCTTCGTAGGTCCACTGAGTCAATTCGTCCCCTTCACTTTCGACAATCATGTTGTGCAAATGTCGCCGATGTTGGGAATATACCACTACCGTGCAGGACCCTTCACCATCCCCCATCAACTCTGGGGCACACCAAATGCCCGCTCAACATCCTTGCGCGCTGCCTCCTGACGGCTCGCAAAGTAGGACTTCTTTGGTCCGATCGCATGCTTGATCGTCTTCACAAAAACGGGCCAGTTTGGGTGTATCCCATCCGCCAAATAGTATCCCATATTGTGTTGGTTGCCGTTGGCGACGAAACTGATGGCGGGACCAACGCCATTGCACTGATCGTTGAACAGGGGCGACGACTGGAGGACGTTGAGGTCGTTGTTCGACCCAGCGACTCCAAAATAAGCATGCCATATCCACAGCCGGTAGTCAGCTACAACTTCAAGGATCATCGTGAGATGTTTGGCTTTGAAGCCTGAAGTGTGTATCCCCTTCCAGGCGGCGGGGCAGTTCTTCCACTCCCAATGCATACAATCTATGCTGCCCAACATCCCAGGGAACCCGTGCACCGACCCGTGCATATTTATCAGCCGCTGGCAGTCTTCGGGGCTCGGACTCCGAAGATAGTGATCCCCGAATATCGATCTAACGTCCGCGCAAAAATTCAGCAGACACTCGACGGCTGAAGACTCGCCAATGTGGAGGTACTCGTCGAGCATGTCGGTCGGGCCTCCGTACGCCAGTTGCCTTCGATTGCGGCAGTGCACTTCTGTAAGGGCGTGTGTCCGGGTTTGCCAGCCGCATCCTCCCCCGATCCCGAAAAACTCGTATCTTCTCTCTAAAGCACCCACGATATGCATAAACAGCGGACAATGCATCCTAAAACGTCGTTGGAATAAGGCATCCCCAAAACGCGGCTGCGGAGTGAAGTAGTCCTGATACAACCGAATATGTGCAACAATGTGGTCCCGGGGTACATGACGTCGGCGATGGATCGGCCGAGGTACCGCCGCCGCCTGCCGCCTGCTGCCTCTGCCGTAGCAATCGATCAATCGCCCCTTCCACAGCGAGATCCAATTCATTATCACTATCACTAGCGCCTCCGCCACTACCACCCGCACGACTACTAGTCATTCTAGATATACTTGAAAATAGAGTTTAGAGAGAGAAACTTGTCAACACAAGTGGTGTAAATGAAATGAAGTTCAACGAGCCGTATTTATAGGGTTAAAAAAAAACAAAAAAAAACAAATCAAAATTACTTGGACGTCCGAGCCCATCCGACGGGCAAATGGGACGGGTGTGTCCTACCATTTCGTTCACTACGGCGGACGTCCGGTCGAACTTCCGCGACATCCTACCGCGACGTCCGCCGTTGAAGATGCTCTAAATATTTCTTCTATTTTTGTTTTTAGGAGGTCAATATCTTATGTTTTTGTTTTAATGTTATTGTCACCAACTAGCCTCCATTTATTTATCATTCCCATTGTTTTCTATTCTCCTTCCAAGAAAGACACTCAGCTATTTTTCGGTGATTAATTGTGTCAAATTATCAATCGCAAAATTCACTATTTGATGAATACAATTATGTATATTCGTATATAAACATGAATATATCCAGTTTGAAAGATAAATTAGTATGAGATACAATATTTGACGAGTTAATATAGATTTGGTCTAATACTTCTTCCGTCCCATAACTCCCCTCTTGTTATTTTTGTCTCTCATACTAAGAGTTTGCTCGTACTTTATAAAAATAAATACTTATCTTTACATTCTACTAATTCATTTCACTTAAATTTTATTAAAAAAATGATATATATATATATATATAGATATATTGGGACTCATATTCCACTAATTTTTTTAACCTACTTTACATTTTTTAGAACTCGTGTCGAAACAGATGTGAACTCCTATTCCGGGACGAAAGGAGTACTAAATTAATAGTACTTGATTTATAATAAGATGTTTGGTTGTCAAGATAATATCTAAAATAATTTTAATAAGGTGTTTGGTTGATAAGAATAACATAAAATTTAAATATATTTATTATAAATATGAATCAATTTTAATTAATCCATTAAATAAATAATTAACTCCCATTAATGTCATTAATTAAGAATCAATATGATCAAACTAACACTATCCCATCATCAGCTTCTTTTCTCTACATTTCCGAATCATCATTGTCAAACATAAAATCCACCCAACAAAAAAAAAAAAAAACCACACAAAAACCCGAAAACACACGCATATCCAAAAAAATAGCATCGTGGAAACTCAGATATTTCAGTAGGAAGGATGATTGGAGATCAGACAATCTAGTCACAGGGGTATAACATATTATACTGCACCCATCCACGAAAAATAATGATCCATATAGCTATACAAATTTAAAATTTTATAACAAAATTAATAAAGAAAAAGAATATTAAATAAAATAATTAAATTATTATTAGTAAAAAATAAAATCCACCATATTAGAGAGATACAGATGCAATAACAGTAAGGTTAATTTTAGTGAATGGACCAAAATCGAAAAAATGAAATTGTTTTCCACAGAGAGTATTAATAATGCACTAGTAACTAGTTATCTTTTCAAATGTAGCATCTACTAAAACATCTTAATTAGGAACGTCAAAAATAGATCTGAAATATATATTTCACATTGATCAAAAAGATTGGAATTTATCCAATGTTGTGAATTATGATGCAAATGAAAATTCGACAGCTGTGTAGCTTTAGATCAAAATGCCAACTTGCCCCACACAGGGATGATGACATTCTCAAAATTAACATTTTGAGATAACTAGCCTCAAAAATTGGGTGAAACAAAAACCTAATAAATATTGAGCCAACCTAAGTTATTATATGATTTACATCAATCTGTCTAAAGTGAATGAGTAGGAGCATGGCATGATGTGCAAAGGACAGGCTTAAGAATACAAGAAAAACTTAGTTTATCTCAAACTGTACAATCACATATACATGCAATACCACTGAAATACCAAATCAATTAGATCACCAAATAACAGAGCTATTACAGTTGGATCCGGGTGCAACAGCGGTGAAGTGACAAAGGTCGACATAATTAAAGACTAGCGAATTAGCAACAGAGTTTAGTAGTTAAGGATGCATGAGAACCCAACCGTTTTTCGACCAAGAAACCCTAACTCGTGGAGTAGAATACATTAACAGTGTAACATCCTATTGTGAAGCAAGGTTTGGTGTTGTTAAATTACAATGTATACAGCTAAATCCGAACATAGGACACAATGAGACCAGTATCACAAGTCAAAATTTTCTCTACACTAAAGGATGATCAAAAAAGCAGAATGACCAAACCTGAAACTAGTGTCTAGAATTTTATTTACATATCATACATATGAGATTATAGGGAGATATTCTACAACTAATGGTTCGAAAGGATGAATGGTCATACCCTACATGTAAGTATGAAGAAATTTTTAAAAAAAGAAAGCAGTTTTCCGTGTAATATAATCAGAATAAATATCACAGATCCCTTCTGCACAATGGGCAAGAACCATGTCTAACCAGCCAAGTATCAATGCAAGGTAGATGAAACATGTGGTGACAATGTGGCAAGCGACGTACAGTCTCCCCAAGCTGAAAGTCCTATACATTCAAAAAGGAGACTATTGAGAAAAACTTTTCAATAAGGCTACTGAGATCATTTTTTAATACAAATAAACAAAATGCAATTGATGGTACGAGAAACTGCATTGGTACCTGAAGACAAACTGAACATGAGACTCCATCCCCTGAAGTATCAGCACTTTCATCTCCGGTGATTGTGAACTTTGGGATCTTCTCAACCATGTCTACCAATAAACCTTTTGCCCCTCCCGTGTCAAAGATGTTTGGGACTTCTTCAAAAGGTGCTTCGACAGCTCCCATCTGATTCAAGAAAAAGAACTAAGTAAGCAAAAGGTATCAACTCATGTACAAGTCCAGTAATACTTCCTGGAACCTACACAGCCTTATATACCTGGCTTTGCACTGCACTAAGCATAGCTGGTCCAATACGTTCACGTACAAGTCTCCCACTCAGGAGGCTCGCTATGACATCAATCTACACAATCCAAGAAACCAATTATAAGGTTTTGGAATTGAACATATTTAAAAATGTGATTCTTGACAATGCACATTGCTTTAATGGACAAACTAAAAGACGCAACAATGATACAGATGAAGGACGTTTCCCTCACCAGATAGAGGAGACACCCTAATCCAGATTCATCCGACTGCCATAAAAGCAGAGACGACTCGAAGACCTCAATAGAGAAAACAGCCCCGGAAATGGCTCCCACCGAAGCCCCTCTAATAAACCCACTTTCCGTCTCTTGGCCGATCAAAGCTCCTGTAATTGCCCCAAGTAGAGTTCCAACTGCATAGACATGGACCGACGCATTTGTTAGCTTAAATATTTAAAAAGGACACAAAACAGAGAAGTATATGATGCCAAAATGCATCATCCCAGCACCAAATCTTCAAAACTATAATGATAGTATATCGAATTCGAAATAAAAAAAATCCAGGTCCAATAATACCTCGTATCTAACATTGCAAGCATTGTAAAATGGCAAAATAGCAACTTTGCATATAAATAATAACCCCTCAAAAAGAGACAAAATCTCAAAACCTAGATTAGTCCAAACCTTGGTTTTCCCCCGCTAAAATCAATACAGCTAAAAAGCCTAAAAAAGAAGCCAATTTTGAGAGCAATTGAATAATATTAGGTGATAAAGATTTTCAGGCACAGAGATCTTAATTCGCCCAATTATTGAGGGATAAGACACAAAGCACGAACAAGAATTAGGGAAACCCAACAACATGCAAAGATCACAAAAAATGTGCAGAATAAATTAGAAAAAAATGAGCAAAACGGAATGAAATGAGGAATTACTCACTCAAAGCGAAGAAAAATGTGAAAATTGCGGAGAACACGTTCCCCAGTAGAGCAGAAACCGCGCATCGAATGAAATCTTTGATCTTATTGAGTAGAAATCCGAAGGAGGAATAGGTTTCGGAGGAGGAAGGCGATGATGATGATGATTGGGGGAAATGATGAGACGGGTATGCGTAAAACTCCATTGATTCCTGAAACGGAGAGTCTACAATTACAAACCTTTTTCTCTTTCTTTGAAATTGGTTTCCCCTATTTTGTTCAGGTGAGGAAACAGCTGTCCCAAATATATAAACACGTATCAATTTAATATTCATTTTCATTTTCATTTGTCACCAATTATTTATTCAATTTACTAATTTGGAAATATCTCTGCGCTTCCGCGACTCCAATTTTTTTATTATAAATCTATTCATTTCCGAAAAATATCTGCAACAGCCACACTTATTTATATTTACTCGACTAAATTTCAGTTGGATTGTAATTCGCTGATCAAATACTATATTTTACGTCAAATTGTTGAGTGTAATTAAATAATAAAAATATTAATATTTTAATGAGAATGAAGATTGATTTTTTTTTTTGGCAAAATATAAAAAAGATGGACAGACTAAAAATGAAAGATGAATAGGGTGATTTTTAGTTTGCGAATTATGCACATGTAAGTTGAATGCAAATTTAGGTAGAATTGTTTAGTACAATTAATTAGAAAAAATAGTATATTTTAATATTTCAATGAGATGAAAGAAAGAGAAATTTATGATAAATATGCAAATATGAGAAATTATAAAATAAAAAATAGAGATCTTAAATAAGACAGAATAAATACTACTACTAATTATTATCATTCTTAAAATATGATTAGTAAAATTTTCTTTTACAATGAAAAATTATCTGAAAAACTAGGATTGAAATTGTTGATATAGAAAATGGCTAAATAAGCTTAGAAATCGTGCATTTTTCAACAACTTATCATATTGGTTAGTTCTGTATAATCAGTAAACTTCCACTTTTTGATAAGTTTTATCTTTGGTGGTGTGAGCTTAAATCTCCACTAGCAATATTTAATCACGTTTTCTTATATCTTTCCTACATTTTACTAATTTCACATTAAAACTCGTTCATTCTCAAAGTATCTATCTTTATGAACGGATAGAACAATAATTTTATTTTTATTATTATTTTCTTAATATTACTATTCACTTTACAAATTTCATATTAATCAATAAGTGGACTTTCAAAAGAAGTAGTAAATGACAATAATAAGTGCAAGATTAATTCAGACGAACTTAACCAAGTCAGAACATAAAATTAGATTTCTAGAAAATATTGAAGTAATAGTAATACATATAATTTTCAAAATTGTTGATTGTTGATTGTTGATTGTTGAAGTCGTCACATAACACGCTTGCCACGAAATGTTTCATTGCTCATTTAATGTCTTTCATTATATAAACTCGTTTTGAAGCTACGAATTTTCATAACTACTCAATTCAATTTAATGACCATTTTATATCGCGTTCAAATAATTCTTGTATACGGAAATAGTCAATGATTCTTAGGACTCGTTTGATAAAAAAGATGGGATATGAGAAGATATGTAAAACAAGATAAGAAATACGGGCTTCATGTCAAGATATGCAAATATATAATTTTTTTCCGTTGTTGTTTGATAGAAAAGAAATTATCTAAATTTGTATTGTATATTAAATAACATGGCTTAACTTGACAAATTGGTGGGATACATAAACAAGGTTAATGTTATAATTTTGGTAAGATTAGATAGGGTCCTGGTTTTATATTGGGCTTTGAGTTAAGCTTAATTATGATATCAAACAATTAGAAATGTCCATATATAATTCTCTATTTTGGTATTACTAACTTATCAAACATGCCCATATAGTTATATATATATGGTATATAATTCACTCAATAAATGCTTCAATCTTCAGACCCTTCTCTTTTCCCCCTTTTGATATTTCAACATTTTCAATCAAGTTTTCTTCTAGGAAAAAGCCTAAGTACGTGAACGTGTGACGTATATGTAAAAAGTCAAAAAGTTACTACTAATATAACATGATAATGAGCAATCGATTTTGTAAAGTACATAGTAAATTAATGATTGATTGCATATCCCTTTTCGCTTGTTTTTTGCTACTAGCATGAAATTTGCAGTTGTCAATTTGATATAGTTTATTGATCTTTTTCAACATGCTCACCAAAAACCCAACCACATTTCGTTTTTTTATTTTTATTTTATAGAAATTTAAGTTATAAATTGATTCCTAACCCATGAATGCAATGTATAGTATTTCAAGTGACAATTGCGATGTGACTGGGCACATGCAATATAAAAATTCATAAATTCAACTTTCAAAATGTAATTAATCCTGAAATTAATTATTTAGTGAATTTGTCTACGCAACTCCAATGCATATGGAGTAGTTATTTGTTATATACAACTATTAAAATGTCAGCGCACAATTTGATGAGGGTGATGACATAACCATATCAAAAGAAATTTATATACGTATGTAGTAATTGATTACAATAAAATTATAGCAAAACCAATAGCTTTTAATAGTAAAAATACTGACAAAACCTATGGAACAGTGAAAAGTTCAAGAAAATTTTGCCATAAAACTTTCCAATTTTATCAATTTTCGAATAGTACATTTGAGTGAAATAATAATTTATAAAAACTTAGCCGAGGACAAGACTGGCAATAAATTTTACTTATTTTTTTAAATAAATTTAATTATTTTAAAATAAATTTAGTGAATGATTCAAGCATGTCATCAATTTGAAACACTTGTCCGCTAATGATCAGTACATATTACAAATAGGAAAATAAAATGTTTTGCAATAAGAAAAATGTTAGTAAAATTTATGATTTGTAAGATGATTTTAAAATTGTTAGACATGCCATAATTAAACCAAAATTTATGATTTTTAAGACAATTTTCACTAAATAAAACAACAAAATCTTCTTCTTTTTGATTTATTCAGTCGGCTTCAGGAACTCCACTCAAACACAATACTAGTACGTCTTTATTTGTATAATCAATTTTATTTGCTTATATATTTGTGTTTGGAAACTGTCGAAGTTAGTCTTCCTCTACTAAATTGAAAAACAGACGAATAAAAGTATAGTAAATAATTTTGTTCATAGAGAAGAAATGCATGCGTGTCCAAATTGATTTATTTGGCACGATGATTAAATGAAATATTAAATTGATTGGTATATAAGACAACGAAAGAAATATGATTAAACATTTTGATAAGCGGATGCATCACACTCAAAACATGAATTGAATAATGAAGATTGAAGATTGCATGAATTTCAAGCAACTTAAGAGCATGCACCATCGATTCATTTTGGTAAGTGGATGCATCACACTGAAAATCTGAATTGATTGTACACTGATTTTTTCATGATTTAAAAGTATGCCCAACCGATTATATACACAAAACACTTATACTATATTTAACACTTATTAACATTTATTTATTTCATCATCATCATCATCATCATCATCATCATCATCATCATCATCATCATCATCATCATCATCATCATTCATCATCGATTATTCTTTTTATATGTCACAGTAGAGATTTATAATAAAAACAAAAATTAGTAATTTCATTAAACCAATATTGCTAGTGATCACAATTGGTTTGCCAATGCGCAGGAATAAACCATGACTAGTACAGAATCGACAGGAAATATTCCAAGACCCCATTACGGGGTTTCGAAGAAATGATCCACAAACAATCATTGGTATGTTGCTTCTCTTTTCCGATGTTTGTATGTCTTACGACGACATTCATTGATCTCTTGTGCTTTTCAGTTATCACATTGCCGCACCCAAAAAATTGGTTGTAGTCGGTGCTCGGCAACTCCTCATCGAGGGAGCATCATCATTTTCGATTGGATGTATCGAAATCGAAAAAAGTACTACTAGAGAGAAATAAGATTATGGGTCGTATAGGAAATGTTGGGGGATTAAGGTATATTCATCGGTAATTTTGGTTATATAAAATGAAAAATCAAAATCGAAACCAAAAATATTAAGTACTAGATAGAAATAAGATTGTGAAATATAATACGAAATTAGATGGTGGGTCGTATAGAAAATGTTTGGGGGTTACATTCATGGGTAATTTTGGTTATATAAAATGAAAAATAAAATATGATCGTTTAAAAGAAAATTACCCATTATATATTTTATTGTCGTAGCATCGTGCTTAAGCGCTAAGCACGCACCAAGTCACCAGCTGATTTGGGCAGCCACTAAGCATGCCCCTGTATATGCTCTAACGGTTGATTATTGTCACATTATTGATGCAGATGGATTGAAAAAATACTCTCTTTGTTCACTGTCGATTGTCTTGATATTAAGTAATATAAATCTAAATGTAAAATTAGTTAAGTACTCCGTACTAAATAAATTAGTTATATATTATATGCATATAAAAAGTACTAAAAAATATTGATACGTATGCATATGGTCAGGGGCAACCTAATATTGTTGGGGATGTAGCTAAATTCAAAAATTTAGGAAATAGTATTTTAGGCTGATTGTGCAGTTGATCGGGATGTAAGAGCATCTCCAACTATTTATACTAAACTTAAACCTATTTTAGTGTAAATGTCATATTAAATATGATTTTACTCCAATTATTTACACTAAACTCAAACTTAAAAGAATATTCTCTATATTATACTATTTTTTTTACTCACAAAATTTGAAAAACTTTTAGGTTTTGATTTAGTGTAAATCTAAAAATAGGTATTTTTTTTGTCAAAAACCAAAAACGAGATTCATTTTTAAGTACTATTAGAGCTAAATATCTATCCCATTTTAGGTTTTAGTGTATTCTTGGAGATGGTCTAAGCCTTATCATGAGATATTGACTATTCAGTTCTACCCTCTCCCACCCTCTCCCAGTGCTATTTTTACACCTCTTATATGTCCGCTCTTTTTTATTCTTCTTGGGGACACGAGCATCGAGAGAAATACTTGCAATTATTAACGGTGGTAGAACTAAGTATTTCTTCTTTTTGAGCTTTCCAATATTAAAATCTGCCTTTGTCCTGATTTATCATGTTAGAAGGTAAATTATTAATATAGAAAATGAATACTAGTACTCCTAATTTTTATGAAGGATTTAATATACATAACAAGATTATTATTTGTTAACAGAGAGTATAAACTAAAGAGTCCAACACCACAACAATGTTTTTGTGATGATAACCGTTGTGTCGTTTTCTTCTACATGAGGAATAAAGTAAATAAATAAAAAGAGACAGTGGAGAGGGGATGCTTCTTTTTTGACAAAATAGAAAGCGTGTTATAAAAGTATTGAGAATGGTCCACTAATTGTCACATGCTTCACCTTCTCTAATTTCTCTTCATCCACTAGTTTACAATGCACTCAGTTTTTATTTCAACCCATGGGCGGTTTCAACTTTAAATCTTAATTAAATCAATTTAATCAAGATTTTTAGTCTTACTTTAGTTGAACAAGTCGTTGTGGACACTAATATCTCAGGCTATACCTAAAAGAATTTATTATTATTATGATAATTAAATAATTACATTGACTCCGAACGCAGAAGTTAGAATCGGAATTGTTGAGAGAAAGGACATATCGGTAAATTCAAATAACAAAGAAAATTGCTAATAATTTTTTTAGAGCTACATAATTAGATATGTAATAAATACTACTTGATAATTATATAATAACACGAAAAAATTATTGTTCCCAGTTGGATCGGCAACTTACACTAATATGATTATATCGGACTTTGTGTGTGAGACGTCATGCAAATAAATAATTAGTCACGAAGTCTAAAATACATATTTTTAGTTATAAAAATTAGATCCAAACTTTAAATCTCAAGTTTTGGTTATATAAGGGGGTTAGGGGGGTCCAGATCAGATTCAATCTTTAAATGCATGCGCAATATTTTATTTCATATCAATACTGTAGTATTAAATTTTATACAGTAGTATTATCAACTGGTCGTAGCGTGGTTGACAATATAGAGTTATAGTGACGTTGAGGTCACGAGTTCAACTCGCTAAGAGCCTTAATCCTCAAATCCGATCAAATAAGATTAATCAGATTTTGGGATTCGATAGTCAAACAAAAAAAATTTGTAAATAGGTATACTACATGATTCACTTTATTAGGGTAGACCTCGACCCCAAATCTAATGGCATGCAAGTTTGCAACTATTGATGTTGCCGTATGATGTGCCAATAATTAGAGGAAGGTGAGCCACGCAAATATTGATGGTAGAGGTTACTCAAAATTATGATTATTTATATCAAAATTTATAATAAGAAAACCTAAAAATACTATTAATGGCGTCTGGAGATATGTACAAATTCGTGGACCCAAAATCTGAAATATAATTAATTCGAAGAAGAAATGAAGAATTTTGTCGGATCCTCTGCAAAACTAGTAGAAGGCTTTTATTGTTTAATTAATTTATATTATTATTTATGATATTCCTCAACTGTAAATTGGAAAGGAGGTGGAATCAACCTACTTCTACTGACATTATTATTTCTTCCTCACTAAGATAATACACTTCATTTATTGCAGCTGAATAATATGGAGTACCCTTTCCATTTAGTTGAAATATCAGATGTAGGAAAATGATATTGGAAGGTCTACTATTTTAAGAACCAAATTGCATGAATTTAGATAAAAAAATATTTAATAATGATAATTATGATATAGTGTGGTTATATACAATACATAATAAAAGGAAAAGAGAAAAAGACAGTTATTCTTATTATATTGAAAATGACGTATTCAGTTTAATAGAGCAATAGATTCTAAACTACTACTAATAAAAGGATTAAATTTGAAGAAAATGACGTATTTCATCTTTTAAATCCCCTCTCCGTAGTCCCTACGCTCTATGATTATTTGTAAATAAAGGGGTAATTAGAAAATTGAAGTCTACTAGTCTAATTTTTTCAAAAATTGTTTGGAGAACTATTGCAAAACATTTGCCAAACCTTAATATGCACTTCCGTCCATCTCTTAAAAGTGAATGAAAAATTCATATATCTTCAAATTTGATTTCTATGTAATATATAAATTAATGATTCCATTATGTATATAAGATACTACTCCACTATACAGTAAAAAAAATTGAAAGTACAATAGAAACACTGACATAGATTAAATGCAACAATGCGCACACAAATATAATTATGTGCTCCTATATACTAATTTCCATGATTATTTGCAATAAAAACTTTCATAGTGTTAAAAATGGAGTAGTACTATTTCAACTTTCGTCATAGCTAGGACTTTTAATTAGCTTTGTGGATCCATTGAGATCATGCTTATTCCAACATTAATTAAAGGTGGTGAGAAATGAATGACAATCTCAGTCTTAGATACTACATCTGTTCAAAAAAAAAAATAGACAAAATTATAAATAACACCGATTTTAATGTGTAATTGGTAAAGTAAGAGAAATGGAGAAAAAAGATGGTGGAAATAGTTTTACTAGATTGTGGAATCCACATTTAAAATGATGTGTATGATTAGTATATTTGTTAAAACTTTTTATATTTAGAATTGGTCTAATTTAGATGAACACCCTGAAATTGTAAAATCAGCCTAATTTTTTTGGACTAAGGTACACAATGAAATTGTAAAATTAGTCTATTTTTGGTGGACGAATGTAGTATTCCTACTAATTTATAATACCCAAGAATATAATCACGCTCGCTCGTAGAGTTGTCACATGGATTGCGTTGGTCAAGCCCAGTTCCGCACAAGCCCGCCTCAGACCAGGCAACTTGGGACCTGACCCAACTTAGGCCCACCACTGGCGTGGCCGGATAGGGCTGATTTTTTTTTTCCAATAAATTTAGACCTAGTCCAGTCCCACTTAACTAAATAGGCTGGGCTGGGCTGAATTCTGCTAAATAAAAGTTCATATATTTTTTTTATTTCTCAAATTAATTTAAATTTTTGAGGAATACCTGTACAATAAAAAATACAATTGTATATAAAAACTTAAATTATTTATAAGATTTTGTATTTCAGTTATAATTTATATATATTTGTTGGATAATTTTAAAATTAAATAAAAATATTATACTTATGTATTGAATAAATATGTACATTTAAATTTATTGTATTTTCAATCAATTTTAAGAAAATTCAAATATAAGAAGAAATTTTTAAAAATATAAATTAATCTAAAATTTAGAATAAATATATTAAAATTATATTAAAACTAGAATAATTATAATACTCCATATAAAATTATCTCCCATCTCCAAGGGGAAAGGTAGATAGAGATGTAAAGTCTTATAACTACCATTTGCTTTCTTTTACAGAAAAATTATTCCCCAAGAAGAGATATTTGAGAATGTATCATACATTTATCCATTTTAAAGAAATATCTTTTTATCTCTCCACCAATAAAGAGGTAAAATCTTATAACTATCATATTAGTCTAACGAAAAACCATTCTCCAAAGGGAATGGTATTTAAAAATGTATTAGTATATTTTTATGTCTTGAAATGCATCTTATACTATTTTTTCCTTTAGAAAATAATTTACATTTCTATATATCTTTTCTCTTTGGGTTTGTTACTTTTTGAAATATTTCCCTTTTAACATTGAAATATTTCCTTTTTCAGAAGATAAATAGATGATAATATACCTTCTCTGTATACATTCACTCCTCGAAAATGCTCTAATAATGAGGTTTTATTGCCCAGCCATAACTCTAATTGTGCATCTCATTTCTATCCTATTGTAATACTCATCCCATTTGATTGTATAATTGAGTCATCATTCAACTTGTGCTTAGATGAAATCGAAAGTTTTGTTCTTATGAAACATAATTAATTAGATATAAGTTTACTACATGCACATTGCTCCTATTTCTTTTTAAGGGTCATTCTGTAGATGGAAGTCCATTTTGTACCCAGGCAGCATATCCTCCAGCCATGTCAGTAATCCCACTGAAACCCTGCAAACATATATATTAACCTCATTAATACTACTATACCTGTATTCTACAAGTTAAAAAAAAATCTTCAACAACCACCACCATAAACAGATAAGAGGTGAACTCCATTTATATGTATGAAGAACAAATACATAGACAAAAATGTGAGCAATAATTAATACTACAACATATGTCACACTCTTAATGTAGTTCATCAGGCATGCATTGAAGCTTAGTAAAGTTATCCATCCTCAAAGGCAAGATTGAACTTACAGCAGAAACGAGCTCCGATGCAGCCATTAACGACCTTTTTCCCAGTTGACATCCCTGCAATCCGACGAATTCTTAGCACCCAAAACACCAAAAAACAAGCACATTACTAGTTTTGCACAACTTACAACAATAATCTCATCATCTTTTCTAAAAAGAGCTGATACTTCTTCCAAGAATTTAGGATTCCTTGCCATACCTGTTTCATCATATACAGCTCAACTGTAAGGAATCGAAAACTTCAAAGAAAACACTCAAAAACTGATCTCTGTCTAGATTGAACAAACATATTCTGATTATTTACATATCACAATTTCGACAAACAATCTTCCCTTTTTAAAGTTTAAGCTGTGACAAAAACCAGAGGACTTCCTTTCACACTTTCTCTATTATATGTCAAATTACAATTTTTTTTCTAGTCACTGTGAACGAATATTGCAAGGGCGAACCTGAGCCGCGCCTCAGCATGAAAGGAACATTAACAGCACCGACGACGTGGCCAGCACTAAACTCCTCAGTGGTTCTGCAAAGTGCAAAATTTGCCAATCATCAGATTTGTTCATGTCTGAAAGAGTAATACTACTAGGAAATTTGGCAAATTAAAGAAAATGATCACCTAACATCGAGATAACGATGACCGGCTTGAAGTAGTTCATTTGCCACACGAACAGGGACCGAGGTTGGCACTGCAGGCGACTGCACGTTCCCGCTCTCTGCTACCATCCCTCTGCACAAAAATCAGTAACAACAATGATCATTTGTGACTTTGAGGGTCAAGAATCTTGGCTAAGGATGAGAGCGAAATCAATACGAATAATGCAAGTTCAAAATCAAATTTGTGTGCATCAGCCAAGGCTTGCCTCAACATCCTAGTTTCAGAATTTACTTCAACAACTTCAAATGAGTGAAAATGGAGTAGATCAATAGAGGAAAATTTTGGACAATTTTCCCCTAAACCAAATTAGACTCCACAGATAGGGAAAGTGTAAAATGATTTCTCAAAATGATGACATGCAAGATCTGTACTAGTACCTAGTGAGACATTTGTTAAATTCTCTAAATCATTGTCCCACGTCGGCTTGGTGATGATCCTAGCTTCTCTATATAAGTGTGGATAACCCTCTCCCTTACGAGGCCTTTTAAGGGGTGAGTGAGCCATTTCCAATAACATTAGTGAAATTAAACAAGATTTAATCATATAATCCACTCAAATCACTGGGAAAAATTTATTAGGGTGCAATTTGCAAATGAAATTAAAGAGCATAATGCAATCGAACTCAAAAACCAAGATTTAATTATATGAAAATCAAGAATTATTACCTGAAGCCGGGAACTCGGTGGGTGGTGCTAAAACTACGTCGTATGATCGGCCCAAGCTGATTCTTGATCAACTTTTTAGAGGACACTGATGCACACCTAAAACATATAGAGAAATTTCAAAAATTAAATCATTGCTTGACACATGCAGCAGCAATTTCATAAAAAAAAAAGAGTAAAGTGAACAAGAAAATCACCTAGTATTTACATCCTGTTGAAGATTTAGAGGAAGTAAGGCAGCAGAAAATGAGAGAGAGATGGAGCTCATCGTATTCTTTGAAAAAAACTTTCTTGATTTTTGAAGACGAATTAGTGGTGATATGAATATACAGTGATGTTTGCATTATTATGTATGGGAATTGGGACCTATATATGTGTGAAATTGTGATATTTGTGTATTTCTATGGTTTTTTCTCCACGAGTCTATCTAGATTGGTACCACAAATTATATGTGAATGGCACCCAATTTCCGCCGTTTGATTTATTTTATAAAATTTTACTATAATGAATATTTACTACACTTAGTTTATTTCATTTAGAAAAATAGAATATAGTGTAGTTTATTTTATTTTTAAAATATATATATATATATATATATATATATTATATTTTATAGTTTTACAATCTTATCTTCCTAAACAATCGTGCCAAAAAGAATAAAGCAAGTAAAATAGGACATGACATATTATAATACTCATATACACGCTTGTTTCTATATATATTTATAGGATTATGTTAAAATTACACCACCTCTTAAAATGACACTATACCATCATTCCTAGCTAATCATTTCGATATATGGACTAATAAGTAGCTGTAATGTGGCAATTATAAAAAACGCTCAAAGATAAATTTTCCGGGTCTGCAATATCCAATACTCTAGACTGTAATTTTTGCTCATCTGCAATATCCAATACACTAGACTGCAATCTATATATTGCAGTATAGCGTTTATACTATTATGGAGTAGTGTTTATAATATTACAAGCCACGTGGTATTACAATATCACTTTAAAAGTTATTTTTTATTTTAACGCATCCCTATACTCATTTGAAATTCATACTCCATAATTCAATGTATTTTGTGTTCTGCGTAATTTAGTGAAGACAAATATTTTTTTAATTATTCTCTATTAATTTTTGGCCTCATGAAATGTTTGTATTATTTGGGTCGAAAATATCGGGAATAATGGAAAGGTAGACACGTAATGAAGATGGGTAGACACGTGATTGAAATTGCCCATGTTTGATGTGGATAATTTCTGAGGTGTAGATGATGACATATGTCTGAGGTGGCCACCCCATCCCTCTTTGTGTTTATCTTAATTTATCGTATAGTAATTGTAATTCAATTTTTATTAATCACATTTATTCTTAAGACCCACTAATCATATCCTGTGCGGTCCTTCTCTTCATGTGGTTATTCTCCCCAGAGCATATCTATAATTTTTAATGTACTCCCCTCCAATTCGATGTTAATAAATGTAACTTTCTAACTAAGAAAATTAAGAAAAACATTTAGTATGTGAAATAAAGAGATATTTTTTGCTGAAATGGACAATAACTCTATTAAAGAAATACAACTCTATTAGTATGTTCATAAATTTTAAATTTGTTGGTTGCCATGATATGGAGCAGATATAGATAATTACTTGAAGATTTGTTACTTGCTTGACTTTAATTCCCAAGACGTTAATTCATGTCAATTTGTAGTTCGATAAATCAACACAAAATTTGTTTGTTATTGGGCCTTTTAGATCATCGTGGTCCATGGTTTAAGGCTTTAAGCATTGTGTTGCTTCATTAAAAAAATGTATTTCTTCATAGTTAATAAAATTGATGTACAAGACCTAAATTTATGCAAAATTACGATATTTGGGCTAAAATAACCCCGAAAGGCGAAATACACCTACCTCTAAAATCAAATTAATTCTGCATTAAAAATCTACTATATCAGTTTACCCCGTGCATTTGCTCCTACTATACCAGCAAAAATTTAGTGATCAAGACATACCAAGTGGCAAGGTGCTGTAGTATGTCTCACTAATAATATTTCAACAAATTAATTTATAAAAGTCCAACTAAATACTTTCATCTTTTTACTAAAAATGGACATTATTACAAATTTTGGAAACTGTCCAAAAATTATTAGTACCTATATAATGAATACGTGTATAACACACTTATATATTTTCATATTTTGTGACCAAATTTATTGTCAATAAGAATGCAGACGAGTATTTAATAGTATAACAAAATTAAGGTCATTTACTGTCGCCTTTAAGTATAATACTATAAGGCCATCCACGGCGAGTCTTTTATCCATCTCAGCGAGACAACAATGCAAGCTCCGTCTCGTCGCCATCTCGTCTCCGTCGCGTCCCGCGTCTCGTTCTGACGAGGCGGCTTGCGAGACAGCTCGCCACACGCCTTGGCGACGTGGCAAGCTGTGGTTCGTGCGTGACGCCAACTCGCTGGCTCGGAAGTGGGCGTCGTTTATATCCGTTAAAATTGATTTTTTTTTAAAAAAAATCTAGAAAAAAATTCAAAAATTAAAAAAATATATAAAAAAATTCCAAAAATTATACTAGCTGTTTATAGCCGTTTTATTTTTATTTGTAAATTTTTTTCAATTTTAATTATGTGTTTTTTATATTTTTAGGATTTTAAATTGTAATTTTATTTTATTTAATGAAGTGTGTTTTTTATTAATTGGATTTGTTGAAAATAAAAATAAAAAATAAAATTGAATGAATAGTTAAGAGATAAGATGGTTAAGAGATGGATGTATGTAGGTGATACTCTTAGTTAAGAGATGAAGTGAAAAGTACAGTGGGGTCCATGAATAGTGAAGAGATGAGGGAATTAAGAGATGGATAAGAGATAGCGTTGTGGATGACCTAATTATTCATATATGCAATGGTAAAATAATATAAAAATGAAACTATATAATTATTCCTGATTTCGCATGCATAGTTACTGTAATGCCACTGAACTTTATTTATAATTTAGTTTATATACTAGTGTTTACACCTGTGTTATGCACATGACAAAAGATTTTTAAATAATGAAGATATATTAATTTATAATAAATAGTATAGAGTAAATAAGTATAAAAATATATTTATAGATAAGAACTACTCCATCCGTCCCCGATTAAGAGTCACACTTTGACTGGACACGAGTTTTAAGAAATGTAAAGAAAAGTTGTTGAAAAAGTTAGTGGAATGTGAGACCCATTTTTTATATTGGTTTTATAATAAAATGTGAGTGAATTGAGTTAGTGGAATGTGAGACCTACTTACTATTTATGGTAAAAATGAAGTGTAACTCTTAATTGAAGACGGAACGAAATGGAAAAGTGTGACTCTTAATAGGGGACGGAGGGAGTAATTATAACATAAGTATTTGTAATATTATAAACAACGACAAAAAAATATTTGTACAACCCACTCTCAATGAAACATTTTATATTTTAGTAGATGATTATATATTATTTTAATATTTGATATGAGTGTAGTATAAAATAAAAGAAATAACAAAAGAGGAGATGTGTGGATGAAATAGAATAAGACATACAAATATTGTTATTTGTTTGATAATGATATTAATTTAGTTTCACTTTATATCATTATTTATTGGTGTTTCATAATTATTTGGTTTAGCCATATTTGAATTCAGTATAAACATATTCCAAATTTTTGAGAAGTAAAAAGAATATAAACATTTCATATTTTAGCAGATGATTATATACTATTTTAATATTGGGATATTGACATCTAATATCACGAAACTTTCAAAAAGTTGGGTTTTTCCCACGAACTTTAAAATTGGCAAATAATATCATGAACTTTACCCCGAGTTTGTTTTTTCCCACGAATGAAAAAATTCATGTTATTTTAATAGATTGAAGAATAATTTTGGAGGGTGTGCTTCAAGAAAACTATCTTCAAAGATTGAAAAACTTGAAGCTTTCAAAATTGTTGTCGAGAAATTACGAAAAAAAATCCGTATCATAATATTATTTGTGGAAATTTTTTCATTCGTGGGAAAAAACAAACACGGTGTAAAGTTCGTGATATTATTTGCCAATTTTAAAGTTCGTGGAAAAAACTCAACTTTTTGAAAGTTTCGTGATATTAGATGTCAATATCCCTTTAATATTTGATATGAATGTAGTCAAATAAAACCAAACTATTTGAACGAATAAATAATAGTAATACTTAGTAGTCAAATAAAACCAAACTTTTAAGACATAATAATATTATAGTCATGGCACCCAAATTTAAAACTCAAATTATTCAATTAAAAAATAATTTAACTTAATAAAATATATATTATACAAACTACAATAATTTAGAAGTCTAAATTAGAACCATTTAAAGTATAATAATAATAATAGAGTTCAACATCCAAATTAAAATGCTATTTAAATAAATAAAAACATTAATTATAAAATCTATACTACTGCTACACTATTACAGCTGAAATTATATCATACACTAAAAGCCCAAATTAGAGCTCAATTAGTATACAACAGATGAAACCCAAAACTAATGATGCACCACTCTCACTCTCTCTCACCGTCTCTCTCCATTAACCGCCGCCGCCTCACATACCTCGCCGGTGAGCAGCGCCAACTGCTTCCTTCATTCCCTCATTTCCTTCTCTATCTCTCCCTCTAATCGGTGGAACCCGCTAAACACCAACTTGCCGCCGCCGCCGGGCAACTCCTCTTGTCCGTCGGCCCACTGAACAACAATCTCCATGTCGCCGCAGTAGTACCTCCAGTTTGTGCCCCTTCAACACACAGCCGAACCTCAGCCGCCGCCGGGCTCACCTCACCCGCCAACTCCCTCATCTCCCGACTCCGACACTCTTCTCTTTTCCTCTCCTTTTTCTTATTCTCCAACGAGAAAGATCAGATCTTTGAATGAATCTGCTGCTGCCGCCGCCGTACTTCTCTCTCTCCTTCCTCTTCTTTCTCATCTTCTCAACTTTCCTCCCATCTCTCTCGTTCCGGATCCCTCCTATCCTCTCGGCCAGCCGCCGCCTTTCTGCCACCGCCCCGTCTCCCTCAGCCTACCACCCTCTCGTCGGAGCTGTCGCCGGATTCCAAGCACCACGCTATGCTGCAATCAAAATTCAGAAAATCAGTCCACAAAAATGCAGATTCAATTAATGTTGTCAATATAAATGTCTTAAACTTCTTGTAGAAGTCAATTTTTCTGCATTTCATTGGACCAATTTTTATCCAATAATATTTGTCTTTAAATTGCCCAATAGATAGTTTTCCCGTCCAAAAGTATGCCACATGGGCTTCCAAAAATTTGTCGTTTTATATATTAATAGATTTTTTATTTTTCGCTCAGTTAATGTAATGATAACTTAAATTTGTTGTTTACTTTATTTCTTGTTTTATATATATGCAAATTACAAATGATTACTATACCCTTAAACTAAATCATAAACAAAATTTGTTATATTAAACGTTGTAATTATGATTGATTATATAGTTACATTTTTATACTTATTTTACCATTGATAAAGACTATATGAATAATTATAGTATTAAATATATAAGTAGCTAATAATAAGAAAATGACATAAAAGTTAATTTTATCATATTAAATTATCATTAACGTACCATAAAAAACTCTAAAAATCAAAATATAATAAGATAATTACTACATACTCCTTATTTTGTTTATTAAAGTATTCTTAGAATTAGAAATATAAAAGGACGAATTTTTTTTTACTAGTTCATAGTGGAAGTATTTTGGTCAAATATATATGCATTCATTATATTAAATAAAAGTACTCTAATTTTTTAATAATTTCTAAATTTTATAATAATGTCCATTTTTAAAAAAATAATGAAAGTATTTATTGGGACTTCTATAAATCCATTGGTCAAAGTATTATTAGTGGGACATACAAAGTCATCTTGCCACTTGGTATGCCTGACCACTAAATTTTTGCTCCCTATTATACATATAGGGAAATGAAATTTTCGTTTTGTTTGCAAATTTTATCAGGATAACATTTTTGAACCGTAATATTTTAAAATAACAATTGAAGTCTATAAACTTCAATTTATTATCAAATGAGTTAGTTATCCACTGTTTTTCGGTGATTTTAACGGTTAGTTTTTCACTATTGTTTGGTGATTTTAACGGTTTTTTACGGTTCCGAACTGCCGGTTTTCGGCGGTTTTTACGGTTCCGTTTCACTAATTTTCGGCGATTTGAACCAAAACCGAACCACAGTTCTAAAATCAACGTTTTCGGTTCGAGTAATTTCTCACGGTTCCGGTTCGGAACCGTAACCATCGGTTACGATTTCACGGTTAACCACCGGAACCGTAAACATTGGGCACTTCTAAATGTTGCTACTGTTCTAGTTTGAACATTTGTGTTTTATTTTCAATTTTGAATTCGTTCTGTGTGATTTGAGTCGAATCGATCCGGTTTGTAGGCACCATCTTTGTGTGTGTTGTTTTTTCAATTTTGAAGTGGTTCTTTCTGATTTGAATCGATTTTTAATATCTCAATGGTTAATGCAACTACTGTTCTAGTCTACTTCATATTCATGTCTTGAATATGTGTTTTTTTTCAATTTTGAATTCGTTCTGTCTAATTTGAGTTGAATCGATTATGTTCTTGTGTAGATTATTTTATATAAATTGAATAATTGTAGGCACTTGACCTTGAAGCCGAGATTCACTTTCAAAGAATGATACTTGATCTTCAAGCCAAGATTCATTTTCAGAAAATGATGGCAAAGTGCCCTTTTCCACGTATTAATTCATTTGTAGAACTTTTGCAATTCATGGAGAGAATGAAATACAATGACGTGGCTATTTACAGCATAAGGGAAATGCTTCATTTCCAAGCACCTCAAATCCGTTCATTTTAGAGGTCGGAATGAAGTGCTTTTGCTATATTGGATAGCCACTTTTAGCTCTAGGATTAGTTGGAGCTTTCCACAAGCTTGATTGTTAATCTTACTGTGGACTTATTATATTGATGTGGACTTATTATATTGATTAAACCTCTGGTGTAATTGAAAAGGTCCTCGTATACTGATTATATTGTGCCGACAATGTTTAGATTGGCAAAAGCGTTCTGTGGGCGACGGTGATCCAATTTTATTAAATTGGGGATTCCCAAACTTTTTTTTTTGTCACTAAAATTGGAGTAACTCTCATCCAAATTCGCCAAGTCAGATACACTGTTACGAATTAAACAGAAATCCAGATCAGATATTAAACTTGGGGTAACTCTCATACGAATTCGCCAAAACAGATACAGTGTTACAAACTAATAAGACATCCAGATCAAGCATGCAAAAGAGCGAGGTGATCGCGATTCGCAACTAAGACAAAACGGCTTCCAACAACCATACACAAGCAGCGCCGTAACAAATCACCATCTCGAGTGGAGAGAAAGTACCAATTACCGCATCAAAAACCTTAAGCTGCCCATTACGCCCAAGAGAAACACAAATAGATTCAGAGAGACAGACACGTCCACCGAGTGGCAGATGGTCCTTCAAATCCAAGAAATCCAGCTCCCCATTATGAGATAGCCGATAGAGTGTAGCTACACCGGGCTTAACCGTTACCAACACGGAATGGTGACTACCACCAACACATTCAAGGTTGGGGATTCCCAAACTTGATGATGAAGAAGAACACGAAGTTCAACTAGAGGGTGAAGGCATATTTTTGGCTACATTCCTTTCATATTTGCTTGGATCAGCATTGTGCCGGTATATACTGGTATATTCAGTATACCACGGTATAGGAAATCTAATACCGTTATCCGAATCTTCCGGTACGATATCATACCTACCGAAAACTACGGTATACCGAAAAATCAGTATTTTTTCGATACGGTAAGTCCGATATTTCGGTATAATTCACCACCCCTAAACTATACCACCAGATTAAGGGGATTAATAGCTACTCCCTCCATCCGCCATTAGGTGTCCCATTTTTTAGTGGCACAGGTTTTAAGAAATGTTAAAAAAAAGTGGATGGAAAAGAGTTAGTGGAATAGGGGTTCCACTTGTATATATTAGTTTTAAATAAAATGTGAGTAGAATGAGTTAGTGGAAGATGTGACCATATTACCATTTATGGTAAAAGTAAACCGAGACTCCTATTCGTTGACGGACGAAAATGGAAAAATGGGACTCCTATTCGCGGACGGAGGGAGTACATGATATAAAATTAGTTTGGTGGTTGATGGGTTTTATAGTTACATGATTTAAATTTTTCAGTTGTGGTCTATGATACTTTTACAGTAAAAAGAAAGGTGATTTATTTTGGGTACTAAGGGCAGAGATTGTGTTTTTTGAAAGGAAATGAGCTAGAATTAGATTAATATGGATTAATTAATTATAGTTGGGCTATAATTATATTAGTTCATAAGCCCAACAATCATGAAACCCTAGTGACTCTTCATCTATATAATGGTTATTTATTCTCCATTGTGGGACATGAGAAATAGCGTAACATTAGAGAGAAAATACGTAAAGCTTTGTAGAGAGAATTCCTAGCATTCTTCTACGGAGCAATTGTACCGGGATAGTTCCTGCATCGGATTGGATTGCACGTGGACCTCGATAGTAGTGGATTCAACTTGCAGGATTCAATCGCAGAAGAAAACAACACAACAAGTAAGATTTAGTTCCGTTGTGTTTTACATGCTCAACTTGCAATATAATTATGAATCTAGATCTGTTATTCTTGTATGCAATTTCCGCTGCGCTCATTAGATGAATACAAGAAAACCCAACAGTGGTATCAGAGCCCAGGGCTCGATTCTTAATTAATTTTGTAATCTAATTAATCGTGGAATAATTTTAGAAATCCGAATTATGTGATTGGTCTGTTTTGAAATTTGATTTCAAAACTTTAAGAAACTGGTTCCGAAATTGTTTGGAAATTGAAATTAGATTTCAATTCCTTCAAAAGTATTTTGTGAAAATTACCGAAAATTGCAAACTGATTTTGGAGTTTGATTTCAAATTTTTCGAATTTTTTGGAAAAGAAAGTCTAAATAGATATCAATGTTAAATCCTTTCAAACCATGATTTGTCAATGTTTTTCAAAATCATAAATTTGTTGGGAGTTTTAGATACCGAAATCTCTTCTCAGTGTTCTCGAAAATTTATGTTTAAAAATCCAAAATTCAAACTTCATCTTCCTGACTTCCTCTACACGTCTTATCTGCGCTCAATGGCTGGGCGTTGGGTTATTCTCATTAGCTGCGCAAATGCGCCGACACCGATTTTGCTTGGCATAACACCGTGACGGCGTGAGTAGCATCCCGGAGATGTTACTGGGAGACATGGGAGTGAAAAACCCTCTGGCACGCTGCTGCTAGGCAGTAACACGATGGTGAGACAGTGTAGGGATGCTCTACGTTACTGGGTAACGTGTGGAAGAAGATAACGAAAGTGGCTTGGCCACGATTTCAATTTTCTAATAACCTAATTTTAAATATTGTGCCTATTTCGATGGGCTGTAAGTTTTAATATTTTATTAGTTTAGAACTAATAGTAATAAAATCCCAATTACATAAATGAGCTTATTAATTTGATTAGTAAGTCGTACTGCGTTTATCACCTTGGTAATGATAACAGTACATAAGCATTTAATATTAGTTTTGAATTAATACTAAATATATATTATATTAATTTAGAATCAGTATAATTTATTAAATCCACATTTAATTAGAGAATAAAATTTGATTTTATTTATTGAGCATTATTTGATATCCTATGTGATAAGCATGCTATTTGATTTATGCTTATTTATTTTAACTATAGTAGTTAGAGACCGTTTTATTGTCTGGGTAGGCGGCGCCCAGTATGTGTAGTCCGTGTTATACTATGTCTGGGTAGGCGGCGCCCAGTATTTGTAGTCCGTGTTATACTATGTCTGGGTAGGCGGCGCCCAGTAATTGTTTGAAATTTAATATTGGATATTATATTCACATAACTAGTATCACACTTATCCCCATAAAATATAAGTCTTGTTTTTGAAACAAATGCATCGTCCATCATAATTGTTTGATGTTCCTAGCCTTTTCGACCACGAGTTTTACGCCAAAGCGTTTACTCTAAATCCACAAGGTCTAGGCTCATTCATAGATGCATAGTTGGCATCGTGTGATGGGGTTGACTTGCTTAAATTGTTTAGTAAAGCCAAAGCGACCTAAATAGTTTATGGATGCATATTAATTGGATTAATAAACCAAGAATTGCAAAATAGTTGTTGCAATTGGCTTAGAGGCCTACCTTGTAATATTATTGTAGTGATCAGCCAAAGCAGGGGCTGCGATGATATGGACTTGGATCTTGGACCACTAAAATTTATATTTGATATAAATTCGTATTTTATGTTTGGGGGACATAATATATGTTAAATTAGTGGGAGCTAATCAATACAATAAACCCTTGTTTGATTAGAGATACGAATGTGATCTTTATATGCTTTTCTAATTTACTTTTCATTGTATTTTTCTGTTCAGATAAAATGTCAAACTTGACTTACAAGTGTTTGATGGAAACACACAAGTTGACTGGGTCAAATTTCACGGATTGGCTCCGTTGTTTGCGCTTGGTGCTAAGGCATGACAAAATTGATTATGTCTTGGACAAACCAATTGGTGTCGTTCCCAGTAAGGAATCTTCTGAGTTTGCTACGTTTGACGCAGCTGCTCATGAGAAACATGTTGAAAATGCAAATGATGCTCAGTGCATCATGTTGTCATCCATGAGTTTGGAACTTCAAAGACAACATGAGCACATGCTTCCATATGAGATGGTTAAACACTTGGAGAGTTTGTATGCTTCACAAGCTCAAACTATGGAGTATGAGATACTTCGCGATCTCTTCAAGTGCAAGCTTCATGATGGAGGCAAGGTTTCTGAGCATGTGCTGAAAATGATTGGTTTGATTGAGAGGTTAGCATCGATTGGAACGGTGCTTCCCGCAAATGTCTCAACAAATCTAATTCTTCAGTCTCTTCCTAGTAGTTTTGAGAATTTCATTGTGAATTTCAACATGAACAACACGAAGGTTGGGCTGCCAGAGTTGCACAACATGCTTAAGACTTATGAGTCTTCCACTACTAAGGTAAAATCTGTGCTCATGGTGAGCTCTTCTGCGAAGTCTTCCAAAGGGAAGAATAAGCAGCAACAGAAGAAGAAAGCATCTAAGGATGTTGTTCTAAAGCCTAAGAGTGGAGGGGCTAAGAAGAAGTCGAAGTTATCAAAGGATGAGTGTCTTTTCTGTCATGAAAAGGGACACTGGAAGAGAGACTGCCCAAAATTCAAGGCACAAGGTGCAGAAAGTGGGAGCTCAGGTATGTTTGTCATTGAGATAAATATGTCTATGAATAAATCACAATCTTGGGTATTAGATACAGCTTGTGGCTCACACATTTGTAATAATGTGCAGGGTCTAAGTGACTGCAGGAAAGTGAGGCCTGGGGAAGTTGATTTGCGTGTTGGGAATGGAGCAAGAGTTGCTGCCGAATGCGTGGGGACTTACAGATTGGATCTTCCCTCAGGACATAGACTAGAATTGTTCAATTGTTATTTCGTTCCAGTTATTTCTAAGAATATTATTTCCATTCCGATGTTAGACATTGAAGGTTTTTCCTTCCATTTTGCAAACAGCAGATGCTCGTTTTCTTTTAATGGATTGTTTTATGGAAATGCCGCTCTTGAAAATGGATTATATATGCTTGAATACAAACGAAATATTCTCAATGTGCAAAACAAAAGACCTAAGCTATGTAATACGAATAATGCAACTTATCTATGGCATTGCAGACTTGGTCATATTAATGAGAAAAGAATAGCAAGATTGAGAAAGTTAGACTATCTCACTTCATTTGATTTAGAATCATATGGAGCTTGTGAATTTTGTCTCAAAGGAAAAATGACAAGTAAACCATTTTCTGGGAAAGGGGTGCGTGCTAAGGATTTGCTAGAGTTAATTCACACAGATGTGTGTGGACCGTTTCCAACTCAAGCAAGAGGTGGTTATTCGTACTTCATAACTTTTACTGATGATTTATCAAGGTATGGATATGTGTATCTTATGAAACATAAATCCGAGGCCTTCGAGAAATTTAAAGAGTTTAAGTGTGAAGTTGAGAAACAACTTGGGAAAAGTATCAAGACTCTTCGATCAGATCGAGGAGGGGAATACTTGAGCCGAGAATTTCTTGATTACTTGAAGTCACATGGAATCCAGTCAGACTGGACACCTCCTGGTACACCTCAAATGAATGGAGTATCTGAAAGGAGAAATCGAACATTATTAGATATGGTTCGATCCATGATGAGCTTCGCCAGTCTCCCTTTATTCCTATGGGGCCATGCCTTACTAACGGCTATTTACATTCTAAATAGGGTTCCTTCTAAATCAGTCGAGAAAACACCATATGAGTTATGGTGTGGCAAGAAAGCAAGTCTTAACCATATTCGGACCTGGGGTTGTCCAGCTTTTGTTAAGAAAATGATGACTGATAAATTGGAAACTAAAAGTGAGAAATGTTATTTTGTGGGATATCCTAAAGAAACTAAAGGATATGAATTCTACTGCCCTGGAGATCACAAGGTGATAATCTCTAGGAATGTGACGTTTCTTGAAGACAGTTACGTCTCCAAGGAACAAGGTCAAAATATAGTAGATCTTGAAGAAATTCAAGAACCACAAGATAACATTGAGGATGAGGGATTATCCACTGGATTGGACAATAACTCAGTGGGAGTTTTTGATGATCTATTGGGAGGGGAAATTACTCTTAGAGAGGACCTTAGAGAGACTCTCGAAGGACCACCTCAAGACAATGAGATGCATCAAAGACAAGATAATGCAATAGTTGCATCACCTCCACCTCAAGAAGATCATAGTGATATTCCTGAACCTTCTCACATACAGAATGAACAGCCTGATCCAGAGCAAAACCAACTCAATAGGCCTAGAAGGACTCGTCGTCCACCTGAGAGACTGAATCTAATGGTTGAGAACCAAGATGATGAAGTTGATTTAGATGACGATGAGCCTAAGACCTATGCCGAGGCGGTGTCAGACACCGATCGAGAGAAGTGGCTAGAAGCCTTGATATCTGAAATGGACTCGATGTACTTCAACTTAGTCTGGGAACTAGTTGACTTGCCAGATGGGGTTTACCCTATAGGCTGCAAATGGATCTTCAAAAAGAAGAGAGATGCAGATGGCAAAGTACAAACCTACAAGGCTAGGTTAGTGGCAAAGGGTTATAGTCAGCGCGAAGGCATTGACTATGATGAAACCTTTTCGCCAGTTGCTAAGATCAAGTCCATTAGGATATTACTTGCAATTGCTGCATACTACAATTTTGATATTTGGCAAATGGATGTCAAAACCGCATTTCTCAATGGAGAATTAGAAGGCGATGTCTATATGACACAACCTGAAGGTTTTGTATCGAAAGAAAGGCCGAATGCAGTGTGCAAGCTAAAGAAGTCCATTTATGGACTTAAGCAAGCTTCGAGGAGTTGGAATATTTGTTTTGACAGAACAATCAAATCGTTTGGTTTTGTCAGAAGCAAAGAGGATCCATGTGTTTATAGTAAACGCGAAAATGGAAACGTCGTATACCTTATCATATATGTTGATGACATCTTGATTATGGGAAGCGATCGTTCCATGATGCAATCCGTGAAAGAGTGGTTGTCTAGATCCTTTATGATGAAGGATCTGGGTGATGCTTCCTATATCCTTGGAATTAAGATCTATCGAGATAGACCAAATAGGATGTTGGGATTATCACAATCCACATACATAGACAAGTTGTTAAGGCGCTTCTCAATGGAGAATTCTAAGAAAGGTTTTCTTCCTATGGGACATGGCATTGTGTTGTCAAAGAAGGATTGTCCTTCTAATGACAAAGAAAGAGACAACATGAAAAGGATCCCATATGCTTCGGCTATAGGATCTATTATGTATGCCATGATATCTACTAGGCCAGATGTGGCCTATGCGCTTAGCATGACAGGCAGATTTCAGCAAAATCCCGGTGAGGAACATTGGAAAACTGTTAAGACTATTCTTAAGTACCTTAGAAGGACTAAAGAATATTTCTTAGTCTATGGTGGACAACCAGAGTTATCAGTTACTGGGTATACTGATGCTAGTTTCCAAACAGACCATGACGACTATAAGTCTCAGTCTGGATATGTTTTTATCCTCAATGGTGGAGCAGTGAGTTGGAATAGTTCCAAACAAGGTACAACTGCCGATTCCACCACCGAAGCCGAGTATATTGCTGCATCTGAAGCTGCCAAAGAAGCTGTTGCTTTGTTAGAGTTCGTTAAGGAACTGGGTGTTGTTCCGAGTGCCAGTAGTGCAATACCTTTGTACTGTGACAACACTGGTGCTGTTGCGCAAGCAAAAGAACCCAGAGCTACGAACAGGAACAAGCATGTTCCTAGAAGATATCATCTGATCAGAGAAATAATTGAAAGAGGCGACATAAAATTAGAAAGAGTACCCACTGATGATAATTTAGCTGATCCTTTCACTAAACCGTTATGTATAGCAAAACACAACAAGCACTTTGAGAGCTTAGGTGTTAAGCATGTTGGTAGATGGCTTTGAATCAGTGGGAGTTAAAGTTTTATATGTCTTAGAAACATTTTGTGTTGAGACAATATTACTTGATCACATTCTATGAAAATTTAATTTTCTATGGGTTTTGTGCACTTATTGGAATAATTGTTTTAAATGTTTGTCTTTATTCTAAATATTTGTTCCCTTGAATTATGACTGTCGTTAATGGTGTGAGACATTAAAGATATAGTATAATTCTAAAATAGCCCTAACCAATGATCATCAAAAATGGGATATTGATGATATGTTATAGGTTAGCATGGGGTTTGCATCACATTCTTCGAGAATGTAGTTGTTCTCACAACTATGAGATATCAGATATTCGTGATGGACCCATGGTATACTTTGGAGAGTATTGGTATACCCTACTATTAAACTGTTTTGTTAAGTGTCTACAGTTTATTAGTGCATAAAGTATGTAATAGTCCTTGGATCTGAGGTCATTACACATTTTGTTTGTTGAGTGGTGTGCTTTGATCTTGTCCAACGCTTTGCCTCCCAAAGGAGGATTGAGACACGGACATGTATTGGGTATATCATAAGATAAATGAAAATGGTAGTTGAGCCAAGAATGAGATTCATTCCTCGATTAGAATTTCGAGAGAACACTCAAATTCTCTATATTACTTGACCACTAAGTCATTGGCCAATGCAAAGATATATTCGATTAAAGTAATTGAATATGATCGAATGGGTCATTTAATAAAGATGAGATAAAGTGATTGAGCTATTTGGATGACACATAGCAAATCTTAGGCTCAATCGGGTGGTTCGTGAATGAAAGGATATTACTATAAACTTTATGTAAAGGCTTGTTTACCGAATTCACGTAAACGTCCTTCATATATCGAGCTACGCTGCCAACGCAGTCTAGGAGTTTTGTGCAGACTTCGATTAGATCGTCGTCGATAATGAGGGCCTAAAGGGTCACACTATAAGTGTATTTTGATCCGCTCAAGGGTACAAAGTTGGAACTGCGTATTATATCTAATGCTAGTCCAAGTGGGAGATTGAAAGGAAATGGGCTAGAATTAGATTAATATGGATTAATTAATTATAGTTGGGCTATAATTATATTAGTTCATAAGCCCAACAATCATGAAACCCTAGTGACTCTTCATCTATATAATGGTTATTTATTCTCCATTGTGGGACATGAGAAATAGCGTAACATTAGAGAGAAAATACGTAAAGCTTTGTAGAGAGAATTCCTAGCATTCTTCTACGGAGCAATTGTACCGGGATAGTTCCTGCATCGGATTGGATTGCACGTGGACCTCGATAGTAGTGGATTCAACTTGCAGGATTCAATCGCAGAAGAAAACAACACAACAAGTAAGATTTAGTTCCGTTGTGTTTTACATGCTCAACTTGCAATATAATTATGAATCTAGATCTGTTATTCTTGTATGCAATTTCCGCTGCGCTCATTAGATGAATACAAGAAAACCCAACATTTTTCATTTTGATAATTTTACAGATCCTCACTAATTTTTGTTGTTTTTCATTAGTCGTCGAACTATAGGCTTCTCCGATTACACTTCGTGGATGCCAAACTATTGTTGCGAAAAAGAGGTCTACAAATTCTCGAGGACCTCCTTTAGCAGCTAGTAAAGCTCCACCAAAGAGCATGGACCAAGTGGAGCTTGTGCCCTCTCCCAAACCGCTATCTCTTGTATTATGCACCGAAAAATCAAGACTTCATGCCAATTACAGAAGAAGAACATGAATTGCCAAAGAAGTGATAGGGGAATGAAGATTTGATGCATAGATGAGAAATACAAATTCACATAACTTATCACTAATTTTGATATCTCTCTTTTTGGTTGAACTGTGCGTGAGTTAACCATTAAGACATAGTATCAATTTAGTGAAAGGGAGAAAAACAGAGAAGGAAGAAAGGGAAGAAGAAAGAAAGGGAGATAACTAATACTCCCTCCGTCCCACAAAAGATGTCACATTTCCCTTTTTGGAAAAAGTTCTCTCTCACATGAATATAAAAATTATATTTTCTCTCTCCATTTAACATACAAAACAAAACCTCCTAAAGCCTCGTGCCGTTCCACAGTGTGACATCTTTTGTGGGACGGAGGGATTACTCTTCATAACCTTTGGATTATTTTTGCTCAATTATTTTAAAAAAAAGTGAAAAGTATGGATCTCAAATGCTATTTTAAAACGATAATATCTTAAGACGGACCAAAAATAATACATTTACCTTTATTTTGTTTTGAGTTGAGTCATTAGAGCATCAATAACGCAGCTGGGCCGGGCCGCAACTCACGAGTCCCGGCCCGTTTTTAGCGTTGGAGATGTTGGCGTCACGGCCCGGGACGGTCCCGAGGCCCGTCCCGGCCTAGCGTTATTTGTGTTGGGTCGTGCCGCGGTGAGTCCCGGCCCGGCGTTATTTGGGGTTCGGGCAGGGCCGGGACGCAAATTCAATTTTTTTTTAAATTCAAAAAATTTATATATAATACCACTCTTCCATCCATTTTCATATTACTTCAACTTCATTTCTCTCACTCTCACAATAAAATTCGAAAAATGCCTCCTCGTCGTGAAGGTCAACGAGCAATCGAAGCTCAAATGGCTCGAATGTTAGAGACGGCGATGCCCGCAATCCAAGAAGAAATCAACAACGAGGTGGAACGCTATCAAGCTGCTATCCAAGCGTGGAACGAGCAACACGACCGGGTACCGCGTACTCGGATGTATATCCACCGAGACCGTGAACAAGCTGGTTTGCGGCTTTTCATGGATTATTTCTCTGCAGATCCTCGATGGAGTGATCAGATGTTCCGTCGCCGGTTCCGGATGCGGAGGCATGTGTTCCTGCGCATTGTCAACGCAGTTGTAGCTCGTGACGCGTACTTTATGCAAACCTTCGATGCTGTCGGGCGGCAAAGTATATCGACTTTGCAGAAATGCACATCCGCCCTCCGCCAACTCGCTTACGGAACAACTGCAGATATGTTTGATGAGTACCTCCATGTGAGCGAGCATACTGGACGCGCTTGCCTAGCCAAATTCTGTCGGGCAGTGATCGAAGCATTCAAGGACACATACTTGAGAAAGCCAACGTCCGACGATGTTCGCAGATTGGTGCGAATGCACGAGGAGACCCACGGCTTCCCGGGGATGCTGGGCAGCATCGACTGTATGCACTGGCAGTGGAAGAATTGTCCAATGGCTTGGAGAGGAGCATTCACTAGCGGGCACAAGGGCACACATCCAACGATTGTGTTGGAGGCCGTTGCCGACCAACGGTTGTGGATCTGGCATGCCTACTTTGGAGTCGCTGGGTCGAACAACGACCTCAATGTGTTGAACGGGTCTCCATTGTTCAACGACTTGTGTGCCGGGCGAGCGCCTACCGTAGAGTTCACGGCCAACCACCGTCGGTACACTATGGGGTACTATCTGGCAGACGGGATCTACCCTAGATGGCCCGTGTTCGTGAAGACCATCACATCTCCGACTACGGATAGGAGGAAGTTGTTTGCCAAAAAGCAAGAGGCGGCTCGGAAAGATGTGGAGCGCGCATTTGGAGTTCTCCAATCACGTTGGGCTATAGTGAAGGGAGCGGCCCGTGGTTGGCACCGTCCCCTAATCGCCGACATCATGTATGCATGTATCATAATGCATAACATGATCGTTGAGGACGAGGGAGACAACGTCACTTTCTGGAGCGACGATCCGCTCGCCAGCGCCAGCAGTAGCTACACTATCACCGATCCGGCCGTGCAAGGTGTTCCTCCCGACGTGCGTAATGTCATGGCCCGTTCAGCGGCGATGCGCCAAGAAGATCAACACACACGCCTCCAAGTGGATCTAATTGAAGTAATTTGGAACCGCAATTGACTTATGTTTTAATTTTTTTTTTCGAATTTTTAAATTTCAATGTTGTAATTTTCTATTTTCCGATTGAACAATGAATTTTCCCGGTTTAAATTGTTCAACGTATTCTATTTTACGATTAAAATATGTTGTGAATAGTGCAAATGAATAGTTGTGGCCCGAGTTGTGGCCTGCGGTATTAATGGAGTTGTGGCCTGGAACCCCTAATTTGAGGGAATGATGACGTGGAGGGGACTTGCGGCCCAAATCCGGGACGGGGTTAAGGATGCTCTTATATATTTTTATGTAAAATAGGTTGAAGGGCCTTTATTTATGTCGATTTTACCCTCATTAAGAAAGATGATCATCTCCATTTATGATTAATTAAACTTGATGAACTCAATCCACATTTCACACACAATAACTTTAATTTTGATTTGATTTTTCATTTTAGGAATGGTAGCATGCACGATAGCGCACGTCTGTGTCCTTCTATTACACATCCAACCTAGTAATAGTAATACTACTAATCTATATGCAGTTGTTTAGATTTAGCTTGTACTTTGTTCGATTTTGCATTCCCACATTAACTTTTTATTTCTTTTATTTAAGCTATTTATGTTATATTTTGAAGTAAAAGCATTGTATGTTTTTGAATTAATTAATTGTAGTACTATGTGATTATATACATGTACTCCCTCCGTCCCCAATTAAGAGTCACACTTTTATATTTCGATTCGTCCTCAATTAAGAGTCACACTTCATTTTTACCATAAATAGTAAGTAGGTCCCACATTCCACTAACTCAATTCACTCACATTTTATTATAAAACCAATATAAAAAATGGGTCCCACATTCCACTAATTTTTTCAATCAATTTTTCTTTACATTTCTTAAAACCCGTGTCCGGTCAAAGAGTGACTCCTAACAGGGGACGGAAGGGGTATTTGCTATTGATTTTAATTTCTTGAGGACTTTCGAGTAAGCAAATTCACACCAAGTTAGTAAGCTGCCAAGCCACTGCAAATTTTATTTATGACAAGTCTGGTATATAAAAGCTGAAGAATATGAGTGTGACAACTACTTAAAAAAATTGGTACACTGTTATTGCGACTGAGACACGTAGGGGCCCTCCACCAGTTCTTCAAAATTGTACACTAATTTTTCATTTTCTTTAAAGAAAGAATATGTTAAATTCTAAATTGCCGATTTATGCATTTAATTTGTTGCTCAAATCCTCTTGTTTGCAACACGCAATATCCAAGTGTTCATAGTATGAGTTAGAAGATATGAGGGTTGAATTGAACGAAACACGTGAGACATTTTAAGATCTACAAACTAATACACATTGCAAGTATATTAGGATTTTATTTCTCTACTGTCTTGCTTGCTAATTGTGCATCTAATTGCAACTTGCAGATTTCTTTTTAGAATGCTCAATCAATAATCTCTACACCATCATGAACAAGATCTTTGGTGTTGGAGTGTTCTTCATCAACATTACCACTGCATGATGCAGAATGGAGTGGTGTGCGACTGTCTAGGTCAGCGACTTGTTAGGCCGCTACAACTAGGGATATTAGTTCAACCTGAACCCAATGTAATGACCCGATTAATCCGCTTAGTTTAGAGTATTATGGCTAGAAAATTATAACCCGATTAGAAATCAGTCTAGCCCGTTCAGGTTGGCGCACCGGATCATTGGGCTTCAAGGAAATATGATTTTTACTTGTTTTCGTTTGTATTGCGTCACACCATTTTATTTAAATCATTCCTTATACATTTTCTTCTTCTTTTTTTTTCCTATACGGATTATTATTGTCTCAAACTAAAAATAAAAAGACAAAACATATTTTTTATATAGATAAATGCTCTAGATTTGATTATATTTTCTTGAGTGAGAATTAGTTATATTCCCGTGATTTCTTATGAATTTTGATGTTTTATCTATTATCCACATTATATTTTTATTTTATATTTCTAATATTAATAAATACAAAATGTATTTTTATTTATAGTGTATATTGTTAATTTTCTAATGATGTAGATGTGTATGTACAGTATTATTTATAGAAAATATAGAATTTTTATGATTAAAAAATTTACAAGATAATTTTAGTTGGTACTACATCCGTCCTCCAAAATTTGTCACACTTTGACCCGGCACGAGTTTTAAGAAATGTAATGGAAAGTGAGCTGAAAAAGTTAGTGGATTGTGGGTCCTACTTTTATATATTAGTTTTATAATAAAATGTGAGTAGGAGTGAGTTAGTGGAATATGAGGCCCACTATCAAAAATGGTAAAAATGAAATGGGTTTGGGGGACGGGCAGAAATGGAAAATGAGACAAATTTTCAGGGACGGAGGTAGTAATAGTTTTTAGACTAACTGGTTCACTAGGCTAACTCGAAACTCAATCAGTCAGGACTAGAGTTGAAAATATTTAATTTGATAAAATTATAATCCAACTAGTTGACGTCCAAATTTTACCCAAGTAGGATTGACATGAAATCCAGTGAACAGATGCAGTTGACATCATAGCTACAGCTACTTCATTTGTGGGTGCACTACGATACTGTGTCCACAAGGTTGGAAGCTTTCCTGAAAATACTCACCATATTAAGAGCCTACCATCTATATTCTATATATATTGTACTTGTACTTGAAGCCAGAAGTGGCAAACTTCCTCAGACAATCTCCATTGATATATACTCCATGTGGGCCTCATCTTCTTCATCATCTTCAACTTCCCACAAACCTACTTTTCCCATTGAACAAGTTTGGAATGACGTCATCCTTCCCTCCGATCCCCGCCACCCTTCCGCCGGCCTCATCCTGCAGGACCTTTTCCCCAAAGAGCCGCCGATCCCCGCCTCGCGCCCTCCGCCCCTCACTGCGCAACACCACTTCCGCTCACTGCCGCCGGAATCTCAGACCTTTTCCGGCGATCGCAGCCGCAAGCGTATGATGAAGAACCGAGTCTCCGCCGCTCGCTCACGAGCTAGAAAGCAGGAAACTACCATTTTTTTTTCAACCCTCCATTTCATTTCATTTTAAAAACGATCTTCCTTTAGAACACTAACCACTCTACCATTACGGTAACACTAAATATATGGATTTTCTTTATTAGCATTTATGCACGTCATCTTTCATAAAAAATCATAAAATAAGTTAGAGCTTTTCATGTTTTGATGATAATTTTGTGTTAGCGCATTTTATTTGTTGTGTTAAACTAATTTGCACTTTGATAAAGTAACAATGAGATGAAAACAAGTTGTACGTTCATTTTGACTGACAGGCATATACGATGGAGTTAGAATCACAAGTGAGTCTTTTGCGGGAAGAAAATGCCAATCTCAAGAAACAGCAACAGCAACAGGTATAGTATTATATATTTCGTGAAATGTACTAAAAGAATAATCAAAGCATGGTAGGTTATTAAATTCTTTAGTTAGTTTGTTTATCTTTCTTCTCGAGTCATGACCTTTATAAAATTAAAAATTAAAAAAAAAAAAAAAAGGTATTGAACCAAGTCATATACCCCCATATTGGTTTGTTCAATCTATAAGAATAACTGGAATAATTTGACTTTTATCATAATAAAAGTGAGCACGATCAATACAAGATTTTAACTTAAGTTTAGAAACGAATAGTACTATGTATTGTCAAAACTTGTACTGAGTGGAGTCAAATTTGGCAGGTGTGCATAGGCGTAGCAGATGGTGAGAAATGTGAAGAGAAGAGAATCATGCATCGCACATCATCTGCCCCATTTTAGGAATTAATCAATTTAAGTAGGTATTAAGTTATATGGCTATGATCCATAGCTGGTTTGAAATCTTCATGGAATGTTTCTATAGATTAGATTGACTGACCATGTTAATTTTGATTTTGTACTATTTCGGAAGAGATCGTCTAATTTCCGTATTAACCCCCTTAATTGTAGTATTGCATTATGATATCGATATGAGTATGATTTCATCAGATGATACATTGCTCTATGTTCGATTATATATCTATATCTATACATATATAAAAGCCGAGTTTTGGCTTCATTTTGAATATTTATTAGTTTTGGGCATGAATTTTAATAATTATAAATTTTGGGCCAATTTGGATATTTATAATAACTAATGAATATTTATGTATAATAAAGGCCATGAAATAATTTAGGCTATAAACGGCATAAGTAATTAATTTAGACTATAAATAGCAATTGCAAATATTTGTGCGTTTTGGAGTGTTTAGAAAGTGACGTTTCCTTAATCATCATATTAATTAGCCACAATATATCTCTCTATACAGATATATATTTCATAAATTAACATAACATCTATATATAATTAATTGTATGACTAATATATCTAATAGACTAATAGTATATTACTAATATGAAAATGGATATATATATATATATATATAATATTTTTATATATTAGCATTAAATTAATTAGCCATTCAAATTTGGTCGACTAATATGGTAAATGGGCATATATATTGCAATCAATTTGGTAGTGACTTTACTATAATCAAATCATGTAATTTTGATTTAATTAATCATCATAACCGATTTATGAATTATATCTTTCCTATAAATCTGATCAAATTAGTGTACAATTGTAATTTTTAATTTAACCGTTAGAATTTAAGTGAATCAATTCCTATATAGGATTCTAATTAAATCGGTCAACTATTTTTAATAAAAGAAACACTCCTATTAAATATTTTAAATAACCATTTTAATGGAAATAGACTAAAATTTGTCATGTTTCTGCCCATAAATATTAAGTTCATCAAGTCATACACATTACTCCTTGGAATTGAAAACATGAAAATGAAGGAACGAGAGAGAAACAATTCCTTAGAATTGGAGTAGCACCACTAGAGTTCAAGGAAGCTTTCTTCTCCTTCCCTAATCGCTTTCGGTATAGAAGTTTTCGATCCTATTATATTTTATGATTAATTATGTTAAATATATGTAGTTCCAAGATCTTACATTATCTATATTCAATTATATTTTTAAGGAATACATTTATAATCAATAGTTTCATAAATCTATAAGTGTGACAGAATGGTTTTGATTAACCCTCATTGTTTACATAATTGCAGGAATTATATACACTATGTGAATTGTGGCATTAGAGGCAATTGTTTACGTATAAAAGTAAAGTTATTTCATGTAAGTATGAGATTTGTAGTTTATTTCGAGAACTGATATTGAGTTGTCAATATTTCCTTCTTTTAATTTATATATCTAAAAGTTAAAAATATGCATTCTGAGATAATGAAATTTGATGTCTGACCACCAGTTAATTGAGAATAAGGATGAACATGGGTTGATTGCAGGAGAAATAGAAGAAGAAGATGTGACATTGTGTTTTTGTTTTTGTTTGGTTAAGATTTCTTTTGTTTATTTAATCTATAAGTACATTTAAGTTTGTGCTTAGAGTTTTGAGCGTTGGGTTTGGTTTGAAAATAAATTTTTAAGCATAATTGTGCAAGCAATATAGTTTTTTTCCTAAATAGGAGAGACATTGTGTGAATATTTTGAAATTTGTAATTTGTATCTACATGCTTAATGATACAGATGGTTTGAATATTAACTATTAATATTGTTTACAAAATGCAGTATACATAAATAAAGTAGTTATCGGAAGCTTTTAATTATTTTATAAACACTGCAACTTTCGTACAATTATCTTAAATATGTTTATCACTTGATTGATTTCTAAATTTATTTAATTTTATGTTCTGGGATTACACATTTAAATTGTTTTATATGTATGTGATTTTTAATCCTTAGTTGTATTTGATTTTAAGTAATTAATTTAAAATGTTGTATACATAAATAAAGTAGTTATCGGAAGCTTTTAATTATTTTATAAATACTGCAACTTTCGTACAATTATCTTAAATATGTTTAGCACTTGATTGATTTCTAAATTTATTTAATTTTATGTTTTGGGATTACACATTTAAATTGTTTTATATGTTTGTGAGTTTTAATCCTTAGTCGTATTTGGTTTTAAGTAATTAATTTAAAATATAAATCTAAAGTGATAAAATTAAACTGATTCGTGCATCGCACGAGGGTAGACACTAGTAATTAATTAAAAGACCACATCACACACAAACATACAAATGTTTATTTTTCATATAATGGTGCCACCATTCGTCAGCAGAAATAAACCTTAAATCACATGCGAAGGAGCAATTTGTGATTAATTAATTTTGCCACTTAAATATAATTAGGCATTGACAATTCTAAAACATCAAACATGTTTTTCAAACACTTACTAGAGCCTATATCTCTACATTTAAAACTTGAACTGATTTTACTTACTTTTATGTATTTGGAACATGGATATATTAGATAGAGAGAAAATATGTATTACCTATTTATACAGATACCGTTCTCATTTCACATTAGTTTATTTTCTACGTTTAGTTTGATTCAATATCTAAAAATGACTATTATTCTCATGATTGATTCTGAAAATTATAGAAAACTCCAAGCATATATTGTTTATTTATTTGAAATTTTAATGGAAAAAAGAATAAATTAAGATTTATTTTTATGTAATTTGTAAAATAAATAACAATTTTGAGTATTAAAAACAATTTAAATATATAAACTAAAAAAAATAATATCAATATTGATATAGCAATAATGTCAAGGTCACGGCTCAGTTATCTGAATATATAAGTATGCAACCCGCCTATATGAAATACAGTACGAACGAATTTGTATTGTTATAATTTTCGAACATATGAATACTAAACAATCAAATGAATTCAAAATATATTCATCATTTCCATCAAATTTGAAGTCATAGCATACATACACTACAGTATTGCGTATTAATATGCTTTCATGACCATCTTTTTAGACACCATTATTTTACAATTAATCAATTATTGATCTCAAAAAATAAAATAAACCTTAGCATAACTCCAAATCGTGTTATGTACATCTATAAGAAAATTAGTTTTGGTAATAAACTATATGAATTTTAATGCAAAATTATTAAAATAATAAGATATAAAAAAGCTGTTAATATATGATTAATAAAGAATGAAACTCATCTTATTAAATAGATAAACATTAATTTTAATGAGGAATGCGATGAAATAAAAAAAGAAGACTTTTTTTCACGACGACTAATAATCTGGCTCCTAAAACAATTGAAATAAATAATCCACCTAATTTAATTGGTGTGCAATAAATCCAGTGTTTTAAGATGGAGGATCAATTTTTTCTTGAGGAAAAAGATTGTTTATTAAATTATAGAGTTGACCAAAACAGGTAAAAATAAAAATAGCTGAAATGAGGCGAGTTAATAAATCGTACTCGTTCTTCCTAGCTCAAGGATTTCGGATTTCTACGTCTCCGTCGAATCGAATCAATTCCTCTTTCGCAATCCAGATCCTAATTAATTCTGCACTCGATCACCCATGGCGGGGAAGGGGCGGCAGCACTACAGCAGCGCGCCGCGGCGCAAGACGGCGTCGTCCACGCTGGTGCTGTACGGGCTGATTTTGTTGTCATTGCTGATTGTGATTGTTTTGGCTTTCGGAATCCTTTCCAGCAGCAGCAATTCAAAGCATAAAGCGCATGACCTCAGCGTCATTGCTCACGATTCATTACACGCGTAATTCTACTCAATTCGCCAAACCTCAATTCTGATTTGTTTTTTTTATTCGAAGTTGCGATTTGATGATTTGTGCGATTTTGATTGTGTTTCAGACGTGGTGGCGATGAGGAGAGCAAGGATCAATGGGTTGAAGTTATTTCCTGGGAGCCGAGAGCATCAATTTTTCATCACTTCTTGGTGATTCTCTCTCTTATGTTTCGGAATCGAAAGTTTTAGCTTCTTATTTATTTAGATCCGTCGTTTATGTTAGGCATGCACTTGTTAATCCTGTAAATTCAAATCCGTATACTCTGCAGGTCTGATTTCATTGGTTTTAATTCCATGTTTTTTACTGTGTAGTTTACATTAGACAATGGAAGTAGGTTAGGTGTGATTAATGTTTGTGAGAGGAAAGTATAACTGGTTGCTATTAATTGTCTGACTGTTAGATCTTGAAATTGGTGTTTGAGGAAGATCCAGTTGGCATGGCCTATTAGAGATTTCATTCAGCACACAGATTACCTTTTGTATCTGTGAGGGAAGCTTGTTTGCTAAAACATTTTCATCCTTTTCTTGACAGTCAAAAGAGGAATGCGAATATCTAATTAGTATTGCTCAGCCTCATATGGAAAAGTCAACTGTTGTCGATTCTGAAACTGGAAAAAGCAGAGACAGCAGGTTTGCCTATTCTAATTCCTTTATTTTTATCAAATTGAACTCATTTATTACTTATTAGGCTGAGTTATTGTAGTATGATTAACCTTCTTTCTCACAGAACAGGCCTATGCCAATGTTATATCACAATGTTCTAATATGTTCTGCTATACATTGCTCTATGTTATTCAAATTGCTTTCTCTTAAAATCACATTGACTCTACTTGTCAAATCTACTAATACCAGATTGTATACCGTGCATAATTTCTTTGTTCTTCCTGTCTACTGAGTATATGAAATGGAAACAGCTTCAATAACTATTCAGAGAACCTACTAGAAAACCACCAAGATCTGGAATAAATATTGAAACCATTGACTTGATTTTTTTAAAAAACATGAAAGTTAGGAATCAAGCAGTGGATTGCAGATTCGCATCATGTCTTTACACTCTAGAAATATTATTCAAGTCATGTTCATTAACTAGTCTATCTGTTTACTGTGTATGTCTTACAATACTCAAATGCGCCTTCCACAAGATTACCTTTGGATAAACATTACCATGACTGACTTTCTGACACTTTCAATTCCATTTCTCACACTTTCTCACTCTGTTTTTACCTTAATTTCATGTGCATAACATAGTTGTGAGATCCTATGGAATCTTGTTGTATGTTCTTAGCTGCCTTGTGACATGTGAGATCCTTAAGCTGAGCTGATCTGATCTGCTCTTATGTAACCCAACCAGCTTTAATCCTATTTTACCTAGCCTCAAATTCTTGCCTTCTGTGTAAGCAATATTTTCCAGCCTTGCCTTTTTGGTGTACTCACCTCCAGTCTCCAAAGTACCAGTTCATTCTTCTAAGCCGACTAAAAACCAATAGGAATACTTGATCTTATTCTGATTTCCAAAAATTTCCAAAAGCATTAATAGTTTTCTTTCTAGCAATTAGGTACTTTTCTGATCCTTTCACAAATTCTGCATATCAATCTGATTATTCATCATATACTAATCATAGCTACATGCTTTTCACTTACCATGTCTTATGCACCACCAAGAAGGAAAATCTAACACATACTATTGTGTTCTTTCTTGATTTTCGTTTGAATCTTTGCAGAGTTCGTACAAGTTATGGAACATTTCTGACGAGAGGACGTGATAAAGTTGTTCAGAGAATCGAGAAAAGAATTGCTGATTTTACATTCCTCCCTGTAGGTATGCAATATGCATTGAAAAGTCCATGTGCTGAAATCAATTTAGAAATCTGGTCATTAGATTACAAGTAGTTCTATTTTGAATCATATTGGATCAGTGACACACTTCAGTGTCTTTCTCTGTCGCCAATACTTGTGAAAGGTAGTTCTATGTTGCAATCTGATTGCAGATTGCGCTATAAATTTCTTGCCACCATGCTAGATAAACTTCATATGGACTATTATGGCATTGGGAGCTAGGGAAACATTCTTAAAATCAATTTGAGTTATATTTTCATTCAACATTGCCAAATGCAGTTGTTTTTTAACTGTGGAGTGCCAAAACCTTTCTGTTGGTACAGATCGTAACCTAGTTTTCATAGGGAAACTTAAATGAATTTGTTTCTAGTATCATATGTATCTGCAATTAGAGAAGAAAGTAAATACTTTTTTCATTGGCAATTGTATTGCATCAAATTCTATGTTTAATCGTTTGCTTAAGTTATTATGTTGTTTTTGCCCCTGCATAAAAGATCTTATGTTGCTTGGGCCTTATTGTATTTAATTTACTGAATATACATGCTATGACTTTCTATAGATTCCCTGGGGCTTTAAAACAGATATCCCCTACATCACCTATGATATGTGGAAGTATTAATGTATCATCAGTCTCATTCCATGTATTGTTATTCACATTTTGGGCTTCGCATATATCATTGTTTTTAATCTGCAGAGCATGGTGAAGGCCTTCAAGTTCTTCATTATGAACCTGGGCAAAAGTATGAGCCTCACTACGACTATTTTCTTGATGAATATAACACTCAGAATGGTGGCCAACGGATTGCCACTGTTCTAATGTACTTGTAAGTGGCTTCTCTTTTTCAGCACTAAAGTATACATGCAAATTTTCCCTCTTCTGAATGTTTAATGTGAAATACAGATCAGATGTTGAAGAAGGAGGTGAAACTGTATTTCCCGCTGCAAAGGGAAATTTTAGCTCGGTACCCTATTGGAATGAGCTATCTGAATGTGGGAAAGGAGGACTTTCAGTTAGACCAAAAATGGGCGATGCGCTACTTTTCTGGAGCATGAAGCCGGATGCAACTTTGGATTCATCAAGTTTGCACGGTTAGTTGTGGTTCAGACAAGTAGTTTAAGTGTTCACTTAAGTATATTGATCTTTTCGATATATCCCCAGGCAGTTATCTTCTCTTCTATGATGCATTATGTATTTAATGGAGTAATAAAAAAACATGCTTCTGGTCTTCTTCAGCTGGCTGTCCTGTTATAAAAGGGAACAAGTGGTCTTCAACAAAATGGATTCGTGTTCATGAATACAAGGCCTGATTCAACGCATCATCATGCAACTGGTGACTGGTGGTGAGCTTCAATATTTGGATGTTTTGTTAATGTGCCATTTTATGTCAATAGCAACAAAATAGAACTAATGTGTCATGCTGAGTTTCAACTTTGGATATGCAAGATGGTTCTTGCAGTTGGCCAAATGAGTAATAGATGCAGATGAAAGTTTTTTTTTTTATGGTTATACTAGTTTTTAACTTATAAATAGGTATGTATCCATGTTAACTTTAGCTTAGTCGCACTTAAGAGAGAAAATTAACATTTCAGCAAGTCATGACCATAGGATGTTTTTTCACATGTTGATTGGTTGCGGGTGGACTTTAATCAGGTTTTTCTGGTTCATTTTGTTGCGGACTAGGTATCCATGAGGTCTAGCCAGTACAGGTTGAAATCCTATTTAATCGGTCTGAATTTTCTAATAAACAAGTACTACTTCGGTTTTGTGTTCTTGATTTTACAGTTGCAAGTTATTGTTTTTTTAAGATGTTAACCAGAAAATGACTTTCATTTACTGTGTAATGTTTCTTTTGTGTACATATGATGTTACTCCAATCACATGAAAACTATTATCACCATGGTTAATAGTTCATTTTGAGTGAAGTGGTGATAATCCATTTGATTTTGTTGGCAGGGTCAACGATGAGGTTTCAACACTGCGTCTTCTTTGGGAGACAATTTGGCATTTATGCTGTTGTTATACTTTAATTTATTTTACACAGCTAACCTTTTTTTTTTTTTTTTCTGGGAACACCATAATACATTTGTATAAGGACTACGTTGTAACAACTTTTTATATGGATTTGTGCATTTATGATTTAACAACTCTCGATGGTTTATTCTCTTCTCTTTAACAGCTGACTGACTATAAAGGAAATCATCAGAAAACAGAACTCGAAGTCATATACTCCTGGCACCCTTCAGTTACTATGACGACATGAAGTTTATTTTATAACTTTAGAGCATCTCCAATGGTCGGCTAGCGACCGGCTATGCTTGATCTAACTATTTTTGTGAGATTGATTTTCAATTTATCAACACAAGACAAAAGATAATAAAGATCCAACCAACAAAAATTGAATCTAAACAAGAATGGATGGAAGATTAGGAATGTAAAGCATGTGTATAAAGATGAGATAAGAGAGCTACAATCATAGGACCTTAACCAAAAAGATGGAGACAACCCTAGGCAACTTTCATTAGCTCTATCACCCCTTGGCTCCACTACTCAATGGATACACTCCATTGATGCATACCTCTACTTGAATCAATCAAAGATGGAAACAAGCAACCTTCAAGGAAGGAATTGGATACATTCCTCAAAGAGGAAAAACTCACAAAGGAGATATCTTAATCACAATCTTATCTAGAATGAAAAATGACATCAAGAGATATTTATACTATGGGTCCAAAAATAGAAAGTTGGCCTACAAAATCTAAAAATCGGCATAATCGCCCGGTCGGGCTTTTTTCACATGCCAAAATGCCCCGCCCGGGCGTTTTCCCTGTCCCCGGGCGTTTTGCACGGTAAAAAAGGCCCGGCCGGGCGTTTTTCCCGAAGTTCCCGGCCTTCTCTGCGCGACTTCCGTAAAACCGCCATAACTCCCTCATTCGGACTCCGATTGGGATGAGCAAGATACCCACGCGAAGCCGTTTCCAAGACGAAGAAAATGGTGGCAGTTTCATAGCTTTCGGATAGCATCTCGATAGGACGGTTTTCGGTTGAATCCAGCTGTAGCTGAAATCCTTGACGCACAGCCTCCATGATCGTATCATCCTCCCCTTCTTGGAAAGGATTTTTCCTCAAATCCAAGCCTTCTCTATTCCTCGCACCCTCGGGAGGCCCTCTAGCTTTATTGGATCCTTGGCATGTCTTCTCTTTCATCCTTGGGCCCCAATCAACCCATGGTTCACGCCGAAGGGAGGACCCTTGACGTCGAGCACCCGTGGTCATATCAACCAGGGGGTATGCCGGCGGGGGGCGGGGAATGCCCCGGATGCAGCAGCGAGATGATGTTGCAGCAGATGATGGGATGATATGGCGGGGCGGGATGCGGGGGGAATGCGGCACGGTATGCGTCCGGGATGCAGGGGGTGCGAGGTCACCGGGAGGGGACACGGTATATCGTCCCTCGCTTGATTTTTTTGACGGCTTCGTCTCACACGTCGACCCCGGTGGAGACGCAGTTCACTGGCGATGACCTTCTGTCATTGCATGATATGTGGATCGATCTCGGGGATCCGGATACTCCCGTTCCGGCGAGGCGGGCCGCGCCGAAGAAGAAGACGAGGGGGGAAGGCCAAGGCGGTCGGCGAGTCATCGCAGCCCGGCTGTTGACGACACCCCCAGCCGGAGGAAGTGGACGGAGGATGAGTACGCCGGGGTGGCCAGGGGTGGTTGGAGGTGTGCGACGATCCGCTAGTTGCGAACAACCAGCGGGTCGTCAACATGTGGGCGAAGATCAGAGGCTGCCTATAGGAGGCACGCCCCCCTCGGATGCTGAGGAGTTTCCATCCCCTCCTTCATTTGCTGGTCGCCCCCGCCCGGTTCGCAACGGGCTGCGAGGGGCGGATCCCCCTATCGCCCCGCGAGGTCCAGTCCTCCACCCTCCCACCCGCCCCACTCGAGTACACTCTTCATTCGCGTAACCATACGCGGGATCGGATGTACAAGGTCTTCCAAGATTGGAGGACCGCCACTAACCCCACGGAGAAGATGTTTCTTCACTCGATGCTCGAGAGCATGCGGGTTGATTTGGAAATCGCGAGGCACGGCTAGCGGGTTCCGACGTGGGCTCAGATATCACGGGTGGCGGCAACGGCAGCGGCAGCGGCGGCGGCGACGGCGAGGACGCCGATGAGGAGTAGAGAGTGGCGGGGCTCGTGTGTGGAAGCCCTTTTTTTAAAAAAAAAAAATCATGTACTTTTTTTTTCTTAAATCTTTGTACTTTTTTTTAATGGAATGGATTAATTTTCCCGTATATGTCTCGTAAATTTAATTTCGTATTTTAATCGTAATTTTAATTCCGTAAATGTAGTATATTTTGAATTATTTTTATTGCGGCTGGCCTAAATCTGATGTGGCATGTAGATTTTTTAGTGTTGCTGACGTGGCAGGGGAGAGAATGGCTAGCCTATTGCTGACCTATGTACCATTGGAGATGCTCTTAGATGTCTTAACATATAGTAAAAGGCGAGTTTTGGTGAAGCTTTTTAGGCATTTTAAAAGCTACGTTTACCTATGAATTGAAAAATATCACTAGCCATAATTTTAAAAAAGAGTGAAGCTAAATGGTCACATTATGGCCAACCACACAAGGTTAAATTAGTAAATTTAAGTATACATTAATAAATATAATATTAGTTATAGTTAGTGGATGACTTAAAATTACTTATATATCCTTTGCCTTATTTTTATTTATTTATTCTCATCTCAAATTTTCAGACGGGGAGGGAATATGTATACTATTTCAAATTTCAATATTTTAAATAAAGTTGCATTAATAACTACTCCACTTCCTATTTAATAGCCCTCTAATTGGAATTTGAATCAAAGCAAACACTAATTAATTGAGTTCTATTTAAATTTCCAATCGATTAATATATTGTTTACTATACTACAAAATTAAATTATATATTAACAAAATATATTTATAAATTTAAACATATAATACTGAATCTTAGTTAGCATGAAGTGTAATTTTTTAAATGAAAAGTTAAAAATAAGTGTATTAGTAACTCAATTAGAGAAAATTAATCTGCTACTTTTTTTTATTATTATAAGTTTTAAATGTAGTTGAACAATTAGATGAATTTTAGATTCAAATGAACAACTAAATAGTTACTACCTCTGTCCCTGAAAATTTGATACATATTACCATTTCGGTCCGTCCCTGAAAATTTGATACACTTCACTTTTACCATTTTTGGTAGTGGACCCCATATTCCACTAACTCATTCCTACTCACATTTTATTATAAAACTAATACTTTAAAAGTAGGATCCACATCCCACCAACTTTTTCAACTCACTTTCCATTACATTTCTTAAAACCCGTGTCGGGTCAAAGTGTAGGAAAATTTGGAGGACGGAGGTAGTACTTCTTATAATCGAGTGAATTTTTAAATAGTGGAATTGTTGGATTTGATAATTGAATAATACCAATAAAAATCTCAAGTGTATCAATTTAAACGATTACTACCTTTTATATACTACAGTACTATGTTTAGATGTAATTGGGCAAGGTGAATTTTAGATTCAAGTGAACAATTCAAGTGAATCTAAGCACTATTGAATTGTTCAATGGATTCTAAGTTCATTTGAATTATTTAATTACATCTTACAGTCGAGTGGATCTAAACAATAGAATTGTTCGATTTTATCTAAAATTCAATTAAATTGAGTAGTATCAGTAATTCAATTAAATCGATTACTTTTTATATACTACTATGTTTAGATGTGGTTGGGCAATGAAGGTGAGTTTTAGGTTCAAATGAACAATTCAAGTGGATCTAAGCACAATTGAATTTTTGAATGAATTATTTAGTTACATGTTATAATAAAGTGAATCTAAACAGAATCTAAACAGTAGAATTGTTCGATTTAATCTAAGATTCAATTAAATCGAGTAGTAACAGTAAAAAAAACATAAGTGAATCAATTTAATCAATTACCTTTTATATACTATGTTTAGATGTAATTATGCAATAAAGGTGAATTTTAGATTTAGATGAACAATTCAACTGAAACTAAGCACTATTTAATTGTTCAATTGGTTTTAAGTTCAGTTAAATTATTTAGACACATCTTATACGATTAAATCTAAATAGTAGAATTGTTCGATTTGGTTTTTGATTCAATTGAATTGAGTAGTATCAGTGTATCAATTAAATACCTTTTATATACTATGTTTAGATGTAATTGGGAATAAAGGTAAATTTTAAATTCAAATGAATTAAGTAGTATATGTAACAAATCTAAAGTGTATTATTTTAATTGATTACCTTCTATATGGAGTAGTACTATGTTTAGATGCAATTGGCCAAAGGTGAATTTCAAATTCAAACGAAGAATCCAAGTGAATATAAGCACTACTGAATTGTTCAATTGATTCTAAATTCAATTGAATTATTTAGTTACATCTTTTAATCGGGTGAATTTAAACAATCGAATTGTTCAATTTGTTCTAAGATTCGATTGAATTAAGTAGTGGCGTATTAGTAAAGTCTCAAGTTGTCAAGTGTATCAATTTAATCGATTATTTTTTTTATATAGCATGTTTAGATATAATTGAACAATAAATATGATTTTCAAATTCAAGTAAATCTATGCACTATTAAATTGTTCAATCGATTATAAGTTCAACTGAATTGTTCATGTGAATATAACTTCAATTATATTGTTTAATTTAATAACTCAATTGAATCAAACACCAAATTAATATAATAGTATTAAATTAGATAATCGGATTCGATACTTTTAAATTTTGATATAAGTTCAACTGAATTGTTCATGTGAATATAACTTCAATTATATTGTTTAATTTAATAACTCAATTGAATCAAACACCAAATTAATATAATAGTATTAAATTAGATAATCGGATTCGATACTTTTAAATTTTGACTAGATTTTTAGATTAAACTTAATTTATTCAGGGATTATTTGTTGCTTAATTATTCTTATATCTATTTTTAATTAATATTATGTTGTATTCCACATTTTTCTTAATTTAGTTGAAATAAATAAAATTAAATATAAAATCCAAATAAAATTAAATATAATTAATAAAATTATATATAAAATTGAAATATTTTGACATTTTCTAAACCCAAACGTAGAGAAATCATATTTTCGGGATTCATTTTCTTTGGAGTAATTTTTCATGGCAACTTTACTTTTAGTCAAACAAACATGTATATCAAATTATCAATTTAATCTATTACATTTTGCATTCATTTTTAGATTAATTGGACAAGTAAGGTGAATTTAAATTCAACTAAACAAATCAACTGAGAATCAGATTTTATTGTTAAAATTTGCGATGGAGTTACTGATTTTATTTACTTAAAATTGTGGATGATAGATAGGATGCTTCTTTGATTGCAAGATTTCAATTAATTGTCTACAACATCTACATTTAAATTCCCACTCCTTTTTCGTTCATTTATTGGTCCATTTATCAATACAAGCATGCTGCTTCCACTAGTTGTATAATGTACATTTAAATTCCTGCTCCTTTTTCGTTCATTTATTTGTCCATTCAATTAGGAAGATAACTTTTGCATTCTAACCTTTAATTGCATAATTGGACTTGCACTCCAATTGTCCCTTATTATTCATTCATGGGAGAAGGGATGACCCTGATGGAACACTTTAGAGATCAACAAAGGGCAGTAGCAATGAGTAGAGCAAGAAATACTAATAAACTCCTTCTGACATTTTATCAACTCACACACTGTGCTCATGTCAATATAAATTTCTACTTTATCTTACAATGAATCTAACCAAAAACAATAACAAAAATTTACAGAACATCAAAAATACCTTCATAGAAAACCAAAAATATCCACACTGGAGTCTTTCCCATCGCCGCTATATCGATTGTGAACTTCAGTCAAAATATCAAAATTACGTAGACTCTTTCTCGAGAACTTCTCCACTTATTCAAATTTTGTCTAAAACATGTAAATCGGGGCTTTTTTGCCTCTAAACCTATTCAAATTTTATCCAAGAAAATGTAAATGTGTGACTGAGAATTGCTGCACATATTCTTTTTCAATCTTATTCTCGTCGATTTGCAAAATGGGGACTTTTTTTTGCATATTTATGTGGAGATGGGTGAGGGTTCCAGATATGGGAGAGAGAAACTAAAAATGGGTGAGGGTTCCAGATATTTTCAGTCTCAAAGTCTCGCTGCTGCATCAATTTTTATTTTTTTTCATATTTTTGTGGAGATGAGAGAGAAAGGCTCTAGACATGGGGGAGAGAATGCTGAACATGATAGAAGAGAGAGAGAGAGAGTAGTGACGACACAAAATGTCATGGCTCCAAATATGAGAGAGAAACTAATACCAGCTGGGATATGAAAAGAAGAAGAGCAAAGAGCCCAATATGAAAAGGATATAAAAGTAAAATCAGTTACTGACTAAACCGAAAATTTTAAATAAATCGATTTTTTTACTATAAAACCAGTTTATAGCTGACCATAATGTGGCCACATAATGCTATCGGAGGCTAATCATGCATATAAATGGAAGTAAATGTCATCAATGTTATCTGTACGTTATTATCTATAGTGCCGAAGATAACGGTTGCTAACGTTATAAATTAGTAATGATTATTGGTTAATGAGTACATGATAGTTAATACAATGTTTAGGCGACGGTTATGATTCTATTCTACATGTTAATTAGCACCAATCTAGCGCTATATTTTAACTAGTGACACACCCGGATTATATACGGATAGATTTAATTCATCATAGTAAATTTATATTTGAAATTAATTACTACTTAAAAGTCAGATACAACTATATTATATGAGGGTTAAAAATCACAAACATGCAAACAATTTAAATGTACAATCCCAAAGCATAAAATTAAACTACTTTTAAATCAAACAAGGGCATACACTTATATTTATAAAATTATTCAAAGTTTCCAATAATCACTTTTTTTATCTAGGTATACCATAAAACAACTATCACAATTTTATATTGTATTAATAGACAACATAAACCTTTCAATATCATTCACATCAAAAAGTTAATATACAAATAATCATTAATACTAAAGAGTCTAAATTAAAAAATATATACGTAGAATAGCTAAGTATGCATGACATAAATAAGTTTATATGATGACAATAAAATATTAGCAGTTCATATGTTTTGAAAAACTTTTTTATAAGCAATATCGATAGTGCAATCACATGTACCACTAACCACGCATATATAAATTAAACTTTTTAAAACATCACATAATCTTTTTCACGTTTTGAAAAAAAAATGTTGCTTGCAATAATGATGCAGGAAAATAATTTATATTTTTTAAAATTATTTAAAAATTTTGCCCAAGATTCATAAGTATTTAAAATCTCTCCCAAAACTTATAAATATTCAAATTAAGGCTAAAACTCGTCTTTTATATATGTATAGATAGATATTCATGGCAGTTACTATAAATATTTAAATTATTGAGAATACTATCCAAAATTTATAAATACTCACAATATAGTATAAAGCTCATAAATATTCAAAATTTAGTTCAAAATTAATAATTATTTAAAATCATGCCCAAAACTCGACTTTTATATATGTATAGATAGATATATGAGTACATTAATTTTTGCCATGTGAGTACGTATAACATATGACTACGCTATTTTTTTCCCATTCTCCACTTTAAATAGCAACAATATTGCGCTATATTTAATAGACAAATTAGTTACAATCTATCCCTGTAATTATGGAAGACAAATTTGTGTTTGTTTAAAATTTGCAAACAAAATACTCTTCTTTGGAGTCTTTGATAGAGATGAATCAGTTAAAATTTATCCTTATAATTATGGAATTCAAATTAGTGTTAGGTTTTGAATTTACAAACAAAATACTACTATCCTTTAAAATTTGATAACAAATTATAAGATCGTTTTTGTGGATTCATTAAAAATTTGAAAATTATGTCAAAATGATAACATATTTTTGGGATAATATCAATAATAGAAAAATATAACTATTAAAGTACAAACATATGACTAAAATATAATTATAATACCATGTAAGAAAATATAATAATATCTCTTCTTCTTATTATACTATAATTAACTTCCGAAATTAATTGGGAATTAACTCCGCTCCATACTCCTACTCTAATTAAAATTCCATAACTTTTGAATTTTTTAACACAAAACTTATAATCAACTTTAAGAATTGATTGAGAATTAACTCCATAAATATGTTTAAATGAATTTTCAAATTTTACTAATTAAAAATTGATAATAATGTTTATTTCTGTTTCTAACGCTATTTCTTAATTGAATTCAGTTACTATATATAATGGACGCCTGTTATGTAAATGAGTGATGCTAATTTGCAGATTGAATGTTAAAATTGCTTCGCATTCTGAAATCATTTCAACGTATAGGGCCTAATATAATAAATAACAACATAAATTAGTATAACTCAATTGAAAGCAAATAAGTAACGGTCAAGTTAATACCGGTTTTAATGGCCATCACTCCTATTTTTATCCTGAAATCACGCGTCTATACATATATATTGCAAATAACTGCACTCCCAACTTTATTATGATTTTATTGTTCATCACTCTTTTTTTTTTGCAAGTAGTATAGTACTAGTAATTAATTATTGGAATATTGGTCTCTAAAACCATGAACTTTGGTCAAATTTTTGTATTTTCAACTTTAAAATTGGTCTAAAATATCACAAACTTTATATTTTGTTTGTTATTTCCAATGGTAGGTCAAACACCATATCCAACAACTTCCGTGCATTTTTTATCCTGCTTGGGACGACTAAATCAACGTGATTTTCTATGTAGCTTTTTATCCTACTTGTCACGAACTTAAAAAGTAATAAAAAAATATTATAAACATTTCACGGTTGCCCACATATAATAAGATTTTCGCTGAAGATATCTTATTTAGGCTGCCATGGGAAATAACAATCAAAATGTAAAGTTTGTAATATTCTAGACCAATTTTAAAGTTAATGGAAAATACCAAAATTTGACCAAAGTTCATGATTTTAGAGACCAATATCCCTTAATTATTTAAGAAACTAACTATATAAACGTATAAATATTATAATAGCCATCTAAAGTTGAAAATAATTTCAATTCACAATAATAAATAGAGGATTTTTTTCAATTGCGTCATAAATATCTCCATACATATATGTCAAAAGATCATAATTTCATAGTATAATTTTTTACTAAAACAATAACAATGATAAAAATTTAATTATTATAACTTTCTATAGTACTCCATTAAACTAGTATTAATAAATATAATCCATATGTAACAAAATCTTTACTCTTATATGTAAAACTTACTCCTATATCTTAGGGGTGGCAAATTGTGCGTGTCGGGTCGTTATCGTGTCGACACGATAACGACACGAACACGATAACAACAAACACGAACACGATCCGTTAAGAAAACCTCAAACACGAACACGAACACGAACACGACCTGCTACCCTCAGACACGAACACGACACGAACCCATTAATGACACGAACCGATTCGGGTCAACACGACACGTATACGACACGAACCCATTAATGACACGAAAATAAGTATTGAAAAATGAAAATAATAAGAATAATAATATTAAAATATTATGTGTTAACGGATAACACGAACACGACACGAACACGCATTGTTAACGGATAACACGAACCCGACACAAACACGACACGAAATTTTCGTGTCCTCAATGGGTCGACCCGATAAGGACACGAACACGATAAGCTCTGACCCAAACCCATTAATTTCGTGCCAGTTCGTGTCGTGTTATCGTGTCGTGTCAAAAATTGCCAGCCCTACTATATCTATCTATACATATATAAAAAGCGAGTTTTGGTCGTAATTTGGTATATTTAAAAGTTATGGGGTGAATTTGAATTATTATAAAATATGTAACTCTCATGAATATTTATTTAAATATTTTAATGCTTTGACTAATCTTTAAATAGGATAATGAGCATTTAACAAATTTTGTAACCTCTATTCTCTTAATTTTATAATTTATGATGTTTTAATTTCATGATTTCTCATATTCTAATTTTGTGCCTATAAAAAGCATAGAGTTGTAGATGAATTACACATTCACCATTCTCTCTCAAGCTCTCAACATTTTATTGTATATTTTAGAGTATTGCTCAATTTTTGGAACTCCATCAAGTTCATCGGTGCCAGCGGGTTTGAGAAGTTATACACGTTAGGAGGAAGACGTTTCATCTTTGGGGATAATACGTCAATTCGAAAGTACTAACCGTGATGTACTTTGTCGTGCGGAAAGAGGGTTTTTCTCAACTAGACTTATAGTTCGGTTTATTTTATAATTTTTGTTGTAATTTCCATTTCATTTTTTTTATTGCAATAGTTAGAGTACTGCGTGTATATGGTTCGAGAATTCTATGCTAATATTTTTTACAATTCTTAGAGATGGAAGAATTGTAACATCCTTAACTCAAACAAGCATAATGTATATCTTCATCTTTACACAATTTATTATTTTATATATTTATATTCCAACTTGTGCTGTAATTATATTATATGGTGTCTCAAAAATAATATTTTATGACTTATGATGAATTAATAAGATGTAATATTTTTTGTATAGTTTATCATTTGAATTTTTTTATGTTCATAGTTTTGACATTTTGAATATTATGAGTTATCGATTTATTATTTTGTTAAAAGTGTGATATACATTATTTTTAGTTGAGAAATATGAAGGATTGTTTTAAACATATTTTTTAAATGTGTCTAACACTTGATATAGTCTCTTCATCGTTGTCCAAATAATTGTGTCTACCTTGATTCCATTTCAAATATGTTTAACTTTATGTTTTTAAGTGTAAAATGCATCGAGGAGCATATATTTATTGAATTTTTATTATATGTATATTTTTCTATTTTTAAATTTTATATAGTTATATTTTCATATTTTAATTAATCAATTAACAATTTAAAATATGTGATAAAAAAAATATTTTGTCGTGCATCGCACGTGGATTAACACTAGTATAGACTAATAACCAACTTATAATTATAGGAATCATCCATCATATATAATAATGAAAACATTAAATCCAATATTTCTTATAAGTCACGACCCTTTTATTTTTTTAAAAAAAACAATCACAATTTAGATATGTGCCCTTACCATTATTAACCCTAATTTTCAAAACTTTGAAACTTAAATTCTATGAAAGTAAATGCCACTAAATACCAAAATTAAATGCACTTCACCTATATAAAGAAGAGTTTTAGAGTTGGTATTCTCCACATTTTCATCCATCCTCTCCTCTTTTCACCTTTCCTTTATGTTTTTAATTGCACATTTTCATCCATCCTCTCTTCACCTCTCCTTTATGTTTTTAGTTGTTAATTATGCCAATAGATATCCACGGGCATCCATAACCATTGGATGTTTGTGATCGGTCGAAAATGCAAACAAACATGTGCATATTTCGATATTTCGATTCAATTTTATTATTTGGCTAAAGAAGATACATATACACCAAACTTGTATCGATTCTACACGTTGGTAGAAAATGATAGGTAGTATTTTATTTGATTCTACTCATTGTTGGGACGGTAGAAAATGATAGTAATACATCTTCTTTGATTCTACACGTTTATACAGTAGAAAATGATTGTATCATAGTATTTTTAGATCTATACCTTGATTACCTTTTTTATTTTTATTTTTTTTGAATTTTTTTTTTTGGGTTGTTTTTTATTCCCAATAGTCACAACTCAAATTATTAGAAACGTAAATACTAGTATTCACTTAGCTCTTCTCTTATTTTATACTACTGATTCGCTTAATTTTTAATTTTTATCTGTGGATAACTATAACTAACCATTCATAATCCTATGTATGGCTAAACAATTTGCAAAACTATCAGTATAAAACGCAAACCCTTGCATGATCAAGTCACCACTTTGTCAACCCTCCAAAACCATAAACCTTCTTCTCCACAATCATGGCAGCTTTGTTCCGTCGTGTCCTGCCACAGGTGCCGCTGTTGCCCCGCATTGTGCCTCAATTTCATCGGAATTCCTCTGCTTCCTCCACATTTCCAATGGTAATTTCTAATTCATCTCTCTTTGTGTGTTTGTTTCAATTCTGATTTGAATCCATTTTCGACATCTTAATGGTTAATGCAGCTACTACTTCATATTCATGTCTTGATTATCTCCGTTATTTTTCTATTTTGACATCGTTCTGTGTGATTTGAGTCGAATTGATCCTAGGCACAATCTCTCTGTGTTTTTGTTTCAATTTTGAAGTGGTTTTTCTGATTTTAAACGATTTTCAATATCTCAATGGTTAATGCAGTTAATCTCTAGTATGTTTCTTATTCATGTATTGAATATCTGTGTTTTCTTTTGACTTTTGAATCCGTTCTGTGTGATTGTGATTTGAGTCGAATCCTTGGCACTATCTCTCCGTGTTTTTGTTACAATTTTTGATGTGATTTTTCTAATTTTCAACGATTTTCAATATCTCAATGGTTAATGCAGTTACTCTTCTAGTCTGCTTCATAATCATGTCTTGAATAACTGTATTTTGTTTTCAATTTTGAATTCTTTCTATGTGATTTGAGTTTGTGATTCTAAATGACTTTCAATATGTTAATGGTTAATGCAGTTACTCTTCTAGTCTTCTTCATAATCATGTCTTGAATATCTGTGGTTTCTTCGTTCTGTGTGATCTGAATTAAATTGATCCTAGTCACCATCTCTGATTTGAATCCATTTTTATATCTAAAATGGTTTATGCATTCATGTCTTGGATATCTGTATTCTCTTTACAATTTGGAATTTGTTTTGTCTGATTTGAGTCAAATAGATTCTGTTCTTTGTCTATAGCATTCTTTATGAATTGAACAATTGTAGGAATCTGAACTTGAAGCCAAGATCCGGTTTCAAAGAATGATGGCAAAGTGCCCTTATTGGGATACTATGACGTTTCCATTGACAGTATAAAGGAGATGCTACAGGTCAAAGCACCGGTAAATCACCCATTTTAGAGATTGGAATGAAGTGTTTGTGTAATATTGGACAGCCTCTGCGAGCGCAAGGATTGATTGGAGCTTTTCACAAGCGCGGTTGTGAACCGTGTTGTGGAGTTTTTATGTTGGCTAAACCCTTGTATGAGTTTAAAAGGTCCCCCTTCACTGATTATGTGACAATGTTTTGTTTGTCAACGACCTTTCATGGGCTGCGTTGGGGAGATTAGCGCCGCCCATATTTGGCTGATTTGGTTCTTTATGTTTCGGCTTATCGAGTTCCGCTGCCACATACCAAGTCTATTAAATTGGGGATTCTGAATGTTGTCGAGCATGAATTTTATCGAGGGGGTAAACATTTATTTTTCGTTGTATTCCTTTCATCTTTGCTTTGGTTATAGTTGTGTAAATGTATAAACTTACATGTTTTCCTCATTATGCAGTAGTGGGAGGGTTCTCCGTTTATATAGTTGGACTATCTATGAGTATCACTTTGGCACCATAACAAACAATGGAATTAAAGTTAGAAATTAAAAAGTAAGTTATTAAATGATAGATGGGATGTATATTGCTATATTCACAATTAACTTGGAATTATATGTTTTATTGCAGCAACAAAGAGTTTGTGTGGCCACTGTGAAGTTTGAGGATGCAAATTTGATGAAAAAGGCCATTGAGGTAAAGACCGGTATTTGTTACATAAACTATACAACCTAATTAAGGGGGGTTAATCACTACATGATATTGACTAAGTTAAATTGCTGAAGAGAGTTGTAGTCACCATGCAAAGTTCAATATTTGTGATCGGTCGAAAATGCAAACAAACATGTGCATATTTCGATATTTCGATTCGACTTTATTATTTGGCTAAAGAAGATACATATACAACAAACTTGTATCGATTCTACACGTTGGTAGAAAATGATAGGTAGTATTTTATTTGATTCTACACGTTGTTGGGACGGTAGAAAATGATAGTAATACATCTTCTTTGATTCTACACGTTTATCCAGTAGAAAATGATTTTATCATAGTATTTAGATCTATACCTTGAATACTTTATTTATTTTTTTAATTTTTTTGGGTTGTTTTGATTCCCAATAGTCACAACTCAAATTATTAGAAACGTAGTAGTAATCACTTATTTCTTCTCCTATTTTATACTACTGATTCGCTTAACTTTTAAATTTTATATCTGTGGATAATTATAGCTAACCATTCATAATCCTATGTATGGCTAAACAAGATCTGTGAAAAAGATTTGTTAAATAAATTGCGTTTGCAAAACTCGGTATAAAACGCAAACACACTTTTTGTATGTTAAAAAAAAGCTATCTTCTTAATAGTTAAAATATCGAGCCAAGCCCTTGAATGAATGTCACCACTCTTTCAATTTCTCAATTTCTCACATCATGTTTAGTCGTCTCCTGCTCTGTCGTCTCTTGCCACTGTTGCGCCGCATTGTGCCTCATCGGAATTCCTCTGTTTCTTCCAAATCTCCAATGCCAATGGTAATTTCGAATCCGTGTGTTTGTTTCAACTCTGATTTGAATCCATTTTCGATATTTTAATTGTTAATGCAGCTGCTACTTCATATTCATGTCTTGATTATCTGTGTTATTTTTCTATTTTGAAATCGTTCTGTGTGATTTGAGTCGAATCGATCCAAAGCACTTTTTTCAATTTTGATTTTGTTCTGTGTGTTTTGAGTCGAGCTGATCTTGTTTGTAGGCAACTGATCTTGGCTTTCAGTTTCAAAGGATGATGGCCAAATGCCCATTTCCACATGTCTATAGATTTGTAGAACGTTTGCGAACTATGGAGAGGTTGGAATCCAATGACTTGGCTATTGACTCCATTAAGGAAATGCTTGAGTTCAAAGCACCTCAAAATACATTCGTTTTGGAGGTGGATATCAAGTGTTTTTGCAACATCGGATAGCCCCATGATCGCTCTGTGATTGGTTGGAGCATTCTACAAGCGCAATTGTCAGCCTTCCCGTGGACTTTTGGCTTTGGTTAAACCTTTGGAGGAATTGAAAGGTTCCCCTTATACTAATTACGTTATCCTCACTATGTTTAGATTGGTAGAAGTCTTCCATGGCCGGCCATGGGGATATCACTGTCGCGCTGATTTTAATTCATTATGTTTTTCGTTATCATGTTCCGGTGAAACATCCCAAGTCTATTAAATTGGGTTTTCTGAATGTTGAAGAACATGAAGTTCATAAAGAGGGTGGACATATTATTGGCTGTGTTCCTTTCATCTTTGCTCGGGTTATTCTTGTGTAATGTACAAACTTACATGTTTTCCTCTTTATGCAGTGCAAGGGTTCGTTGTTCGCATTATTGGACTTCCTATGAGTACTACTGAGGATTTTCTTGGCGACATATTAAGCCAATTCGGCACCATAACAAATAATGGAATTCAAATTAGAAATCACAAAGTAAGTTCTTAACTGATTGATGGATAAATAATGTATGTTGCTATATTCACACCATTATAATTAACTTGGAATTACATGATTGTTGCATAAACAAGTTGTTTGTGTTTCCATTGTGATATTTCAGGATTCAATAGTCACCATGCAAAGTTCAGTTAGAATATTGAAGTGTTATTAGTGTTCAATGATTTTGCTATAATGCAGTGGCCATCCCTGATCGTTGCTAGTTGACGGTTGTAAATGAGTATATAATATATGAGTGATGATTAACACTGTTGTCCATCGTGTTAATTACCAATGGGCTGAAATTAGTTGCTTGTTAACAGCAAATTATGTCTAATGAGCTATTATTTATATAATTGACAGTGGATGAAGAAGCTGCTCTCCCTCCTAGATAATTTTACATACCCTCACTAAGTTAAAAGTCATGCCAGTAAATTGAACAACTGTAGAAATCTAAACTTGAAGCCAAGATCCGGTTTCAAAGAATGATGGCAAAGTGCCCTTATCCGCATATCATGTCATTTACAAGACTGTTGTGTCGTATGGAAGAGAGGAGATACTGTGACGTTACCATTGACTGTATAAAGGAGATGCTACAGGTCAAAGCACCGGTAAATCCCCTCATTTTAGAGATTGAAATGAAGTGTTTGTGGAATATTGGACAGCCTCTGTTAGCGCTAGGATTGGTTGGAGCTTTTCACAAGCGCGGTTGTGAACCGTGTTGTGGAGTTTTTATGTTGGCTAAACACTTATATGAATTGAAAAGGTCCTTCTTCACTGATCATGTGATAATGTTTCGTTTGGCAACGGCCTTCCATGGGCTGCATTGGGGAGATCAGCGCCGCCCATATTTGGCTGAGTTGGTTCTTTATGTTTCGGCTTATCGAGTTCTGCTGCCACATACCAAGTTTATTAAATTGAGAATTCTAAATGTTGACGAGCATGAATTTCATAGAGAGGGTGAACATTTATTTTTGCGCTGTATTCTTTTCATCTTGGCTTTGGTTATAGTTGTGTAAATGTATAGATTTACATGTTTTCCTTTATGCAGTAGTGGGAGGGTTATCCGTTTATATAGTTGGACTATCTATGAGTACCACTGAAGAATTTATTGGCAACATATTCTGCCAATTCGGCACCATAACAGATAATGGAATTCAAGTTAGAAATTACAAAGTAAGTTATTAACTGATAGATGGGATGTATATTGATATATTCACAATTAACTTGGAATTATATGTTTTATTTCTTCAGCAACAAATAGTTTGTGTGGCCAATGTGAAGTTTGAGAATGCAACTTCGATGAAAAAGGCCATTGAGGTATAGACTAGTATTTGTTACATAAACTAAACAACTTGATTAAGGGGTGTTAATCACTACATGATGATGATATTGACTAAGTTAAATTGATGAAGAGAGTTGTAGTCAATATTCAAAGTTCGGCTAGAATATTGCAAGTATTATTAGTGTTCAATGATTTTGCTGTAATGCAGTGGTCATATCCCTGATCTTTGCTAGCTGGCGCCTTATTAGTGTTCATAACAAATTATAAGATCATTTTTGTGGTTTCATTACAAATTTGAAAATTATGTTTAAATGATACTCCCTCCGTTTCACTATAGTTGAGTCATTTTTCCATTTCAGAAAGTTTTTTCATAGTTGAGTCATTTCCATATATGGTAACTTTTTTCTCTTTCTTACTTTACTCTCTCTTATTTTATTCTCTCTACTTTATTCACTTTATACTTTATTCTCTCTACCTTTTCCTCTCTTATTTTTTTATCTATTTATTTAACACACCCAACATTCCTTTTTTAGACTCCGTTCCCAAAAGTTTCGCCTCAACTATAGTGAAACGGAACATATTTTTGGTATAATATCAATAATAGAAAAATATAACGATTAAAGTACAAACATATGACTAAAGTATAATTATAATACCATATAAGAAAAGATAATAATATCTCTTCTTCTTATTATACTATAATTAACTTCCGAAATTAATTGATAATTAACTCCGCTCCATAATCCTACTCTAATTAAATTTCCGTAACTTTTGAATTTTTTAACACAAAACTTATAATCAACTTTAAGAATTGATTGAGAATTAACTCCATAAATATGTTCAAATGAATATTCAAATTTTACTACAGTTAAAAATTGATAATAAAGTTTATTTCTATTTCTAACGCTATTTCTTAATTGAATTCAGTTACTATATATAATGGACGCCTGTTATGTAAATGAGTGATGCTAATTTGCAGATTGAATGTTAAAATTGCTTCACATTCTGAAATCATTTCAACGTATAGGGCCTAATATAATAAATAACAACATAAATTAGTATAACTCAATTGAAAGCAAATAAGTATCACTCCTATATTTATCCTTAAATCACGCGTCTATACATATATATTGCAAATAACTGCATTCCCAACTTTATCATGATTTTATTGTTCATCACTCTTTTTTTGGAAAGTAGTATAGTACTAGTAATTAATTACTGTATTTAAGAAACTAACTATATAAACTTATAAATATTACAATAGCCCTCTAAAGTTGAAGATAATTTCGATTCACAATAATAAATAGAGGATTCTTTTTCAATTACGTCATAAATATATCCATACTTATATGTCAAAAGATCATAACTTCAAAAGTATAATTTTTGACTAAAACAATAACAGTGGGGGTCCTATTTTTAATGCATATAGCACCCTAATCCAAAATCAAGACTAAATCTCCATTCTTGATTTTAAAATGAGTGGATGAGATTAAAGCTCACAAAATCTCAATAAATAGTAGACAAAATATCAACAAAAGGGTAATATCGTCATTATGTTATCATATGATAATTTTCGTGAGTGTTTTTTTATATCAACATTGTGTATTACAAATATCAACAATATGACATTAGAATATCAACACAAGGACAAGAAAATATCAACACATTTTTATTGAGATTGGACATGCATAATATTGAGATTTTGCCTACAATATATTGAGATTTTTTGTTGTATTTGTTGAAAATAGCTGCTTATCAACATGTACGAAAATTGAAATATAATTATCAAATTTCATCACCCGAACATCGTCGGAACATATGCAATTGAGATCTCGTTGGAATCCTTATTAAATTATCTTTAATTTGATATATTTTTTGCGAAAAAATAATTTAAATTGAGAGAGTTACGTAAATTTAAAGATTTGAGATGATTTTGAGAAGATAGAAAATAGTTAGTTATAATTACTACGTATAGGATTTCACATTAATACCCTTTTAATTTAATTAATTATTATTTAAATTTAAAATATATTGCACTTGGCATTATATTAACCACAAGATTCTCTAATCTAATGATTGAAAATTGGTCTCAATTTGAGATTGATAATTAGTTAGCAATGGATTACATCCGCAGTGATTTTAATTATTTTAACTTCTACACTATAGTACTCCATTAAACTAGTATTAATAAATATCATCGATATCTATACATGTAACAAAATCCCTACTCTCGTATGTAAAACTTACTCCTATATATAGACCAATAACCAACTTACAATTGTAATTATAGGAATCATCATATATAATAATGAAACCATTAAATCCAATATTTCTTATAAGACACGACTCACGGCCCTGTTATTTAAAAAAAAAAAAAAAACAATCACAATTTAGATATGGGCCCTTACCATTATCAACCCTAATTTTCAAAACTTTGAAACTTACATTCTATGAAAGTAAATGCCACTAAATACCAAAATTAGATGCACCTCACCTATATAAAGAAGAGTTTTAGAGTTGGTATTCTCCACGTTTTCATCTATCTTCTCCTCTCTTCACTTCTCCTTTAAATTTTATTCGATTTGGTGTTATTTTATGTTTTTAGTTGTTAATTATACCAATAGATCAACGGGCATCCATTACCATTGGATGTTCGTGATCGATCGAAAATGCAAACAAACTGTTGGTTTCTGAATTTACAAGATATATACCGGGCGTAATACAATCCAAAAAAAGGAATACGGAAGAAGAGCTGAAACGATATTACAAATACAAATTCAAAACTGTAAACCGTAAAAGAATTAGCCGAGTCGAGGAGTCCTCTTTCCGCAAGACGAGATACGCCCCGGTAGTGCTAGAGGATTGGCGTTTCGTCCCCAAAGATAAAATGGTTACGTCTCTGGTGAAGCAGCACCGCTATCAGCAGAGCTCCGGCGAACTGGATGGAGGAAAGGGCCGAGCTTTCGACAGAAAAACAATGCAGAGAGGGAGAGAACTTATGATGCAGAATGCTTTCTATTGTTTGATGATGTGTAGAATGCATGGAATGGCTAGCCTATTTATAGGCTCGGTCCACTGCAGGGGGTCAACATCCATGATGGCTGTCATCAATGCTAGACCGTAATAGTCGTCGGTTACGAGGCGTTACAAGCAGTTACAGAGCTGAGAGGCTGAATCTAGAAGCTTCTAGATTCGATCATGACGTGGACTATCACGTGTCAGCCACGTTGGCTTCCCGCGTCACACTGACGAGGTGTCATCCCGCTTGGCTCGCTGACGTGGAAACGGTGGTGTTCTAAAAAGAATTAGACTCACTAGCCTTAGGTCGAGCCCAAGCACCAAGCCCGGACCAGGCCCAAAGAACAGCCCAAAGACCAAGTCCAAGTCCAAGGGCACGGACACGAGCACGCTGTGGGCTCGAGGCTCACGGCGGGGCGAGCGGCCACGGCGCGCGCGTGTGGGCTCTACAGCTCATCTTAGTCCACTATAATTATTACATGTAATAATCCTTCTTATTAAATACTAGTTTAATAAGGTTGTAACTTCCAATGTGGGATAATTAACTCTCTTAATTATTCCCTAAGCTTCTCTCGTAGCTCATTAAGTTTGCAATTTTGCACAACTTTAATCCATTATTTCTCACTCACCGGGAATTGGATTTGAGAAAATGAATATACCACGGTCATCTACTCCGAACGTAGATCGACGCTATATCATTTAATTTCACAAAAATTAAATGTCTCGTTGAAATTATAATTGGTCAAAGTCCATTGACCGGCATAGATTCCAACACAAACATGTTTATATTTCGATTCGACTTTAATATTTGGCTAAAGAAGATACATATACACCAAACTTGTATCGATTCTACACGTTGGCAGAAAATGATAGTAGTATTTTATTTGATTCTACACGTTATTGGGACGATAGAAAATGATAGTAATACATCTTCTTTGATTCTCCATGTTTATACAGTAGGAAATGATTGCATCATAGTATTTAGATATATACCTTGAATAGCTTTTTTTATTATATCTTTTGAAAAAAAAATTTGGGTTGTTTTGATTCCCAATAGTCACCACTCAAATTATTAGAAACATAAATAGGAATCACTTAGCTCTTCTCCTATTTTATAACACTGATTCGCTTAAAGTTTAAATTTTATCTATGGATAATTATAGCTAATCATTCATAATCCCATGTATAGCTAAACAAGCTCGGTGAAAAAGATTTATTAAATAAATCGCGTTTGCAAAACTATCAATGTAAAACGCAAACGCAAGTTTTGTATTTTAAAAAGGCTATCTTCTTAATGGTTAAAATATTGCTTTAAAACATATCGCGTCAAACCCTTGCATGATCAAGTGACCACTCTTTCAACCCTCCAAAACCATCTTCAACCCTCCATAACCATCAATCTTCTCCAAAATTTCTCAATTTCTCACGTCATGGCCGTTGTGTTCCGTCATCTCCTGCTGTTGCGCTGCATTGTGCCTCAAATCCATCGGAGTTCCTCTGCTTCCTCCACATTTCCAATGGTAACTTCTAATCCATCTCCCTTGGTGTGTTTGTTTAAATTCTGATTTGAATCCATTTTCACTATCTCAATGGTTAATGCAGCTACTACTTCATATTCATGTCTTGATTATCTGTGTTATTTTTCTATTTTGAAATTGTTTTGTATGGTTTGAATCAAATCGATCCAAGGCACTATTTCTCTGTGTTTTTGTTTCAATTTTGAAGTGGTTTTGCTGATTTTAAACTATTCTCAATGGTTAATGCAGTTAATCTTCTAGTCTGCTTCATAATCATGTGTTGAAAATCTGTGTTTTCTTTTCAATTTTGAATTTGTTCATTTGATTTTCTGATTTTAAACAACTTTCAATATCTCAATGGTTAATGCAGTTACTCTTCTAGTCTTCTTCATAATCATGTCTTGAGTATATTTGTTTTCTTTTTAATTTTGAATTCGTTCTGTGTGATTTGAATTGAATTGATCCTAGGCACCGTCTCTGATTTGAATCCATTTTCATATCTAAAATGGTTTACGCATTCATGTCTTAGATATCTGTGATCTCTTTAAATTTTGGAATTTGTTTTGTCTGATTCGAGTCCAATAGATTATGTTCTTTGTCTATAGCATTCTTTATGAATTGAACAATTGTAGGAATATGAACTTGAAGCCAAGATCCGGTTTCAAAGAATGATGGCAAGCCCTTATCCGCATATCATGTCATTTACAAGACTGTTGTGTCGTATGGAGGAGAGGGGATACTATGACGTTGCCATTGATTGTATAAAGGAGATGAAGCGCCGATAAATCCCCCAATTTTAGAGATTGGAATGAAGTGTTTGTGTAATATTGGACAACCTCTATTAGCGCTAGGATTGGTTGGAGCTTTTCACAAGCACGGTTGTGAACCGTGTTGTGGAGTTTTTATGTTGGCTAAACCCTTGTACGAATTGAAAAGATCCCCCTTCGCTAGTTATGTTCTTATGACAATGTTTCGTTTGACAACAGCCTTCCATGGGCTGCGATAGGGAGATCAGCGCCACCCATATTTGGCTGATTTGGCTCTTTATGTTTCGACTTATCGAATTCCGCTGCCACATACCAAGTCTATTAAATTGGGGATTCTGAATGTCGACGAGCATGAATTTTTCTCTTTACAAAATAAGTTCTCAACTGATAGATTGGATGTATATTGCTATATTCACAATTAACTTGGAATTATATGTTTTATTGCAGCAACAAAGAGTTTGTGTGGCCACTGTGAAGTTTGAGGATGCAACTTCGATGGAAAAGGACATTGAGGTACAGCCACAAGTTTTCTAAAATCCTATGGTCTTAAATTAGTTGTAGTTAACAATTAAATGATGAGTTAACAATTGATCACTCCCCATATGCATATATATATATATATAGACTACCTAAGTATTTGTTCCAAAGATTTCATCATATTTTTTTCTCTTCTAGAGTTTTCTACTTTTTTTTTTTATATATTCTTATTATTCCTAGATATTTCTACTATTAATTATCTACAAATTTTAATTAGAAAAATCAGCCTCAATTGTTTATTTGAACACATTATATATAATAAATATATTAAAATAAGAAGACGATGAAGTGCATATCAATCCAAAAGGTTTAGGATTTCATGTCTAAGTCTACTTTTGATGAATCTATATTTTAACTTTAAAATAATTCTATACAATATGCTCAGAGTTGCATTATCCACAAATCCACTCTTAAAGATCGAACTACCGAACCATACCAAATTAGGGTTTTTAGATCTAATTTTTTATGGATGAGATACACGAATTTATAAATTATTTTCGCCTTCAGCACGAGCCTATTTTAATTCATGCGAAGGTAAATAAGTCATACTAACATGTTACGAAGATTTAACTTCATTCCAGAATATATTACTTCATTCCAGAAGGTTTTTACTTCATTCCAATAGGATTATTACTTCATTCCAGTACGTAAATGCGGTTTCGCCGTCGCGTGCCATTCTTCTCTCTACAATATCTATCACCACCTCCACGGCGCTGATATGGTTTAATAAACACATGGAATAATGTAATAAATTATTGGAATGAAGTATGTGTAGAAGCATTTGAAATCCTACTGGAATGAAGTAAAAATCTTATCCAATGAAGTTATAATGTTTCTGAATGAAGTAATAAACCCACTTGAATAAATTGCATTTTAAAATGTTAATCAAGTAAAAACTCAAGTCAATGAATTTGAATGAAGCATATGGTGAATCATTTCAAAACCTACTGGAAGCAAGTAAAAACATGTTGTAGTTTCAAGGTATTACGTATGGAATGAAGTAATATACCTATACAATGAAGTAAAATGGGCTTGTAATGAAGTAGAAAAAATTTACACAACAGCACATCTCATCAAAAACACTAGATCTAATGGTCCAGATTTGGTCTCTAGTTCGGTCTTTAAAATTAGTTCGACATTGATCACAACTCATATGCTTCAAATATAATAACCAAACGCGCAATGCATCATAATTATTGTTCATACTCTCATTCAGAGTGGAGAACGTGTTCATGAAGATGATAACCTCAAGTCACATGCCTCAGACAACTCAAGATCTCTTCTCTTACCTATCCGTATTCCTATGCTCTTCCTTTCTATTCAAGAAGAGATGAAACATTTACTACAACTACTACTAAATAGTTGGTTACTCCATATATCGAGATGATATTATTATTATTGTATGTGAGATGAATTGGTATGTAGCACGTACATCTTATTAATTAATCACTCCAAATGTATGTGCATAATGCACCCAAACTTTCATTTCTTGTTGTCTAATCGAGTTCATAGATCAGATCAATCAGCACAATAGTATAATTATTTTGAATATTAGAGAGCATGGGACAAAAGTAAAACTGTTTTAAATTTTGCATTAGAATTCCAAATCTTTTTTTTTAAGTTACCAAATAAAGAATTTGGAATTATAATACCATTTCATATCAATTCCTTAATTATACCAAACAAAAGATTTGAAATTGATTAGGAATTTATTCAATAAATTGATTTCTTGTATTCTCAAATCTTATTTCGTCACCAGCTAAATCCTAATTTATCATGGCTGCCCATTTGGCTTCCTCCGCGGCGCGTCGTTGTGTTCGATCTATGAATTTCTTTTCACGGCGGGGTATTGGATCAAGAGCTCAATTCCTCCGCAGGTTTGTTTTTTTTTTTTTAATTTAAAAAAAAAAAAGGAAATTGATGTAGTACTGTATGTACTAACTTGTTTAAATTTAATTGTGAAGTTTGGTTAGAGAGGCGGTGGATCATGACAGAATCATCAATCAGGATAGCATTATGGATAATAAGCTAATCTTCGGTCCCCCGCGTATGATGAATAATTGCTTTAGCTTTCTAAATCATAAACTCAATTCTTCACTATTTAGATTGTTTTTGAAAAAAGATTCCATTTTGTTTTTTAATTGTAGCTTTCCATCCTCCATGCCAGTCTCCTCCTGCCTGCATCTGCCATAGCTGTTTCTTCCGCCAACACTTACCTCCTCCCATGGTCGAAGAGATAAAATATACTATTACATCATGCTTGAAGCCGAAGCCTAATCCTAATCCTAAGCCAGACATTCTCTTGAGATGTCGTGATGTACACGATCGTGAGTTTTTTGCTTCATATTCTCTTGACCTCGCACCCCAACATTACGTATATCCTCCCTCTTTTCTACCCAAACAAGGTTATATCTTCACCGGGGCTACTTCTAATGGTCTACTTCATTTTCACATTCAAAACTCGGGTAGTCATGTTCTTTGGAACCCGGTAACGGGTGAGTATAAGACCCTTCATAAGCCCTTTGTCAGAGAACATCTTTCTTTTGGATTTACAATGTGGTCTGACCATGAATCTCAAGATTGCAAACTGATGCATCTTGTAGATGCCATTTCGCCTTATCACTTGGAATTGTATTCGCTCAAAACTAATTCATGGAGGCAAATACCATGCACTCACGACTTTGATTATATTGAAACAGACAACGGCATTGCTTGCATATCCGGGGTTTTTTATTGTGTAGCACATCTAGAAGGCAGTGGCCCTTGTATCCTTTCATTTGACATTTCTACTGAAACCTTTTCCTTCCTACCCACACCCACCATTTATAGGGACGGGATTCGCTATGATTTTCTAGAGTATAAAGGATCCTTATGCGTTCTTGCGAGTGCAGGTGAGGCCTTTCGTGAACCTCAACTTTGGGTTTTGAGCGATGATGGATCGTGGATGATCGAGACTTTTTTCCGTACTTGTACTCTTGGGTGGCCATTGTGGTTTTCACATGATGGTAATCTCTTGTATTTTACAAGCTTAGTTGATGATGAGCTAGTGGTGTTTGATCGTACCGTGGGAATGTGGATGCATCTTAAGGTCAGGTGCTCTTCTATGGTTCCATTTTATCGGAGTTTTACTCAGCTCAATCAGCTTTAAGATATTGTGATCAAGTCTTGGATTTGAGTTTAAGGACTCTTGTGTAACTCTACATTTCTTTTATTTAAGATCAGTTCAGTTTTTGTGTTTGGATTTGTTTTGCAGCAGCTACTCTTCTGTAACTCTATTTCTAGGAATTCATTTCTTTTACTAGTATTTAAAATGAGTTAATGTTGTGTTTGGATTTGTTTTGCAGTAGTTGTGTTTGTGTAATGTGATTTATTTACTCACTAGTTTGTTCAAACAAAAGAAATTGCAGAATACTTTGACCCAATTCCACCTTGTTTGTGGTGTGTGATTCTCTTGCATTCCTAATCATCATCAATTTTCATATTTTTGAACAAAGTTTCCATTTTTTTTTTATTTTTTAGTTAAAAGTGGAATTAATGTTTTCATATTATCCTACATAATTTTTTTTATCATAAGTTCAAAGTCTCTATTAAAGGTCAGTCTCAATCAAGTGATGAGTTCCCTACGTATTTCAAGCTCTCAAGCGTTGAGCTTTGTGAATTTCAGGGAAAATTAAGAGTTTGTATGAATGTAAAAGGAGAGTTAAAACTAGCAAGCGTAAGCAGAGACTCCAGATCGATTCGCCAAGCTCATATTGAATAATTGTGTTCGGTTCGTAACTTCATCTGACTTTTCATGAACATATTAGTCAAGCTCTTAGACGAACATTCGGTTGCTAGTAGTAGTAAGTATATAAGTCTTGAGTTGAACTTTTAATCAAGTCTTCAGTTGAGCTCAACCGCTCGAGTAATACGTTGAGTGAGCACGATTTTTTTTATTTTTTCAAGCCTTTCACAAGATTTTAATGTACTCGAGCTTATTACAATTATTTGAATGTCAGAAGAACTGAACTTGAGGTCAAGCTCCAACTCGAACATGATATTATTGACTATTTCAGGAGCCTAATTCAAATGATGTTTATGCTCGATAATTGGTAGCTTGCAACTGGTAAGCTTAACTCGAACAATAAGACCTAAGCTCGAATTGGGTTGTAGTCGAGCTTGACTCGGCTTAATTAACTTGTAGATATACTAGAATATAAAAAAATCTATAATCATCCTATGGTGATGATGACAATAATGGAATAAACTACATATATTCATGCTTATAAAAAAAAATTATCACAATTTATTTACGTTCTTGGGTACAAGGCCTGATTTACCATATCATCATGCCAATGGGACCGGTGAGCTTCAATTTCTAGATGTTTTATTGATGTGATATTTTTCTTCTATAGCAACAAAATAGCACTGATATGTCGTGCTGAGCAGACTCCACTTTGGATATGTAAGATGGTTCTTGCAATTGGACAAATGAATAATAAATGCAGCTGAAAGTATTTTAATTGGTAAACGGTTTAACTTGTAAATAAGTACTATATCCTTGTGCTAACTATGGTGTAGTCATGACCTTCACATTTGATTCTATTTGAATGCTTGTGGTCACGGATGTACTCTAATGAGGTTTTTCTTGTTTAATATATTGTGTACTATGTTTCCATGAGGTTTGGCCATTCCACGTTGAAATCCTATTTGGCTTTGTTCGGTACCACCATGGAATTCGGATCTTGGAATTGAAATTGTGACCTCCAATTGTCACATCTAACTTTTTTTTCTTGCAACACCATAATGCCAGTTGTATAAGCATTTATGGTTTAACTACTCTTGATGGTTTATTCTACTCTCTTTAACAACCAAATATAAGGGAAGGCTTTAGAAAACGTTTTGAGTTTTGTCATATACACAATGGTTCCCTTCGATTTCTGTGGTTCATTAATATATGATTGTCGAGCTAGAATATAATTGTGAGATTACTCAAGTTGAAGGAAGGCGTCTATGACTCATTATTATATAATTATCCATCGACTACTAAGTTATGAGATTCAATCTCATAAACTAAAAATTTAATACATAGTATTCAATAATGAAAAATAATCTTTCAAATTAAACGCTCCAAACAAATAAGAAAAAGACCATATATGTAAGCAAAAAGATAATAGAGTAACAGAATTGCCTAATTGCTGCAACTACTTTGGATCTGCAAAATTATTCGTTTTACAATTACTCCATGTAATATCAGCTTTATAACATATGATTATTCGAGCCATCTGCATAACACAATACATATATTCATGTCACCTAAAAGCGCAATACATCATAAATATTGTTCATACTCTCATTAAGAGTGGAGAACGTGATCCTGAAAACGATAGCCTCAAGTCACATCCCTAACAACTCAATGTACTGGGTTTCACGTCGGCGCATAGGAAGAAGCGGAAGATCTCTTTGGTAATCGCATCAAAACGATGCAAGTCCCGGCACATAGGAAGAAGCGGAAGATCTCTTTGGTAATCGCATCCAAACAATGCAAGTCCCGCTTTACACTGTTATCCATCTTTACACCCATGCTCTTCATTTCTATTCAAGAAGTGATGAAACATTTACTGAATTAGCTAGTTTACCCCAATACCTACTCCGTATAGGGCTACTATCGAGATGATAATTCTATTGTATATTAGAGTAAGACGGTAAGTGAGATGATATCATCGTCTTGTAAAAGGGAATGCAAGACAATAATGGAGGGAACAACATCCTATTTTGTCTCAGCCTTATCTTCAAGTCCAAATCCAGATATTGTAGCAAGCTCTGACAATTGCTTTTCCCCACTCAAAACCTGCAATAGGAATCATATTACCGTGTGGCCATCTCTCTCAACATAAACAAGCAATGAGGGATTGAAAACAGCATATCATTTTCATCTTGATGGTACTGGCAAAGTATAGACCCATTGAGAGGTTTAAAGGTGAAGGGATAGGCCAGACAGCCATCCGAGGGATCAGACCAAGTTTAATGAATACAAAACAGGAAAAAAGTTTCTTAAAAGAAATTAATCATTAGAGTCCAAGTAAAAGACATTTAGACTGCGAGTATACCTGACCGTCTATTATCCAGGTTGGAAATCCTTCAAGTTTTGCATCTACACAGGCCTGGGCCATTTTAGTTCCTTTATTTACACCATCAGGGAAGCACTCCACATAATCCAATATTTTTGCTGCTTCCCTCCCAAAAAACTATCAAGCCAGCATAAAACAAAAGTTAGTCTGTAAACGGTAAACCATCCAATCTCGAAATTTGGAATGGTTATATTTGGTGATATGAATCATGTGTGCGACTGTTTTCTCTTTTTTTGATATAAGAAAGTTATAGTACTTATTAGGGTAAATTGCCAGAAAACCATGAATTTTGTTCAAATTCTGGTGTCCCCGCAAATTTGAAAATCAGCTGTAAAAATCATGAATTTAACATTTTTCTCACTTTCCTCATGGGATCTAATTTGAGTGAAATTGTATCTAATGTGACATCCAAAAAAATTCGACAAGGACAACACCACCCCATGAATTTTATCATTTTTCTCAACACAACAAATAACACAACCACGTCATCAATTTGAAACATGTGTGCGCCAAATCAACATCATATTACAAATAGGAAATCGGATTTTTAGGTCATGGGAAAATTGAGATAAATGTTCAAGTTCATGGTTTCTACTTTTTAAGGCTGATTTTCCAAGATGCGGGATATACCAGAAACAGAAACTGACCAAAATTCATAGTTTTCCCCAAAAATTCTCTATTTATTATTAGTATATGGAGGCAGTCGAGCACTATCTTAAAGCCTGGGTGCAACAAAGTTCATAGGCAGGGCCGGCCACCAGTAACAGTATCACGTTTTGATGAGTCCTATTCTGTATTGGAGGAAAGTAAAATCACTGTTGAAAATATACTAGTTTAAGCAAAATAATCTCTAGCAGATTAGAAGTGAAATGGGAATCCAATGTTACAACTTGATATTTCTTATAGCATAAAACATCTGACAAGTTGAGACTAAATGTTCAATTTCCCAGAAACCAAGCAAACTTTTTAATCTAGTAACTTGACCAACCCATGACACATGTTCTGAAGGATGTCTTTTAACTTATGTCTGAGATCATTCTTGTCGTTTTCATGATCCATTAGTTCTTTAGATACCAAGACCTATCAGAGCCGCTATACAGGCATATCTTGTTTCGGCAAATCCATCTTTTTAAAAACAACAGATAATATGTTTGTCCTAGTAACAACCAATATGAATCAGTTGGAAGTGAAACATAAAGGAAAGTACCTCTTTCTGATCAAGACAGTGTGAACACCAGAATGCCCCGTATAGTTTTGCTCCAATTGAATGTAAATGTTTTGCCAGAGCAATAGCAAAAGGACTTGACTCTTTCGTGATCTCAGTTTCAAAGTAAGGTATTTCAGTCTCCAACATGCTGTTGCACATTTATAAGGTCATATACACAGAATATGTTGGCATTGAGCATAAGGTCATAAAGCAGATTATAGCACATCCCAGAAGTACCTAAGCCAAGTCTAATCACTACTCAATATACGAAACTAACTATGCATCCAATGTACGAAAGCAACATTTACAAGTGCCCAAGGTGCACATTTTAGAACGAATTAAGAAAAACTACAATTTGGCAACCTAGAGGAGCAAATCTTCAAGTAGATGATCAATTTACTAGGAGGTCCAAAGTTTAATCATTAGAACTTCTCAAGTGAGTCGGTCATTCTTTTGGTCTTTTTAAATTTTCAGACTTGATATCACAATGATACGGGAAAATTTTTTCTTTGGGTTCAACTCCACACTCAACACTCCTACCACAAGGTCGCTGTACCACACCTCAATTACAATCACATCACTTGAGAACTCAGTTACCTTGATGAACCTGGTTGGGCAGTATTATAAGATGCAGTCAACACAATAACCACCAAGCTAGCTACAGATAGCTGTAAGCCGAATAATTTTTGAAGTTCTTGCAGTCCAAACCTCTGCAATTTGGACCCCAAACATTCTTGTAATTTAATAGAACTAAGCAGTTAAAAAAGACTAAGCATTTTGCTGGCGACAAACCTTTATCGTTATGAAGAATAAGCTGAAGGACAATGTTGCAGATGCCAAACAATATAAACATGACTCTCCAGCAAACTCAGTGCTCAGAATGTACAAGAAATATGCACTAGCAACTGCCATAGAGGTAGTTATTCCAACTAAGATGATCTCGTCATTAGATTTTCCAGTATCAAATTTCCTTTTCTCCCTACCCAATTGTAAGCCAAGGTTTGCAACTAAACCATATGCTAGCATGCCAAACAATGGCAGAGGAACACCTGGAAATAAGAAAAAACGAAAGCAATTTATATTTTACAGAGACTGAAAAGTGATCAACACCTGTGTCAGAGACAGAGACTGCGGGCAGCCAACATGAGGCAGCAAATAAGTTTTCATCAGAACATTGCTAAAGACACAATCGTTCTAACATCAGCAACACAATCGTTCTAACATCAGCATCAGCTGACATGCTGAGAAAGTGGGAGTGATACCAACAACTATATGACTGACATGTAAAATGAAGTTAAACTGAGTGTCAACATACTTGCTAGCAAGAACATATTCTGCTGGTATGATTGGTAAGCAATAAGATTACCAGAGAAGGTTTACATACAATTACAATTTACAATCCGAGTCTAATTACCAACACATACTTTTTTAGGTTTTCTTTTAATTTCACCAACTCAATCAATTCCTAATTACTATTTTTGGAATCATAAATAAAGATATTCATTCATATAAATTGGAGTGTAAGTACTATGCGTATGAAGGAGCAAATATACATAAACCTGCAATAGAATTTGGGGAACCTACAAAAAAAATTAATATATACTCCATAATGCAATAGAGATGGATAGAAGTTGGTAATATATATTATTCCTACTCGTCAAGCACTTGAAGCCCTTACATAAAAGAGGATTCTCAGTCATCTCAAATGTCTCAAAATCATAGGATTTCTTCAACAAGATTCAGACAAAGAGAGTGAAAGCATGTGAGTTCACGCATCTGGTCCGGTCCTAAGTTTGATTCATTTTCATCTCCGTAAGTAGAACCTTTCAACCTCTATATTATACATAAATAAATGTTGTCAATATTTGCTTAGTAAATGTGGCCTGATCTCATCAGCATTTCGTTTGTGATTGGTTCGTGAATGTTCGAACAATTTAAATTCCCACAGTCCTCTCTAAAGCCTTTCACATTTCCTAGGCAACCCCCAAAACTATCATCTTCTATGCTTGCCACTCATACCAAAAATACAAGCAAATATATGTCATACCGCAACAGTACCCTAATACGTAGATTACACAAATCTAGCACAGAACCAAATCGAGGTTAAAGATTACCAAAAACAGAAGAGTAATCACTGGTGAGGATGGTGGTGCACGAGCCTCCACCAGTGGGGCAAAAAGCGTCGGAATTCGTGAGTTTAAGGTAAGTCAAATACGCCGTCTCCATCAATCCAATTCCTCCGAGAGCAGCAATCCATTTATAAGCCGAAACGTCCGCATCGTCGTCATCGGCAGCGGCAGCAGCAGAAGAAGATGGAGATTCCGACGAAGGCGATGGAGCAGTTTCAGGCTCCGATTCAGCAGCCTGCTTGCTACGTTCCGACACGCAATTCACCTGAACCAACACGTGCCCTAGCACCGGAACTCTTCTCTACCAATTCGAAATCAATTACAAACACCAATTAATCGTATTGCACGAAGGAGAGAAGAAATAAGAGAGGCGCGGGAAGGCAGGAAGTCGTCTGACCTTGAATTGGGGGAGCGAAGTAGCGGGGAATGAAGTCGGACAGAGAAATGGAGTTCGATTGGAAAATAGAAATGATGAAGATGATGACGGCGTTATGCTGAAGAAACTGGCCGACGCCGCCGCCGCCATTAGCTCGCGCAGGTGCTGGTGTTAGCGGTTTCCGGCGCAGTGGTGGTTGAAGGTGATGTATGGCGGTGGCGCAGTTAATGTGGGGAGATCGATTGTTTACAACTGTGCGTCGCTCAATCAGTCAGCACTATCACTAATTCGATATCTTTTTTAAAATGTTAAAATCATTTTAATGAAGGAGTGTCCATCAGTGCGATAAACTTGTTTGGGAAAATCTTATATAGAATTATGTTTATAAAGTTAGGCTTCTAGTAACAATATATTGTAATTCGACTTATTGAGTGTTTGACTTTGTGTGTCAAAAAAGACAACACAACATGAAGACTATTCTAACAATTAAAATTGAGAGGGTTTTCATCTAAAATCTGGGGTCGTTCTTATTTTTGTTGAATTTGTCATATTATCAGATCTTTGTGCCACAGCAAGTGGCATTTCTCTCATACATATTGTAGCCGCAAAGCAACTTACTTCACCTCTCCTCTCCCCTGTTTTCACGTCATGCAAAGTTGCAAAACCAATCACATACCTAGGTGTTAAATTGATCTTCAACACCAAATAAAAAGTAATACTCTCACCGTTTCGCCATAACTGAGGCGGAACTTTTGGGAAGGGAGTTTTAGAAATGAATGTTGGGTGTGTTAAATAAATAGATAAAAAAGTAAGAGAGAAGAAAAGGTAGAGAGAATAAAGTATAAAGTGAATAAAGTAGAAAGAATAAAGTAAGAGAGAGTAAAGTAAGAAGGAGAAAAAAATTACCAAATATGGAAATGACTCAACTATGAAGAAATTTTCCGAAATGGTAAAATGACTCAACTATGGCGGAACGGAGGGAGTATTAGAAGAAAATGTGGCATTTTTCATCTTCAGATATTGTGATTATATTCGATATTAGTACCTCAAAAAATTATGTTTCATTTTAAATTTATTGCATACCAAATAGGGAAATACTCCGTATGTCAATATCACATTAAAAATAATTAATATGCGAGAAAAATACGAGTAGTAATTAAAATGCAAGGGTATTGCGGCTCTCTACATTTCCGTGCTCTGTTTAATGCGAACTGCGAAGACTGAAGAGTAGTCTGCGATTCAGGTAACTAACACACACACTCACTCTCTTTTCCCACTACAAACTATGGGGATTCTCTTTCGACCCTAAATTTGTCTTCTCAATTGCAATTTCTAGCCAAATTGATTGTTGTTTTGAGCTATGCATACATGAAAAAATCCGATTAAAATCGATAGGAAGAGTAGCCTAGTTTTGCAGATTTTAGCCTGAATTAGTTTATCCAATTTAGCATTGGAAAATCGGTATAACGAGGAGGCTCGATATAATTTGACAGAATTGAATCAAAATGAGAAAATAATTCTGTCAAATTCACGGAATTTGTGTTACATGACTGACTATGTTAATCTTATGTGTGTGTTTCTTCTTTTTTCTTGTTTTGTTGTTATACTGATTACTGACTGACAAACTGTGTACAAGTAGAAAATTAAAAAGTTGGGAACTTTTTGCTCCAAAAAGAAATGCATCTATTGCTTGATGGAGTATTACTTTAAACTAGACTTCAAAATCAGATGTCATCACATTTTCGTTCTAATCTAATTTTGAGGATTACAGAGCTAGCTCCTAAAATAAACTGTATGCATATTTAAGCAGCAATATTTCCTTAATGATTTGTTGTGATTTGTGAACAGCATGTCTCTTGATATAGTTGTTTTTCAGTTATTAATTTTATGTAAGTGTCGTCTCCATGTCAGGAAGATGTTTTTCCTATCTATGTACCGTCCATCTAATCAAGAACAGAAGAAATGCATTAAGAAGTAAGCTTCATCTCTTCTTGAAATGTGCTTTTCTTTTTGTTTACTCTTTATTTCTAGGTGTTTATCTCTGTTTGCATTATGCATGATTATACTCTGCATACCTCCATCGACAGGTCTGGTGACTTTAATTACGACGCCAAATTTAAAGGCGCTACTGCTAAATCAGCTTCTTCTCTTAAGGAAGACAAGGAACTTTCAGATAGCAGTTTTCTGATTAACCATGCCAGAGTTCTAGTCGGTTCAGGTTTTGAGACGTTTGAGAAAGGCAAAAGCGCTCTTCAGAATTGGAGGTAGTTGGGACGTTCATCTGTACAAGCAATGCAAAGTAAAAATTATTTCATGTAATTGTTCAACCTTGCAGGCATTTCAATCTGAACTGGGCATTCGTTGACCCCAAGACTCCTATTCAGAGCGGGGTGAAGTTTTGTGTGTGCACGAAAGCGATTTTCCCTTGGCTTCTGATGCCACTGAAAGTTGTTTACGTTGATGACTCCAGTAAAGAAAGAAATGCTGTGGCCTCATATAGTTATGGTAGTGGGACTCTTCAGGGGCACCTTCTGGTACAGTTTAGGAGCTCAGGTTTATTTAGTTCTTTCGATAACATAAATGAATGCTTATATGGTGGTCTGTATTGGTTGCGAGCAGGCAGGAGAAGAATGCTTCTCGATTACAATGGATGAACAGAACGATGTGTGGTACGAAATACTTTCATTTTCAAAGCCAGCAAACCCTCTGGCGTTTATTGGATACCCCTATGTACTTCTCAAGCAAAAGCATTTCGCTCGTGAGTCAGCCTTAGCAATGCAGAAACATTTATCTACAAAGTTAGACGATAAGTAATGCTCCCTGATACTACGACTCTTTGCTGTAACCGTTGGTTTAATGATATATATTGAAAAAAGTTCACAATTGAACATTTCTGTTTAAGTTTATGTTTGGAAACTGCAAAGACGAAATGTGCAGTTCGATTTGTGTTGAGCCATAAAGTGATACAGTTTTTTCACTTTGAGATGTCTTGTAAACAACATAGAGCTTTGCACCATTTGATTCAAGACCCAAGATGGGAGGCAAAGTAAGGGATAAACTACAATATTATTATATGTATATATTCTTCAATATCAGTATCCATAAAATGAACGAATTACAAGAGGCAAAAGATGGGTATAACGTCCAGTAGTATATTATATTCATTGACAAACATATACGAATGTGCACCGGCTGATTTACCTAGGCTGCGCCTTGTGCTGTTTCAGTGCTTCAAAACGAGCAGCCAGTGTGTCGTAGTCAGGCAGCTTGGGGTGCACACGCCGCGCTGGAATTTGTGGAGCCGGGCGCTCTGGTGGCCGATCAGCAGTGCCTCTTGCAGGCTGGCGAAACTCATCATCACTGACTTCTTCATCTTCTTCGTCATCGCTGTATTCATCATATTTGACGCCAGAGTGTGCGGGTGGAGGAGCATTATTATAGCTATGTCTTCGATTAATCCTCCCCGCGTTGGCGCTTGGTGGCTCCTCCATCTCAATCTCTTCATCGCAGTCTGATTCTTCATCAAACTTGGTGCCTGTAGGCGCTCTCTGACAGTTATAGCTCTGCCTCCTAATCACCTTCCTACCATCATCAACCTTCTGCTCATTTTCGACGCCCGAGTGAGTGTAGTATTCATAACCGTTTGTTTGTATTGTTGTTCTCTCATCTTCAGATTGATCATCAATGGTGGAATACTCAGCCGGGGGAGTTGGCTTAAACTTTATACTGGATTTACGAGAAGTGTTGTTGAAGCTTCCCCCACTGTTGTGAGAAGCAGGCATCTGCTTGTTACCTCCATAGGCAGCTAGGACGGCTGCTGCTTCAGCAGCAGCAAGTGCTTTCTCAGCAGCAACGCCAGCAGCGGATGCCACATCTTGAAAATTCATGACATTGCCTTGTTGTCCCCTGTTCAAAAGTATTAACTTTGTGGTGAAAATGGAAGATGCCCCAACATAACAACTCGTGCAAGTAATCGAGTTTTACCTGTTTGATGCATCATTTGGCTCGAGAGACGGCTTTTGGACAGGCTTCAATGGCATACCCGATGCACTCACAAAACCGTTTGGACCTTCCTGTGGTAAAAAACAAGACTGGAGACTAAGAGTGTGCTGGAACATGCATAGGAGTGGGAGAAAGAGATTGAGAGAGGGCATACGATACGCTCTTCTGGAGGCTTGAGCAACTCCTCCTCCGATTCTGTTGTATCCCATTGAACCTGGTATTCCTTCGCAATTTCCTTCAAAACTTTCAGCTTCACTTCACCCGATGGCGTTTTAACAGAGAGCTTTTCAATAAGCTGCAAGCAGACAAGAGTCAAATGCAAGCTTCATCATGTAAAGTTGTACAACTTATCAAACAACAGAACTCGTCTGATCAAATATAAAGTTCAAATTTATGAACGAGAACACATACCAATCGGTTGACACCAGCATTGGGTCGCAGATCAGTAGCTGCAGAAACAAAATCCTTGCCATATTTCTTCTGGAATACGTCTCGTATGGCCAGTAACTCGGGGAGCTCTGAGCATCGAGGGCCAGCAAATATCAAACTCGATATCCCTTCTTTAAGGTCAGGCGGGCATTCCCTGCAACCATCACCAGAAACGTTATGTTTTTCACCAGTCACATCACTCCATGTCAAATGGCACCAAATTCATCCAAACCAACCTTTGCTTTGCTATGATAGAGAGCCTTGCCACAATTAGATCGCAGAAAAGTTCGATTAACTCATTCGCTGCCATAATATTCTGTTCTCTTATCACATGTTCAACCTACACAGCCATGAGAAGCATTTAGTAAGGAGCAACAACACAAACTGTTTGAGGTAAGGCTAACATTGCAACCACGAAATCTACATTGGATTATAAGGTTAGATCGATAATAAGCGATAAAACAAGTTCAGAATTGTTCAATCTATCAGAGTATGTAGTGGATTAGCCAATATTTTTCTACCTACATAAATTAACATCCAAAGTAGCCACTAATAAGCTCAAAATCAAGGATGATAGATTACAAGTAATGCATTTGCCAACAAATTAAAAGGGTATGGGGGCAAACCTTGCTTTCTAATAACCCCAAAAACAGCTAAAATACACAAAATCAACCCTAAATTAAACGCAAAATGAAGCAGAGGTAAATGAGTTACTCGAATACGAGCAGTGGCGTCTTGGCCGGACTCGAGAAGCAGAGCAATATCGCGCCTAATCTGTCTGATCACCACCTCTCGCTTGTTCCTCAGCAGCTTTATCCTCGCCACCGCCATTTTGGCCGAGGTTTTGCTTCAAAAGATTGGGCAAAAAGGGGGAAAAGCAGAATGTCAGCACATTTTAACATAAAGAGAGCAGGAAAAAAAGAGAGAGGAAGGAGAACCATTTGGAGGGGTTGAAAGTGCGACCGAAGAGGGAGAGACCCATGGCGACGGCCTTCTTCCAGCGGTCGGCGGCGGCGCTTGGCATGATATTTTCTTCGACAAAAATGTGTGTTTTTACTTTTTAGTAATGAGAGAATCAGCGTGGAGAGAGAGTGGAAAAGGTCTGTACAACGGTCGGATGGAAAATAGAGATTTGTTTATTTATATTTAAGAAATTATTAGGGACGTGGCGGATGGGGATTGGGAATGCTCTTTCGGCGAGGAATGAACAAATTTATGGGGTAGAGAGCCGTTACATGGCTTAATGGAATCCTATGTAGGATTATTAAAATTAAAATAAGTAACATGCTGTAAATTTAATGTATTATTAAAAAGTTTTTCTTTTCCAGGGTGGAACATTATAGAATGATCAATAATCTAAAAGAGTATTTTCTATTAGAAAAAAGGTCACTTCATGAATTTGTTTTATAATATACTTAGTGAGTAATTTGTTTTGAATATTCCTTGATGTTTTTTATAACGAATATCTTATTCTATTTTCAAAGAAGCTCAAAGTTTATATTTTTAGAAAAAATGTCACTTCATGGATTTGTTTTATATTAGTTTACTTGGTGAGAAATTTTTTTATATATATTCCTTGATGTTTGTATAACAAAGATCTTCTTCTGTTTTAATTACTTTGTTCACCCTTCAATAATGTCTCATTTTTTACCAATCCAAATTTTAAAAAATTATTTGATTTTGTAAAAAATAATAAAATAGCTAGTTAAATATATAGATCATATTTTTATATATTGATTTATAATAGAATATGAGTAGAATAGGTCAGTGGAATGTGAAATCCACGTGCTAAAAATAATAAAAGAAATCATAGATTTATTAACATACGAATGAAAAAGAAATGAAACTAATGGCAGAAGAAGGAATATAATAGTTGCTTAAAATATCTTGTAAGGGATGCAAATCTACTACATGATTTAATTTAACTTTATGCAAGAATGTTTTTCTTATCAATTCATTTTCTGAACATAAAATTACAATATACAAGAGATGAAAAAGATCTCTAAATCCAGCCATATCATTCTCAAATTTGTGGCAATGAGATGGTTGAGTGCAGCATTTTCCTTCATGAGCTGTGTATCAGCTGCATCATAGCATGGCGAGGAAGGATGTCTGTGCGGGCCTTGCTCCGACTTTAAGCAGCTGTCCCGTGTAAATGATGCAGCTAAATTATAAGCTGGAAAGTTCCGGGGACGGTCATGATTAGACAAATACCACCAGCCAGCCATCCGAGCCATGATTGCAGGAAAAGCAGTCGGATGGATGATTTGTTGACCGGCTGGAGACTAGTAAATGCGTTTGAGGAGCTTAATGAGTTCGTAAGTTCTTGTATCTCTACCAGAGTAGAGGCACAGATCTAGAGAAGTTAATCCATCCTGAGCAAGAACGGAATTGGTGAAGAAAAATAAGATGCGTAAACAGAGCTGAACATATAACATTTACAAAAATGAAGTGTATTACACAGCCGATGACAAAAATAAGCACCTCGTGCCATCTCTCATAGGATACCAATAATCCATTTATCATTTCCTTCCAAGATCTTACCTTGTTCTTTAGAGATTTATCAGCGCCCTTGAGCAGCAAAAGCCTCAGTATATCTGTCCTACGGGATTGCACTGCTAAATGCAATGGTGTCCATCCGTCCTGTTAGTAATACGAGAAAGAGAAAAAGAAAAAGTTAAACTCAGGGTACCACATAAAAATGAGTCAAAATAGGTAGCTTACATTATCTTGAAGATTTATGTCAACATTGTACAATAACAAGATCTTTATCATCTGAGTAGAAGCTGCAAAGACAGCATAGTGCATTAAGGTAGCTCCATCCTGTTGTAGCAGAAAAATAACTCAGAAACAAAGTTAAAGCCAATAGTTCTTCACAGCTGTAATAGTGGTAAAAAGTAAAAACAAGGAGATAACATCTTAAAAATACAAATCCTTGGAACCGAAAAATGATAATAAAAAAAGCTGCTGGACTCCACGGTGAAGTTGATTACAGAGCTGAAGCATCTAGAAAATTGATACTGTAGTTGGTTTCTATTGCCAAATGTTGTCATGATCATGAATAAGTTAATTATGTTTCTCATGTTTCAATTATCATGTTTATTCAGAGGCAGAGGCAGGGCCTACAATGAACAATATGCAGTAGCATGACAGAGGAAGATCTTAATCAAAGTTTATGATCCTAACAGCAAAAGGTTTTTAACTTACATTGTCACGAACAAATGGATTTGCTGATTCCCTTAAAAGGAAGTTAAATATAGCCTGCTTCTTGGCAAGTATTGCTTTGTGAATTGCAGTCAAACCATTCTGTAGGAAAAGGGACCATAGCAACAAACTGGAATTAGCAGCCAGATTGAGATAATGCCACCCTTCCCGATAGATATTTTTACAAGGTATCCAGTAACATGAGAGTTCAGTCGCACTTTACCTTGTCTGTGGCATTAATATCAAGGTTGTGCTTTAACAAAGAATCAACAAGGTAAAATTCTCCAGCAGCAACAAGGGTATGCACAGGATGCCATTTTCCCTGAAAAAATACGTGGCACCCTGAATTAGCACACAGACATGCTAAAATAGCAATATCATTGTATCTTTACAGGTGAGAATCATTAGAAAGCAGAAACAGGAGAAATGTGACCATTGAAATGGTAGGGACGTCTCATAATATCCACATTTACACAACGTTACACTATTGGTCTCCAAACACAAAAGTCACAGGGGCATGAGATACTCACCGAGGTAGCAATTGCTACATCAGGAACCCGCCTATTCATCATTGCCTTCTCTTCTTGTGAGAATAATTTACGAGTGCCTTCAACAAAATTGCAATCTCAGGGAAATGAATATTGGAGATAAGAAAGAGCAAAGAGGCATGTAGATAGCGAGATAAGTACAATATAAGCACCAGATAATCCACCACAATTCCTAGGATGACAGTTATTGAGTGGCCAGTAGAATTATCTTAAGCAGTTGAAACTTGTATTTATCACAAGTCATAAGCCTCATAACATTACCATTCATGCAGACTGAGATTCATATTCAATATGTGACTGCTAATCTTGACAACAGCATGGATACCAAGGATTTCCAAATACTTCTGTTTATGCATCAAGGCTACTATCATACACTATGAAGCCAAGAAAAATAGATCACCTCGTCTCCTACACTTAATCTTTCGAGTTCTAAACAATCTCTCCTACCTCCCCTCCGTGGGAAGATTGTGCATGCAGGATACTGCCATACACTTCTCCGGGGCTTATAACATAGAAAAATCCCAAATTTTTTACCAAGATCGCCATATCCAAACAGATAAGATGACATAACTTCAATTACAGTTCCCAATTCTCAATTATCAAGTCTAAAGACCAAAACAAAAATGACATCACAAATGCACAAGATCAATTCCGTTCACAAAATCAATGTTTATGCGCTAATTCAACACGAAACCAAACAACAAGATGCAGCAAATATACCTTGAGATTTATTAACAGCACCGCTCTCATACTTGCCACTACTGAAAAACGCAGAAACATCCTCCAACCCTCCTCCATACACTGCCAGCCTCGGATTCCTCGGCGTCACTCTACCTCCACCAGCCTCTCCATTTGCCTCCTTCCGAGGCTCAATCTCCCTAAAATACTCCTTCTTGGGATTATCAAGCACCACGGGGCTCAGCTGCTTTATCTTCTCCTGCTTAATTTTCTCAAATTTCTCCAGCCTCGCTTGCTCAATTTTATCCTGCCCCTCCGAATTCAGAGGCATCAGAGCCTGCCTCCGCTTCATCACCCGCGTGCCGTACTCCAATTCCTGCGCCATCTTCCGCCGCTCCTTCTTTGAGATGTTCAATTCCTTCTGCACATCCAGCCACTCCTCCGGAATTAGGTTTTCCGCGGCGACATCCGCGTCTTTATTGGCAGTCGACGTAGTGGTGCGAGCGGCGGAGCGCCTAGAATTGGTGGTGTTTTCGATAAACGGGTCGTGGAAAATGCCCTCTTCGTAGACGAGGCAGTCACCGATGGCAGGTTCTTCGTCGTCTTCGTCTTCATCTTCATCCTGGTCTTGTGGGCGAGGTGGTGAAACGGAGGCGTAGAGAGGTTGGAAAGAGGAGTGGAGATGCTTGAGGGCGTGATTGTGGTTTGGTCTGTGAAATTGGATGGTGCGAGAGTGAGAAAGGGGAGAGATTGGAAGGAGAGGGAATAGTAGAGGAAGGTTTTGGGGATTTTGCTGAATTGTTGATATCCAGATTGCTGAGGACGCCATGGCAGTGTAGGTGTGCAGGGAGAGCCTGGAGAGGGGATGTGATTATGTATACATTTGTTATGAGGGATAGATTACATTAATGATATGTTCCATCACTTAATTTTTACTCTCCCCCATTAGCACCATTTAACTTATACAAGTTTTATTACTTTTATATACTTAATTTTATAATAAAATATAAGTAGAATTAGTTAATAATATAAGGGGTCTATTAGTAAAAATAGTACCATCAATTAATCAGTGTGGATCCCCTAATACTTCTCACACATCATCTCTTATTCTATTCTTCACAAACATAAAATATGATAGTAGGTCCATTATTCATGTTCATGAGAGATGGAGTAGAAGATAGTGTAGGAGAAGCATTAGGTGATCCACACTATCAATTAAGGGAGTAATTCATTGTTGGACATATTTACTTTGATCACATAAATACTTGTATAACTCAAGGAAGCAAGGTTTCAAAATCCTAAAATCGAGTGTCACGACTCACAGTTATTTTAAAAATGTTTGAAAGTTGGAGGCGAGCAAGAACAAGAGCGACTCTTATGACGTGATGGGGGAATAATCGTCACTGTTTCCGTCATAACCAATATTCTTTTATCAAAGCCAAATGGCTAATATTATCTTTTCTTATAGACAATATTATGCCGGCAATAATTTATACGGTCATGATTAGTGTGAGGACCTACCTTCACCTTTTTGCGCTTTCAATTACAAGCAAACATAATCGAATATGATCACTTTTCTTTTGTTACATATAAACACATTTCTTCTTTAAACTCGGTTTTTTTTTCTATAAAATAACCTTTTCTTTATAGTTAGAAATAAGAGAGCGAATATCATTTCTCTACTTATTTCCTTTTATTCAAACGATTACGGAATATGATAATTTTGAAGCGATCTGATCAAATGATCAATATGATTGAACTCTTGCATAATTTTATCACAATGATGAATCTATTCAATGTTTTTATTGGATAATTTTCTATTTCATCATCATCAGAAACAGTGCAAGGGGCTATTCTCATGTATTATTTGAGCCCAAAATAGTGCACACCGGAACTCCATCGTGCAAGAACCTCTAACATTGGAACATCGTACTAGAAATTGCTCAAATATTATGATATGTATAGTTCGCCTGGTTAGGGTTACCTTGGTTGCACCAATTTGAACTCGTTTATTTTTTTCATGGTATGAGAATCAATTTCATTCATAGAGACTATTGCATTTGATAGGAAAAATAGTGAATCTCCCTCATTCAGTTATATCACCGTGGTTCAAGCTATATAAAAAATGAATTAAAATTAAACCTAAGTCTAAAATATGAAAAAAAATCATACAAATGTACTCCCTCCGCCCTTCAAATATTGTCCTAGTTTGATCTGACACAAATTTTAAGAAATGTAATGTAATAAAAAATGAGTTAAAAAAATTAGTAGAATGTGAATCTAATTTTTATATGTTAATTTTATATGATCTACTAAAAAAAAATTGGTAAAAAGTGAAATGAAACAAATTTTATAAAATGGAACAACGATATTATTCAGCGTCTGTTTTAAGAAATGGAGTAGTAAATTGTCAGATCACCTTCGAGAGGGGCAAAAGTGTCAGTTCGTTGAGTAATTGATCTGGCAGGTAAGAAATTGGTCTGGCACTCGAAAACCGGAAGTGCAACTCGCCTATTTTAATTTTATAAATATAAATATATAATCAACAAAATTCATTCACGCAGACGAGCTCAAATTTAGCTTTCGGAATAAGCGACTGGGTTTAGGGTTCCGTCGTCTCTGCTCCGACTATGGTAAGATCGATTACTCTCTTTGTCTGAGATGTTAATTTCTATGAGGTTCATCTGTATGTACGTCACCTGGGTGAAAATCGTTGATTATAACATCAGAATTCCCTTCATTTTGCAGGCTGATTCTCCGAGAAAACGGTAATTTTATTCTCGAATCGTTGTTCCAATGTTATTTTTCATTACGCTGATACATTCATGCGCAATTGTGCTAGGGTTTCCGATCTATTAATTTGAGATTTGGGGGGGGGGGGGGGGGGGGGGTGCGGATTAGGGTTTCTATTTTAGAGAAGAAACTAGGATCGCAGATAGAGATAGATAAGCCTGATTGTGTTTTTGCTTATTGTTTGTATTTTTGCTATTTTCCTGGCAGTTTGGGTGCCAGTTTGGGTGCTTGTGCTATGTTTTCTGGGCTTGGTCTTTATTTGATTAAATTTGCATTTGATTTTCATATTATGCTAGTTTGGTTCGTGATCTGTGTTCTTTTGGTGTGTGTTAACTTCGTGGGTGTGTTTTTTGTTGTTTTTCAATCTCAATTGTAATTGTGTATTAATGTTGGTGCAGTTATTTGAATGTATGCTAATATCTGTGTAACATGTGGGCTGGCTTTGTCTGCTGTTATTTTGATACATTAAGAATTATGTATTAGAATATGATGTTATGTTTGCATTTACTTTTAGAAGCTTGGGACTTGGGAGTGATAATGAATATATTGCAATTTCTCTGTAGTTGCTGTATCTACATAGCAACATAGGCATGCCGAAGTTTCAGTTTGTTTGATTTTCACAATTGCTTAGCAATTTGGCATGTATTCTTTCGGCAGCCACAACATTATATGATTTCATTCTTGTGCCTTAGACCCAAGGTCATGTGAAGTAATTTTCATCATACTTAGTTTTAGGGTCCATGTTTATTGTCCTTCCCTTTTTTATTTGAGCTACACTTGAAGATAGCTTTCAGCTTTTGGGTTAAAGGTTCAGTAATCAAGTCTGATTTTTTTTTTTTTTGCAATCATGAGGATTTCCTTACTTTCTGATTTCTAATGGCATGGTTATCATGCTGTTTGTCTGGGAGCTAATATGTGTTTGGACAGGTTTTCTTTGCATTATCAGTGGTTGACACTTGGATTTTCAATTGTACTATGTTTAGGTATGTACGCTCTCCTTCTCCATGGGAAGAAAATTCGAGATCCAGGTCAAGATCTAGGTCCAAATCCAGATCTCGTTCTAGATCATGGTCAAGACCAAGGGAGAGATCTAGATCAAGGTCTAGGTCAAGAGGTCGTGGCACTGGCAGGTTAGTTTTGACGTCCTTTGTCTGCATACTTAGTCTGTTACCCTGTCGATATTCTTTATTATCTGTATTGATCTTTATGTCATGTAGGGAAGAAGTTGTTAATGATGGAACTACACTTTATGTTACTGGCCTATCTACACGGGTCACTGAGAAAGAACTTGAAGATCATTTCTCAAAGGAAGGAAAGGTTAGTGTTTGGATCTTTTGTTATATTTTGTTTCATTATTCTTTGAGTAAGTCACACACTATATTATGTAGTGTAGATCTAAGTTATGTTGAACGTATTGAGTATTGACTTCAGAACTTGTGATTTCTGAGTTGGTTTAAGTTTGAAATAATTTTTCAATCTCATACACTGCTTTTAAACTTATATCTGTGCTGCTGGCATTTATAATTTATTCTTCAGGTTAAGTCCGTCTTTTTGGTTGTGGAGCCTCGATCTCGTGTATCTCGTGGATTTGCTTTTGTCAATATGGTCACTTCAGATGATGCTAATCGCTGTATCAAACACCTCAATCAGTCAGTGCTTGAAGGCCGGTACATAACTGTAGAGAGGGTAAGCTACCTGTGTGATAGAATTTGGTATCTGATGACCTATTTGTCCGTAAATCAATCTCTTTGACCTGAAGGTTTTCTGGTTATATTCAGAAGATATTGCATCAGCTATGTTGGCAGAAATCAAAGATGATCAGTCCATCCATCGCAACAAGCTAAAACAACTAAATAGCATCTATATTGCCCCAACAACTTTACAACCTCAGCGAATACTCTACTCCCAATTAATCAAGCGAACCTCAGCGAATACTCAACTCCCAATTAATCAAGCGTTTTTGTCAACATTGTAATCAGGCTTTTATGGTATCCCATACCTGGCATTGATTTTTCCTTCCTTTATTTGATTGAGTAAAGCAAATGCCAAATATAATTTTCTAGTCAACTTGTCTTTGTGTGCATTATCCTTAGAAAAGATATAGGGAACATAAATTATATATTTTTTAAATAATGCTTTTGAAGTTGGAGATCCTTTTATTTATGCCTTGTACTGAGGAGCTCTACTTTCTCCTTATGAGCTGTAAACCCTGCTTCTATTAGCTTATATTTATCATTTTTCTTTAGTCACGGCGGAAACGTGCAAGGACTCCCACTCCTGGTCATTATCTTGGTCTGAAAAGTTCACGGGGTGATGGTGAGTAATTTGTTTCTCATTATTTAAGTGTTTTTTAATGTTGCATATCAAACTAATATATTGCTTTGATGGAAGGTTATGGTGATCGTGGAAGGTATCGTGGAGGATCCAGCCGCGAAGATTATGGCTACAGGAGGTCTCCTAGACGCTCGCCATACAGAGGTGGACGTGATTACTCTCCCAGAGGTGGACGTGATTACTCACCCAGACATTCTCCTTATGGTGGAAGTGGAAGATCAAGAAGGGAAAGGTCCAGGTCATACTCTCCTCCCCGACACAGTCCTGAAAGGAACTATGCACGTGGTTCTAGGTGAAATATGGCTTCACTGTTGCAGTTGTTTTACAAAATGTAGAACTATCCTTGAGACTTGTTTGAATCATATATTGATGCAACTATTGTCTGTTCACTGTTACGTTAAGTGTGATCAACTTGTTGTACTTTAGATGCCCCCTTAATATGTGCAAGCATTGCTGTTATGAGTGGATTATCATTACTGGTCTCTTTTGGCTTTTCATGCTTCTGAGAAAAACCTATTGGTCAATGATAATTCTTAAATGTAGGTTCCTGATCATGCTTTATTGTCTAATTTCTCGCATAAAAATGCTAGATCCATTTTATGTTTGTAGGTGCTGGTAGTTTCTAAGCATTTTATTTGCATAAGCGTTACATTATTATGGTTTGTTTAGTTTTGCAATGCCTCTGCATACACCATTTGCTTATAGTAGGTTACAGATGCGATATGATGTTAGAGAGTCTGGGTTAAATTGCTGAAGAGAGTTGTAGACTTGTCACCATACAAAGTTCAGTAAATGGTTTTTTAAGTAAAAGTCATGCCAGTAAACATTCAAGCCCATCCAAGCTGTTACTAACATAAGTTTCTTTGCGATTGAAATGTTGAGTACTTTGTTATATTAATACAACAAATTTTGGAATGAGCATCGCATGCTACAACTGCATAGCCAATATGTTTTCTCAGACGCCTACATAATTTGATTACAAACTGACGCATTTTCTACCCGTTTATGAACTAATTCATCAAAATTTATTCTTTCAGAATTCACAGCTCAAGTTGAAATCGTTCCACAAACTTATTCAAGACCCAACACCAAAGAATTAATTAAAACGCATGCATTTGAATATAAAACTTCGATTCTTTAAAATAAAGAATATGATTCCTTTCATCAGCTCAAATGGTGAAAGTTAAATGAAATCGTCTGTACAAAACTTTCGACAATTTTTCTGTAAAAGCTGTATGCCTGTATCTCAATTGGCCTACTCCGTAAACAGAGTATCCCATTTCTATTTCCGTTCTAACAGATATTTTAAAACATTTAATCAATATTTTATAGTACATAAAGAACACAAAGATATCTGATTTTAGTATTCCAGTAAGAATATGTAATATTTGGTCCGTGCTCTTCCATTCCATCATATATTTTCAAAAGTATTTCCATTCTCTCTATGCAAATGAGAATCTTGAGAAGAGAGACGGCGCAGATCGTGAAGAATCACTTGAAGGGCTAGGCGGAACTTCACTTGAAGCCCGGTAGGCTTGTTGGCACTTCTGTATCTGCAAATGCATTACAGACTTGTTAGTAAGTTGACAACTTTTTTAAGAGCAGTTTGAAGCAGATACTGAGTTTTCAACTGCAACAACTTGGTATCGAGGAGAAAATCCAACAGCCAGATTTGAAAAGTTCATATCTGCCTCTTGTCTGGCAGTTTTTTTTTTTTTCAAAAACCCTTCAGTTCTACTGAAGCAGAAACTAAACAAATAGATAAGACTGTCTGGAGCAGCTTGTAAACAGAGAAAGGTGCCGATAATTGTTAATAGCTTCGGAGGTGAAAACTAGTCTATCAAGTTTCAAGTTTTTGATTCATTCATCGATAGTCTATCAAGTTTGCATATTTTGTCAAGATCATAAGTCATAAGCAGCAAAATTCATTTAAGGAACTTCACATGGGCTGGGGAAATCTTTCCTGCATGAGACACAACCATAGTGCATTAGCAAGAAAAATAAGCTGTCTGCGGTCAACATGCTGCACGTATTTTTACACATGAAACTAGTGTAGGATATGAAGATAGACATCTTTTTCCACACAAGGATTATTTGCAACATTAGAGCGTGGAACAAGAGAAGGACAAAACAAACTCACCTCATCAGGGCTGAACTGAAGAAGCATTCCTACAACAGGTAGCAATCTCTCCACCTCACCTATCAATTGAATGGTCATGGAGCAGAGATTCAAATAATCAATATTGCATATAATTAGTGGATGTTCGGTTTGTTAGACAAAATAATTATGAGATGTAGTCTAGGATTAAGTTGTGAGATTATTTTAGTTGGAGGGGGATGTCTATGACTAATTATTACATGATTATCCATCTGCGATTGAGTTGTGAGATTCAATCTCATGAATCAAACACAATACTTACAATTATTTAATTCCAAGATATAATCTTGCAAACCGAACAACCACTTAGTGTACAAATGAATACATGTTCACCACCTTGTATGAGTATTTAAAAACATACAACTAAATAGCTTGAATGCTTGATGACTCAAATCAGCTTGATTTTTTTTATTCCTTTTCATTTCTTAATTGTCCATCAACGAGATAGCACCAGGGAAAACTAAATTGTTGTTCAAGTTAAAGCATGGAACCATAAAGCATTGAAACATGGGGGAGGCCTTGGGATGGGTAGTTGGTCGTGAAAGCGTAGGTACAATTGAAGATGAGAGCATACTGAAAGTCTGAAATACAAGATACCTGTCTCTAGAAGCTTTAAGATGACATTTTTAAGATATGTCAAATCCACTCCTTCCCTCTTCTGCATTCTTTCCATGTTCCTAAGTTCTTCTTTTAGCATGGCTTCCTGCAACATTATCATCAAGGTTGCAACAAATATCAATTTTCAAGTGTAAAGCAAATCTATTTATATTGTTTATAATGCTCAAGTAGCACAATATAGAGAGGGAATGCATAATTGCCTGAATGAGTATGCCTACACAAAATTACAGAGACCCTAAAGTCTAAATGTATATGCAATTAAAACTGTAATAAAAATATGAAAGTAAGTTGTGATCCACACTAGTCAAGATACATCTCCCTCCAAATTTGGGGTGTTCTAGCCCCTGTTTCTTTTCAAACTGAATTGCAACTTTAAGAATTTATATCAAACATTGGCATTCTGTGCACTTCCACGGTTTTCAAAAAACTGCAGCATGGCTGCAACTTATCAATGTTTTGGAGACAGTACACAGGACAGTTTTAAGGAGTGTGCCGGTGCCAAACAATTTCTATTTTCCACTGAAGTGAGGGAAAATGCTATTAGAGGAATTATAGTTGAATGCACTAGTGACTCAATTATTACACTTTTTTCTAACTTCCTGACAGATTTTATACCATAAAGAAGGTGGACATTGTCAGCTAACTTCCCCTTGGTGTAAGTTTATAGCTCACCAACCACCGCAAAGCACTGCAAGGCCCCAGAACATTTAATGATGACATTGACAGCATTGGGTAGTCCACTCTCAGAAGACTTAAATAATGATAGTAAAAGAGGGTCTGGTACGGCAATGAATGAGTTTTTAAGTCCACGAGGTCGAGGACCGCTGCTTAAGAATTTCTGACTAATACATTTAAATGGTTGGTTGCTTTGGGCATCTTTAAAGTTGCTAATTTCCCAAAGAATTAGAAGGGACTTGGGTAGAAATCTATCTCTACAATGAAAAAAGAAATTCATCATCTAAAAAGGAATACAACTTACACGTGCAAAGCATATTATTTCATCCCAAACTTACAACTTAAGCTTTTCAAATCGCCTGGACATCTAGAGACGGAAATTGAATAGTACATAGATAATCCATTAACCAGCTTCTACAAGTACAAATTCAAAAATTGCAGGAAGAAAGTTAATTTATCGGATTGAATCAACCCCAACCCATATTTGTGAGATATCAGCTAAAATGTTACTGATATACCAGTGAGAGTTTTTGATCATCTGATCCAAAATAATCAATTTGGGATGACAAGAAAGCAGCTAATGGTAGCAAAGATGGAAATGATTTCCACTCAGGAATGGGATTGTCTGATTTTCAGAAAAAGCTTCTTAGTTTAGTATTCAAGCTGTACAAACACTAGCAATATGAAATACCTGCTGCCGGTGAAGGCGATTTTCGTGCTCCAGCTCTTCAAGTTCCTCCTGCATATAAATAATCATAAATGTCAGTCAACAAGAAAATTTTTATTACAAACCAAATGCAAAACCTTGGAAACTTTTAAAACTGCAAAGCTGGCTATTTCAAGATATTCTACTACCTAGATAACAGTCCCACGTATAACGAAGCAGATTTGGATCTTATTTATTTGGACATATTAATAGGCATCAGTTCAGAAATGGTATTCAGGTTTAGAGTACGTTTATAACGGAGTTTTAAGCAAGGGATTGTTGTAAAAAAGATTTTAAAACATTCATTACCTGACTACTAGTCTATCAAAACTGCAGTTTTGTTCAAAGTCTTTTGCAATCGGTAACTGTAATGGCAATGCTTTTGAAACTCTTAAATTCAACTAGAAGGACAATAATTCTTCACTGACAACCCAAGAGAAAAACCCAAAGGAAGTCTATACTATTAGATTGTTGTGTTCAAGTGCACTTCAAGAGGAAACCATGTACACTTCTTCCTATATCTCTCTTATTGTTTTGTTTGCCTTTTGTTTTTAATGAACTATCCACTCCCACATTAAATAACTAGTTTCTGATGTCCACCCTCATCAATTTTTAACTACAAAAGAAACTCAAAAACTCGAATTTATGTTGGCACTTAGAAATTAGATTATTTCTACAAGACATACTTGAAGTGCGAGAATATGTCGTTGCGTTTGGGCAAGCTCATCTTCCCTTTGGGCTTGTTGTCTTGCCAAAATCTGAAAAATACAACTAAATAAAAAACTAGATACTATGCAATGTGCATGAAAAATATCCAACTCAAGCCTAATCTACAGAAATTTAGTGAAGCAAACTAAGCCAGTGCAATGGCAAGGCTTCAGCTGAAAGGAAAATTGTCTGAATCACCCAGTAAGAGAACATCAGTTATAGCAATGAGATTTGTTTCTTGATGTCAATCTCCTCATATAAAAATATCAGTAGTTTTAACTTGTATAACCAGGTACAGATATTGGCATCAGAAACCCTTTTCACTGAGTGATCAGATATTCCTGTTTACCTAGTGAGCATAAAGTCTCCTTTCAATAAATTTATGCCTCAACTATATGCAGATAAGATCTACTTCAATATGACAACATATCCAATTCAAGCAATCTTGCCCTTTCTCGACAGGCTACAACTATAATTTAGGGGTTATTGACATCATAAGAACGGAAAATATTCTTTCAGATGCATGCTAGGAAGAGATAGAAAATCTAATACGACATGTTTATATTTCAAACACATTGTAACTTCGTCAAGTTATTGAGAAAATTGCATACTAGGATCTGTTGATCTGCAGCTGAAGTACTAGAAGTTGAGGCTTCCTGTTTATGAAGAGCTGCATTAACAAGTTTCAAAGGATAATTAAAACTCAGGCAGCTTGTAAGCAGTAGACTTGCAATATTTTAATTTCTCTCAACATCTTTATGAGTTCAAAAACAATCCTTTTACCTGTATGGTCCTCGGAGTATTCAACCTGTAAAATAGTCAAGATGTGGTAAACATATCAGAGAACTTGCACATTAGGGTTATATATCTGGAGCATAAGTACTACAACGAATATAAAGACAGAAGCCTAAAGGAAAATCAAATTTGACTTGTAGGTAGGTATATAATTTGTGTAGAGGAGGGAGGGCCATACAGAAGGCCTTGAGTCCAGCAACTGACGGAGGTTCTCATTATCATCCAAAAGCCTAGAAATCTCTTTGTCCTTCTCCTCTATCATTTTATCAGCCAGATCATGAAAAGAACGTTGCTCCTCCTGACAAATATATAGATAAAGAATAAGTAAATGAAGCAAATACTCAGGTCAAAAGATCCATAGAATATCCACAACCTTCAGCTTTTTACATTGTAACTTCAGCTCATATACTTCTTTTTCCAAATTTTGAGTGGAACACTCTTCATTTTGCCTTTCCAGTGCCTCACATCTCACTGTAAAGTTAACATTCAAGTTAATCAACTGCAGTTCTGCAAAAAGAGTAAAGGAAATGTGCATATAAGCTGGAGGTAAAAAGATGATTGCACTACATCGCCATGTTTCTTCCACATTTTGGAGGCTGCTATCCCATGCTTCTTTCTCAGATTGATGTTTAGAAAGAGTAGAGTCAAACTTCAATTGCAAGCTCTTAATCTGTTGCTCTGCTATGCTGAGAGCTTCATCTCTAAGGATGCAAGTAAAGTTAGAGCATTCAGAATTTGTAAGTTATCGATTGAAAACAGATTCCTCTGCCATCGAGCTACTTGGATTTTAATACCGAACTTGCATATGATAAACAAATCACGATACATATCAATCAGTTACATTTTAACGGGGAACCTGCCTACTTGCGTGCACACATGTGTGCAACGTCCATAGACAGAGGAACAAGACAAATTGACAAGTATTTCCAAATACACATGTATGAAACATAGACATCCTGGCAGAGCATTGTCTTATTAATGTAAGACCCAAAGGACTGGGTATGGAACATAGAATTTACTCCCTTCTCCGCGAATGGGACTCCCATTTTGCCATTTTGGTTCGTCCGTGAATAGGAGTCCCGATTCATTATTTCTATAAATGGTGAAAGGTTCCACCAACTCATTCCACTCATATATCATTTAAAACTAATATATATAAGTGGGGTCCAAATTCCACTAACTATCTTTCACCCACTTTTCTTAACATTTCTTAAAACCCGTGCCGGAAAGAAATGGGACTCCTATTCATGGACGGAGGGAGTATTATTTAGCACCTACATTCTAACTTAATTTGCTTTATGATGAAATTTAGAGGTCGGAATAATTGTACAATGAAAAGGAAAAAGAGAAAGTAGCAGAGTAATCGTTTATAAAATTGCAAGGAAACATAATCTTTTGTAGAATCATAAATTGTCAAAAAAAATATAAGCCAGAGGTGTACATACAATGATTGGAATTATCATTTATTTTAATTACCTTTCAGCTTTTCCAGGTCCCAGCCTTATTGCAGATATCTAACCCAAGATTCTGTCAATATTTTGCATCCAACTTTTGCAAACATATAAATTATACAGTTGCCACTGGGACTGTCTTAGCATGTCTCAGTGAGTTGTAATTTCAACCTTAGTTAAGCTGTCTTAGCAAGTATATATCTCCAAACATAGGATATAATTACGACCTTTGCTTCAGCTAATAACATGTAGACTAGACAATAAATTTAGGTTGATCGCAGCAAGTGGTGAACTCCTTCCCTCCTCTCTTGTATCCCACACCAACATCCTACATACCCCCTTGCGGCATTGTTGCCAACACAGAATCTCCTCCCTACCGACTCCCCCTTCTTACTCCTTGTCTTTTTTGCCATTCACATCAGGCACTAGCTACAGGTGGCCTCCTTCTAGTGCCAATTTTTTCAGTCCCAAGAAAAACCTTTTGCTACCACCAAAAATCCCTTTAGTTTCTAAGACATCTTATACTTATGCATGTTATCTAAGGTTTGCTCCCTAAATTAATTATAAAGACAAGCAGGCTCTGTGTAAAATATTTCTGAGAGATAGTGTGAAATAATATAATGCATTTTAGTTCAATGAACAGAAGGCGCAAAACCCTAAACCCTAAACCCAAGCTGTACCCAATCCATATTAGGCACTTTATACCTTTGTTGATTTAGGTCTGCCTATGAAAAAATTCTTTGCCTGAGAGTAACTCATCTAATGTAAATTACTATAACTCAACTTTACTGAACTGATCAATTCAATGTCTGATCTGACACCTTGTCCTACATTTCTGGTTCACTCATAAATTTCCGAAGGGCATCGGTTTTTGTATATCCTAAACCCTAAACCCTAAACCACTGTCTTACAAAATGAAAGAAAAATAAACTAATAATTTCCAGCCTTTTGTATATCCTACTTCATCACACTGCAAATTGTTTACCGAATATCTATTTCTTGTTGGACTATATGTAACTCTTCTGAAGTTTAATTGGCATATCAAGAAGAATTGGTACCTGGTGAAAATCTCCTTATCCAAATTTTTCTGAACATCTTTAAGGTCCTGGAGAGCTTTATCCTTTTCTGAATTTACCAATAGTATTTCTTTTTCAGCATCCTGAGGTACAACAAAATCAGGAATAATGAGGAGCAAGATACAAATATGGGCTCAAGGATTTTTATGTCTTCCCAGAAAATCTGGAACAGTGGCTGGTTTAACCTTCAGAGCTTCCTCAAGAGCTTTGACTTGATCATTGTCCCTTGCAGAAGCTAATTCAGCATCTTTTTTCTGAAGCAACGCATGAGCTCGAACTTTGTAAGAAGAAAATTCCCTTTCAATGCGATTTATCTGTAATTTGTAACCATCAGCAAGATGAAAATTTGAATCGCTTCCAAATGCAACACAGGAAAAGATCCAATAAGCAGTCAGAAAGCAATAAGGACACTTAATCTTCTGATAAAAGTTAACAGATCTCATATGTGAAAGGAAAAAATTATTATTAAAAATTATCAATTTCAAGCTAAAAGTGCAAATGGATTTGATTTTTCCTTGCATTTCCCATGAAAAACACTCTTTTGGAAAATTAATTACCAGAATGTTAAAAGTTGACCAGCAAGAGACAAAATTAGCAATTTCTCTTAAAAAAGGAGGCAAAAAGAAATTTAAGAAAAACCTTTTCATTGGCTTCCATCAGCTCAGAATCTTTGTTATTCAGCAGCTGATTTTGCACAGAGAGTTCCGACTCCAATTGACCTGATAAAGAGAAATGAGAATAGAATTCCATGTCTTAAGCAAAAAAGAAATGTTAAAGTAACATAAAATACTTCTCAATTTTGCTGCTTCAACTTCAGCATGTATTCTGTTACTCTCAGAAATCTCCAGCTTTGATTTCAAGGACTGCAATGTAGTTTCCAGGACCCCTTTTTCTTTCTCCTGGATGACAACAAACATTATATTCAGAGATTTATGCAATGTTGAAAGTCTCAACTTTCTAGTAACTTGCTTGATTCGTTACATCCACAAAATCAGAAAACTAAAGAACTGTAATACATGTTCATTTTTCAGATGATTGAGCTCTCCTTTCAAAGTCTCCATGGCAGCTCTAAGTCGTGCAGCTTCACCACTTGAAGCTGCATCCATCTCTGCAATCTTGGTGTCTTTTTCCAGAATTAAAGCCTGAAAATAGATAGGTACACGATCCTTATTAACTACACATTACATAAACTCCAAAATGCCACTCTCTTACTTGTGAAGTAGGATAAAAATATGATATTTACTAATCATACAGTATACATGGAACATAAAATAAAGATAATAAAGATCAATCACTGGTGCTCAAAATTTGAGAAAACAAACTAAAGAATAATGAGGGAAAGTACCCGCAGAGATGAAATTGTCTCAGTTGCTCGGCTTCTCTCTGCTAAAACCTCAGCAATTTGGGCTTCCAAATTCTCTACTTGCTGAGAAAGAGAATATTCGAACAAGATATTAAAATCTCAAGCTGGTAAGATGCACTTAGAAGTAAGGTCAGAAGAAAGAACCCTTCATGTATTGCAAGGGTTTGCCTGATGTCTGCATGAATTTCACCTTTTGATGCTTTAGGGAGAGTTCTGTAAGTGAAGCTTGCCGCTTTTCGTCAGCCAACGCGAGTAACCCCTGCAGGTCTTCCAGCATCTGCAAAAATTCAAGCACGTATTCTAAGTAAAGTGAAGTGAGTGTTTCATGCAAGACCAGTGACCATGCAATTCTAATGGACGGACATGGAGACCGTAGCATTGAAAAAAAAGGTTTTAAAACTGCTGAACAGGACAACATGAGCAATATGAAATTTCATAGTAGTAAATATTGATACGTCTTCACATCTAGAAGCTGATTTCCAGAATGTATTCTTTATGGAGCAAATATTCAAAGTTCACTTTTTTATCAACATTGAAAATTGTTTCGATAAGTTTGACTATTATGTACCATGATATGTTAATAGTTGTGTCACTTATATGAAGTCAATTACGCACCTGCCTTTCTTGAGCCACATAATAAAACCAACTAAATTATATAAATACCCAGAACATAAGATAAACATTTGATATTAATGGCTATATGGAAATTCTTAGTGTATTATTGTCAAACTGATGAGTAATTTCCGACGTATTAAGCATCACTCGTCCATCCAACTTTCAAGATTACATAACCTTCTGAAATTTCAGAACATCAACAAATTATTAGCGTGAAGATAATGCCAATATATTCGGCCAGTAACAAGATTTATCATCACTATAAGAATATCACTCTGTTCCTCTCTTAAATGACTTTATAAACATAGTTATTGTCTTGGTGCAGTGAAAGTCTTTTTTGCACTGTTAGTTATCCCAACATGGTATCAGCTATAACAAATTCAAGCAAAAAATAATTAGCAGAAGTCACAGTTTAGTACAAATATAACAACATATAACTACAACCATGCTACTCCATTTTAAAAGCAGGCTTATCATAAATACCTTCCAGGCAACTCACAGTCAGTTTTAAAACATAAAACATGCAAAAAATACGAGGACATCTCAAACAATATAAGCTAAACGAAAATGCAAAATGGATGGAAAACAGATTTCTTTATTTCCTAATAAAAGAACAACTTTGTAAAACACCATAAAGTAGGAGCAGGCTGCATCTAAAGTGTAGACCGATACATCTGCTAATATCTTGATTAAGCATCATAATAAAGCCAAGTATGGTGTCACTTAAGATGCACGGTAAAAAAGCATAAAGTAGATACAGATGCAGGGGAGGGACACACACAAATACAGGCAGTAGACATGCAGAATTGACAAACTCTATGACAGTTGTATAAGAGAAAGAAACACTGGCAGCCTTGAGATTCTAAACCTGAAGCAGGCATACCTACAGTCAGCCTAATTGGAGTTATTTATAGGTAAGGAAGTTGAAACATTGCAATCAAATAACATTAATCAAACAAAGTATTTACACAATAACTTCATAAAAACTTGCTTACTACACAACAAGCCTGATGATACAATGTGTACAGTATATCATTGTTATCAGATAAGGAACAGTTGCTGTTTATACATGGAACCGGGTTATGATAACAGAAAACAAGTAAAACACAAGCGACAGAAAGTGTGTTCATTATAAATTCATACCTCAGATAGTGATCACAACAGATGGATATATTTTCAAATGTCATCTTACTATAGAAAACGGCGTACCTGTTCTTTTTCCCCAAGTGTTTGTTGCATTGCCTCCAAAGCACTCTCTTTCGGAATCAAAGAATGACGTAATTCTTCAAGGCTATCCCGGAGTCTGCATAAGAGAATATTGCGAAATTATTTCTACAAAAAAAACTAAGTACTCCCTCTGTTCCATAGTAGTGGAGGCATTTCTTACTGGTACGAAGATTAAGAAAAAAGTGTGTAATGTATTAAATAAAAAGATAATAAAGTAGGAGAGGAAAAAGTAGAGATGATAGAGTAAGAGAGAGGGAGAAGTAAGAGTGTGAAAATATGTTAACTCTCTCTGTCCCATAAAAGTTGAGTCACTTCATTTTTTGCACTCGTTTTGAAAAAGTCGTAATAAATAGTTAGAATGGATAAATAGTAAAGTAAAATCGAGAATAACGAAGATAAGAGTCTTCTCTACATTATTTTCAAATTAACTTTACTATTTATCCACTTTAACTATTTATTACGATTTTTTCAAAACGAGTGCACAGAATGAAATGACTCAACTTTTATGGGCCAGAGGGAGTACTTTTTACTAAAAAAGGAAATGACTCTACTACTATCGAATGGAGGGAGTAGTATATAAGCACTCATTAAGTTGAAACAAAGAAATTTTAGTCCTAAAGTATGCATAACTGAAGAGGTCAAACCTAAACGGTCTCAATTAACTAAATCACAGTTTATCAGGCTAATATGCTCTATGACTTGATGAAGGATACACAACTTTAATTCAGTATCAAAAGGAGTACTCCTATAACTTTAAATGGAAAGGAAATAGCCTTTAGATTTCTAGTAGAGGGATATCATATTTCCACCATTCCATGTAAAAGTACACACTTCTTGCTCTGTGCAGAAAGCATAGTGCGACTGGCAAAAGTGAAAAGGTGTGGCGTGAATTAGTTCCAATTTTGGAATTGCAACCATTACTAGAAGTAGCATATCATGTTCTTGAATTATAATGAGTGATCATTTGAAGATAGCAGGAGTAGAGGATGTGTTATGCAAAAAGAAATCCTAACACATGGAGACCATACTTGTTGTTTGCACTTCGCAATTGCTGCCTCTCTCCATCCATTGCTTTCAGTGCTTCATTAGCATGTTGTTGTTTCCGCTCCAACTCCTGCTTGATTGATGACAACTGGGACGACGCCATATCAGCTTTCTCCCTAACTTCACGGAACTGGACCTCAAGGTCATCTTTTTCCTGAGAGCACAACCCGGTTATCAATCATCAATTCAACCATAAAAGTGAAAACCATTTTAGCAAGCATGGAAATATGCTTGTCGGCTAAATACATACTCCTATTTCAAACGGTTATAGGAATATATAGATCAACTCACTGACTCACACAACAAACATCATCAGTGGTTCTACATTTCTTCTTTGACTTGCGTAATCGGTTTTGTACAATATAACCACAGGAAAATAACATGCAATTGCAGCATAACAGGGAGCAGATCTCCTTCCTTAAAACAGTAGAAACAATTCACAAAAATATCACTCAAGTCAATTACTTGCCCACCAGACAGCTTCATTTACATTTTACACCAACCACAGAACCAGCCTGCCATCTTACATCCAACAACATATAATTTTAAGGTTTTCCCCTACCAAAGATGCTTTGCCAAAACTCACTCTCAGAGAGTTCTTTGATCTAATATATAGAAAAATATTGTAGATGTCTCTCACTATGAAACAATAAGTGATGCCATGAGAAAATCCATATTAACAGAAAATGTTAACCATGGAGGAAAATTCACAGCATAAAACATGATATGGTCCTAGTTGGGCGATGGGGAGCACATCCCAAGGATCCATTTTTCCAGCACGTCGGACGGCAAGAAGGCTGACTCCTAGAGCAAAACACCCAACTATGCAGGTTGGAATTTAAACAAACACCTTGTATGTGAACCTTTCCTCGGAACAGTTGGAGAACAATGGATATTAGAACTTGGAACCTCGAACACTTGGACAGGAACAACAGAGAATCTGAAGCTCTTTGTTTGGGATCTCCAAACAGCAACACTCCTCTTCGAGCGAGTTGGAATGTGATGGATAGGGATGATGACCTGTGCGTTGGATATTTGTTAACACACCATGCGACTGTGACCTTGCCCCAACACCTTGTGATCAATATGGCTGACTTGTGATCAGCTAGGAATGAGCGAACTTCAGCAACATTCGTAATTTACCCTCAACATGTTGAACGTCAAAATTGAGTTGTAGACAAGGGAATGTTTAATTCCAGAAACGAAAAATGGGAGTTCGTTTGTAAGTTGATAATTTATTGTGAAACGATACGTTGCTACGCGATTCATAATAAAAAGATTCAAGAGTTACTTTTTAACTTGTAAATGTTTTAGTGACTCAAGGGTGATGATTAAGAAGTGAGTGCAATAGAGCAGCTGCAGATTAAGAACGAAATCGTGGCTGTTGATTAAGAAGTGAGTGCAATAGAGCCTAGCGGAGAGTAAGGGTGAGGGACCAAGGGAGAAATGTTCTCAAGCCAGTTATTTATAACTATATTTGCTCACTGTTCTGAACTCTGCAATGGAAAATGACCTCAAGCTACTCTATGACTATTTCAGAGATGTGCCATCAGTCATTTTCTTCAGGATAATAATATGAGTATATAACATTTAAGAAAAATGAGATAATAATGCTTTCAGGTTGGCAGTCAGGAATGATACAATAGTTATGATGTCTCCAATCAATCTGACCAAAAGAGAGAGAATGACACAGAAAATGAATCACGGCAGCCAGGAAAAGAAGAGTTGAACAAAAATTCAGGCGTGTACCTTTTGCACCTCCTGAATACGTTGTTTGGCTCTTTTGTGAAGCCTGTTGAACTTAGTGTCAAGTTCAGAATACTTCTCATCTCGCTCCTTGATTTCTTGATCCATCTTCTTTTGAGCTATGGCAGAGTAATAAAACGTAAAATTTGCTTAAGTCTACATGATAAAAGTATAAACAAATCCAAAAGTATAGAAGAACAAACCCTATGCATAGGTGCCGACAAAAAGATACTATCAGGTTTCAGATAAGTTGGGCTAAAGATCGTATTGAAACTAAATAATATAAACCTTCATCAAATTTAGCAGCAAGCTCTTGTGCTCTCGTATCTGCCTCCAAGTGTGCAGCTCTTAGATGCTTCATAGCCTCCTCGGCAGCATATCGTGTCTGCCTTTCTTCAAGAAGTTGTCTCTTCAGTGACTCAATTTCTCCACTAAGATCTGTGAGATCATCCCCGAGATCTTTTGAGTCAGGTTGATCAGAATCATTATCCCCAGCCTGTAAGCTACGCTCTAGGTCAGGCGGATCAGAATCATCATTCCGTTCCTGTACTTCTTGTGGGTCAGGCTGAACAGAATCATCATTCTCAGCCTGCAGATCAGATCCAGGACGGGTCTTTAAACCCTCATCCTGAGTCATCATATATTCATGTTGAACCATCTGTACAAGATCGTCATGGTATCCATTCTCATTCGCAAGATTACTATCCAGTTGCTCCTCAGTTTCGTGCTCTGCAACATCCGGCGCATGATTTTCCGGCTCTTCTTGGGACATGCTTGCAGATTCAGTTATGACCTTATTCTTTCTTCATCTTCAGATGTAATTCTAAATGAGCTGCCCCACCAAAAGCTGAACAATAAATTAAATCAATCACAAGCACACACTATAATTCATCAATAGAGTCACTGCACTGCTGCCGTCGCATAAATCGACTATCAAGCTTTGTAATTGTTCAGGGAGGGTATTTTGGTAAATGTCATAAGATCTGCATTCTCAATTTCTCAGATGTAGATAGGTATGATCGGTGCAAACTGCAAACGGTCTCGGCTCAGATCCGGTTCAAAATGGGAACCGTTGGCTGGCGGTTAAACGAAATTTCGGTTCATCGAGCTGATTACGATTCCGGTTAGGTTTCTGAAACAGGTATAGTATTTCATTTTTTTTTTCAAATTAATTTGAAAGGTGAAACTGAGGGCATCTACAGTGCGGCTCAACCGCAATGAGCTCGCATTGCAGGTCGAACGGCTCTTGGAGAGCTCGTGAGCTAGCATGCAACGCTCCCCCTAACGTGGCGCGATATGGTGTGGACGGTTTTGTCTACTCGAATGAGCGTCGTATTTTGATCATTTTAATTTATTTTTTTAAAATGAAAATAAAGTGAACTACCTCAAAAGTCCCTAACGTTTCCAGTCGTGACACTGAAGGTCCCTAAGAAAAAAAATATTATCTTCGGATGTCTCTAACCTTAAATATAATCACGTATCTTGTTTTTGTAGCCAATTTTCGGAACAAAATACCCAAATTCCTTGAAGGGCATTTCAGACATATTACCCTCGACCTGCCGACCTAGTCTGCCAACACCTACACAATTTGTAGACCTTACCCAAATACTTTTGTCAAATCATAGTTGAAATTTCTCACTCTGTGTATGTATCTCTATTTTAAGGGTTTGAAATTTGAAATTAATTTCTCTTCTCTCACTTGAATTCATCCTCTCATTTTCTTTCGTTTAATGAGTGTGGTCCGTATCATTCATATACACATTCGATCATCCTATAGCTGAGTTTGACATCACAATTTGGGTAACTTGCACTCTGACCGGTAAGGTGAATTCAGGTCGATTTTGCAGCTGAATTTGGGTCAATTTTGCACCTGATTTTGGGTGGGTGGATTTTGCAGCTGAATTTGGTTGTATACAATTTTGGGTTTATGCGTGTTAGGCTTGTCGTGCAATTTTTTGGGGATTTCTTTTCAAAATAATGGCGTATAAGTTTTTAATATGTGTTAATTTTTAATTTGTAATTCGGGTGCTTGTTGCAATGTCTTCTTCTAGTTCTAAGTCGTACGGGTCAAGTTTTAATTGGAATTGGCCCCGTCCAGATATTGAGAACTACAATCATGATCTTGAGGCTGAGCTAGTGATATTTAGGACGGCTGCTAATCCTGGTCGACGTTACTATCGTTGTCCAATATGGAAGGTATGGTATGGTACAATCATAAAGAAAATGTTCCATTACAGATACGAAATGTAATGATTTTGAATGAATTATGCAGGAAGATGATTGCAGATTCTTTCGATGGGTTGATGCTGGTCTTTCCCCAAGTCAAGACACTTACTTTCAAAAAATCAAGCTCGAACGAGATAAGTTTGAAGAACAACTCCGATGCCACAAAATTATGGACGGTGTTTTGAAGATAAATTGCGTTTGAAAACTGACGAATGTGAAGAGATGAAGTTAAAATTGAGCTTAAAATCTGAGGAGTGCGCAAGCCTTAAGTTACAAATTGATAAAGCAACCAAAGTGTCCCGAAATATGAAGATTGTAGTGTTGTTGTTATGTGTTGTACTTATTCTCCTTATGTAATGTTAACTGTTTCATTTTCCTTTTCCTTTAATCATTACCAGTAGTGTTAACAACTTTGTTAGTTGAATAAGCCCATTTGAATAAAATCACGAATGAAGTGCAATATATTTGATTGAAAATACAAAATACACAAACATGTATAACAATTTTGTGTTAAAAAATCACGAATGAAGTACCACACCTTTGAATGAAAATACACAAAACGTACCTGACCTTTAAATATGAAGTATCGGTATGCCGGGATATGACGGTCATTAATTAATTAAATAAAATAATAATTATATAGTTATATATAATTCAAATTATTAGAATTAGAAAATGATAAAAATATAACATTAAAAACTCTTAAAACAATTAATAAATTATATAAAAGTAATACACGTCTAATAATCCAAGTAAAGTCTTTAATTCAATAAAATATAAAACCATTAGTGGTCGCTGGAGGTCGCTAGCGAGGCAGGAGGGCGCCGAAGAGACTGAAGGGCGGCGGCTGAGATAGGTGAGGCAGAGGGGTTGGAGTTATGCGCTGGCAGCGCAGCGAAGCTAGGAGAGGGCTGGGCAGTGGCGGCGAGGAGCTGGGCGGTTGCGGCGAGGGGCTGGGCAGGAGTTGCAGCACAGGTAGAATTACCGTAAGAGGGGAGGAGATGAGTGAAATTAGGGCCAGCTTCATATCATCTTTTGGTAACTTACCGGGTATGAGTGTGAAATGGGCCGGGTTATTGAGTATAACTTAATGGATAGTCAAAATTTAAATTAAAAAAAATTTAAATTGAAGCAAAAAAGTCGAAACCGAATAAAAAAAGTCAAAATTCACCGCCATTGCAGGATATGGCGGTGCCACAGTGGCCATGGTCGATATACCGGTGCCACGGCGGCCATGACCGTCGTGGCGATGACGTTTCACTCTCAAACCGCCACGACATAGCACCATTGCGCCGACATGGCCGCTATTTGACAACATTGATTGAAACAATAAAATGACTCCTTATAAGAGAACATCTTGTCCACAAAATCATAGTTAGTTTCTCAACACAATTTGTCCTTAGATTTAACTTAAGATGCAGAGTTTAGTTTAGCTTGTAGCACTCATAATTACAAAATTAGGTAACAAGATGCAATTTCTGACATACTTATTAAAATAATCAAGTGAAAGTGTCCTCCCTGTCGCCTTCGACAGTGTCGCCTTCCTCCAAGTTGGATAAGTCGAGGAAATGTGTCGGTCGATGATCCTCGTGATAGAACTCTAGTGGTGTGCCAAGTTTAACTACATATTTCATGCTCACTGTGTGCTTCTCAACCATGAAATTGTAGTTCCATGGACCATTATCGGGGATCTGTAAAAAGGTCAAATTAGGATATACACAAGGACTACGATGGATGATACTAAATCATATAATATAATTTGAAGAGTGTATTATTACCATATAAAATCCAAGGAAACGGTCACTCAAAAGCATCTTAACCTTCTCGTAGTACGTAGGAAGGTAACCATGGGGGTTGCTTACCGCATCTTTGTTGCTATTCCCCCATTCATAACCTGATGGGGTCAACTTGTAGGCAGTAAGAGAGCACGAAGCAGTGGAGAAACTACAGGTCAATACTATACATTTCTCTATGTCCCATTTAATAAACCCCTAAACTACAGGTCACTACATACGTTTAATAAAATCACGAATGAAGTACCACTCCTCTGATTTAAAATCACGAATGAAGTACTTGCTATTAGCTGAATATATATATCTCGACTTTTATAATCACGACTAAAGTAGTATTGTTTGTGCGGAATAATACACGACGTAAAAGATAAAATACCATAAGCAGACTAGTTCAAAATAATTGTGCTAGACTAGTTCATATGATTAATAACATACATACGCAAAAACCCATTCATATCATAACTACGCTGTTGACAACTATCAAAACTCATCAAAATATTGTGTGATCATACATACAGAAACCTTAGTCATAATAGCATAGTATAATAATGTTTGACAAAAAAGGCTTAAAGCCCCCTAACAAAAACCAACACCATTGTTTAGACTTAGACTTATACAGAAGCCAATCTTCTCAATCTTCACATTCTTCCCAATATTTCCAATCTTGTTCCACATGCGAGTACTCAATCCTGATCCCCGCGACGGCCACAACACTGCGGATGAGCCCTAGTCCGACGTATGGTAGGCCTCGGAGGAATTGTCTACAACAAACAACTAAGCGTTCAAATTCACGTCCAACGAGTAAAATATGAAATATATTGATGGATACTGAATACTAACTATTGGTTTTGTCGTTGGTTGGAGGCTTCGACGCTAGTCCGCCGTGTGCTAGGCCGTCCCCGTCCCCGAGGAGCTGGATTGGTCTGTAACATACAAACATAACATTAAAATAGATGCCCAACGGATGGGGAATTCATATATTCGTACTGAATACTACCTCTTGGTTTTGACCCGAGTTGGATGACTCTACCATGTTACCGATATCCGTCGTGTGTGGGTCATTAGCCTGTGACGAACTTTGACCAACTTCAGTACGAGCATCTACACGGGGATCATTGGTGCATGTTCTCCTGTTATGACCTTCTTGTCCGCACCGACGACATCTTAGTATATAGGTTCGCCTTAGTGACTCTGCTCCATTCTCATCATGTCGAACCTGGGGCTCTTCGCGCCTGAGTTTCTTCGGCCGTCCACGTTGTCGCTTTGTCCTTGGTGGCGCCAATTCAAATCCAACAGTAGTAGTCTTGGGTCATTGATCCATCCCATTGATTGGGTAAAAGACATTCTCGTACAACATCGACATTGTGGACCTTAAATAATAACGGGAGACGTAGTCTGTTACATCCTATCCTTTCTTGTTGATTGTAGCGATTGCATGAGTGCACGGGATCCATGTCAACTGCCATGATTTGCATAAGCATGTAAAGTCACGCATGTTGACACTACATACTGGGCAAACGGTCCCAGCACTTGGTACGAATCCTCTCCGTTCCATGTTGACCTTCAAGAAGAAGCCCCCACGTACAACTTATCCACTATCTCTTTGATAACGGACGGCAGTGTTTGATCGTAGGTCTTGATCAACTGGCCTCTAATCTGAATCCTCTCTATCTGACTCGTCTGAATCTCCTCCAACATGGTGATAATGGCCAACTCTCGAGCAATCGCTATCTTTGAATTGGAGGTCTCGCAGATATTATTGAGGATAACATCACAACAAACATGTGAGGAGAAATATGCCTTCACCCATTTTTCTTTTGGAGCAACACCGAGTAGGTATTGATGTACTTGGGGATATATAGTCCGCAACGCATCCATCTGCTCCTCATATTGCTCGTTGGTTGTACTCGACGCAAGCTACCACAACATTTCTTTAAAATGATCGCCGATGAATCGCTTCTTGAAGTTGTTGTATATGTGTTGAACACAGAAGCGATGCTCGCTCTGTGGGAAATTCTCAAGAATGGCTTTTGCAAGTCCCTACAAATGAAACACAACACAAAACCCATTAGCACATATAACAACAAGTATAATGAATATAAGTACAAAAATAGGTCATATCAAAGTAATATCATAGCACAACACAACACCCAGCTAACATCTAGACTCTAATCACAATCGAAATATTAATGTATAGGTCAAATCACAAACAAAGTATAAATATTTTAAAAATCACATTTGAAGTATAAACGTTATACTGAAATCACATAAGACATACCTTTTGTTGATCAGACATGAAGACATATGTAGGGTCATTGTCATGCAATTGAAGGTCCTCAGCTAGGTACTAGAGAAACCATTTCCACTGAGCGTAGCTCTCTGTCTCAATCACTGCCCACACAATAGCCCACCAACCGTTGTAGGAATCAATTCCAATGGTCGTCATCAATTGGCCCCTATACATACCTCGTAATAAACCAGCATCTAGGAAGATAATTGGACGGCAAAAACGCATCCAACCCTTTTTTAAAGGCCCCAAGCAACAATAAAACCTCAAGAATATGGGGCCTACAGTGTCAGGATCCCTGAAATTCTCATAGTGTATGTGCACACTTGAATCAGGGTGTGTCCGTTCCAATTCAGATTTGTAGTAGAACAGCCTTCGGTATTGGAGTCCCGCCTTCCCAAAGATGCCTTCTAATGCGGTGTCTCTTGCCCGATATGCCTTCATCCTACCAAATTTTTACCCGAACTCCTCATCCACACACTGCCGAATAGATGCCAATGGGACATGAGGATTGGCTTTGATTTTTTCCATGTAACGCTCAGCCAGCCACTTGGTCGTGAGCCATTTCTGATCCAACACTTGCGAGCCCGTGTGAACATGATCCCTCTGCATATTCACCACCACATAATCAGTGTTGTTGTGGGTTTCAATCTTTCTTGCATACACATACCACTCGCAGGCCTTGCCTCTACAGATGGCTTGAAGTCTCTTTCCATCATTTTTTTCACATGCACATGTCGTCTCGTCATTATCGCCTACTGCCGCATGACCTTGTAGAAGAAATCTCGATCCGTGAAAAGATCACCAGGCCTCCAAACTGGAAGCTCCTTGGTCAGCTTGAAAGGAGTGTACTTTATACCCATTCTCTGCAACCCCTCCAAATCCTCAAGATCTTGTAGATCTTGAAGCTCATCTACGGTTTCTTGCTCGCATAGTGCGTTTGTATCGGACGACGAGTTTCTTTTGTTCACAACAGGGGAATATTTTTTGCCTTTTGTTGGACCCACCACTGTCTTGACCACTCTGCTTTCCAGACCCCTCTGCTAGACCTGCCCACGGTTCATGAACCGGCGGTTTCGGTTCGGAACCGCCGGTTCCGGTTTTGGGAAATATGGAACCGGAACCGAACCGTGAGGCTGTTTCACGGTTTCGGTTTCGGTTCGAAAACCGGCGGTTTCGGTTTCGGTTCGGAACCGCCGGTTTTCGGACGGTTCGTAGCGGTTTAGGTTCGGTTTCGCGGTTTCACGGTTTTTTTCATTAATTTTTTTTTGCCATATAGTTTGAAATTATAAAATAAATTGGAACAAGGAAATGGGTAGTTTAAATTGAGAGATTGAAGAGAGAAATTCTTGTTAACACTAAAATGAGGTGAGTGTAAGTAAGGATAAAGAGGAGTATTTAATATAGATAAAAATAGAGAGAAATGAGATCCAATTTGAATTTAAAATCAACATTTAAGAATAAATAAATAAAAATAAAAGAAATGGTGTTTTGTGCAATCAATTTTGAATAGTGCAGCCATCGCCCACCGTCAACCAATCAATTTTGAAGACTCAACTAATCAATTTTGAAGACTACAACATTAACCAATGTTAATTTATTATACTTTATTTAAAGTAATCAATTCTTCTAAGTTTATTAAAAAATGTTGGATAATATTTATTAATAATTATCCATACTCCATAGATTCCATACGTAAAAAAAATATGTTAATTAATAAAATCGGAAATAGTATTATAAAGTTATTACCATAAACCATACAACATAGACTCCATCTTGTAATTTAGTTATTTTTATTTTATTATCTTTTATCTTATGTTTTTCAAATTACCATCCAATTTTACCAAATAGTATTATAAAGTTATTTTTGCTACAAAATTTTGTCCCACATTATTGTTTCTACGGATATTACCAAATCTAAAAATGAAAATTATATATATAAGAGTATAAAACTCATAAACCGGATCATTCAACAATGTTTTATTTAATGGAGTATAGTTTTAATATAAGGATTAACTATGTTTAAATTTATCATTGCGTTGGCGGTTCGGAACCGTGAAACCGCCGGTTCGGAACCGTCCGGAACCGGCGGTTCGGTCGCGGTTTCGGTTCGAAAAATTTGGAACCTGAACCGAACCACGGTTCTAAAATTCACGGTTTCGGTTCGGCATATTTTTCGCGGTTTCAGTTCGGAACCGTAACCACCGGTTACGGTTTCGGTTTTAACCGCCGGTTCGGTAAACCTTGGGCAGCTCTACCCTCTGCTTCGGTCTCCGGCTCGACACTCCGATGTTGCTGTTCCGGTTGTTGTTGCTGACATAACGACTAATAGAATGAGGTAAACAACTGTTCATCTCGACACATGTTGGCCAACGATTTAAAATGCCCGACCTCATCGTCTTCATCATCAGTAGTACATCCCTCATTATCCAGATGACATCCGTCCGGATCATATTCTAAAGAAGGACGGTAAACATGAACTAGCTTTGTGGAAGTAGCCGCCACTTTGAGGAAAATCCTTTAGATGTGGCTCCTCAATAATGGGCATCAAAGGGCCGCCTATTAAAACCCCCTTGCAGTCATCACTGTACTTTGGATCACAATAATAGAACTCATATATCATCTTCCTATCATACTTTAACTTTAACACCATACTCGAGAGGTTTAGGAGCTCGAATTGGTCCATGGTACAATAGTTGAAGAAAGTCAAATACCCCCCAACATACTTTTTCTCCTCGTTGATATGGAAGAATGAACCACCATGATGGAAAGCAATGGAAAACCTTCCAGGATCTTCCTCTGTCAAGGAAAAAAATCAAACCCTAAATTTCCAAAAATATCAGATAAACAAAACAAAAATCAAACCAAACAAATTTACAAAAAATCAAACCAGCTCAACCAAAACATATTAAAAAAAAAAATCAATATCGGAGCCCTAATCACAAACTGAGGATATCTATACTGAAATTCTAATATACGGATGAAATTAAAAACATAACTTACTATATTCCTCTTTCGAGTAGAAAAAATCCAGCTCAGGATCTCGGACATCCCATGTTTCTTTATCCACATCTGTGACCTCCGATCTTGGTCTCGGTGGCGGTGGCGGTGGTGAGGGTTCCTTTTTACGATGAGACGAATTCCGCGAAGATGACGCGCCTGAGGTTCCAGTGCGCTTCCGCTTTGGCGCCATTCATGCAAGAGAAGAAAGGGTTTACAGGCAGGTGTGTGTTTAGGAAGAGTGAGTTGTGAAATATTTGAGTTGTGTTATTTACTTTAGTAAATAAACACATAGTGTATATGTACATGTGGCGTGTAATTGAAGCGAGAGTCTCTAGTGTCTAGACAGAGTATACCAACCGACGCTACAAGATGTCAAATCGCAACGGGCGATGAACACTGCTCGATGTCAGCATGCAGGCTGCCACTGCACATTCTGTACTGGCTTTGTCCAAAATTCCCTTTAAGGGCTGAAGGGTCTTTTAGTCAGAAAAAACAAGATACGTGATTATGTTTAAGGTTAGAGACATCTGAAGATATTTTTTTTTCTTAGGAATCTCCAGTGTCACAATTGAAAACGTTAAGGACTTTTGAGGTAGTTCACTCATAAAAATAATACTTCATCCTCCCACAATAGTATGCACTATTGGTTGAGCACGAGCTTTAAAGCACTATTGATAAAGTAAGAGAGATGCAAGGAAAAAATGATTGATGTATTATTATTGGATGATGGGTCTCAGCTCATTAAGGTATAAAGACTTTTTAAAATAAAAAGTACATATTCCTGTGTGACCAACTAAAATGAAAGAGCGCATGCTCTTGTGGAATAGATAGAGTAAATATTTTCTACTTCTCAAATATTATCAATTTTTTAAAGTTTTTTTTGTTCATTTTTTATCATCCAATTTATCCTTTAACTCATCTTTAAATACCACATTTATCATATACTCTCTTTGTCCGTAAAATATTGTCCATGTTTGACTTGATACGGGTTTTAAGAAATGTGAATAAAAGTGAGTGAAAAAAATTAGTGGAATGTAAGTCCTACATTTATATATTATTATTTGGAGTAGTTTTATTTTATAATAGAATGTGAGTATAATGCGTTAGTAAAAAGTGAGGTCCATTTACTAAAAATGCAACAGAAACAAAGTGAATAATATTTCACGGACGAGGGAATAAATTTTTTGACACTAAAAAAACTCCCTTTCACTCAATTTTTTTCCTCTACAAATTATCTTTCTCTCATTCTCAATTCTATAATTGACTCAAGGTGAGATGAATACGTCCATAGTCGTCATTTAAACACATCAAATGTTGCGGTGAAGTTAAACTATACCACTTTGCTCAAATTTCAATTGTCCCCCCTTAATTTTCTTTTATACATGAGTGTTACTACTTCTGTCCCTGAAAATTTGATATATATTACCATTTCGGTCCATCCCTAAAAATTTGATACACTTCACTTTTATCATTTTTGGTAGTGGACCTCATATTCCATTAACTCATTTCTACTCACATTTTATTATAAAACTAATACTTTAAAAGTAGGACTTACATCCCATCAACTTTTTCAACTCACTTTCCATTACATTTCTTAAAACCCGTGTCGGGTCAAAGTGTGGCAAATTTTGGGGGAAGGAGGTAGTAATTTTTTATGTTTACTTTTCGTCCATTTTGTAAATGATCGGATTATTTTATAGGAGTATTTTATAATTTACTAGCACGTGACTTGTAGAAATTCTACACAAACTCACTTAGGGCCGTAATAATTTATATTGTAATGTAAATGGTCTTTATGCCCCATGTTAAATCACAATGAGAAATTAATTTTCGAATTTCAACAGTTTATACATTAATAAATTATAAAAAATACTATACATTAGTTTGATAATTAGATTATTCTCAAGGGCTGTGAGTGAGAAATGTCATTATAAAATTCATAATTAGTTCACTAAATATATTTTACGACAGCCGATATAAATATTTTTATTCACACATTTAGAGCTACGCCTAACCCTAAATGACAATGAAGTAGTAGTATATAAATTTATGATATGGGACTATGGGTATGGTTCTATCATACCCGCAAGTCAAAATCATATTTGTATTATATACTCGCTTTAATTAAAGATTTATTAAAATAATAAATTAAAACTAAATGCAATATTTAATTAAAATACTTTTAATAATTCCAAATATGTCTCTAGGCAGTACTAGTATGCATGGTATTATGTCTTTCCATTCTATATGCATTAGGATTGTGATTACTGATTAGTGATCTGCGCATAAATACACTTTAATACATAAATAAAGACCAAATTTCAATGTGTTATGAATTAAAACGTTTTTATATGAACTAAACTGCAGTTATAGTGAACTACAACGTCCGAACTAGACTCCAAACTCTTCACTATAATGACATCTTAGTTCACCCATTATTTTGGTCTCTAGTTATGCATTTAAATATGATTGTAGTTAATAGTTATGCATGGTTTTACAAAAATTACAACTTACCAGAAATAGGAACTTTGGAAACAACATAGCTTTTAATGCAAAATTAAGAAAATAAGAGAGAAAAGGAAAAGATAGGTAAAGTAAAAGAAAGAAGGAAAAAATAGTAATTTATGTTATTGGATTATTGGATTCATCACTTAAAAGCGAAAGTTTCTACTTTTAGGTGTCTGGAAAAAAAAATATAATTCTATTTTTGGAAAACGGGCTGAGTTTAAAAAGAGAGCGTAGTTATACATGGTAATACACAAATTACTATAAAAATTAAAAATCAAATATAAGAACTAAAAAACAAGTACAATTAAATAGAAAAAGTAATAAGTATCAATTATTTGAGCATTAAATAAAACAATTAAATTATTAGCATTCATAACTTCTATATTTACTCAAATAATAGTAATAAATAATAATGGCATTAAAGAGTTAAAATTCATAAAAAGACAAAAATCGAAACAATAGATTTAGCGAATATTGATAGTGGTACAACTCATTTGACCGTTGGTGTATCAATATCCATTCTTCTTTCTACGGAAAGAATGAAATTAACTGAAGTAGCCGTTGCGTTTGAAAGGTATAAACTATAGCGCAAAAAAGGAAACAACGCCGCTCCGTTTCCGCTCCTCCATTCACTCGGAAACTACTTAATACTGTTTGCTTCACTTCTCTTAACAGACCTAACTGCTCTTTGATCCTTCATTTTCTTCGCATAATCCAACAAATATATTTGAAAAATGGTTATATCCAAAGAGAATAACGTAGGCCCCACAAATGTGCGAGGTAACTGTTTGATGAAACGCGTTGAAGTTGCTTGAAAGCTCCATCCTTTTTTTTTCCCCTGAGATTTTGATCATTTTTTTGTGAAAATGGAAGGTGGAGGACGCAATAGAAGAGCTCTAAGTGTGATCAATCATGATCTACATAGTTATGCTGCGAAAAAGCGAGGATTTGCAAAGTAAATTGTTAAATCTTTGGTTATAAGTTTAGATATTGTTCGAGAATTTGCTTCTTAGAGATATATTGATCAAATTTCTAATTCTGGAATCACAGAGTGGGAGGGGTTTGTAACAATGGAGCTGGATTTTCTGGACATAGGCCAACTGTTAGGTTAGATCAAACCTCTTTATTTCAAGATGCTTCCCTTTTTAGACGCATTTTTTTTATGGCTATAGATTTCAATTAGCTGATGTTGATTGCTTGATTTATTAAGGAACTCGGCTGCTGTGATGGCAGTGCAGCGGCATCCTAGTGTGGAGGTAAGTGAGACTCTTTCGAATTCGGAAGTTGTTGAACTCATTCAGCAAAGGATTTGTGATTAATCGGTTTTATGGTGAATTCGGTGTTGTATAGGAAGCGATTAAGTTGAAGACATCTGAGCATGAGTCCGCGGTATTGGAGGACATTGCTTTGACAGATGTTGAAGTTGATCATGAGCCAGTGCCAATGTCGTTGGAGCATTCGGAAATTGAAATGAGAGACAAGGATCAAATGGTGTGCATCACTTTCTACTTTCTCATCACTGTTTGGTTTTTTTGGAAATGATTGAGTGATTTAGAGGAGGCTCGTTGCAGGAGGAGGTTGAAATGGAGGACATATTTGAAGACACAAGTACAGACATCGATGCTTGCGATGCAAAGAATCCGCTTGGTGTTGTGGACTATGTTGAGGATCTATATGCTTATTACAAGAAAATGGAGGTAAGCTTGGAATGAATGATGTTTTAAGTTAGTCGTTTTTACAAGTATGAACTTCCTCATTCGATTGAGCAACGATTTATATGCTTAAGCTCGAGCTCAGCTTGAATCAAAATCATTTATACTAGCGTACGATTGGTGCAGGGTGCGAGCCATGTCTTGCCTGAATATATGTCACAACAACCGGACATAAATGAAAGAATGAGGGCCATCCTAATCGACTGGCTCATAGAGGTAGGTGGCAACACTTTGATTAAGGGCATACGCTTTGCTAGTCTAGTGGAGCTGAACTCATCATCACCGAATTTTGTTTACCAACAGGTGCACCACAAATTCGATCTGAGGAAAGAGACGTTGTTTCTAACAGTAAATCTGATTGATCGATTCTTAGCAAAGCAATCGGTGGTGAGAAAGGAGCTGCAGCTTATCGGTCTAGTAGCAATGCTCTTGGCTTGCAAATATGAGGAAGTTGCAGTTCCGGTTGTGGAGGACTTAGTTTTTATATCGGATAAGGCTTACGAGAGGAAAGAAGTGCTCAAAATGGTAGCTGTTTTTCAACTCGATCATCTCCTAATCTGTTTCAAGGCTAAAAAACACTAACATGATCACATCTGTTTCCAGGAGAAGTTGATGCTCAATACTCTGCAGTTCAACATGTCAACCCCGACTGCGTATGTTTTCATGTTGAGATTCCTCAAGGCGGCCAAGTCCGACAGCAAGGTGAGTTAGATACAACGGTAACTATCGCGATCAGATCACATTCACTTGACATGAAAATGGCTTGACATCCCTTGCTGTGTAACAGCTCGAGCTACTCTCATACTTCTTGATTGAACTTTGTCTGGTGGAATACGAGATGCTCAAGTATCCCCCGTCGTTCCTGGCTGCTGCAGCGATATACACGGCCCAGTGTTCGATCCATGGCGTCGCACAGTGGAGCAAGACATGCGAGTGGCACACTAGCTACTTAGAGGATCAACTACTGTGAGTCTTGATCCTACAAATCTGTTTTTTCTTAGGCGATGCTATTGTGAAATGCCTATTCACTTTTTTTTTTTACTTGGCGCAGGGAATGTTCGAGGATGATCGTGGGGTTCCACCAGAAGGCGGCTGCCGGGAAACTCACTGGAGTTCATAGAAAATACAATACGGCTAAGTTTGGATATGCGGCAAGATGCAAACCTGCAGATTTTCTTGTACAGTAGGCAAAATATGTAACAGAATAATGAGATAGTCCTTGCAACACAACGCGTTGCGTGGCTATTAAATTTGTTCATTAATCATTGACATGTAACTTTCTGATTTTGTACTTATTTTTATTAATAATTGTAATTATCTATTCTCTCATAGGAGAATGTATTTCATATTCCAGTTGTCGTATTATTTGAATGGGATATAATAGGATAGCAGAGCAATGTACCACCCGATGGGATATGAATAATAGCCTGTTACGTTAGTTCATTCTGAGAAAAGATATCAGAGCAATGTAACACCCGTGCATTGGATGCACCATTAATTTATTCGTAGTAAATATTTCAAAATTTAAGCAATATCGATATCGTATATATAAATAATATAAATAAATATGTATCCAATAATAATTTAATTTTGTAACATATTGATGATAAATCTAAATTAAATTAAAGCATGTATCCTTAAATTTTTTAATTATTTAACATCCATGCTAGCGCGCCGACAATGATGCTATTGTTTCCAAATATAGCAACTCCCTTAAACTATGACTAGTTCTATTCTTTTAACAAATACTCCTTCCGTCCCATTAAGAGTCACGCTTTTCCATTTCGGTCCGTCCCCAATTAAGAGTCACACTTCATTTTTACTATAAATAGTAAGTAGGTCACACATTCCACTAACCCAATTCACTCATATTTATTATAAAACCAATATAAAAAAATGGGTCCCACATTCCACTAACTTTTTCAACTAACTTTTCTTTACATTTCTTCAAACCCGTGTCCGGTCAAAGAGTGACTCCTAGAAAATTTGTCACTTATTTTCATTTTGTCCATTCTTAAAAATTTGTCATATTTCATTTTTACCTTTTTTTTGTAGTGACTCCACGTTACACTGACTTATTCTTATTCGTATTTTATTATAAAATTAATTACATTCCGGATCAAATGATGACAAATTATTAAGGATGGAGAGAACACTTATTTTTTTTAGGAATTTTTAGGAGATCGGTAATTATCATGATTATTCATACATGTAGTATTTATAACTGACAACTAACAAGTATACCTACATATAGACTATGAAAAAAGTAAATTGCATTAGAAGATAAATTTTGCTTAGGCAAAAGTTAAACCTACGTATATACACCTTAATTTCCATCGCAAAAAGTAGGTGAAAGTGATTGTTTAATTATCGTTATTAGATCGGTAATTATCATGATTATTCATACATGTAGTATGTATAACTGACAACTAACAAGTATACCTACATATAGACTATGAAAAAAGTAAATTGCATTAGAAGATAAATTTTGCTTAGGCAAAAGTTAAACCTACGTATATACACCTTAATTTCCATCGCAAAAAGTAGGTGAAAGTGATTGTTTAATTATCGTTATTAGATCGGTAATTATCATGATTATTCATACATGTAGTATTTATAACTGACAACTAACAAGTATACCTACATATAGACTATGAAAAAAGTAAATTGCATTAGAAGATAAATTTTGCTTAGGCAAAAGTTAAACCTACGTATATATGTTAAACCTACGTATATACACCTTAATTTTCATCGCAAAAAGTAGGTGAAAGTGATTGTTTAATTATCGTTATTAAATCTCACATCATTATTTGTTTTCGCCGCTGACACATTTAATTCCCAACTTAACTGAAAAACCACTCTCGAAATAAAAACTACTGCCCCAATTATTGGGTTCTTTTTGGTCAACGAAATCCGTTAATTTCACCTATTTCTTGTGCTCGTAACATTAAATTCTATAATCATTTTGAAATTAATTAGATACATACAAAATATTTTAACCTACTCTGGTACCTAATGAAAAAAAAGAAAAAGAAAAGAATAAGATAGAAAAAAGTGAAATATATTGCAGTAAGGGCAAGAACAGCAGCTACTTACACGGATTTTCAGTTAATTCCGTTTTGAATTTGTCCGCACATCTCCATTCCTTTCCTAATTTCCTTCATTTGACCAATCCCTCTCCCGATTTAGGTGCCTTAAATCAATCGCCTTTTGCTTCCGTTCCGATTCCTTTCACATTTTTCTGTAAGAATGTTTCTGTGATCTGTTCATCTTCGATTTACCCCTTCGGATCAAATCGAGTTGGATCGAATTCAGTGGATTTCGATTTTGATTTGCAGTCCTGATCTAAATCATGGCGGAGAAGGTAGATCCCGCGCAGAAGCTGTATACCACAATGCGCCTCTGGGAATTCCCCGATCAGTACTTGGTTGAGCCGACTGACGGATCCTCCGCATCGTTTCTCGCTATTAGCCGCCTTGATGGCTCCATGAATCTTATTGGTAATTTCATTCCTTAACATTTTTCTCTTCTTGATAATCTACTGTAGTTTTGTGGTATTGTGGAAATTGTCTTTTTTAATTTTCTCTCCTTTTGTGCTATAGATGAAATACCTCAATGCAACACGGTTCGAGTTCCTAAAATTCAGACCATCTATGGTGTGGTGGGTATGCTCAAGCTTTTGGCAGGCAAGTTTTTTAATTACCAGAAGATAATTAGCACTTATTCATGTTCTATCGTGTTTTGGTTAATAGTGAATAGTGACCACAAAAAGGTCTACTTGTTACCTAGGTGAGTAAATTTATTAGTATGATGATTATCATTGCACCATCAGAAGCATTAAAGAAACGAAGGATCATGTTTCAATTTCCCCTCATGATGGTCAAAGGAAGTTTTTCTTCTACTTGTGAATTCAAAAAAGTAGGAATCAACTTGTTGCTCACAAGTGCCTTTTGCGATTTTGCGTGTTTGCAATCATTTTGGAGAGTTTGAAACTTCTGATTTACATTTTCTATTCACCAAGTGGTTATTTCAACACTGTACTTTTGTTGGTGGAATAAAATTATAAACTTGATCCACTGATTACCATAGAAAGTTTCCTTCATACTACTGACTCTAGAAGGATATGGACTTGGGGTGAAAAATGTGGTCGAGGTTAGCAGTGACTGCTGGGATATTTCTGGATAGGGGTTGAGTTGGAGGCGAGTTCTTGAAAGTTGGATGAAATAATCTTAGACGTTGTAAATTGTGATGTATACTCTTTGTTTCAGTTAGGCCTCAGCGACCTTACCAGAAATTAGTTGGTATGGTTGCTCTTGTAGGTAGGTACCTTAAGGGTAGGGGCAGGGTTGTCTAAGAGCAACGCTACCTCCAAACTGAGAAGGATTTTGTAGGGGTTTCTAGGTGTAATTAGCAAAATTGGCCCCATTGCTGGTATCTGTCACTTCAGCTGCTATTACGGTCTTATTAATCAACGGAGTGCTCCAAAGTCCACTCTGCAACTGCTATTTCTACACAATAGTCCATGTGAGAGGTGACATAGCTCATGTGTGCACCTGAAGAGGATTCTGTCTCCACTTAGAAGTTCTTGTATGTACTGGGCTCTAACAAGTCATAAATTAATAATTGAAGAAACAAATACTGTAATAGTGAGAAATTCAATTGCCAGAAAGAGGACTTTCGGGAAAAAGATGGAGTGCAGCCTGTATGCACATTAGGCACAGTTTGGTTGCTCAATTTTACCTTTAGTTGACTCCCATTCTCTTGCTTGCAATATGTTTTCTCAAGTTGATGGTTGCCCTAATTATCTTTTTTATAGGTCCTTAGTTTCATCATTGTTTCTCCACAATATTGATTTTTCATATTGTTTACTTTAGGGTCATATTTATTAGTGATAACTGGACGTGAATGTGTTGGATCTTATCTTGGTCACTCCATTTTCAAAGTAACATCATTGAAGGTTTTTCCATGCGACCACTCGCTCAAGAATTTTCCAGAAGAACAGGTACTGGCAATGTCCACCATCTTACAATTAAAGTAAATTATTGTTTTCCAAGTCACTTTAATATATACCTCTGTTGAACAGAAAAAGATGGAGACCGAGTTTTCTCGCTTGCTAAAAGTTGCAGAGAGGACTCCAGGCCTATATTTCTCCTATGATGTGAATATGACCCTGAGGTGAAGTTTTTGCACATGTACCCAGTGATTTCTTATATTGTTTATTTGTTCCTGTAATTATTTTCTCTTGTTAGTGTGTTGTTTATGAGACTCGTTGGGAGAGCTTTGATATTGCCTATTAGTAACATGAAGTGCTTCCAAAAATATGACTTCACTTAAAAATTTTAAAATGAAATAGCACTTATATTTCTACTTTTTCCAAGTCCAGGATGTTTGGTACTTCAAACAATTGGTCTTATCAATACTTGTGATTTTCTGGCAGTGCTCAGCGGCTGAATGATTTGGGTGATGAGTCAAAATTGCTGCCTCTTTGGAGACAAGTGAGTTTCTGAATGATTAATGCTGAAACCTAAATCTTCCAAACTGTGTTTCTACCCATGTAGCAGCTTAATCTTCTTGCTGAGAGCAGTTTGGGGTTTGGGTTTTCTATATCTATGTTGACTGCAGTCCTCACACTAATTTACTGTGTGTACATTCTGTCTCCAGGCTGACCCTCGATTTCTTTGGAACAACTATATGCTGGAAGTTCTTATAGACAGCAAGGTCAAGTTTCTGGATAAATCATATGAGTACTTCAATTTTTTTTCTAGGAAGTTTTTCTTTTTATATTGTAGTAACTGAATCAGAAATCATCCTCATGCAGCTTGACCCATACCTACTCCCTGTCATTCAAGGCAGTATCCTTTCGAATGTCCTGATATTCTAGTAACTCATGCCCCATAATGTTAGAATAATAATTTTATAATAAGTGATGCCTTGACAAGTCATTAGGCTTTCAGAACATTCAAGCAGCCATTGGGAAGGAAATCCTTGATGTTGCACTAATTGCACGAAGATGCACGAGAAGAACAGGTAATCTGTTTATTTTAATCAGTATCTCACATTCTCACTACTTCCTCTCTGTCTCCATTTTCTATTTGTTTCTGTCTTCCAACATCTATTGCCCCAAGTTACTTGGATTTCTTTCTCAGAACCTGCACTTATGTTTATGAGACTTTGTGCAATTAATTTCTGATATTACATGAACCACTGGTCCGTCTAAACTTAATTTGAAGTGTTCAGGCAAAATGTGCTTGTGCATGTTGCTACTGAGATTTGGTCGGGAATATGACATGGTATTCTTGAAAGGCATCCATTGGGATCTCTCTGCCAAGTATTTTATTATAATACTATTTGGTTCTTGATTTTGGAATTCTGCCTTCTTATTCTGGCATCTTGCTCTTTTGTGATGTGGGATCTGGGAACTCATCAATTACAACTAACTTTGATAAAAGCCGCAAACTCTGAACCATTGATTTTGACAGAAATACTATAACACATAAACTTTCACTCTGTTGTACTTCTTCTTCCTCTTCCTTTTTTTCTTTAAAAAATACTCTGATCAAGGATTTATAATCTGTTCCAGTTAGAACCATTTCTATGATGCGGGAGAATTAATAATATCCTTTTGTCCCACTTGTACTTTGTTGTTAGGCACAAGAATGTGGAGAAGAGGAGCTGATTCGGATGGTTTTGTTGCAAATTTTGTGGAAACTGAACAAATCATACAAATTAATGGGCACACTGCGTCCTTTATCCAGGTAAAACTCTCATAGGGTTACGATAAGATTTATATGTGGTACTACATTTTTTGTATTGCAATGCCTTGAGAACTTCTTGCAGTAATGAAATGTTATAAATGGATGGATACCATCTAATTAGTTTAGGTTTGCACAATGTTGGTGCAAAACCACATTTATTTGTTTCTTTTGTAGATTGAATTCTAATTGCTTTTTGTTTACTTGCCTAGCACCACCAATATGGTCGCTATACTGCATACTGTTCACTTATAGATATAGATACTTACTTAAGGTGCTCATTAGGGTGTGAGAGTTTCAGTTATGCATGATATGTATCCAATCAAATGATTAATTGTTATTTTACAGTATCTTACTATTATGGCCTGATAAACTAATTTCCTATTTTAGGTGCGAGGGTCCATGCCATTTCTTTGGGATCAGATTGTTGATTTGACATATAAGCCAAATTTTGAAATCGTGAAACCTGAGGAAGCGGTAAGTCTTTTATTAATCTTCTTATAATGTTCTGGCCTAACATATCACATCTGGTTTGCTGATTCCTCTACACATTTGTGCAGCCTCGAGTGGCTGAAAGACATTTTTTGGATTTAAGAAAGAAATATGGAAATGTTCTTGCAGTTGATCTAGTGAACAAGGTACATAGAAACCATTTTGTTGCACAATGCAGACTTCCATCTTCATCATGGTTGCACTTTACCTGAATATTTCTCAACAATAATGTACCTGATTAGTCACCTATAGTTGTTAAAAGACAAAAATATATCTACTATAAAGATGTAATAAAAATTGATTTTACAATACTTTTTCTTTTTTGAAAAAAAATAGTGTCCTGAAAATGCTTTATATTTTAGAAAAAAAGGGTTCATAATCACCTGTGCTAGTTCGAAAAGGAGTTCTCATCATTTGAAGGGATCATAAGAACCAGAACATAGGTTGGAAAACCCTAGGACTGGTACACATATTGGAATTCTACTGCCAAGGTGAAACTGGTGTTAAAACAAATAAGTGGATGAGGGTGGCCATATGCCTATATGTAACATCTCTTTCAGCTAAACAATAGTAATGATTTTATTTTCCCTTTTACTGATATTCCATTCTAGATCCCCTTTCTTTGTTCGGAATGACAAAGTAACTCCTGCCATGTTATATGTTATGTTGTGTACAATCTATTTTCTTGTTGGTAAACTTGGTATTCACGCCCTATTTCTTTGAATATTTTAACAGCATGGAAATGAGGGACGCTTGTCTGAAAAGTTTTGCCAGGCAGTGGAACCTATTGTTAGTGATGATGTGAGGTAGATTCTGTTTCAATCTTATTATTTTGCAGCTATACATGACGATCACTTGGGTGTGAAATCACTATATCCTCACTTACAATATTTTTCAGATATCTGCACTTTGATTTTCACAAGATATGTGGGCATGTCCACTTTGAGCGCTTATCCATTCTTTACGAACAAATTGAGGATTTTCTCATTAAAAGCAGGTGCGGTTACTTTTTGGACGAACTTATGGTTTTCTTGCTCGAGTCTGTTTAGTTTCTTCAAAGAACTGCTTGCTTTACACATTTCATAGTTTGCATTGTCTATGAAACTATTCCGTATTTTCTGTTCCTGTTATGATAGTTGTGGTGAAATGAATTTGCTTTTAGCCTTAACTGTTCAAAGTTGATTCCTTCTCCCTCGAGAAGGGAAAATCATATTGACTGTTAAAACTTTGTTTACTGATCCATTTAACACAGAGAGCTCTTAGAAGATGAACAAAAGGTTTGTAGATTCCAGGCTTGTAGATGGTTAATCTCCAAAAAGCATTAATAATACTATGGAATGAGCATTAAAAGCATAAAGATATAGAACAAAATCTTGCTGTTCTCCACTTACCTTAACAGTGTTAAAATTTTGTGTCAACAGCTTGTAGTTATTCCAATTTTTTGTCTTTCAGTATTCTGCTTCTGAAGTTAAGTGAGCTGAAAATCAGCTTTACATGTTTGTGATAGAATGAGACTTTCCACAAAAAATTGGTATCTGTTAAAATTAAGGGAATTTTGTTCAGAAGCACCTAACAAAATTAAGGGAATTGCTTTTAAACTGCATTTGTCTTCGACTTTGGAATTGAAATTTCTTTAAATCCAGAAGAAAAACAAAAGTTTTGCAGTCATAATCGTTGGTGTCAAGCCAAATATTTGACTATGTAATTTGTAGCATTTACTCTGTGTGTGAGTTTTAGGGATTTCAGGTCCTTACTGCTTTGTTTGTACTATAGGTACTTTTTGTTAAATGAGAAGGGGGAAAAGGTTGAAACTCAAGGAGGAGTTGTGAGGACCAATTGCATAGACTGCTTGGACCGTACAAATGTAACTCAGGTACGTTTTGTTTTCTTAAACTTGAAAAGTTTCTTGTTCCCAAATTATTACTGAAACTAAATGATGTAGGATTAGTTAGCTTCTGTAAAGCTTTATTGTGTTTCCGTAAATTTATCAACACTTTATCATAGATAGATCTACGCCTTATCATTTCCAGTTATTTATCATCTTTGTAAGGATACAGATTGGTGAATGGTGATGTATTTCAAATTAAAGAATATGTGAATCTTGTAAAAGCATACTACATCTTTTTAAGGTTTTATGTCTAGTATTCTTTTAGTTTGAGAGATATTTCTTAAACCAGCTAAACTTAGAGCTTTGTTATATTTAACTTTTCCTAGAAAGAAAACTGATTTAAGTTTTCACAGAGACCAAAAGTTACAATGGTAGATGAAAATTTGAAATGATTGAGATGATTCCAAAGTTTTCAAGGCCTCAGTGGTTCTTTCTATGTCATCGCTACTTGTTTTGATGGATGGAGAATTCACTCTTGGGCTTGAGACAATTTCAACGAGTATCATCTTGTATGCAGTTATACTTTCAGAAAACTTACTGGGAACATGAGCTTTTAATACCTGTTTTACTGAAACAAACAGATGCAAGATGTGCTATTTATTAAGCACAAAATGTTAAGTTTGCTGGGGGAGCAATTTTCTCTTGATTTGAATGTAATGCATATTTGATTAAATGTAGCAATAGCAAATGTTATCATTCATCCCGCCCCAATGCCCCCACAAAATAAAACGTGTAATTATTTCTGGTTCTAGGGAAGCATTTCTCATTCAATTTTTCCTCTTCATCTTTTATTTGCAGAGCATGATAGCACGTAAAATGCTGGAATTCCAACTCCGGCGGCTTGGTATTTTTGAAGCTGAGGAGATTATCAGTTCACACCCCAATTTTGATAACAGCTTTAAAATTTGTAATGCACCAGTTTTAATCAACAATATTCTTAATTTGGGCTACATTCTAGCTAGTTGCTACAATCATTTATGGCCCATCATCCTTCTCAAACCTTTCCATCACTCTACTTTTGTTTCCAGTGTGGGCTAACCATGGGGATGAAGTAAGCATCCAGTATTCTGGTACTCCTGCTTTAAAGGGGGATTTTGTCAGGTATATATTTTTATCCCTTTGATAAAACTAGCACTGATTCCTGAGTGGTCCTCTGGAGAAAATAATTTGATGGTAAATAAAAGTTTCACTACAACAACACTATGGTATATTAATCTGTACCTTCTTATGTTCTTTAATCAGTTCCAGTTTCATACTTTAGTCTGCTTTGAGTGATTGTGGGCTTATGATTTTAGTGAATGTTAAAGTAGTTAATCTGTAAAAAGGTCCACATGTTTGAAGTATACCTGGGGAAATAAACTTCAGCAATTAGCTTTAAGTTTTTTCATATTTTCAAAGAGAGGATTCAAATAACTAAGGAGGGGAGAGAAAGATTTAGGGCTGATTTTCTTCAGCAATCTAAATATGAGCTTTAGTGTGAGATTGTTCTTCTTGTCAGGACACTATAAGCACATTGAAATGGACTTCCTCAATTCAAAATTTAAAATAACTCAAGTCATCCAGACTAGACTTTGTGAATAACCTCATAAGCACATTGATGTTACTGAAGCTTCTTAAGTTATCAGTATCCTAAATATGTATGCTTTTAAAATTTGTTTTTTTTATCATATTAAAAGTAATTTCCCCTTACTTTGGATGGAACAATATATGTTAACTGGGATAAATTCACAAGATTTTTGATTTTTTGATTTTTTTTGGTGAATAACAGATGTGGCCAGAGAACAATTCAAGGTATTCTGAATGATGGCAAAAATGCTCTCATGCGATATTATTTAAACAACTTCGCTGATGGTACAAAGCAGGTGTGCATGCTTTCCCTCCTCGTTTTAATTGGCTTGGAAAGTTGTTGAATAGATTAATGCTCAAATATACTCCCAGTTCTGGCTCATCTAGTTTAAGCATTTAGCTGTGTAATTTAAGCTTTGATTCTGTTTTGAAGGATGCTAGTGATTTAATACAAGGGCATTATATTGTTTCTCTTTCTCGAAGCATGACTCCTACAGCAAAGAAAGGCGGTATTGAGGCAGTGGCAGTAAGTAATCTATATTTACTAGCTTTCTCCCCATTAAATATGTAATTATTTATTTGAAAAGTCATTTTAATCGTGTAACCCTAATAATCTATTCAAATATAACTATGCTCATGTTATTTATGCTAACTAGTTGAATACGGGACTTATATTACAATTTTTTGCACGTCTTGCAGTCCTTTCCATTGGCTTTGGGAGTGATTCTGATTGGCTTCTTCTTCGCACTGTTGTCACTTAGACGAGGTACGAATGCCTTTCTTGTCAATGCTTTTGCTTCTAGTTTTGAACTCCATTTACAAATGTTAATATGTTTTTCTAGAGTATTACAAATCTAGCTTTTTACAATGTCACATGCTGAACTGTCGTTGCCACTTTATCAATGAACAGTTCTCGAAGTTAAATGCATTAGTCTAACTGCTTACTCATGTATAGTTTCTTATGCATCTCCTGATCCATATAGCATTGAGTACCACTAATTAGTATCTTGTTGTTTTGTAGCTCGACACGATCTATGGAGTTTATTATTTTCCTTCATGTGGGCAAGCATGAGTTTGGCTATAGCAGTATTTGTAAGGTCCAATGGCCGCACCTTCTGTAATCGCCCTCGTCTGCACCAACCTAGACGTTGATTCTGGGCTCCGAGGATTTTAGCTACATGCAGCAACTCTGTAGCTAGTCTGCTACTATTGTTAACTTATATTCTACTTGTATTCTTTCATTGTGAAACTCACATTTTATTTAGCTGATACATATACTTAACCCACTTATTTTCTCAATATACATATAATCAGCCACTTGTAAACCTCGGTTCCTCTATTGTAATCTATTTCGTTTGATGTTGATATCCTCTTAAATTCATAACTATGAAAGCTTTTAAATTTTAATGCAAATGAAAAATGCTTATTGCTGAGTAGAAAGATATAGATGGTTCCTCCTCTTGTGGAGGTAAGGCTGGACCCTTTGGAAGTTCAGCACCGCCCAGACGAGGTGGCGCAGCCCAACTTCCGGCCACAACGCCGCAGGCGAATACAGCAGCGAGTTGGAAGTCTGCCAGAGCATGAAGTTGCTGAGACGCGTCTCTCCTGAGGTGCGCAAAAGAATTTCTGGATCAGGCGCGACTGCCATGTACATATGCCTCTCGACATCTGCTAACTCGACTAGCTGCTGCTGGCTTCCATGATCAGCCTTGTCTCGGCAGCACTCCTGAGCAGCGTGCGTCATCTCATCCGTTGAAGTATAGGCGACGGCCACCACCAGAACGAGACTCTTGTTATGAGCCGTCACCCTCATGGCCTTCTCCGCAGCAATCCTCACAGACTCAGACAAGAGCTTCAGATTCCCCGCAAACACCACCCTCACTCCATACTGATTCAATATGCCCTCTTCCTTGATCAACCCTTCGATCTTCTCGAGCATCAGTTCCATCACCGTCTGCACCTCCTCGGGCCTCCTCTTGAAGTTCTCGATGCTAAACACGTAGACCGTTATGTACTTCACCCCGAGCTCATGGCAGCACCTCATAAGCCTCATCAGGGCCAGGAACCCCATCTTGTACCCCATCCTGTCGTCCATCTTCCACTTCCGGGCGTACCTCCGGTTCCCGTCTAGGATGAACGCCACGTGGTGTGGTATGGGCCCCACGGACAGGAAGCGGAACAGGAACCTCCTCATATAGCCCACCAAACTCCCCAACAACCGAACCACTACACTGCCGCTCTGCTTCTCCATATTTATACCTTAATCTTTCATAAAAGCCAGTTAGCATTTTTCACTAATTCGGAGCATAAACAGAAGCAATTCAAGATTACCTATTGTGGAAGAACTTTGCTGCATCAATTTAATCTAAGCTGAGAAAAAACCCTTTTGAATATCAAACTGCAACACAAATATTTTAGAGCAAGTCTTAATATTAGTAAATTAGTTGCATGGTAATTAGAATTGTAGCACATTCTTGGTGTGGGCCAAGAATTAGGGCCAAATGTGGGATGGAAACATAAATTTAGCTAGCTGTTCAAGTCACAAGTTTTGCATTTTCTCAAAATCAACAACTTATACATGTGTTAACACTTCAACACCAAAATATTATATACAATGAATAAGAGAAATTTCAGCTCCTTTTAGGTGTGTTCTGTTTATTAAGTATTAGTAGTACCACATTTCACTTCAACTTTCACATTTCTTGATTCCATATTTTTCTTATACATGGATAATCTTGTGAGATCTGTTGCATGTTTTTTATTGTTATCATAACAAAAGCTTAAAAGGGCCCTTGCTACATTCTAGAATGGAATCACAAAGTACATCATATCCACATTGTTACTTCCTTTGCCTTCGTGGGGATACAAAGTGGTGATGCAGTTGAATTAAAGGGTATTTGGATCTTGACAGATTTCTGAAGTTATAAATTCACTACATTTGCTGTGATTTGTCCTAGATTGTAGTTACCATCAATCAACTCTTTTGTTATACTACTATTTTCAGAGGATTTATGTATTTGTGCAGTCCTTTCCATTGGCTCTGTCATAAACATCTATTATTTCATTGATTATCATATCCCTTTCTTGCCAAGAATGATCAGTTGCTGCAAACTCTCTGGATTTACACTCGATACCAAGTGTGCAACACCTTTCAATGCTTATTCTTAAACTCGAAAATCATACAAAAACAAACTGTACCAGAAACAAAATGGGAAAAAAAAGACAAAAAATCATCACATCAGCTTCTTCCTTCTCCTCTCTAGGTAAGGCTGAGCCCTCTGATAATTCAACACCGCCCACACAAGGTGGCGCAGCCCCACCTCCGGCCACAGCGCCCTGGGCGAATACAGCAACGAGCCAGAGGTCTGCCACAGCATGAAGTTGCTAAGGCGCGTCTCCCCTGAAGTCCTCACCAGCATATCCGGATCAGGCGCCACCCCCATGTACATACGCTTCTCCACATCGTCCACCTTGATCATCACATCCTTCCCCTCACCGATGCCTAAGCAGGACTCATGAGCAGCATGCACGATTTCATCAGTGGAAGTGTAGGCAACAGCGATGAGAAGAATGGCTCGGCTATTGGCAGCAGTGGCTCTCATGGCCTTCTCAGCAGCAACGCGAACAGGATCACTCAACAGCCTCAAATTCCCAACAAACTCCACTCTGACTCCATACTGGTTGATGATGCTCTCCTCCTTTAATAGGCCTTCGATCTTCTCAAGCATGAGGTCCATCACAGCCTGCACCTCGTCTGGCTTCCTCTTGAAGTTGTCGATGCTGAAGGCGTAGATGGTAACGTACTTGACACCGAGCTGGTAGCAGTACTTCATGATGGTCATGAGGGAGAGGAATCCGGCCCTGTGGCCCATCCCCTCCCCCAAGTTCCATTTCCTCGCGTACCTCCTGTTCCCATCCAGGATGAACGCAAGGTGGCTTGGGACGGGCCCCATTGAGAGGACGCGGAAAATGCATCGTCTGATATAGCTCACGGAGCTCCCAAACAGCCGCTCCATCGCTTGCCTAACGTGTTCCAGAATCGACTTAACTACTAAACAAAAGATCATGTGCTTTTAAACTATACATTTGCACACAATCACATATGAATAGAAGAATGGGGAAATACAGACTAACACAATTTTTTCAAGATTACCTTTTGAAGTGAAAGGAAGGCACAAGAGAGAAAACATGAATCGATTTCATCAAATACAGTAAGTTAACAAACAGTGAAAATAGAAAGAAAAAAAAAGTGAATTGTTTTTTTAACAAGTTTTTAGTGAAATATTAGTTGCACGGTCTTGGTATGGGCGATTATTGGGAGCAAATTCTGGCTGGAAAATATAGTTTCAAATTTATGAAAAAGAGTGGCAAAAATGGAATCACAAATTTCTTGTGTTTATTGCAATGATCGGTAAATGAATACATATGTTTATGAACACAAACGTGCATACATGCAGATAAGATTTTATTTTATATAGTAGTACTAGTATAATTTAGTTTTTGTCATTTTAATATTGCACGTATCAATGGCGGATCCAGGAATTAAAAATGGTGGGGTCGGACAAGAAAACTAATATAAGGAGTAATATTTAAATATATAAAATAGTAATAAAAATACATTGCAAATGAAATATCTCTATTTTATATTAAGCGCGATAATCGACTTCTACGAGTATTCATGTTTTGAAGCTAACTTAAAGTTATTTTATTGAAAATAGCTATGGATATATCTTTTAGTCGTTGTTCGTGTTCAACATTAGTACTAGAAGAACATACGAAAGCGCAAAATCTTTATAAAAGAAATGTATCCATTAACCTGAATGAAAAGTAATTAAAATCAATGATCAAAAGAAAATTTATTAAAGCTAGATAAAAAAATTATCAGTTACTACTCCTACTATATTAAAATAAAAGTAAAATCTAATAAAACATGATTAAAAAATAATCAATAAACTACTAAAAATAAAACTAGAAAGTAATAAATCATGATTAAAAGATGATCATTAAACTAGAAATCGAAATTTCTTATTTATAAATAAAGTTTAAACACTTATATAAAGATAAAATTGTTAAAAGGAAAAGTATTAATTGTATTTTTTAATTAATAAAAAGCCTAAACCTAAGCCCAATACATAAAAAGAAGAAAAGCTGCGCTGCTTGAGTTCATCGGAAAAGCTGCGCTGCTTGAGGTTTGAGGATGAATCGTGGGGCGGAGTTCCGAATGCCGTGGGGTCGGGGGCTGTTGGGAGGAGTCTTCCGGCGGTTCTCTGGGGACGGCGGTGGGGTTGGCCGACCCCGCGCGACCCCACCTGCATCCGCCGCTGGCACGTATACATGTGGCAAACACTAAGAAATTAATAAAAATATGAATTTAAGATCTATTTTTTATGATGAGACAAGGAGGAATGCGATCAATTATTGCAGCTGCATATATTCAGACCATATTTTATCCTCGTCCATCATCTCACTCAATTATTGCAGCTGCATATATTCAATTAGGTAAATTTTGCATTTGACATTTAGCTTCATTTATTTATGTTTCGGTTAATACAATTCTTCCATTTTTTTTTATTTGCCTATTACATCCTCATATAATGTGCAACTGTGTGTCTTAGAGCATCCTCATCCGTGCTCTTAGCTAAGAGTACGGAAGTGGGTCCAGACCCACTTTTATTCCTTGTCCTTAGTTAAGAGCACAACACCCACATTCGTGCTCTTAGCTAAAGACAAGCTCAAGAGTCTCACCGTTCTATTATTCAATTTAAATTAAAACATTTCCACAATATTAAAATGCATTAAAAATACCCGGAATACTATTACAAATTACAAAATAATTAAAAATTACATAATTCAAATCCTAAAAATTAAAAATTACATAATTAATGAGAGAGGAAGATGTAGATGATTTAGTTTGAAAAAAGTATGAATGAGAGATAATTTTATGTGAAAAGTAGATGATGAATGTGTGTATTTATAGATGATTTTGGGATTAAAAAAATAATAAAAATCCAAAAAAACGTCCATAAACGGCTCAATTTTTTGGGAATCCAATTTTTTTTTTTGGTATTATTTCGAATTATTTCTGAATTTTTAAAAAGAAAAAAGAAAAATCAATTTTTGCCAACGGCTAAGCCGTTGGTCAATCACAACGTGCCACGTAGGGCTGTTCAGCGGCACGGACGGACGGCTTGCAGTGGCGGACGAGCTTGTCCTTGCCGCTGGAACGGACGAACGGACGGCGTTTTTTCAACCGCTACAGATGCTCTCAATAGGTCATATTAGAGCTCTACTCATATATTTGGCGCTATATAATCTACCAAAACTGTGACAATTCATGCATATAGACCCTTTTAAGATAAAGGTTTCTTGATTTTACATATAGTAATTTTTTCTTAAGCAAAGCTTGTCCTATTGGATTTTTGAATTACCACTCTTTTAATTTTCTTCCCTTTTCCCCTTTTATATTATCAAAAATTATTTTCTTCTTCAATTTTTGTCTTCTTCATATCTCTCTCTCTCTCTAATTGCTTTTTCAACTATACTTTTATGATTATTTTACCAAAATTGGTCGGTCGTATACCTTGGTTTAATGATTTAGTACTATATAATATGACAAGAAATACGGTTGATTGAAAAAAGGAGTTAAAGTGGCAATTCCAGAAATATAAAGTTGGTTTCTTTTGGGATGGATGGAGTAGTTGGTGGGACATGAATATGTCCAAAAATTGGTATTTTATCTTCTCCAAAAAAATGGTATCTCAATCATATATTTTAATTATATTTCCTAAACTACTAGTATTCACTTCTATAAATCATGCATATATGAAGTCATCAATAATTTATGATATAAGCAAACAATTTTTAGAGGGGATAAATCTGAATGCATTGGCATACTCATATTTCAGAAACACATACATTTCCTTGGAAAAGGAGTGCAACATTTTGTTAAGAGTGACTAAAATGCAAAAACACCATATACACTTAAGTGATACATCACCTTTGATCATCTATCTTCTCGATTGATGCGATGATAGAGATCAAGCTAATGATCTCCATTATCTCTTGAGATTATTTTCATTATTATGGAGATTGTTGAAAGATTAGTTTAAATATTGAGGATTTGTTTCCTTGTATAGGTTGATTCACTTTCCTAGATTAGAGTTCGTAGGATCCCTATAAATAGCTCATCTTTAGAAGAGCTAAATATCTCGGAAAATAAAGTGTATTAGGACGGTATCAACCGTAGGCCTCTTTCGGAGGATTATCTTGGCCTCTTCGGTTCTTCTTTTATATTGGACACTCTCGGTTTTTCCATGGCTGCAATCTGTTCCAAGATCTCAGCCACCTCTTTCATTGGAGGCCGCTTTCTGGGCTCTTGCTCCAAGCATCTGAGGGTGAGTTGAGCAGCCTGTGCTGCTGCCTTGGACGAATACTGGCCTTGTAGTCGCGCATCCATGATGGTTTTCAGTTTCCGTTTCTGGGAGAGAAGGGGCTTCATCCAATCCACCAGGTTCTGCTGTGCCCGTTGCGTGTCATGGCCTCTCGAGCCTGTCAGCAGCTCGAGCAGCACCACGCCAAACCCATACACGTCGCTCTTCTCCTTTAGATGTCCTAATGTTAAAAAAAAAAAAGTAACTTAACCGATTGCAGCCAGTTCAGGAGAATATACAGAAATACAAAATGCAGGAATGTATATAAGAGTGGTCACCTGTTCTTTGATAAATACTGTATGAAGCGTCCAGAAAAGCCATTTCATTTGCTGCTCCTATCGGTATTTTGAGTGTTGCGTTCCCTCCACAAGGCTCCAGTTCCGCTAACCACAAATCCGATATTTTTGCATTGAAACTCTACAAAAGACCATAGAAATGCTATCAGTGATATGCTAAAGAATTCTCTATCTGCTGTATTGAGAGGGAACATACAAAAAACTACACATCTAAAGAAGATTGTCTGGATTATGATGAAAAGATATCAACTAATTGCTTGTACATGTAACTAAATAAGCTTAACTTATTTAAAATAGTTAAAACAAAATATAGATAGAGAAGGAAATCTTAGTCTAGCACCATAAATAACACTAAACAATCTTACCCCATCAAGAAGAATGTTTGAGGCCTTAAAGTCTCGATAATTTCTGTCCGAAGCATTCATAAAAGCCAGTCCCTTTGCAGCTCCTATCGCTATTTTTAGTCTTATATCCCACGGCAATGAATTTGTAAAAGCACATGCTGCATGTTAAAAACAGGCCAGATTAGTATACTCATTGCTCTCTCTCTCTCTGTATTTTTCAAGTAAAGTTTCTTACGACTAAAAAGATAACTTTCAAGGCTTCCGTTCTGCATAAATTCGTAGACAAGCAGCAGTTCTTCTCCATCTTCCCAACAGTATCCCAAGAGCTTAACCAAGTTGGGATGCGTCAACCTTCCTAAAAAGTTCACCTCTGACTGCATATCCAAGTTAAGCATCTAAGTTCTTGTGATATAACAGAGAAGCTGTAGCATTAGTAAGTCGAGATAAGCAAAAACATAAATATGATTATGATAGAACAATGTTCCCTAGTAAGTCGAGATAAAGGAAAACATAAATATCATTATGATACAACAATGTTCTCATTACGAGTAAAAATGTAGTATTGCCACCAGACATGTACTCCAAGATAAGCACAATCATACCAATGCTTACACAGACTAGAAATTACACAAACATGTATAGACACACACACATATCAAGCGGATATGATTGTTTCATTCACACCTCACTCTCCATATAAACTCCAAGATTGACACACACGAATGAGTACGAGTTACCGGCCATTCTTGAAAGCCCTTCATGCTCCGGGGATTCAACTTGTTGATCGCAACCATCCCCAGTCCTCTGTTTCGAAGGCTGCAGGCTCTTCTCATCCACCCATCCCTTATACACTGTGCCAAAACCTCCCATTCCCGAAATACCAGACCTGAAACTCCTGGTCGCACACTTCAAATCACTGAGACTGTAAACCTTCAAATTCGGAGTGGGCAATAGTATGTCTCCTGAACCCACGCACGCATCATCACTTGAAATCCCACGCAATTTTGATTTGATAGTTCTGTATTCAAACCTAAGTATTCAAATCTTACCGAAACCGAAACTGAAGCGCGAGGAGTAATCGGATAAACTGGAGCTGGAGCGAAGGGCAAGTCGCCGGAGCTCCTCCCTGTCGAGAACACCGCCGACCAATTTCTCCCATAAATCATAAATCCTTGACATTTTTACACAATCTTCACTGAAATTTTTCAAACGCGTGATTGATTACCAGACAAATGGATCTCTCCTTGTTCCACGAGCAGCACTTGGTCAACACTATGGACCCCACACCATATTTTATTTCATTCCACAATCAACAATTCAACTCTTTCCATGGAGTACTTAGTTCGTGCAGTAGTATTTCATTCCATGGCTTGGGACGGGAACTCATTGAGAGGACGCTGAAATGATAAGGAAAAAAATAATATTATTCTCTTTCTCTACTTTATTACTCCCTCCGTCCCTGATTAAGAGTCACATTTTTCCATTTCGATTCGTCCCCAATTAAGAGTCACACTTCATTTTTACCATAAATGGTAGTAGGTCCCATGTTCCACTAACTCACTTCACTCACATTTTATTATAAAACAAATATAAAAAGGTGGGTCCTACGTTCCATTAACTTTTTCAACTAACTTTTCTTTACATTTTTTAAAACTCATGTCCGATCAAACTGTGACTGCTAATAGGGGACGGAGGGAGTATTTCTTTATTTTAATTATTTATTAACCGAACTCTAAATGGCCGACCAATGGAGTAGCTCACAGAGGCCAGAGCTCCCAAACAGCCGATCAACCACTAACGTAACATCTTATGTTTGATAGTACTAATAAATATAACTAATTTTTGAAGCAGTATAAAAGTCAGACCATATTTTATCTTCTTCCATCATCTCACTCAATTATTGCAGCCATATATTAGGATGTGATCAATTGTTAACTTATCACTTAATTGTTAATTTATCAAGTGTAATTTTATTTTTTATTCTTTTAATATAAAAAGATAATAACAATCATCAAATTTTAGGATTTAGAAACTCAATGTCAATATAGTTTATTAAATATATCAACACAAAGGCATGAAAATGCTAACACAATTTCATATTGACATTCTACAGGCATTATATTGACATAATATGTAACTCATATTGATATAAATCTGAATCTTTAAAAATACGAAAATTTTAGAATTTTTTTCAAATTTTGACTTCTTAACATATGCATGTAGGATCTCGTTGAATCATTATAAAATTATCTTTAATTTGATATATGTTTTGTGAAAAAATTATTTAAATTGAGATAGTTATATGCATTTAAAGTTTTGAGGTATTTTTCAAAAGTTAGTTATAACTATTTTTTTATTAATTGACTTAAATATCCTAATTAACGATTTTTCTTCACTGTATTGATATTCGAAGTTGAATGATCTTAGCCTTTGATCTGAAGATATAATGTTTATCATGTAGTTGATGTTAGCAATTTAAGGGTGAATCGGTAATATAACACACCCCCAGTGAGGTATATTTTGTATTTGACATTTAGCTTCATTTATTTATGTTTCGGTAATACAATTCTTAATTTGCCTCCTCATATAATATGCAACTATGCATGGTCATAGGAGTATTAGACTTCTACACATATATTTGGCGCTTTATAATGCAGCATAAGTGTGAGAACTCATGCATATAGGGCCTTTTAAGATAAAGGTTTCTTGATTTTACTTATAGAAATTTTTTTCTTAAGCAAACCTTGTCCTATTGGATTTTTGAATTACTACTCTTTTAATTTTCTTCCCATTCCCCTTTTATAATATCAAAATTATTTTCTTCTTTCTCTCTCTCTCAATAACTGAATTGCTCTTTTAATTCGCACAACTATACTTTTATGATTATTTTATAAAATTGGTCAGCTGTATACTTTGGTTTTAAGAGTTAGTATATGCATCACGAGTCTATAATACAAGACATGCGGTTGATTATTAAAAGGAGTTAAAAAGTGACAATTACACATAATTTTTCCTTTTCTAAACACATCCTCAGTAACCACTCCTCTTATCTTTGTTACAACGATACCTCACAATCCAATTCACCCAAAATTTGGAATTCCTCCATCAATATTATAAATTGATCACTCACCCCTTAAAAGGCCTTATAAGGAGGAGAGTTATCCATACTTTTATAAATGAGCTAAGATCGTCACCAAATCGACGTAGGACAAGATTTAAGAATTTTAACGAGTGACACCATAATTTTCCCCAAATTCCCGACTATGAGCATTGAGTTTGAATTCGATATTCCAACAATTTCCCTTTAACTCAACTTTTTTGGAGTACTAGTGTTAACACCCATGCTATGCATGGGACAAAAGAATTTTAAAAAATAAAAACAGAATAAAATGAAAAAATAAAATAATATGTTTAAATAAAGACTAAAAAGTAAAATCAGATAATTTGAAAATCCTACATATAATATCTGAACGATCATCTGATTTTAGTCCCTTAACCCCAAGAAATCTACTCTCCGTATTCAAAAAATATAAACATTTAAAACGACACGGATTTTAATGCATAATTGGTAAAGTAAGTGAGAAAAATTGGTAAAGTAAGAGAGAAGAAAAGAAAAATGAGAAAAGTAAGAAAGAGAAAAGTAAGAAAGTAGAGTTAGTGGATAGTGGGGCCCATGTCCTAAAATAGAAATATTCTAAAGTTTTCATTTTTAAGGAACGACCCAAAATGTAAATAGTTGCTATTTTTAAAAAACGGGGGGAGTAACAATCTCTGGTCACTTCGGATTACACGTAAATGTAATAAACAAATTTGGATAACCAATCAATCTATAAATAGTCATCGTATCTTGGTAATTCTGGATCATATATCTTGCACCACCAACAGAACTGGAAGACAGAATGATTTGTTTTCTGTGCAATGAATCATCTGTCTCACCTCGCAATACAGCCTCCGCCAAACCACTATACATTTTAGCACGGAATTTTTTCTGTTGGGTTCTAACAAACAGTAGACGACCAGTCTCATCAAAGAACTTTAAATCAAATAGAAAAATTCAAATATACTTTAATTATAGAAAAAGTTTTAGTAAACAACATAATAATAGAATCAAATTTAACATCAACATCATCACTATAGAATATACTCCCTCCGTCTCATAGTAAATATCATACTTTTCTTTTTAGTTTGTTTCACAAAAGATGACACATTTTCTCTTTTAGAAAAAGTTTCGTCTCACATTAATTATGAAATTATATTCTCTTTCACCACTTAACACACAAAATAACATCTCCCAAAATCTTGCATCTCCCAAAATGTGACATCTACTATGGGACGGATGAAGTATAATTTTGTCTCTTGAAAATACAACATACATTTGCCCTATGACTAAAAACATGTCTTTTAGAAATAGACCAAGAATACTAAAATAACCTAAAATTTTCATAATTAATATACTTACTTTAGTATAATTTAAGTTAAATAGATAATAAATAGTACCTATGGGTATATATCTTGAATAAAATATAATAACTAATTTAATTATTGTATTAGTTATATCTACAAATATTCATTATAATAATTTGGTTATACAACAATAAATTTAATTTACCAATCAATAAAATAAACTCTTAAAATTAAATTTGTAGTAAGTATTTATTATAATGACTCAACGACTTTGGCATAACCCGAAAGGAAAAAAAATGTTGATTAGTTTGGTTTGGTTGGTTTATTATAATTAAAATTAAAAAGTAATAATAATAATATTCTATAAATTAATAAATTATATAAGTATATTAGAATGATTGATGAAAGCATAATCTCATTCTAATTTAACCATTATATTAATTATATCTACAAATATTCATTATAATAATTTAGTTATACCACAATAAATTTAATTTACCAATCAATAATATAAACTCTTAAAATTAAATTTGTAGTAAGTATTTATTATAATGACTCAACGACTTTGGCATAACCCAAAAGGAAAAAAATAATTGTTGATTAGTTTGGTTTGGTTGGTTTATTATAATTAAAATAAAAAAATAATAATAATAATATTTTATAAATTAATAAATTATATAAGTATATTAGAAAGATTGATGAAAGCATAATCAAATATACCTTTAAAAACATAAATCATAAGCAATTATTATAATAATTTTTTAACAAACTAATTTTCTTCTGTTAATATAATATTTTATAAATTAATAAATTATATAAGTATATTAGAAAGATTGATGAAAGCATAATTAAATATACCTTTAAAAATATAAATCATAAGCATTTATTATAATAATTTTTTAACAAACTAATTTTTTTTCAGTTAAGATTAGCAGGAGTACTATAATTATTTTATAATTAAATATAATTAGTGTCATAGACCTTACTATAAAATAGTTCTCGAATTATTGGAAATTAACTACATATATGCATTGAAATAAATATTCAAAATTTACAATTTACAATAATTTAAAACGTATTACTTTTGAAATTTTAGGTTTGGTATTTATATATATTTAGAGTTGTAACTTCTCTAACAGAATATAATTATATTCCACTAACTCATTTCACACACATTTTATCATAAAACACATTCCACTAACTTTTTCAACTAACTTTTCTTTATACTTAAAACTCATGCTCGGTCAAAGTGTTACTCCTAAAGGAGGACGAAGGGAGTATTATTCAATACAAAACAAATTATAGTATTTTATTAACAATTATTTTTGGCCATGGAACTTGACAGATATACAATAAATTAATAGTCCCAAGTCCCAACATCCAAATTAAATCTCATTTACTAAAAAAGAGAATATCAATTAGTACAAATACATAAAAAAAAGCCCGAAATAAAGCCCAAATATTTTACTAAATAAATTTATATTTAATCTAACCCTAATACTTCTTCACACAAAAGAGCCGCCCCCTTTCTCTTTCTCTTCCCAATTGGATCTGCTACTACCGCCGCCCCTACTCGCCGCCGCTCCTTCTGCCCGCCCTGTCGCTCCACCGCCTTGCATCGCCGGTTCATCCGCCCCTACTCGCCATCCGCTCCTTCCGCGCCCCTTTCTCTTTCTCTTTCTCACTCCTCCGCCCCGACTCTCCGCCGCTCCTTCCGCCTGACACCTACTTCTACTCCTACTCCTACTTCTACTTCTACTCCTAGTCCTAGTCCTCCTACTCGTGGTACCCAAACTCCGTACACTCCGGCGGAGATGAATCAGTTATTCAAAGCCTACTTGGCAGTCTCTGAAGATCCGGAGGTTGGCACAAACCAAAGCAGGGAAAGGTTTTGCTTCCGCGTCACTCGTATGTACAATGAAATTCGGTCGGGGGAACCATCTATCGCAATGATAGTATGGTGCGCAATTCCATCTTCAGAGACAACCAAGCAATCAGTAAGTTCCAGGGGTATTATCTCCAGGAAGAGCGGTCGGCGGGGAGTGGCAAGAGCGAGCTCGACATCATCAGTGCCGCCTTGGCGACCTACTAATCCATGACTTTGAAACAGTTCAAGTACCTCAGTTGTTGGCAGGAGGTGCGCCATCAAGACAAGTATAGGAGTGGCATACTAGCATCCTCCTCCAGCTCCTCTAGAAAACAGTCGAGGTCGGTAGCCCTATCTGACGGCGCCTCCAATGAGGTGGCTATCCAGTTTGCCGGAACTAACTTGGGTAGCCCCGACGCTGGCCCGAGCAGTTCCCGCTGGCCGCAAGGAATGAAGAAGGCGACGGCCAACCGCCCTCGCGCCCCGACTTCATCCGCCCCGATCCCGCTCCTGCTCCCTTGGTGCCACCTCAACCCCCGATCAACTCATTGTGGACCCTCTTGGGTCAACTCAATATGGTCGATAGGTCTAACATGACTCCCGACCAACTTGCAACACATGTGGCAACGATACAGGATCTCCGAAGAACATTGGGGATAGAGGACTAGTCTTCCACAAGGGTATTTTTTAGTCTTTAATTATGTAATTTTTAATTTGTAGGATTTTAATTTGTAAGATTTTAATTATGTATTTTTTTTATTTTTTAGGATTTTAATTATGTATTTTTTGTTTTTTAGGATTTTAATTATGTAATTTATATTTTTTAGGATTTAATTATGTTAATTTTATATTTTAATGTATTTTTATATTGTAGAAATGTTTTTAGTAATTGAAGTATTTAAATTGAATAATAGAATGGTGGAACCCTTGAGCTTGTCCTTACGGAGAGCATGGATGTGGGTGTTGCGCTCTTGCCTAAGGACAGGGAGTAAAAGTAGGTCCGGGCCCACCTCTGTGCTCTTATTTAAGAGCACGGATGGGGATGCTCTAGCCACTTTTAAGAGGGGATAAATCTGAATACACTGGCATCCTCATATTTCAAAAACACATACAGAAATCAAAGCAACTTCACAAATTCCTTGGAAAAAGAGTGGAACATTGGTTAAGAGTAATAACTAAAATGCAAAAACACCATATACACTAAAGTGTTACATCACCTTTGATCATCTATCTTCTCGATTGATGCGCATCTAGGCTAATGTTTGCGGTAGAGAGTGGAGGGGGCCGAATGCGTCGATCTGTTCCATGGCTGCAATCTGTTCCAAGACCTCAGCCACCTCTTTCATCGGAGGCCTGTTTCTGGGAAATTGCTCCAAGCATCTGAGGGTTAGTTGAGCAACCTGTGTTGTTGCCTTGAACGAATATTGGCCTTTTAGTCGCACATCCATGATAGTTTTCAGTTTCTGTTTCTTGGACAGAAGTGGCTTCATCTGATCCACCACATTCTTCTGTGCCCTTTGTGTGTCAAGGGCTCACGAGCCTGTCAACAGCTCCAACAGCACCACGCCAAACCCATACGCGTCGCTCTTCTCATTTAGATGTCCTAATGTTAAAAAAAATAACTAACCTGATTAGAAACCAGTTCAGGAGAACATACAGAAATACAAAATGTACATATGTATATAAGGGAGGTCACCTGTTGCAATGTATTCAGATGCAACATAGCCATATGTTTCCATCACCCGGTTTGGGGCATGAGAAATCCCTTCAGCAGGCCCCAGTTTCTCTAACCCAAAATCTGATATTTTTGCATTGAAACTCTACAGAAGTCCAGATAAATGCTATCAGTGATATGCTAAAGAATTATTTTCTACTGTAATGAGAGGGGAACATACAAAACTACACATTTAAAGAAGATTGTGTGGATTATGATGAAAAGATATCAACTAATTGCTGGTGCATGTAATACAACAACAAAATAAGCCTAACTTATTTGAAACAGTTAACAGCATAAAGAAAGAGAAGGAAATTTTTAGTCTAGCAACACCATAAAGAAAGAGAAGGAAATTTTAGTCTAAATGATATTACCCCGCCAAGAAGAATGTCTGAGGCCTTAAAGTTTTGACAGATACTGTCCGAAGCATGCAGAAAAGCCAGTCCCTTTGCTGCTCCTATCGCTATTTTGAGTCTTATATCCCACAGCAATGATTCTGTAGAAGCATTTTCTGTGCATTAAAAACAAGTCAGATTAGTGTACTCATTGTTCTCTCTCTCTCTATTATATAATATTGATTTTTACATAAAAGTTTCTTACGTCTAAAAAGATGATTTTTGAGGCTTCCTTTTTGCATATATTCATAGACAAACAACATTTCTCTATCTTCCCGACAGTATCCCAAGAGCTTTACCAAGTTGGGATGTGTCAACCTTCCCAAAAAGTTCACTTCTGACTGCATATCCAAGTTAAGCATCTAAGTTCTTGTGATATAACAGAAAATTTGTAGCATTGGTAAGTCGAGATAAACAAAAACATAAATACAATAATGATAGAACAATGTTCCCTATGTGTTCATTACGAGTAAAATGTACTATTTCCGCCAGATTTTACTGAGAACTTCGTAAGATCATAGAAAACAAATTTCTTATAAAATTGATCATACGTTGCTTGTTTGCATTGATCTTGCACTTCATCCCAATCAATGGAGATAAGGAACTAATCCTGAAATCCTAGATCTGAAAAGCAGACTAATGCATAGAACATGACTCTAGAACAATAAAATATAGATATATGCGGAGAAGTATATAGACATAGTAGAGAAGAGTAGTAGGTGTAGGTGTATCTCATTACTCAATATACACCACATATATATAGTACAAGGCACTAAGCTAGACTATGTCACACCACTTATATGGGATACTAATATCAATTCGTAACAATGACAATCTTGCCTAATCTTGCTTACATTAAGCAAGATTAGGACTCTCAAGCAGGTCTCCTGCACGCTGTCACTGACAAAATTGTTTCCTATTAAAAGTTGATCCAACATTCCAAGCCTTACCCTCCATTAACTCCAAGATTAGCACAATCATACCAATTCTTCGAAAGACTAGAAATATTACAAACATGTACACACACGCACATTCAACTCTATAGAATTCTCAAGTCGGTCTCCCACACATTATCAAGCAGATAAGATTGTTTCCTACTAGAAGTTGATTCGACATTCACACCTTGTTCTCCATAAACTTGAAGATTGACACAATTAGATCAATGCCTGGACAGAAAAGAAACTTAAAACACACATACACGAATGAGTACGAGTTACCTGCCATTCTTTAAAGCTCAACATGCTCTAGGGATCCAACCTCTTGATTGCAACAATCATCCCAGTCCCCTGTTTCGAAGGTTGTAGGTTCTTCTCATCCACCCATCCCATATACACAGTGCCAAAATATCCTATTCCCAAAACCATATAAGACTTGAAATTCCTAGCCGAATTCTTCAAATCACCAAAGCTGTAAACCTTCAAATTAGGAGTGAGCAGTATGTCTCCTGAACCCAAGCACGCATCATCATCATCGAAAGCAGCCGAGAAACGTCTGAGGCCAGCGCTACTGCGCACTGAAGAATGGCCTACACCTTTGTTGTATCCTCGCGATGTCCCTACACCAAACCATGTTCCCAATAATAAATGCACAACCCCTGAAAATCTCACCAATACAGTCATAAATCATACCCTCACTATTGCTGCAATCTCGCGACGTCCCTGCATCAAAAGATGCACAATTTAACATAATCACGGAGTAATCGGAAAAACTGGAGCAGCTGGAACTGGAGCAGGAGCGAAGGGCAAGTCGCCGGAGCTCTTCCCTGTCGAGAACACCGCCGACCAATTTCTCCCATAAATCATAAACCCGTGACATTTTGACACAATCTTTACTGAGTTTTTTTTAAAAGAAAACTCTTTCCAATATAAACTCTCTCCATCACTTTTCTCTCTCTTTTTTCTCCCTATCATTTTCTTCTTCTATAATCATTTCTTTGAGTTCCATCACTGTGTGGTAAAAATAAGATTATCATTATATAACTTCGTTTCTCTTTTGCCACATTTGTCATGATTACTGATTAATTAAATATACATACGTGGACACACAATATTAGTCAAATTAATGATAAAATACAAACTTTATATGTTGTACAAAAAGTAAAGCCCAAAATTGGTCCTGAACATATGCTCATTTTATCTTGTTGATCCTAAACATTGTCTTTTGGATTTTTTGGTCTTGCACATATGGAAATTTGATCATTTTGGTCCTACACATTTCAAACCGGATCACAATTGGTCCTCCCGTCAACATTTCCGTTAAAAACTAACGGTCAACGGGTTTAATTCCAATTTTGACCAAATTAACCTTTTAATAAATTACTTACTCTCTCTTCTGTCGGTGGCGGTGGTTTATTTTGTGGTGTGTTCGATTGCAGCGGCGAAGGGGTTGACGTCGTCTCTGGATTTGTGGCGGGGGAGAATATGTTCTTCCGCGACGAGCGTGGGGATTTGGGGTAGGATTTGGTGGGGGAATTGGAGAGGAAGTTGAGGTGGCGGGGAGGGGGTTTGAGGGGCTTGATTTTGCCAGCGTGGAAGAGCTCATCGGCGGTGAAGGGGCAGAGGAGAGGTGGCCAGTGAAGTCGAAGGCGAAGTTGGTGTCGTTGAGGTCTTGATCGGCGTCGCCGTAGTTGGATTTGGGGGTGCCGAGGGTGGATTCCCAGAGAAAGGGGATGGCGGCGGTGGGGCTGGTGGGGGCGCTGTAGAAGGAGGAGGAAATTGGGGAGGTGTGGTGGTGGCTGACGTCGGAGGGCGGCGCGGAGGGGTAGTAGGAGGAGGAGATCGGCGGTGGAGATGGGGAATTGTTAGGGTTGGAGCCGCTGCGGGGAGGGGCGGGTGGTGCGGCTGGAACTCAATCGTCGGCATAGCGGCGGGGGAGGCACGTGGGTTTATTAAATTATTAAATTAGCATACTTAAATGATAGTAATTTATTAAAATAATTAAGAATATAATTATGGAGTAAGTAATCATAATTACAGCTTTAATTGGTCAAAATCGACATTAAACCCATTGACCGTTAGTTTTTAATGAAGGACCAAAATGATCAAATTTCCATATGTGCAGGACCAAAAAATCCAAAAGATAATGTTTATGACCAAAAAGGTAAAATGACCATATGTTCAGGACCAGTTTTGGCCTTTACTCTTGTACAAATTCCAAATTTTTCAACATAGTGTTAACACAACGTCAACAAAATGTCAACATAGTGTAAAAATTCAAGATTTTGATGTCAACATAACGTCAATACAATGTCAACACAATTTCAACACATTGTCAACACGGTGTCAACCATTGACACTGTATTGATATTTTCTGTTGATGTTATTTTATATATGTTGACATTTTCTAGCGTCCTGATTATAGTTTGGAGTTTGTATTTGATAACCTCCTCTAGCCAATGATGAGGCTAAAGTCCAACTTAAGAATAATAAATTCATTACTATCTACAAAGTAGTACTCCCTCTGTCCTACATAAGATGTTGCACTTTCCTTTTTAGTTTGACCCACAAAAGATGTCACATTTTCCTATTTGGAAAAAAGTTCTCTCACACATGAATATAAAAATTATATTTTCTCTCTTCATTTATAACACAAAAAAAAACCTCCTAAAATCCCGTGCCGTCCCACAAGTGTGACATCTTTTGTGGGACGGAGGGAGTACATAAGTTAATACTCCTTTTCCCCCTAAAAAGTAAAAAAGTCTTTACTTTTTGATTCGTTCTCTAAATATTTGTTGGATTCCTGGATTTACAAGAGATAAACTAGTCGGGCGTAATACAACCCAAGAAGAAATACAAATGGAAAACTGAAACTACAAATAGAAAATCGAAACTGTAAACCGTAAAAGATTTAGTCGGGTCGAGGAGGCCTCTTTCCGCAAGACGAGATACGCCCCGGTAGTGCTCTTCGGATTGGCATTTCGTCCCCAAAGATAAAATAGCTACGTCTCTGGTGAAGCAGCACCGCTATCAGCAGAGCTCTGGCGAACTGGATGGAGGAGAGGGCAGAGCTTCGACAGAAGAACAATGCAAGAGAGGGAGAGAGCTTATGCCTTCTAAAATGCTTGTGAATGGTGTAGAGAATGCAAGAGTATGCATGCCTATTTATAGGCCAAGCCCACTCATTTGAATTGATGGAGTCAACACTCATAATGTGTGTCATTATGGCTAGATTGTAACCCCCGGGGGTTACTAGCCGTTACAGACGTTACAAACGTCAACCAATGAGGATGAACCTGGACGGATGTATCTAGATACCTCTCACGTAGTTGTTCATTCCAGAAATGTATCTGGACTGCCCGATCAATGTGCACGCATTCTACGAAGCCACATTATTTTATCTATGATAAGTCGTATTCGGGGAAACCTCTGGTCCGTCAATCTACGTATCCAAAATAATATTAATTAATTATTTAAATAATTAATTACATATCTCCATAAATCGTGACTTTCTTTGATATATTATTTCTCACTCACCGGGAATCGGTCTAGAGAAAGTGAATATACCACAATCATCTACTCGGAGCGTAGATCGATTATAAATTATTTAATTTTATCAAAATTAAATATTTTGTCACTTGAACGATCCGTCAAATTGAATTGATCGGACCACGATTCCAACAATGTTAAAATATAAAATTTTTCTTTCTCTCTAATGAATTGAGATCCATTTTCCACTTACATTTTTTTTCTTTCTGCATATTTCTTATTTTATCAATTTTATAATTAAATTTGCGTCACTTCAAAAAGTTCCTAATAATAACCAAAACAAAAAATAAGACAATATAACTAAAAGCACATTATGCTAAATTTCTAAAGCAATTCCCCATCAACAAAAGCTTTATTTTCCACTTGAAAATCAAAGGAAGGGTGGATAAGTTGAGATATTCATGCATATGCAAACATGAATTGCATTACCTATATGCCACATGAATTGCATTACATGATGTTTGGAAAGAAAAAAGATGATGAAAAGGGGGAGGCTTTGTTGATCAAATGTGAAAAAGAGTGATTTCTTGCAAATGCGTTTATAAATATTCGTAGTGTTTTCTAAGAAACAATATTGTTCATGTCGATGGATGTTCTGTTCGGTAGACTTTCTCTATCCACCACTCAAGTTTCGATTTAGCTAGAAATCATAACCGTGTGAAAATTCAAAAACAATCAAAAGCTCGTGGATCGTCGTCGAAATTTTAAAAGTTTCTATGAAACAAACCAAAATTTGATCCAAATTGTGATGTGATCGACAGTTATTCCAATGATAAATTATAGGGATGAAAAATGGCGCCAATTACAAACTCTATGAGCATTGTCTATATTCTGCCCATGGACCAAAAATAGTTATGTTCTTTTATATCGATTCATGTACTAAGTTTTAGTATTCAACGGCGGATTCAGGATTTATTAATTGTGGAGTCGAATTAAACAAGATAGTAAATATAATATTAGATATATTTATGCGAAAATACATAAAATATAAATATCACAATATTATGTTATGCGATATAATTTACTTTTACGAATATCAATATTTTGAAATCGATTCAAATTTTTTCATTGGGAATAGTGGCAAATACCCTCCTTTTCATTCTATACTATTAAAATGTCATTAAACCAGTCATCTTTTAACTTATTTTGTAGCTCTGACTTTCACAAATTTTATTATTGAAAACACTCATTCAACATATATTGTGTTGTTTTTTTGTTACTGGTATAAAGTAAGACCAATTTAATCAAATGACAAACCAATGAGGATTACTAAAAGTAAGATAACACGATCGATCCTCTAAAATTTTATAATTTATATTCTCTCTTTAATAATTAATCACAATCTATAGCCGGTGATTCTACGGCGACGGTGGTAGGGTCGGCCGACACCATCCGACCCCACCTGGATCCGCCGCCGCTAGTATCTATTTATGATAAGTTTTTCTTTAATAAAGCGAGTCTCAATTTTTCACGATTTTTTTTGTTACTCTTTTATTTTATACTACCCTCATTCCACTAACTCATTCCTACTCATATTTTATTATATAATTATATGAAAGTAGGACACTTCCACTAACTTTTTCAGCTCACTTTCCGTTACATTTCTTAAAATCCGAGTCAAAATGGGACAAATTTTGGTGGACGGATGTAGTAAATTTTTCCAACAAAAATATGTGTATGCATTAGTTAGGCCTGTCAAATCGACTACCCACGGATAACCGAACCCGATCGCGAAATTCTCAAAATTCAATATCTGATACCTGATCCGAATTTGATTTTGGGTACCCGGATAATCGACTCGGGTATCAAGTCCCGATTGTGATTTTGATTTTTGTTTTCTACCTTCACTCCTCGTAGCTGACGGCGGTAGCGAAGGCGGCGGCTATGGATGGCGGTTGAGCCGTGAGCGGGACGGTGGCGGAGAGGGTGCCTTGTCGCTGGCCGCTGGGAGAGGGCCGTGGCGGAGGTGGACGGCGGAGGAGGGAGGGACAAGGGGGAGAAGGAGAGTCGAGAGGGTGACGAGAGGCGGAGAGGGAGCGCCGCCCACTTCATTCTTCAACTGAATAAGAATTTGAATTGGGAATTGGGTTTGGCCGTTTGGGCCCTTGGGTTATTTTAATTTTACTTAGTCAGACTTTCTGTTTGACTCATTAGTTAATAATAATTGGTAATTTAAATTAAAATAAACTAACAATATATAAAATTAAAAAATAATTGGGAAATTCGGATATACCCGATCGGGTATCGAGTTACCCGATATCCGAAAATTCAAAAATTGAGTACCCGATCCCGAAACCGAAACCCGAAAAATCAGATATCGGGTATCCAATTACCCGATATTTCGGGTTTGGATATCGGGTATTGAATACTCGATATCCATTTTGACAGCCATATGCATTACTCGTCTTGAAGATATTTTTTTTTCACGTAAGGAAATATGAGATTCAAATTCACATGACAAACATGCATTAAATTAGTTGTCGTCGGAAGGAGTAAAAAGTAAAATTAAGATAGATAATAAACAAATAAGCGCCATATATTAATCTTAGCCTCTTACCATGAGTTTTGTAATCTATCATTTGGAAAACGAATCAACGACTTTGTCGTTAAACAATTTGGTTACTACGATTAATTAGCGTTATTATTTATTAAGCACTCCATGATATAACAAGAAATATGGTTGCTTGATAAAAGAAGTTGAAGTGACAATTCCACAAAAATAAAGTTGGTTTCTTTTGGGATTGAGTGGGTGGTGGGACATTATGTCCAAAATTGGTATCTAAATCTTCTCCAAAAAAAAAAGTGGTACTAACTAGTATTCACCTCTATAATCAAGCATATATGAAGTCATCAATAACCTGTGATATAACAACCAATTTTAAGAGGGAATAATAAATCCCACAAATGAATACATTGGCATACTCATGTTTCTCAAATACATACATTAATCAAACCAACTTCACAAATTCCTTGGAAAAAGAATGGAGCATTTGTTAAGAGTAACAACTAAAATGCAAAAACACCATATACACTTGAGTGTTAAACCACCTTTGATCATCATCTATCTTCTCGAGTGATGCGATCTGGGCGATTGTTTGTGGTGGAGAGACGAGGAGGCAGAATGCGTCGACCTACTACTCTTGGACACTCTCGGTTTTTCCATGGCTGCAATCTGTTCCAAGACCTCAGCCACCTCTTTCATTGGAGGCCGCTTTCTGGGCTCTTGCTCCAAGCATCTGAGGGTGAGTTGAGCAGCCTGTGCTGCTGCCTTGGACGAATACTGGCCTTGTAGTCGCGCATCCATGATGGTTTTCAGTTTCCGTTTCTGGGAGAGAAGGGGCTTCATCCAATCCACCAGGTTCTGCTGTGCCCGTTGCGTGTCAAGGGCTCTCGAGCCTGTCAGCAGCTCCAGCAGCACCACGCCATACCCATACACGTCGCTCTTCACATATAGATGTCCTATTGTTAAAAAGAATAGCAAGTAACCTGATTAGCATCCAGTTTTGAGGAGAATATACAGAAATACAAAATGTAGGAATGTATGTAAGGGCGGTCACCTGTTGCAATGTATTCGGGTGCAGCGTAGCCATATGTTCCCATCACCCGGGTTGTGACATGAGAATTCCCTCCAGAAGGCCCCAGTTTCACCAACCCAAAATCTGATATTTTTGCATTGAAACTCTACATAAGTCCAGAGAAATGTGCATCAGTGTTATGCTAAAGAAGGTTGAACAACAAAAAAGGAAAGAGAAGGAAATCTTAGTCAAGCACCATAAACAACACTAAACAATCTTACCCCGTCAAGAAGAATGTTTGAGGCCTTAAAGTCTCGATAGATACTGTCCGAGGCATGCAGAAAAGCCAGCCCCTTTGCTGCTCCAATCGCTATTTTGAGTCTTATATCCCACGGCAATGGTTCTGTAGAAGCATTTCCTGCATGTTAAAAAATAGGCCAGGTTAGTTTCTCATTCGCGCTCTCTCTATATACATATTGATTTTTAAGTAAAAGTTTCTTACGTCTAAAAAGATGGTTTTCGAGGCTTCCCTTCTGCATAAATTCATAGACGAGCAGCATTTCTTTATCTTCCCAACAGTATCCCAAGAGTTTAACCAAGTTGGGATGTGTCAACCTTCCCAAAAAGTTCACTTCTGACTGCATATCCAAGTTAAGCATCTAAGTTCTTGTGATATACTAACAAAAAAGCTGTAGAATTGGAAAGTCAGGTAAACGAAAACATGAATATCATTATGATAGGACAAAGTTTCCTATGTGTTCATTACGAGTAAAATGTACTATTGCAACCAGACATTTACTGAGAACTTCGTAAGATCATAGAAAACAAATTTCTTATAAAATCGATCATAAGTTGCTCATTTGCATTAACGTTCCACTTCATCCCAATCAAAATGGATAAGAAAATAAGCCTGAAATCCTAGATCCAAAAGCAGACTAATGCAGGGAACATGACAATCTTGACTTAATCTTGCTTACATCACTCTGCAAACCATCCCATGCTTAGGAAAAATCTTCTATAACGCACTAGGATTCTCAAGTCGGTCTCCCACACATTATCAAGCGGATAAAATTGTTTCCTACTATAAGTTGAATTATATTCACACCTTATCCCCATAAACTCCAAATTGGCACACTTAGATCAATGCCTAGACGGAAAAGGAACTTAAACACGCACACACACGGATGAGTACGACTTACCTGCCATTCTTCAAAGCCCTGCATGCTCTGAGGATTCAACTTCTTGATTGCAACCATCATCCCAGTCCCTTGTTTAGAAGGCTGCAGACTCTTCTCATCCACCCATCCCTTATACACAGTGCCAAAACCCCCTATTCCCAAAACCATATCAGACTTGAAACTCCTCGTCGCAGTCTTCAAATCACTAAAACTGTAAACCTTCAAATTCGGAGTGGGCAGTATGTCTCCTGAACCCGCACGCCCATCGTCACTGAAAGCAGCTGAGAATCGGCTGAGGCCAGCGCTACTGCTCGTTGCAGAATGGCCTACACCGTTGCTGTATTCCCGCGATGTCCCTATACCAAACCATGCTCTCAGTGATTTATAAACACATAATTCTGAAAATCTCACCAACACAATCACAAATCATAGAACTCACCTCCACTATTGCTGTAATCTCGAGAAGTCCCTACATCAAAGTAGCAAAATTTAACACAATTACACACCATGTTCTTCAAATTAAACACATAATCCCTCAAAAATTTCACCTTTCGCAATTATAAACCTTAGAACTTCTCTTATAAATGAAATCATCCAAACCAGTGATTGAAAAGCATATCACACAGTTAGTTACAGCTGAAGTTGAAGTGAATTTGAGAAGATACCTGGAGTGGAGGAGGGTTTGATAGAGTTGGCAGAGCTAGGGTTCGGATCGGCAGCAGCTTGAAATCCAAAGCAATTCCCCATCAACAAAAGCTAGAATTTCCACTTGAGAATCAAAGGAAGGGGGGAAAGCTGAGATATTAATTCATATGCATATTACATGATGTTTTAGCACAGTTGGAAAGAAAAAGGGGGAGCCTTTGCTGATGGAATGTGAAAAAGATAATTGCTTGGAAATGAGGATTATGATTTTTCTATAAATATTCTGTGGTGTTTTCTGCTTTTACACATATGTACAATCATGCACCATTGACATTTCTTCAAGTGGATTTTGCCTACATTTTACAATTCGGCTTCTCTCCCAGTAATTTTTTCAAGATCACAGTTTCATCATTTTTAGAAATTACTCGAAAAATCAAATCTTGTGTGAATTTGTAGTCATCAAAATTCAAAACTATATCAACTTAAGTAGGAAAACTGCTTCAACAAATCGAGAAATTTTGCAACTAGAAAAGGTGAATCCAATGTTTTAACAAATTGAGAAATCGTAACTATTGTATGCAAAATTGATTATTTTTCAAATAAAATAAACATTTACTGATTTGATTGTTTGTACTTGGCTAGAAGTGACAATATTTTCAAATTATTGAAGAAATTAAACTTTAAAATATACGTGTGTGCATTGCATTACGTATATTAAAAAAAAGACAAGGTATTAACGTTTTCTGAAAATTAAAGAAAGAAAAGTCAACTCACAACGTGGGCTTCCTTAATCTCTCTACTCTCTTTTTTGTGTGCTAAAATAAAATGATTAGTGATAATTGCACTAATCAGAAATTTAGATCGATTCGTGATTTTCAAATTTTCAATAAAATGATTTTACTACAGTATAATTTAATACTGATATTGTGGTTGATTAATTTCACAAACCAAATGTTGAGTCACTCCGGATTTTCCGCTAAAATATGAACTTTTGGTGTGTCATATAACTTTCAATATTTGGTTAAAAGTTTATAAAATTTTGCTGGCATGGAAAATTTTTAACTAAATCAAACTCGAGAGAGATTAGGAGTATTCAAATTGCTGATATGCGACAAAAATGAATAATTGAGTCAACAAAAACATTTTCCAGCTCATTCACTTCTCATCTCTCTCTTTCACAAAAGCCTCCTTTTGTTTTCTTTCACTCCTTTTCTTTCTTTGAATATGATGATGATCGATCTCATCATCTTAAACCCTGAGCTTATAGCAATGCATCTGTTAAACTAAATTTCAGAAATTAAATTTTTTTATGATAATTCATGAATTATCTTTCGGATTATAAAATTCATAAGAAAAATAAGAATTAGCCCAATGCTCAGTCCTTAATGAAACAACATCATTTCTAAGCTCACCAAACGATATTGTTTATATGATTGGGCATTTTGTCTTTAAGGACCATCCACTACTTCGATTTTGATTTAGCCAAAAATAATAACCATGTGCAAAATTAAAATTTTGTTGATAGCCCTCCAAATTATAAAAGTTATGAAACAAACAAGAATTTGATCCAAAATCGGGATGTAAGCGGCAATTATTCCAATGGTTAAATATAACGATGTATTATGATGACAGTTACAAAGTTTATGAGTACTATAAATTATACATACTCAATCCATACCAAAAAAAAAATCATTTTTTTGGTTTGTTTCTAAATTACTGTTATTTACTGGTTTGGCTTATAAGTATACTTATTCTAATTGTCGCCTCGGACCAAACACAGTGCTGAATGAATTCCCACAAGCCTTCACATTTCTTTTAATTTTTGGTTCAGGGTCATATTCTAATGCTTACAGCATCTTAATCCAAAATTAAGACTAAATTTCCATCCTTAGATTTTAAAATGAGTTGATGACATTAAATCTTACGAATCTCAATAAATAGTAGAATGCAATTGAGATCTCGTTGGAATCCTTATAAAATTATCTTTAATTTGATATATTTTTTTGCGAAAAAATAAGTTAAATTGAGAGAGTTACGTAACTTTAAAGTTTTAAGATGATTTTAATGAGAGAAAATTGACATTAACACCCTCTCATTTTATTTATTAATTTTGTAAATAAAAATATAATCCATATGGTATTATTTCAAGATCTTCTAATCTAATGGTGGGTTGCTAATTAGTTTGTCTTTTTTTTTCATATCTTGATTTCCCAACAATTATCGACTTACCACAACCTCAAGTCCTATGATTAAAGGTTAAATAGTATAGACGTCCTGTTGTGCTGTATAAATATGAAGCAGCGAATACAAATACAAAAACAAAAACAAAACATGGATTAGAGTCATTAGACTAAGAAAAAACACGTTTTTAATTTGGAATAACTGGATTAATTAGAACACCTTCAGGCTTCAGCTAAGGTTTCCCCAATGACCATAGCTCCAACATCGCGTATCTAATTCCAAACACATCTCTTAGCTTCAAAGTTTACGTACTCAATTTGAAACTCTCATGGATCACCTTACAGAAATGTGATCTTTCATCACATTATAGCCTCATAGGAGTTCCTTTAGAACAGATTTAGATATTTTCAGCTTCTATTATATTTTTAGATCAAAAATCAAAAGATTCAAGGCTCCCTATTCCAAACGATCTAGGGCAGGTTGATATTCCATATATGGAAAAACCAGTTGATAGAAAATATTATTTGAAGTATATCATTTTTATTGTACTAATACAGAACAGCAGGCAATTAGCAGCTTCTGGCTTTACAAGAATCATTAGAATTTGAGGGACTTTTATCATTAGAATTTGTCACGTCGACACCAGGAAGCAAAGTTTTTGGAATCGTGAAAAAGGGAGCAAGAATCAGCAGAGGACTGGATAGCTCCTGACCATATACTAATCTTACACCTTGATATGTACGGCCATCCTGTAAAAAATCACATTACTGAAATGGAAGAAACATAGATACACTCATGATATCATACACAAAGAATCATTCATGTGTTAAAAATCCGACTATGAGTATAAGATATCGGTCAAACCTTATCCATGATCAGAGCAGTTACAGGAATCCTTAAATCCTGTACAATAAAATAAAGAGATGGAAAAAAAACATTAGGGACTATCTAACAAGTCCAAAATGAATCGAAGGGCTATTCAAGATTAAGCACCATTCATATGCAAACATGAAAACGGCTATATACGGATAACTGTTTTATTAAACCTGAGAATTTAGCATATGATTGATAAACCTTTGAAAGAAAGTAGAAAGCAAAATAACCTTATAGGCCAAATACATATTATTGATAAATCACATGTATCCTAGATTAACTTTTCTTGCTCAATCAATACTCTCTAGTCTCCAGCATTACAGAGTATTCTTTGTTCGACAAACTTGAAGTGCGTTAGTCTTCTACCTTTATACACCAACAAATGAGCACGAAAGGTAGTTCCCAAGCAAGGCGGATCCAGAATTCGATAATGAGGTGAACTGAAAACCAAACACTTCACACATTAAATTTTACATACCCAAAAATTTCAATGACCACAAAAACTGTGCCGTGCAAGATTTGAATATATGAAATTCAAACCAAAATATTGGCATATTCAGTCTGATTTCTTCACTAACTCACATGACACATCACATAATATTTGTTTTAATTTTTTTAATCATTTTGGGATAGGCTAATTTTGGAATGGAACTAATATAAAACATGGATATGTTATAACAAAACAGAATAAAAAAAAATGCACTTACAAAATGCTGCAAAGAAAGACATAGGCAGAATCTGCAGATAGAAAATATCAACAAGCAACAGAATGAAAATACATATATCAAATGACAACAATCATCAAAGACAAACATAGGTAACTAATTATTGTACTTACATAAATGCACCCCTTGACAGCAGCACAGCGACAAAAAGCTTGAGAAAGTTCCCCTATTGCGTTAGAAAACCTAAAAAGGTCGAGCAAAAACTGTCTAATTAAGGCCACCAATCCATGTACTTTGATTCTTTGAGCTAATGGTTATTTTATTTATATCATCTGACTTTGCAAAATAACCTGTAGTATCTACAGTGGTTACTGATTAAGTTGCTAATTAAAACTACCTGGTTGGTTGTTAAATGATGATAAGACTTGAGAAAAAAAAGTTCCACCCAACAATTTAGAAAAAGAGAATAATAATAGACAGATCATTGGAATGATAAATGAGAATATACAAATGGAGATGTGTAAATAAGATCTTCATTGGACATGAAATTCTATTTACACTCTTGAAAACAAATGCAAACAAGAATGTAGGCAAAGACACTGTAAAACAATGTCAGATGGTGCTAACCAGAATTACATAAATGAGATTTTCAAATAGTTTTCCTGTAAGTAAAAGGTTTGTGCAATGGGAGAAAATCATCTACCTATATTCTTAGGAATGTACAACATGGCGAGTTAGCATATTATCGTGAAACTAGTTCACCAAGAAGTTAAGTGAAATTAGATTGGACAAAATAGGAAATGAAAGAGCAGATTCATGCCTAATCACCTAGTATGAATCTTGTTCTCACGTCATAACCACTTATAGCGTGTCCAATTATAAATATCAAATCATGCTGTTAACATTAATTCAACATTCCCCATATTCAAAATGCATGCAAATTAATGAGGCAATAACCTTCTAATTTTCCCTCTACTGGAGCACAACTACTTTCTGATTTCCCTCTATTTAAAATAGGTCATGCCTACAGATGGAATAATAAAAGACAAGCACTTAGTCTGCAAATATGGGTAAAATTTAAGGTCCATATGGGTATTTTCAGCCTTCTAAAGGAACAAATTATTGTCCTCCTAAACATCCAGATTCTTAGGCTGAGTTGATGAGACCACAGATCAAAATTCAACTTTTGCATTTTAAAATGTTCACTTATAAAAATAACAGAGTGGTATTGCAGCAGCATCACTATGATACGGAGCAGCCGTATCAGTTCGCCGACGACAAGTGGTCCGTCTGCAAGAGTTGATTTTCCCGTCGAGCAACCGTTGAGATTAAATAAACGTGTGCAGAGAAATTAAATTAAGATAAACGTAGGGAAGTCTGATGTATTGATGTCATATTTCAATAACAGATCCCTAGGGTTGGTTCGACTCCAAAGAACCAACAAAGAAAACCCGAAACAGAACTTATAATTAACATAATTTAAATATGTAAAATAGTCCAAAAACTAGATAACTAAATATTCAAAATAAAGGAATCAACGTGAAACATGATCCTGGTATTTCACAGGTCTCTTCGGACGATCCTGCTTCTTCCGTTCCACTCTTTGGTTAGCATCCTGCACTTCTATCTCCTCCTCTGCCCGTTGTGATGGATCGCCATCTACCTCCTCTTCTGCTGGAGGATCCAATATTAGCGGGAGTTCCACACTCGTATCACACTACTACTACAATATCAAGATGTCAAGAACTAAGTCTTTGGCCTACTATTTCAGGTCTACTTAAATCTAACAATATCATGTTAAATCTAGCTCCAACAATTATTTATGCGTGGGTGGAGGCACCGGCGGATCTAGGGCTGTTCGGAGAGTCACCGTGGAGGCTATGAAAGGCACTTTTGCTTCAAGATATACTTACTTTATATTGTTTTCAATAAGAAAACAAACATGCCCTAAGTATAATGTGTAATTATATAAACATGCATACTTGACGACAGGGATGGAGCTAGAAATTCATAGTAAAATGGGCAAATATATATATGGAGAAATTTGTAAAATTGAAGAAGAGGCCATCACTGGAAGATTAATACAAAAAATTGTAATAAATTATTCATGTATACGAAGGGTAGTGATAAAATGCAAACTAATATATTGTACAAATTCAAAACTTTTCAATACAGTTTCAACACATTTTTAATACAGTATCAACACAGTGTAAAATTTCAAGGTTTTAATGTCAACATAGTATCATACAACATCAATCATTGACTAGTTGAAATTCTGTTGACATTTTCATGTTTTTTTTGTGATCTGTTGACATTTTACAATGGTTCAGATCATAATTTTGAGTTTATACCATATTTAGAATATTCATCTGATCACGTTACTCTAGTGAAATATGTGCATAGCATTTGCCCCTTTCTAGCTTAACGCTAGATTCGTCGCTTGACTACAAAATCTCATGTGCATTTGTTTGTATTTTAATTAAACGTATGTATGGTCCATATGACTTTAATACTTATTCTTTCAATTTGGTCGGATGTTTTATCAATTGAGTTATGGTTCTTGGTAATTATAAATATAAATTTATGATATAATTATTTAAAGCAAAAAAAATGACTAGGTAATGTTAATGGACAAGATAGTAATAAATTTACATAATTATATGGAGAATATATATAGGATAATTTTGCCATTTTCATAATTTTAGAAAGTAATGAATTTTTATTTAATTAAAATTTTCAATTTACGTAATCATTCTTCATGTTAATTAAAGAATAAATAATAATTAATATTTTTTTTAATATAAAAACCTCATCTCAAAAACTAAATTTAAAATAAAAAATATTCACATACAATATGTTTTGGCTATTTAATGAAAAATGACATAAAAGGCAAATAACACTAAAATAAAAAGATAGAGCAAAAGAAAAATGCTTAATAATTATAAATATATTATTTTAGTATGTACTCTATTTCAATAAGAAAATACTTAACTTTTTTCACATATTAAGATGAATGACTTCATTGTTATCATTGATGATTTATATCTATGATGATTTAATTTAGAAATTTTAAACAAAAAAAAGGTAACCAGTTGTAGAAGAATAACACAAATCATAAAGAAAACTATAAAATAAGTATTATATTATGTTATAAATTTATTTTATAAGTAACTATATTAATATAAACATGTACTAGCATACTAGTAGTACTAATAATTAGTACTATCATAATTAGTTCATAATCTAATTCAACAATTTTTTAAAAATAGTGTTAAACCTATAAAAAAATACTCCCTCCGTCCCCGATTAAGTGTCATACTTCGACCGGGTATGGATTTTAAGGAATGTAAAGAAAAGTTGGTTGAAAAAGTTAGTATGTTGACATCGGAACATATGCAAGTGAGATCTTGTTAGAATACTTATAAAATTATATTTAATTTGATATATGTCGTGTAAAATTATCTTTATTAGATGACACGTGACATTCATCTAACGATTACATCACAAGATCCAATTACTGAGATTTGCTTTGATTTTTGACATAATTTCATTTATTGATCTGATCACATCACCCACTATATATACATATCTAAAACTAAAGACCATCATATAACTCTTAATTTCACAATTGTCAACTCAATTATAACTCTTACTCCATAAACTAAGTAGTACTAAGAGCATCCCCATCCGTGCTCTTAGCTAAGAGCACGGAAGTGGGCCCGGACCCACTTTTACTGCTTTTCCTTAGCTAAGAGCACAACACCCACATCCGTGCTCTTAGCTAAGGATAAGCTCAAGGGTCCCACCATTCTATTATTCAATTTAAATAAAAACATTTCCACAATATTAAAATGCATTAAAATATTCGAAATACTATTACAAATTACAAAATAATTAAAAATTACACAATTAAAATCCTAAAAATTAAAAATTACACAATTAAAATCCTAAAAATTAAAAATTACACTACTCGTTGCCGAATTTCGCCCAAATGTGATTGATTAGATCTTTTTGTAGCCCAGTGTGGGCTCTTGTATCGCGCATTGTGTCTTCTTTCCATCCTCTCGTTCACCGTCGCATGCACACCTCGGCGTGGGGGAGACCTCACGGTTGAGCTTCCGGCTTCATCCTCGTCGTAAAAGTTACCCGCCATCGGTCCTTCGTCAGCTATAATCATGTTGTGCAAGATAATACACGTGTACATGATGTCGGCGATATTCTTAACGTACCAAAGCCGAGAAGGGGACTTCACAATGTTGAATCGGCCTTGAAGGACACCAAAAGCTCTTTCGACGTCTTTCCGAGCAGACTCTTGACGCTGCGCAAAAAGAATCCGTCTTTGCTCTTGTGGATTGCTGAACGACTTCACGAATGTCGACCACCTTGGGTAGATACCATCGGCGAGATAGTGTGGTATGCATTTCCGTTGACGGTGAAGTCGATCGCCGGTGCTACACCATTCAAAACATCATCGAAGAGTGGTGAAGAATATAACACGTTCAAGTCGTTGTTGGATCCGGCAACACCGAAATATGCATGCCAAATCCATAGGCGGTAGTCGGCGACCGCTTCAAGGATAAGCGTTGGGCCGCCACCTTTGTGGCCGCTTAAGTGTTGCCCCCTCCAACCAGTCGGGCAATTCTTCCACTTCCAATGCATGCAGCCAATGCTGCCTAGCATACAGGGAAAACCGTGGACTGTTTCGTGAAGACGAAGCAACCGTTGACAATCGTCGGTGGTGGGTGCCCGAAGGAATTCCTCGCCGAAAGCAGAACGAACGTCGTCGCAAAAATTCTTGAGGTATAGGATTCCAGTTGACTCACCGACATGCAAATACTCGTCGAAGAGGTCAGCCGTTTGCCCAGTAGCAAGTTGTCGGATGGCACAAGTACACTTTTGCAACGCCGTGAGACTTTGCCGACCGGTTGCGTCGCACCTTCTTGAAAATATTCAACGCGGGTGGACAATGTGTTGACAATACGCATAAACAACCGTTTTGACATGCGAAAACGGCGCCGAAAGTAATCTTTTGGATAATGCGGCTGGTCGGAAAAATAGTCGGCAACGAGCCTTTCATGGGCTCCCTCTCGATCACGAGGGATGTAGTGACGTTTTGCTCTAGTTGGTTAAGGAGGAGGGGCGGGGGTATTGGCGATGACATAGGCTTCATAGGCGGCACGATATTGTTCATAATATTCTTGTTCTTCGCGCTCCGCTTCCGCAATGAGATTGGTGAAATCCATTTTTGAATTTTTTAGAGAGAGTTTGGGTGAGAGAGGATGATGTAGATGATTTAGTATGAAAAAGTATGAATGAAAGATAATTTGATGTGCAAAGTGGATGATGAATGTGTGTATTTATAGATGATTTTGGGATAAAAAAAAAAAAAAAAATTTCACAAAAATCCAAAAAAAAACGTCTATAAACGGCTCTATTTTTTTGGGAATCCAAAAATATATTTTTTTATTTTTTGGTATTATTCTGAATTATTTATGAATTTAAAAAAAATAAAAAATAAAAATCGAATTTGCCAACGGCATTATTTATGAATTTTAAAAAAAATAAAAAATAAAAATCGAATTTGCCAACGGCTATGCCGTTGGCCAATAAGAAGACGCCACATATGGCTGCTCAGCGGCACGGACGTGCTCTTAGCTAAGAGCAGGGCCGTGCTGCTGGCACGGACGGACGATACCGTGCTCAGCGGCACGGACAGACGAGCACCGCAGCCTTCACCGCTGCGGATGCTCTAAAGATCGTAATATAACTCTTTATTTCACAAATGTTTACTCAATTATAACTCTTATAAACTACTCCTAAGAACTAATGGCAGGAAAGTAAAGTTGTCAGGAAAAATGATTTTTGTAATTATGATTCTTAGGATTATGATTTTAGGATTTATGATTCTTGGGAATCTAATTCTTAAGAATGTGAATCCAGTAGAATATGTGTTTGGAAACATGTTAAGATTCATAAATTATCATTTTCATATAATTAAATTAATATATTAAAAATATATTATTTACATAAATTTGAACATTGAATTTATTATGAATTTGAATTAAACAAAACTTTTTTGAACATTGAATTTATTATGAATTTGAATTAAACAAAACTTTCTTTCAATAGAAAACAAGGTTGAAATAAAAAAAATTGTAGATTGAGCCACAACATTTATAAATTCAGAAAAATCGTAGCAGTGGTATCATTATTAAGCTTAATGATCAAATAAAATTTGATCGTAAGTTAAGCAAACAACAAAAACCAATGCTGCGAAATTGAAATCCAATAAAAAATATGATTTCAACTATTGCTTTTTCATCTTCTGGGTGCGAATTTTTTTAGATGATTCTCAACTAATATATATTGATTGGATATGTCGCAATTCTAATTAATCATTATACTATACTTCCTACCAACTAATTAAGAATTTTACTTCGAAATTTGAGTTATAGATGAAAGCTTGAAGAAGAAAATGTACCGTATTTAACTTGAATATAACATACAGATAAAACATAGATGAAGAATGAAGAAATACAGAGAAGAGAGATGCAGAGCGGCAGAGTGGAGCCTGAGAGAAAATCATTCTTTTAAAATCCTAGATTAAAGAAAAAGAATACTTAAGATTAATGGAGGAAAAAGAATCCTCATATTTTATATTAAATTTCCTGATTTTAGGAATCTGATTACTTTCCTTAATTTTCTTAATTCAACCAAACACAATAATTTAATAGTTAGGAATCATTTTACTTTTTAAATTTTCATAAAATTGGAATTAGATTACTTTTTCATGCCACAATCCTCCATAAATGGTTATATGCTTTCAATTTGATATTATCATATGTATAAACATATGATAATATGAATTTTGAAAATATGTACTCCATCTTTTTAGATAAGAATATTCAGTTTTATACTATCCTAATATAGCATTAAGATATTAATTAAAATATAAAAATATAATTATAAAAAACATAACGACATGGGCACATGGCATACATATATGGTAAAAAGAAGTTTTTAAATACATAACCGAACTTTTATTAACATTTTACATTGACAACTCATTTTATAAATATTAATTGACTTAAAATAAATTTCATACTAATCATTTGTAACACTTCAAAAAAAAATTAAATTTGTATTTAAATATTTGTATATTTAAGTAAAAAAATATTTTATTTCTAAATATTGTATAATTAATTCAAATCAAGCTCAAAATCATGTTATGATTCGACATAAACTAAATATTGTATAATTAATTCAAATCAAGCTCAAAATCATGTTATGATTCGACATAAAATTTCTATATCACTTCATTTTTATTCTTACATGTACAATTATGTACATTTATCTTTTTCCTTTTTACTAAATACTAGTACTAGTACTAGTAGCATATTTATCTTTTTCCTTTTTACTAAATACTAGTACTAGTACTAGTAGCATGTTTAGTTGCAAAGAATCAAGATTTCGGTTATTGGAAATTAATCTGATTTCATTTGTACAGTTATCGTGTTCGGTTCTATGTAAAGTATTAGTAATTTTTTTTCTGTACCTGGATCTCACTTAATTTGTACTAGTACTAAATTGATTATTATGCGAATTATTATTTTGACTATATTATGCCTAAAATAAAATAATGACCCAACCTACAAATAAGAACAACATTGAGAAAAATAGAAATAAAATAATTGAAAATACTGTATTGTCATTCAAATTTTATAAAGTGGCTATTATCCTATTATCGCTCTATTGAGTCAGAAACATTGCCTCAAATTCGAAAATCTAAAATTAGAGTGTATAATAATGAAACACGTATCGGTAACTAGACTACATTAAATTCAACATATCGCAGCAGCACACGAAATTACGAAAAAGACCTTACAGCTCACATAGCGCATCTCAATCATATCAAGTTTATCAATATTTGTTTAATAAAGGGCCACAACGACCTCTGCCAGGCCCTTAATCGTCATAACACACAAGGCTAATTGAGTCATTACGCCCCATGAGGCACTTAACCCCCAGCCGACGCGATCGCGCCACGTGCCCCTACAGTACCGCCAGCGCCACATCCAACGGCCGCGACCCCCTCCACAACAAACACAGAGAAAACACAGAGCCAAGAGAAGGTGCAGCGCGTAACGAATCCAACCAATGAGAGCGGTCGGATGGGGTTCACGCGGATTGGTGACATGGCAGGGGGAAATTGAAATCCCGCCCAAACCCGGACTTCAATTTGGTTTGTGAGTGAATTTTGGAGAACTTTTGAGGCTCTTTCCTTTCAGACCCCTTATCCCTCCCTCTCACATATACCACTCTCTCTCGCTAACGCACAAACACAACACCAACGCAAAGCATATCTCTTCGTTTCTCTCTCTCTCTAGAATTCGGTGAGTGCAAATTTGTGTTTCTCGCCGAGTTGCACCGATTCTGACCGAGTTTTCCGCCGATTTCGCAGGTTCGTCATGAAAGGAGGAAGATCCAAGGCGGAGACGAAGAAAGCGGATGCGAAGTAGGTTTTCCCGATCGGTTTTGGTTTAGATCCGTGATTTCCGAGACTAATTGATTATTTGCTTTGAATAGGCTTTCGGTGAAGAAAGGAGCCGCGGGCGGTAAAAAGCCGGCGGTGAAGAAGGGGAAGGCGGCTAAGGATCCGAACAAGCCTAAGAGGCCTGCTAGTGCCTTCTTCGTCTTCATGTATGGATTTGTACATGTTGATTTTTCCTCTACTTTTTTGTGTGAATTTGTTTTTCTGATTTGTTACATCTTAAATTCGCAGGGAGGACTTCAGGAAGACTTACAAAGAGAAGCACCCGAACAACAAATCGGTCTCCGCTGTGAGTAGTTATACCTAGTTTAGATCCAGAATTGAGTATAGTTTTAGTTGTTTCTATGAAATTTTGACGAATCATATACACAAATTCTTCCTAGGTTGGAAAGGCTGGTGGTGAGAAATGGAAATCCATGACTGAAGCTGTAAGCGCTCTGAAATATGATTATAGCATCATTTTTCTTCAAATTTCAAATGGTTTATTCAATTGAGTTCATGATCTTCGGTTTACAGGAGAAAGCTCCATACGTCGCAAAGGCGGAGAAAAGGAAAAGTGATTATGAAGTGACACTCAAGGCTTACAACAAGAAACTCGTAATTCTCTCACCATATGTTGTTATTTTTTGTTAATTTTTCACGAGTCAACTAAGTAGAAATCTCCAAACAGAACGACGGTGGTGGTGCTGATGACGAGTCCGACAAATCCAAGTCGGAGGTGAACGATGAAGATGACGAAGACGAAGATGGCAGCGCAGATGTAATTAAGCACTGCTTAATTAAATTAATTTTTGTTATGAATATTTTTAATTTATGTTACAATTTGCAGGATGATGAGGATGAGGACGACGAGTGAAGGAGACGTGGTCTTCTAGAAATTATGCTACTACTACCACTTTGCCATCTGAACTAGTTACCCCTCTCTTTTTATAAATAGCTTTCATCTTTTCTTCTTCTTCTTCTTCGCTATTTTCCTATATTTTTTGTTTTTAATTTGGTGTAGGAAAAAAGAATTAAAATAGGTGATGTTCAGATGGGATTGGTTTATGTACTCTTTGTTTAGATCTTTCGGTGCTTAATGATAATCAATCGCACTTCTTTTCTATTCCTGATTTAATGCTTTTATATTCTTGATTTATTGTTGATTTGGATTTTAATTTAATGAATTGTGTGGTAGATGTATGTATGAGATATTTGTGTGTTGGTCAAACACGAGAATTATGAGATGGTTTCAACCTTTTTAAATTGCGCTTCCACCTGTCCACACATTGATTCATTATTCTGTCTTTTCCGGTCTCGTTCATTTTCCTTTTTTCTAAAAGTAGACTCTGATATTATTAGCAATGGTAAATACATGATTTAGGTTTGTAAATAGTGTTTTCATTGAAAACGTATTTGGTCATGTCTCTCTTAATATTCGCCCGATCCACTCACATGTGTATTTTAGTTGAACGAGTTTTATATTTGTAGTGCTTAGTATTTTAGATATATCCTGATTGTGTTGATGGAAACGTATATTCATGATTTGAGGCATATACCTTTTGTCTTTAGTAATATTTTAACTGCAGTAATGAAGTTCCAATTTTGAACCTTGATTATTTTGACTATGCTTGGTTACAATTTAGATTGGACTTTGACCTTCTATTATGGAATTTTGTTTAACACAATATCTTGAAAGTGGTGAATAGAATAGAAAACAATATGGTATTAGATTATAGTGTGGAATACTCTATCTAATATTCAATTAACGTTATGTGCTGTTCGGTCTTACTAAAGCGAAAATAATGGGTTTGTTGAGTAGGATTATTGATGGACTTTGAGCAATTAAGAATTCAATATTGATATTCAACATGGAAGTTTGCATGTTGAAAGCGAAATATACTAGTACTAGTATTATTTTAATCCAATGAAATCGGAAATATCCATAAAATCACTGTTGACAAATGCATACTTGACAAATACTCCATGGTCAATTTATGCTATTCTCAAATAAGCTGGCATATTCACATCAACAAAATCACATCATCTTGTGCATCTTGAAAGTAAGGAAAAATCTCCTGAAATAGTTGTTCACCATTCAATTTTTTAAATAAATTGGGAAATGATGATTGTTAGTAATATTTCATAAATTATGTTAAAATTATACAGTAAAATAATTTAAATATCATTTTCTTTTCTGAATCATAATAATTTAACATCAGAATATAAACGCAAACTACAGCATATCCAAACCGAATTAACAAGGTAAAGTTTTATTATGCAATTGAAAATTCATTTTTATATTAAAATATCGAAGTACAGAAATTAAAAGATGTATTTGGTGAAAAGGGTGGGGACCGAAAACGAAATTCACTCTTTTGTGAGCCCAGTGTTAAACGGTGTCGTGGCAATTTTGGAAGCGCTTCTGTAATGGCGGGCGCCGGAAAATGCTTTCTCGTCACCGGATCTCCGGTGAGTATCTGTTTATATAAATAAAAGCAGAAACTCTCTATACTATTCAGTGCAGTCATTGTTTGGTGATTTATGCAGGGAGTGGGGAAAACTACTCTGATAATCCGAGTTCTGGATTCCCTCAAACAATTCAATCCTAGCTTAAATATTCAGGGCTTCTATACTCGTACGCGATCCTAATCACGCCTCTTCCTTTTACTAAATCAATTGCGTTGATTATTTCAATCTGTTTCGATGTTGTTTAGATTTGATATCTTTGTTTCTATGCTGTGCTGTTGTTTGGTGTGTTACTGGAATTGCTTTGAAGTGATATGGAGTAAAATGAGCTAAAATAACTGCAATTGATCACTAGTTAATTGATGAGGAAATTATTGAATCTCGCTTTGGGTAGATGATAATGGAGTATGTTATTGATGAATATAATTGATTTACGTAGGTGAGGTAAGAGAAGGGTGTGATAGGGTAGGATTTGAAGTGGTTACTGTTGATAGCCGCAGAGGTCCTCTGGCATCCACCAATATCACCAGGTACTATTTGCTCTTTCATTTCTTCCATCCACATTCTCATTTTTATGTTATACCGAATCTTCAAGTATACCAGCAATGGATCGCTTTTGGCTATGAGGTTGCGATGATCATTTCTTTAATTTAGTTTGTATTTTGACATTTCGAAATGGAATGAACCAAATTGTGTTTGTTTCGTTATGGTTATAGAAGATTAAACATTTTCAAGAACAGCACTACTGTGTTTTAGCAACTCATATGTTATCACAATGCCTGCACTCACTTGCTACTTTAAGTTTGCTAGTATAACATAACAGAAGACAAGAATCAAACAGCCATTGTGTTGACACTTTTTCTTGAAACAAATATTTAAATGTGAGAGCAAAGCTAACCTTCATACTCTCTTTGCTTTAGGATGACATTACTAACACTATTCTGTTAGATTCTTTCTACATAAGAGAGTGGAATTTAAGTATTTTAATAGCTTGAATGCTTAAAAACTTCTCTATGGAACTCTTAAATCTAGTATTAATAAGTAAACTTTGGAAGTCATGCATTACTTATTACACTTGATTATATATAGCTTAAATGGAAGAGGATACACCTTGATAACAATCTTACTCAGAGATTCAACACTTGCCTTCAAGAGAGCTTCAAGATGTCCTCTACATTTTGACCATAGTCCTCGATAAGACATGTGATTCTTACTCGAGATTGAATTCTCAGTCATATTTGTATTACTCTAACCAAGAACACCGATAACAAAGTCTGACTATGTTGCTGCATCCAGAATATGTAGTTCCTAATTGATTCTTTCTTAGTTCGTTTTCTTCTTATTATTATGCCAGCCACTTGCTAGTATAATTGGGCATAATTATTTCTTTGTTATTTTCAGGCAGTGTAAGTTAATTAGCTATATTTCCTTCCTTATATACAATTCATTTCTATCCTTTGACTGTGGGCGCTATATTTTCAATACAAAGTTTCCTGTTTACTGCAGCCGTGAATCTCACAAATGGCCAAACGTGGGGAGGTACAAAGTAGATGTCTCGTCATTTGAGTCATTAGCATTGCCTGAGTTGGAGGTCAGTAAACTCTATGCTGTTGTTCTACCTTTTTGTACTATACTATTTCTAGAGAGCTATGTGAACCTTGAGATCAATTCCTGGCGAATCTTGTTAAAATTGTAGATCTAGGATGACGTCTGCCAAACAGTTTTCTTGTAATGCAGGTGAATCTTTTAGTTTGAACTGAATGCACCTATGTCCAGGTTAAAGAAGACACCGATCTGTTCATTATTGATGAAGTTGGTAAAATGGAGCTGTTCAGTGCATCATTCTTCCCTGCTGTCTTAAGAGTTCTAGAATCCAATATCCCTCTGTTGGCAACAGTCCCTGTCCCAAAATCTGGCAGAGATATTCCTGGAGGTACTTGGTTGAGTAAAATCTGACAATTGCTGCAACTTTTATTATTTCATGATGATAAGACATAGTAAAATGAATCTACTTGGATTATGAAACCATTTCTTTAAGTGCGTGTCAATGAAGGAGCATCAGCCTGTTCTTCCGCAAGTACTCCATGAGGGGTATGGTTTTGTTGAAATGCTACATGGTGTAAAATCTGAAAACGGTCAATTTGTATCATACTTGCTTAACTAGATCTATTTGTTCTTGTTCATCATGACTACAGAAGTGGCTTTGGACCTTTACAACCATATGTCAGCTTCCTTATTATATTGGCAATCCCATCCAACTCTGAATTGAACTGAAAATTTTCCTTTTATTGAGGAATTAGATATCCAAATATGCATACCTTCCCCCTCATTTTGGTGGTTTTCCCTTGTTGCATTCCCTTTAAAACAAGTTCGATCTTCCTTTACATCTCATGCAAGCCGCATGCAGTTTTTCTTTAGAGTGCCTATTCCTGATTAAAACTTGTAGACAATTCTATATTCTTTCTGGTGAACCAGGTTGATCATTTTATAATGCAAGTATTCTGCTACACAGTTGCAAGGCTGAAAAATCATCCAGGAGCAACCATTTATACGCTGAATACAAGCAACCGAGATGCCATGAAAGAACAAATATACTCCAACTTGGTAGACTTGTTGCAAAACCACTAGCTTCTGTCAAAAGCTTGAGCTTCCTACTCTGTGACTCACACAACTGACTTCCTCGAAC